>NC_051311.1:57659623-58869266 GCF_015220235.1 Choloepus didactylus
AGATGTGGACAAGGACTGAATGAAAAGTAGGGTGGGATGGGGGGGATGATTTGGGTGTTTTTTTTTTTATTTTTGTTTTTTACTCTTATTCTGATTCTGATATGGGGAGGATGTTCAAAAATAGATTGGGGTGATGAATGCATAACTATGTGATGGTACTGTGAACAGCTGATTGTACACCATGGATGCTTGTATGCTATGTGAATATATTTCAATAAAACTGAATTTAATTAAAAAAAAAAAAAAAAGATACCAGTAAGGGAGCCCTGGTCTCATTCCCCTCTGGAATGTGACCTTCGAGATAAAATGAAAGTTGAACAACCCTGAAGTGGGGTTCACAGTCAGCACAACTGATTGCTACAGTGGTTGAAATTTAAACTAAGTAGCACACATGTAAAACCAAACCATCTGTGCTAAAGTATTTTAAAAGTAAATGATAGACATTATGACCCCAGACAATGGGAAGACCATGTGCAAAGCATGAAGGTGTGAATTGAGGATTGTTCTGACGAATTACCAGTGGTTCCTTTTGGCTGCACACAGATCACACAACAGAGGCACGAGGGGAGGCTTGGGAAATGGGCAGGGCCAGGTCACCATGGGCTTTGCAGGCCATCTAAGGAATTCGGACTTATTTTTGTAACCACTGGGGCCTTAGGAAGATTTTAAGAGGTGAAATGATATAATCAGATTTGAGTTTAGCAAGATGGCTCTGGCATAGTCTGAAGGGTAGACAGATACTAGAGAAGAGAAGCAGCTGGAAGCAGAGAGATTAGTTAGGAAATGATTAGAGATAAAGAAGAAATTACAATAGTCACCAGAGAATGTCAAATTCAAATAAAGTATTTTGGGGTTTTTTGTCTTTTATATACTAGCTTGTTGGTGCTGACCTTACGATGACTTTGGCATTAAGGTTTCCTGCAAACGTTGCTGATTACACAGCAGGATGGTTGATTTTTAGAAAGTGCACACTTAGGATCCCAACAGTGACAGGTAGTTGCTGTTGAATTCACTTAGAGCCCTCCTGATGGTGAGAGAAATCAGCAGATAAAGGTGACATTTTTGGCATCTTAGACTCAAACAACAACTTAAATTTTTTCTTCTAAAGTTCAAATAGAAAAAACAAATCCTCAACAATTTTTAATGATGCCATCATGTTGTTCATTTTGTGGGGGTGTCATCTGACTTATATGCTTCCAACTTTGTAAAGGGGCTGCTTGGTGATCAAATGTGACCTGTGGCAGTACTGGTAAAATGTCAAATGCTCTTTGGGTGGATCCTTCAATGCAGAACCTGCTGGATTTGAGAACATTTTAAAGGGAAATACGGGCTTTGGATCTCCACCGGTTCGGATGTATTATGTCCCCCACAACGCCATGTTCTTTGATGCAGTATTGTGGGGGCAGATGTATTTAGTCTTGATTAGGTTGGAACCTTTGGATTGGGTTGTATCTATGGAGATGTGACTCACCCAACTGTAGGCGATAACTCTGGATTATTTCCATGGAGTTATGGCCCCGCCCATTCAGCGTGGGTCGTACTTAAATCACTGGAGCCCTATAAGAGCTCATACAGAAGAAACTCAGTGCTGCAGCCAAGGAAGACATTTTGGAGATGGCCATTGAAAGCAGACTTTTGCTGACACTTTGCTCTGGTGAAGCTAAGCGAGGACAAAATGCCCCAAGAACAACATTTTGAAGAATGCACAGAACTGAGAGAAGAGCTGGAACACAACCTGGGATCAGCAGACACCAGCCACAGGTTTCCCAGACGCCATTAGCCTTCCTTCGATGAGGATATCCTTATGTTGATGTCTTAATTTGGACATTTTCATGGCCTTCATAGTTTGAATTTGTAACCAAATAAAACCCCCTTTATAGAAGCCAATCCATTTCTGCTGTTTTGCATAATGGCAACATTAGCAAACTGGAACAGCATCTAAAAATATTTGGAGGAGTAAGTCACATTTTCAAAATTTGAAATTGTTCTGGAGTTCTTGCTAGCGTTTTCCATTACTTTTTTGTCTGTTTAATCTGTGGTCTCTTATTACAGGGGCTTGTTGACTAAAAGTGCTGGAGACAGTGTCTTTATCAAACCAGCTTCTGGAGGGCAGAGCCTAGGTTCTAACTCTCTTTTTACACCAGGATGGGAACCAAATAAACATTAGCTGAATATGATGACAAGGATGATGTTGACCACACAGAGTCTGTAACTTTTATTCATGTGTCTATGCACTGAAAACAGACCTCCAAAGAATTCATTTTTCTTTAAAGCTCAATAGGTTTTGTTTGAGGAAATAGCATTTACTTTATCTGGGTTCAGTTTCAAACAAGCTAATACTCAAGAATCAATCAAGTTTTTAATGAGCACCTAACATGTAGCCAGACTGTTCCAGATTCTGGGGCCACAACAATGAACAAGGCACACCTGGCTCCCACCTTCCAGGTGCTAGTTTCCCACCTTCAACAATCACCCGGAGCACTTAGCAGTCTCCTCCTTTACAGCATTATTGTGCTGTATTGTAATGCATTCTGGGTGATGATATCTACTTATTCATTTATATAAGCAACTATAAACCAAAAAGCCATACTTCCCTGCTACCCCGCAATGTTTGCTAATGTGACAAAGAATAATGAGTGTCAACATTCACTATCTGAGCTACTCATGGAGTATTCTACCTAATTTTATGTACCATACATTGAAAAGAAAAAAGACAAACTAAGAGTACATTCATAAGAAAGCAACCTGAATGTTGAGGTCATATTATATAAGATGAGGAAATTTAATCTAGAAAGAATAAACATTTTTCAGTGTTTTCAGTAAAAGTCAAGGAAAGATAATACTGCATCCCAGGACTCTAAAATCCAGAGTCTTTTTTGTCATTCATCCCCCAAATTACTTTCTTCTGGTTTTAAGTGTCACTTCATCTTTCCAAAGTGATGTTGGAAGAGATATAGCAATGGGTGCTTTAGCAATGTAGAGTTTCTTGTAAAGTTAACAAATAATGACTAAAACATGTTCAGAATAATATTGCCAAGATGTACAAAAATGAAAAGTGCAGAATAGAGGTTAAGGATTTAAAAGATCGCACTCAAACGTGTTGAAAATATCCCACTTGGAATTAACTATAATACAAAAGCAGATAATTCGTGATTTAGAACACGTCTTGTTCCCACACAATCAATAGCATAAATTCTGCGATAGTAATTAACTTGGTGTTCTCTTTGTTTTTCTGTGAAAATCCAGGTAATGGGGCCTCGGAATGTTACTGGGGTTTATTTTCTTTCTTCAGTCTATTCCATTTATTTATTCATAGAAAATACCTGATCTATTTCACTGTCAGCTTGTAAATAAATAGAAAGCAAATCTAAAAATTATCGTAAAACAAATCAGAAAAAAAAACATAAAGGAAGAGCTTTTATCTGGACAGCTTAATGTAATAAATAAGAACAGAAATACTGTTAGGTAAAATAGACTCCAAATCAGCATGCTACTTCTCATGCGCCACTCACAAGGTGCTCGGAAGCAATAAATTTACTCATTGGACAAGATAATGAAGAATGAAAAAAGCAAGCAACATACAAAAGAAGTGCCATCAACAATACATTACTAATCAGGCTTTGCCTGAGTACACCTGAAAGATATCCCAGTTCTAACTGGAGGCCAAGTTCATTCCAAAAGCTTACCAATGAACCCAAGTCCTGTGAGTTTTCACATTTTGAAAATCTAAATCAAGTAAAGACCTCAAACGAAAGGAATATACACCACCAGCTTTAATAATGTCCCATGGAAGAAAATGCATTCCTATATACTTCCTGATCCTGAAGTTTCAAAGATATAACCGTCTATATGACATCACAAAACTGTAGATGGTTAATAAGCATCTCAAACTTAACACTTCCAAAACAAAACTTTTGATTACCACCCGTTCTAAAGCCAATCAGAATATTCTGCACTGCAGGAGAAGAAACAAGAGTCCAAGAATATAGCATCTCTGAAACTATTTTTTTGAATTATTATTTAACTTAATCTCTTAAATTGGATTTTAAGTTCCTTAAAGGAAGGGATCACGACTCTTGCATTGGTAGTCTTGCTTCTTGACTAGCAGAGTACCTTAAAAAAATCTATCAATCGTAATGAAGTAATCATAATTGCAAAGCTACTACATTTTGAGTACTTGCTATGTGGCCAGCATTATGCTAATTATATATTATTTCATTTATAAAAGCTCTGTAAGTTAGGAATTATTGTTTCTATTTTTAAGATGAGGAAACTTAGTGCTAGTAACATTAACTGACTTAAGATCACACAGTCAGCTTACATAGCCATTCAAATCCAAACATTTCTGATTTCATAGGCCATGTAAACTCTTATTCACCACATTTATGACATAGCATGTGCTCAAAGACTTTAAGAGTGACTGACTAACACTAAAAATTGTTTCCTGTGCAGAAAAAGGACAAGAGCAATAATAAGCAAAAAAAAATATGGTGCTACTCCTCAGAAATTAGCAAATGATTTATGAATCACAGTGCATGTAAATCACAAAATCCTGTGTGTTGCTGTGTCATACCTGACTTCCAGATGTAAGACCAGCAGGCAGCGGTCCGCCATATCCTGAAAAGATCTGGCAAGTTCACTCAGAGTCTGCATGATCTGCTCTGACACTGGTGGGAGATCCATGTTCATGTGGCTCTCTTGACCGGGAGACAGCACTGAAAAAAGGGGTGAGGACAAAACACCAATAATTTCACTAGATGCCTACAGAGTTGTTTAAAATGGCATATTATTTTGTTGCTCATCGTGTTGTTTTGCCAATTGGCTAATGCTAGTGTTGGCAGCATTAGGAGTCTAAGACATGATAAACTATTTCTGCACCTGATTAAACATGAAAGCCCAGATGACTGTCTTAAATCAATTCATAGAAGGATAGAAGCAGAACCCCAGGGTTGGACGTGACCTTAACGGTCAGGCTTGTGGCTATGCTTGTGGCTTTTTACATCTTTCAGGTGGCTGTCCAGCTTCTGGTTGCACTCTCATGCACAGGCTTGTGAAGGGAAACTCAATACCTTTTAGGGAGCCTATTCCATCTCTGAAAGGTTTTGACCATCTTACATCAAGCCAGTATCTGCCTTCCAATAACTTCTAGTTACTGGTCCTAATTCTACCTTAACTTTGCAGTCAGAGCAAAGTTAATCACTCTCATAGGTGTCAGCCCTTCAAGTATTAAAAACAGCTATTCTGTCTTCTTTGAAATCATCCCTTTGCCAGGCTAAAAGTCCTCAGTTCCTCTACCATTTTTTCAGATGATTTGACTGACTCATTTTACAGCTCTCATAATGCACTGACAAAAACATTTCTGTTTTTCTAGATCTCCCTTGAAATGTGGGAGTCAGGATCAAACATAATAAATGCTAAAGAGTGGTGTGATTTATATAGAGAGAATCGTCATCTCCCTGGTTTCAGATAGCTGTACCACTTGCCTTAAAGCATAATATCTTTGGGGGTGGAGACAGTAGAGTAGTGGGTCCTGCATTCTACTGTAACTCATATTGAGTTTACAGCCAAATAAAAGCCCCCCAAAAAGGTACTTTTGGAAAACTTGATAAATCTACCTTCCATATCTTACACAATTAAAAAGAAAATATTTAACAGTACTTGGTTTTTTTTTTAATTTTAAAACTTTTTTATTTATTGAGATTGTTCACATACCATACAATCATCCAAAGATCCAAAGTGTACAATCAATTGCTCCTGGTACTATCATACTGCTGTGCATCCATCACCACAATTATTTTTTTTTCAACTTTTAGAAGATTTTCATTACTCCAGAAAAGAAATACAGACAAAAAAAGGAAACTCAAATCCTCCCATACCCCTAACCACCCCCCTCCATTGTTGACTCATAGTATTGGTATAGTACATTTGTTACTGTTGATGAAAGAAAGTTAAAATACTGCTAACTGTAATTAGTTTGCAATAGGTATATTTTTTCCCTATATGCCCCTCTATTATTTTTTTAAAGTTTCAGAATAGTATTTAATTTTCTGATATTTATAGCCATCTTATCTGATACCACAAAATAGTGGCTGTGTTACAAATTTTACAGATGAGGATATTGTTGCACTATTCTCACCATACAAAGGTTGCAGAATAAATCTGAAAACAGATCAATACTGCCCCTTCTTCCTCCTTTGTATATTTACAAACATACCTACACATTACCCTTGCTATTCAAATTATTTTTATCTGAACCAAGGACCTAAATGCATTGAGGTAATTTTGTTTTGTTTATAGGAATTCTCACTGTAAATTATACAAGCTTAGGGATCAGAGAGTAAACAGATTTTCTTTTTTTGCCCAACCCTCTATCTAAACTCAGAAGCTAAAATGGTTCAGTATTTTCCATTAACTATGCAATAAATAGCAAATCTTGGGTCCACAATTAATGTTCTTTTGTTTCAGTATATGAAATAGAAGTTAATAACTTAAATTTAGTGGTTCAGACTACAATAACAGATGTCTCTCCATATATAAATAGACATTTTCACCAACACTGCTCCCTATATTCCTTTGCTCTATATATCTCATGCCTATCTCCAGACACTGGCATCTAATCTACACCAACCAATAAAACATAATTGAGAATACACATTTTTCAATGCTCTCAGAAAGTATAAGAGTATTCCTTTGGATTTTCAAAAGAAGTCTATATTTTCAGACATAAATTTAATAGTTTTTAATTATTCTTAGTCTAATTCCTGTTTTATCAATTAGGAAACTAAGAGTCATCTTACAAGTTAAGTGAGATGACCCCATTTACAATTAGCAAGCCAGAAAAGTAAGGTAAGTATCTTCATCTTCTGACTTCTAGTGTTTCAGGAAGAATGCCATACCACAATCCTGAGTTATTCATTTGAAATAGAGTGAAAGAAATGGTAGCATGGAATAGGATGTGGCACCAAGTTTGTTTTCTCCTTCATAATGTCGCCATACTGCAATGTCTGTTTATTCCTTTCTGAAATACGGAAATAAAAATAATTTAATATATATAGGGTTGTGTCTTATGATGACTATGATGATGATAATAAAGCCAAACTTATATTCAATGGTCCCTATATGGCTTAAAAAATGCATCTTCATCTAATATTATGGAACCTTTCTCCATCTCTCTCCTTTCTTTGTTTCTCTGTCAGTAGGGCTTCCTTTAGTATCCGAAGTAGGGCAGGTCTTTTATTAGCAAAATCTCTCAGCATTTGTTTGTCTGTGAAAAATTTAAGCTCTCCCTCAAATTTGAAGGAGAGCTTTGCTGGATAAAGAATTCTTGGTAGGCAATTTTTCTCTCAGAATTTTAAATATGTCATGCCACTGCCTTCTCGCCTCCATGGTGGCTGCTGAGTAGTCACTACTTAGTCTTATGTTGTTTCCTTTGTATGTGGTGAATTGTTTTTCTCTTGCTGCTTTCAGAACTTGCTCCTTCTCTTCAGTATCTGACAGTCTGATCAGAATATGTCTCGGAGTGGGTTTATTTGGATTTATTCTTTTTGGAGTTTGCTGGGCATTTATGCTTTGTGTATTTATGTTGTGTAGAAAGTTTGGGAAATTTTCCCCAATAATTTATTTGAATACTCTTTCTAGACCTTTACCCTTCTCTTTCCCTTCTGGGACACCAATGAGTCTTATATTTGGCCATTTTATTTTACCTATTATATCCCTGAGGTCCATTTCGATTTTTTCAATTTTTTTCCCTCTTCTTTCTTTTGTTCTTTCATTTTCCATTTTGTCGTACTCCAGGTTGCTGATTCATTGTTTAGCTTCCTCTAGTCTTGTATTATGAGTATCCAGAATCTTTTTAATTTGGTCGACAGTTTCTTTTATTTTCATAAGATCATCTTTTTTTTATTTACTCTTGCAACTTCTTCTTTATGCTCTTCTAGGCTCTTCTTCATGTCTTTTATATTCTCTGCCATGCTCTTCTTCATGTCCTTTATTTCCTGTGCCATGGTCTCACTGTTTGTCTTTAGTTCTTTGACCAATTGCTCCAAGTACTGCATCTCCTCTGATCTTTTGATTTGGGTGTTTGAGTTTGGGTTATCCATATCGTCTGGTTTTTTCATATGCTTTAAAATATTCTCTTGGCATTTGCTTAATTTGATAGGGTTCTTTTAGAATATGTATGCTAATTCAAAGACGTCTCTCTAGTTTGTCAGATCTACAGCTTGGTGGCATTCACTTTCCCTAACTAACCAGCAGGTGGCATCCGTGAGACACCTATTCCCCTCAAGCCAGTTCTACCCAACTTTGTCTTTGTGGTGTGTGGGGATCTGATTCTTGTGGGGTCCAATTGGTGCACCAAGTTTGGGTGTGTTGTTGGTGCTGTCCATCCTGAATGTGGGGTGTGTGCATAGTGGTTAGGGAGGGAGGGCAGCTTTAACAATCAAACCTCCCAGCTGTTTCTGGAGGTTTAAGGCTGTCGCAAGAGTCTAAACCTTCATTTCAGTCTCGCCACAGATTGTCTCTGCCGCTTTTGGTATTGGCGTATGGTCCCTGGGTTTCCAAGTGGGTCCCTCTTCCAAGCTGTGCCCTTCTAGGGCCTCTGCTAGGTGAAGGCTGTGCTATGTTACAAGTGCACGCCGACCCTCAAGGGAAGTTCTGGGCCACTGGGCCGTGTAGGGGCATTCACCAAGTGCTGAAAGGATGGCTGAATGGGGCATGTTAATTACCCCCTTTCCACACTGCTCTGCCTTCCTAGCTCTGGGACAATTAGTTGCGGGTGTGCAAAAGGCTATTGTCCATGCAAGATACTGTGGCATGTGTGTGCATTGCTGGAAACACTTCCCGTTGCACTGGGTTTTTTGGTGCAGCTCTGGGCTCTGGTGCTGGTGCTGGCCAGGAGTGTTCCCAGCCCGCTGGGAAGATGGCTGCAAGGGGCATGGTTTTTTTCACCTTTTGACTAACCTCTGCCTGCCTTAGTCTGAGACAGTTAGCAGCGGGTGTGCGAAAGGCTATCATCCATGCCAGATACTGACACATACTCTCAGGTTATGGAGATGCTGTTCCTGCCATACTTCCTTATGCGGTTCTCACTGCCATATCCGCAGCTGCTTTTGGGTTTTCAGAAAAGAACTAGCCTGACTCAAAATGCCAACCCACGGTTTCCGCACACTGCAGCTCGGCCATGGGACTTTCAGTCGGCTTACTCACTCATTTCAGAATGCAGACTCCTGGTTTCACCAAGTGCATGGTCCCTGTGGATTTAGCAGACCTTGTCCAGCTGGTGCATCGCTGGAACTGATGTTCTGGGTGACTTTATGGCTTTTATCTAGTATTTTTCATGGAGGTGTTTTTTGGCCCTGTCTCTCCTAACCTCCATCTTCCGGAGGTCTGGATCCACAGTTTTTACTTACAGATTTTATGCTGCAATCTTGGGCATTCCTCCCAATTCAGGGTGGTGAATGATGAGTGGATAGTCACGTTTGTCCCCCCACAGTTATTCTGGCTTATTTACTAGTTGTTTCTGTTTTTTTTTCAGTTGTTCCAGGGGGACTACTTGGCTTCCACTTCTCTCTATACCGCCATCTTAGAGCCTCCAGTACTTGGTCATTTTGTTCAAGAAAATATTAAACAGCAAAAATGTGAACTACGTGTTTATCTCTAGACTTCCATTTTATTTCCAGTTCTCCACAATTTCTCAGAGATTGTCAACAATTATTTGTCATTCTCATTAAAAAATTCTCTTCACTCTCTAGAGCCTTCAAAGCTGACTTTCAGTCTTGTCTCTACCACTTACTATCTGACCAAGAGCGGATTACTTAAATTCTCTCTGTCTTGGTTTCTTCTTCGACAAAATGAAGACATTAGTACCTACCCTCAGGGATTAGTGGGAGAATTGAATTGGTTAATGAAGGCAAAACACTTGGAACAGTAACACATAAATCTCACTCAATATTAACATAAATAATAAAAATAACCAATTATTATTATTCCTTAGATTATATTTTATCCAGGTTAAGAGTCTTAAGCTTACATATAGAAAAATGGTACTCAAAAATAATTCCATCCTTCTTGAAGTCCAAAGTCCACTTATAAGTATTTTTTGCTTTTCTGTCTGAAAATCACTCTCCCTATCAGTGTATACAGAGTTCTTTGGAAGAAGGGCTTTCTGGGCTTAGGGTACATGTGATTTGGTGAGGTACCGCTGACTAACTCAAGAGGCATCAGATGGCTGCAGCAGTGTTTACAGTTTCAGGGTTTCAGTCATCTATCTGTTCCAAGACTTTGCCAAGCCCAGAGAAGGGCCCAGATGGACAGTCCAGACTTAAACGGCATAAGTCTCCTCTGGAACCAGACTCTAATAAATTATAATAACATGACAAAAAAAAAAAAATGAATGTTGCTCAAAGGAACTGATGTATAAGGAGGCAGGGAATGTAGCTAAGTAGATTTTAAATTATACCAGCTTTGGCATCATGCAAGATGTTCACTAACTACATGCAGAAGACTGGCTTTGTGATATTGCATTCCCTCTCTAATGTTAACATTATTCATGTTGTTTGAATGCAAGGTGAGATCACTGCCTTTATAATGTTTTTGTTTGGCAGGCTGGATGAAAGCAACTATAAGTAACACTTTTATGGCATTTTGAAGGATTTTAGGGCTTCTGAGTCCTGGATTTCTCTGTTGCATGACATTAACTGGCATGGAGAGCTTTTTATGTATTAGTGAAAAGAGGTACAAGTCATATTTTGAAGCCCCTCTTGTGGTCTATGGACCAAAGCTGTACTAATCTAGGTATCCTTGACCACCAAGAAACTTGAAAATCCCCTTTTTCCATTATAGAAATAGGTAATTTTATTATGTGCAGCAATTGGCTATTGCCAAACTGCAAATTAATAAAAGAAATTCAAGTAGGGTAAGTTCAAGACTAGATTAGTTGCTGAGTTACAACCTGCAACGAGTGAGATAAAAGTAGTTTAAGATAGCAGCACATTGTACATTTCACTTGACTGTTATCTATAGCAAAATAATAACATTTTATTAAAATGACACAAAAAATTATACCCAGAGCTCTACTGAAAAGCTGGCATTTCTGAGGGCTAATGGAAATGTATGAAGTCTTCTTAACAAGGAGGAATATATTGAGCAAAGAAAGACTGAGCATGGCAAACAAAGACAACCCAAAACAATTCAATAGGTCTTAAAAGTCAAACGGAAGTCTATGAAAAAGGACTGCCAAAAAAATCTGCTTGAGAGATTACAATCAAGATATGAGGTTACTGGACTCACACATACATAGTTGTACACACCCTTTTAGGGGTTATATGGGTGTATATTTATCTCGGGAATTGCTCTTCATATTAGCAAAGCCCGCATACATCGATAACCTTTAAATGTATTAGTACTTGATCACTTTATTAAGATAAGCATTTTGAGTTGCTTTTCTAAAACTGGAGATGGGTCACATCAGACCATTCAAAAAATTTTTTTTCCTCTTGTGACCATTGAATAAAAGCATGCATCACTGAGGCTCCTAGCTTGCTGTTTGTAGCAATTCTGTAACTGTGGTTTTCTGTATTAAATTGATTGGTTAATATGAGGAACCTGAACCCCGGGGCAGACGTTGCTCATTGGGTGAACCAATGGATATTTCCAATCACCTTCTTCCTTGCTCATACCACTACAGACTAGAAACTTCAACGTTTGCATTCCCAGCCTCACTTATAGCTAGAAGGGGCTATGTGTCACAATGAACCTCTAAGCAGAGTCTTCTGTGGCTTCTGGGAAGGCTTTTGTTTTTCCTGATGAAAGGAGGGAGCCAAAGCTGTGCTACACTCTTTTCTTGATTTGAATGTGGCACATGAAGCTGCAGTGACCATCTTGCCACAGAGAGTGAAAGATTAAGATCAGAGAGATACTAGTCTAAACATGTTGACTAATACTAGCAACTGCTTGCCTTCAGACTTCTTGTTACATTAGGAGGACGAATACCTATTTTTTTTGTCACTGTAAATGTTTTTAAAATAACTTGTCATCCTGGTAGGTTTGCATAGGTTGGTGTGAAATAGCGACACACCCCAGGGTGATTTGGGCAGAGAGTGAAAATATATATGCAGGGCCTCCCTGAGGAGCTGGGGACAGGGGTGGGCTGTGGAGGTGTTGGGCTTCCTCACCTGGATTGTTGCTGATGTTCTCACAAACATTGAGGACTGATGGTTTGATGTGTGGAGCCCTCTATCACAGGACTTGCCCTTATGAAGCTTGTTGCTGTGGGGGAGAGGCTAAACCTGCTTATAATTGTACCTAAGAGTCTCCCCTTGAGTGCCTCTTTGTTACTCAGATCTGGCCCTCTCTCTCTGGCTGGGCCGGCTCGGCGGGTGGGCTCACTCCCTTCCCCCTACGTGGGATCTGACTCCCAGGGTTTAAATCTCTCTGGGATGTGACTCCCAGGGATGGGTCTGGGCCCGACATTGTGGGGTTGGGAGTGTCTTCTTGACCAAAGTGGGGAGGCGAGATGAAACGAAACAGCGGAACAGGGTTTCGGTGGCTGAGGGATTCTGGGCAGGATCGGGGGGTCACTCTGGTGGGCATTCTTAACACACTACATAGATAATCCTTCTTAGGTTTTGATGCATTGGAATGGCCAGAAATAAGTGCCTGGAACTGTTGAACTACGGCCCGGTAGCCTTGACTCTTGAAGACTATTGTATGGCAGTGCAGTTTGCAAGGGGTGACGGTGTGATTGTGAAAGCCTTGTGGATAGTAGTCCTTTTGTCTGGTGTATGGATGGGCAAGTGGAAAGATGGAGACAAAAAACTGAATGAGGAGTGGGGTGGGAGGGGGTGGGGGATGATTTGGTTGTTCTTTTTAACTTTTATATTTTGTTCTTATTTTCACTTTTTCTGGTACAACTTCTTCAGAAGATAGATTGGGGTGATGAATGTGCAGCTGTGTGATGGTGCTGTGAATAGTTGATTGTGCACTTTGTATGGTTGTATGGTATGTGAAGATATTTCAATAAAATTGAATAAAAAAACAATTTATCATGAATAATAGGGGGATCAGGGGTATGGAATGTTTTGGGTGTTCTTTTTTACTTTTAATTTTTATTCTTTCTTTTATTTTGGAGTAATGAAAATGTTCAAAAATTGATTGTGGTAATGAATGCACAACTATATGATGATAGTGAGAACAACTGATTGCACACTTTGGATGACTGTATTATGTGTGAATATATCTCAATAAAATTGCATTAAAAAATAACTTGTCATCAAATTAAAACCTAGTGTTTTTAGCCTCTGAAATTTTAAATTCTAATACCATACTCTGAGATCAAATCCTTTTCTTCTTCCAGTTCTCTCAAATACCTACTATTCAGCTTGATAATTCCTTCATTTTCTCCTGGTATATAGGTCCCTCTTGGGCCCTCAGTATGGATTGCATGCATGATCCCTGAGCTACTATTACTCTTTTCACCAAAACCCACAACTCCCTTGAATCAGGTTCTTTCACTATAACTGCCCTAAAATTTGAACTAAACCTGGGTCAATTCTACAACCCATCTTCTTTTGACAGGAAAGCAAAACAAACAAAGAAAAAAAAATCAGTGCAGATTGTGATTACTAAAAATGTCTGGATTTTTATCTCAAAAAATGCCACTTGTGAATCTTTTCACTAGTGCTTGGTTAGCTCCTTTCCCTTTCTCAGGAATGTTTCCAAATTCATTCTGCTTTCTTCAGTTCCTTTGTCCAAGCAACTTCCCCTCACTCCTCTCCTGAGGACCTCAGATTCTTATTAAGATTTAAGAAGAATTGTCAGCACTTGCTTTCTCCACAGATTCATCTTCTATTAACTCTACAATGTACCATAATCTGATTTCTGCCTTCATCTATTTACTGAAAAGTTATCCTGATAATGGTCACCGATGATGTCCTAATTGTTAAATCCACTGGTTGTTTTTTCAGTCCTAATTTAGCAAGGCTCTTGGCTACGTTTGACAGCCCTGGCCAGTTCCTTCTTGACCTTCTGTCTTCTTTTAGCTTTTATGTCATCTTTTCCTCTGGGTGTCCTTTTACCTTTCTGACCTTTCTTTCATAGTTTCCTTCACTGGATCCTTGTCCTCTGGCCCACCCATAGTCGCTGGTGTTCTCTAGGATTTCTCCTCTATGAGTCTTCTTTACTTTCCACTCTATATGTTCTCTCTGAGCAAGTGCATCCATTTTCATGGTTTTCACTATTAGCTCTGAATTGATGAATCCTAAATCCATCCACAAAGCACCATATTCATTTGACCACCTGTATGAAAAGTATCTCTACCTATATATTCAAAATTAAACTCAACTTCCTTCAGCATTTGCTCTTTATCCTGAATTCCCTTTCTATCAATGGCATATCAACCTAGGAATCTAAGCTGCAAATATGAGAGTATACTTTGAATCTTTCTTCTCCCTCACTCTTCTCTACAAAGACTAATTTCTGCCAGTTTTATTTACTCCATGTTTTCTTAATATATTTTCTCTTTTCTGTATCTACTGACATTTTCTTGGTTTATCCTTCATCTCTTCTATGGATTACTGCAATGTCTTCTAACTGATATCTTTGCCTCATGTCTGGCCCCTACCTTAATTTAGAAACTCTGAATTTATCTAATTAAATATGACTTAGATAAATCAAGTTATTTATCTAAAACACAAATTTGACCATGATAGTTTTCTGCTTAAATAACTTCAGTGTTTCCTATTGTTAAAAAGATTGAGTCCAAGCTCCTTAGCAAGGCTTTCTGTAATTTTTAGTTTCCTCCCAAGTCTCATTTCTCTCCATCTCTTGTCATTTTCTCCTTTTCCTTGCCAACTTGTCCCCTCCCCTCCCCTGGCTCTTTGAGATTTCACTCTTTTAAAGCAAATCTTCTAAATACATCATACTGTTTCATGATTCCATACCTTTGATGGCTCTTATTCCTCTTTCAAAACTATTCATGCTTTATCTGACTCAGAAAGTCTTTCCTGATCCCCCAGACAGGGTCAGGGGCTCTTCTGGCTATTCTTTTTTTTTTTTTTTTTACACAGTTCTATTATCATATTCCTTTGATATTATCTGCTTATCAATTATGTTTCCCAGCCAGATCATTAACTCCCTCAGGGCAGGGATTATACATTGTTTATCTTCCTATTTTCAAATTCAGCAGAATAACTGGTAGCATTATAGGAGTTCAATGCTTTTAGAATTAAAGTGAACAAATGATTTAATTGACTAACATACAATGAAAAAGAATTTACACAATAACAGATTGCTAAATATCAGGAAAGAGAAGAAATAACTTGCCATATACAACTATACCCTTCTCCTTGGTTTCTTAGGAATATTCTAGGGACAGAGTGGGGATGGGGAAGTAGTTCATTACAGCTGGTTTCCTGGGCTATCCAGGAACCTCGTAGAAATACAGCTGGAAGTAATTCTGGTCAATTCCTAGAGCCCAAGCACCTTTCTTGTAAGATATGGTGCCTTTAGAAGGCATTTTAATTTCATGAGAAATCAGTCCACCTTGCGGTAGCCAAGAAAGCTGGGGTCTCTCTTTCCTACTGACATAAAATCCCTGGTATATTAAATACTCAACACCTTTCAAGGAAAGCCAGCATGCTAGCTGTCATGGAGAAGCAATCAGCCTAGGACATTAGGATGTCTCAAGTGGTTCCACATCCTAATATTAACCAGACTGAAATCTGTTTAGGTCTTAAAATTAGTCAAAATTGGAGTCATTCAGAACCATAAGAGCATCTGTTTTCAAGGATGCAGCTGCTACACTTTCAATGGCAACTTACTGTGACTTCTTTAATTGATTCATATGAGGATGTCCTTGTGCATCTGCAAAATTATCTAAAATTGTGACAATATTAGCTTAGACTGGTATCAGCTGCCATGAAAGTGATAAACTGAAAACGGAAAGATGGTTCTCAAGGCAGGAAAAGGAAGGTTGACCCTGTGAATTCAAAATTTTTAGGCAATAAAAAAAAAAGACTGAAGAATGGTCCCATGAAATTTTCTCACTGGAAACATTTTAGAAGATAAAACTTTGGTACAATAGTTATTTCTGAATATTCTTCCTATCTGTACAGAGAGATGATAGACACTACATAACAATCTCTGCTCAAACCTGGGATAAAACTATTTAATATTTTCAATCTTCACTTTTCCTATCTAGAAAATTCTGCTACTAGCATCCTTCCAACTCTTAGAGCAAAGTATTATTAGGTCTTGTGAATCATTTTGAGATCCTTTGATATTGTTACCTAGTTGACACCTTTCCTAATTAAAACAGGAGTGCTGATTAGTCCTGTGACATCAAGAACTCACGAGGTTTACAAACTCAGATGGGAGCTGTGGCAGTAGCTCCTTCATCTAACTGCTTTCCTCACTTTAAATGCCTTTAGGATACTAAATTATTAAGCCTAACATTGGGATGGGATTTAAAAGAGTCACACACTATAATACCACAGTTCCAAGTTGGAACCTTAGTGCCAGCTAGCTCTAACTTCAGCTTTACTAATTTCTGTGTATCATTATCCCTATTTTTTATTCATTCCCTTGAATTATTTGCAAACATGTACACACTCACTTCCCCCAGTGCTCTGTACATAGTAGGCACGTAATAAGTGTTTGTTAAATAAATTATCTATTCATGAAGTCTAGTGGCTTCTGGAATGGATATATGATCTTCATATACTAAAGTATCTACTGGCTTATTAGGATCTAATTTGAATTTTCTTAGGATAGAGACATTCTTTCCTCTTTACCCAAGCCAATTACTCCAAACTAAAATTTCACGGTGACTTTTTGGATCACTCTTTCTTTTTCCCCAAGACATACTTTCCATTACCTAGCTATTCTTTCCAACAGCCCTCAGCTTTAGCCATTATTAACAGTTCATTTATTTAGTCACTCTTTCCCACCTATAACCTATAACCTATTTTAAGTTTTTTTGCAATGTTCCTACATAAAGATGGGCTTTATCTAAGAAAGATGTTTGGAAGGTTCTCTTCATTTTGTTTCCAGTTTGGGAAGCAACGGTTCTCCTGTTCCTAAACTCTCTCTTCCTAACCCATATTTCCCCAGAAATTTTGGGACTGAGCTAGCAAAGTCAATTGATTTTGAAAACCAAAATGCTGACTCAGATTGTTCCTTGACTAACAGGATTCTGACTGCAAGATTGGGAAATAGTACACATTATTCAGATTAGACCATGTACAGAGATACACATGTACCAGCTCTGCAAATACAGCCTCTTCTGTGAGACAAAACACCCAACCAATGAACCTGTTTATATATAAACAGCAGGACAGTAGGAATTCCAGCTTTTTCACAGCTGTCTCTGGAAGGGAGCTCTCTCTTGTCCACTCTTACAGGGGAAGTAGGGCAAATGGAAGGGAATTAAGGTGGGGAAATGTGGAAGAAATTCATTACCAGGCAGGTAAAAAGACGAAAGAATAGTGGTGGAACTGGAAGACGAAGGGGAAGGTATCTTATTTACATTTGCTTTTCTAGGGTCTAGCAGGGTACCTAACCGATAATATATGTTCAAAAATAAACAAACAAAAAACCCTTCATGAATATGGAGAGAATTTTATATGTGGGTATTGGGGGTAGAGACCTACTTTTTTTTCCGTTACTATTTGATATTTAAATGATCATGTGCTTACAACTTTGTTCACCATCAGCTGTAAGACTATGGACAACATAAAATTCTTGGTGTCCATTAGAACACCCCATACTCTTCTCTATTTTTTTCTCTCCCTCTGAAATCTCTGATATTATCTTAACTAGACAGTAACTCTTTGAGGAAGAAAAGATATACCTGCCTTATTTATTGTCCAGCCTAATGTCTCAGACGTTCAATGAAATTTGTTTGATAATGTATTATTATGAGCACCTCCCCAAAGTTTCTCTTTTTTTTATACAGTTTTATTGAGATATATTAATATACCCTACAATCATCCACAGTGTACAACTATTCACAGTACCATCATATAGTTGTGCCTTCATCACCAGAATCAACTTTTGAACATTTTCCTTACTCCAAAAAATAAAAATAAAAATAAAAAAGAACACCCAAAACATTCCATTCCCCATCCCACCTTATTTTTCATTTAGTTTTTGCCCCCATTTTTCTACTCATCTGTCCATACTCTGGACAAAAGGAGTGTGAGCCACAAGGTTTTCATAATCACACAGTCACACCATGTGAGCTACATAGTTCAGCAATCGTCTTCAAGAATCAAGGCAACTGGGTTGCGGTTCAACAGTTTCAGGTATTTCCTTCTAGCTATTCTAATACACTAAAAACTAAAAAGGGATATTTGTATAGTGCATAAGAATGCCCTCCAGAGTGACCTCTTGATTACATTTGAAATCTCTCAGCTATGGAAACTTTATTTGGTTTCATTTTGCATCCCCCTTTTGGTCAACAAGATTTTCTCAATCCCACAATGCCGGGTCCAGGCTCATCCCTGGGAGTCATGTCCCATGTTGCCAGGGAGATTTATATCCCTGCCTGGGAGATTTATACCCCTGCCCCAAGTCTCTTATAAAGAACATGAACTTAATTTAAAATATATTGCTTAAGAGTAATTTTCACCTCTATGAAACCACCCTCCTTCTCTCTGCTTTCCAGAGGAATATAATTTATTTATTTCATTTTTATTACCTCTACATTAAGCCTCATTTTTCTCATTTACACAACTTTGAGAGTTGTTGTGAGAACCAAAGGATGTCATGTGGAACTTAGCACTGTAGCTGGCACCAGGTGAACTATACTCTGAACTCTAGTGACACTTTGCAAATCTCTTACTGCCTCAGTACACTTCATCCTGCATTATACTTGCCTATAGTATCCCCTATTAGATTGTGAGATCTGTGATAATAAAAACAATAACATTCATTTTAGTATCTCTCATAGCATTTAGCTGTTCCTTATACTTAGCAAACACCCAGTAAATTTAAACTTTAAGTTAAGGAAAAATCAAAGTATTTTATTTCTATCTTCTTCATTGTATCTCTACAATGTCTTTAATGTCTTCCAAATAGTTCATTAGCCTGGAACACTATTCGACTTCAGGGTAAGAAATTAGAGCTCCAGAAAGGCTGAGTGTCTGAAACTTAAGGATTATTCTAAACATTGAGCTATATAGAAAAAACAAAGTAGATTAATGCAAGGCCCATTCTGAAGCACAGAACAAAAATAAGAACCAAGGAAAAAATGGTTGTTTTTTTACAAAAAATTGTTCCCTTAGGCTAGCATGAGATAAGAGGCCAATTCTGAGCCAGCAGAATACTCGACACACAACACAGTTCCATGGCGGGAAAATCACATACAGTTACTCACAAAATAGGGCTTGGTTTGGTGGTTTGGAGTTGTATGTACCCCAGAAAAAACTGTTCTTAACCTTAATACATTTCTGTGCATGTGAACTCATTTTAAGTAGGACTTTTTGATGAGATTATTTCAGTTAAAGTGTGGCCCACTGCAATCAGATGGGTCTTAATCCTATTACTGTAGTCCATTGTAGGCAGAATGAAATTCAGATACAGAGAGAGAAAGCCACAGAGGGAGCAGCCAGAAGCTGAACATCACAGAACCCAGAAGAGAAGGGAGAGACCAGGAGACACCACCATGAGCACTGCCTTGTGACAAGCTGAGGACCAAGGATAGCTGGAGCCAGCCCCAGAAAGCCACAGTCTTTGGGGAGAAAGCATCACCTTGATGATGCCTTGATTTGGACTTTCTATCAGCTTCAAAACTGTGAGCAAATAAATTCCTATTGTTTAAGATTACCCATTTGCATGTTATTTGCTTGAACAGCCCAGGAAACTAAAACAGATGGTAACAAGTGCTGAGCAAGCCCCGGGTTCTCCAAATCATTTAGCTTTAGGCACCTACCTACATACAGTGCAAATCAGCACAGACATATATGACTTTTACACCTGTGAGTGACAATACAGCCATCAGTATCTTTCTGTTCTGGGCAGAAATGTTAAGATTGATTTTTCCTTTATTCCAAATCATCCTCGCCAAGGCTACTACTAAAAAGATGTGTGGTGTGGCCAATTCTGCTCCTGCCCGATATGAAAGAGAAATGGAGGTGGGGGTGGGAGTGGAAGCTAATGAACAGCTTCTGTCCTTCTGTTGAAAAGCACTATTGTGAAGCTGTATTAGATTTCCATGGACTTTGTAAGCCTTTTGTATTTCTACAAAATCTGGCATCAAAGAGCGTCTTAATGTATTAACAACTACTTAATGAGATATTTCAGAGAACTAAGTGGTGCAGATTTAAATTTTAAAAGAATTTTAGATGACTATTTCATGGCAAAGAGATAACATTTATCCATGTGTTCAAATAGGATCTTTCTAGCTTTTGTATATATACATCTCCCAAACAGCTCTAAGGAATATCTTACACACTGGGTGAAATGGAAGCATTAGATCTATTTACAAATGGAGAAACTGAACCAAACAGAAACAAAGCATGTTTTTCTATACTACACAAACAAGTGCCACAAATAGGGGCAGAACTAAAGGAATTAATTTGAAAGTTCTTAATGGAGTCCCTCTTTAATTTAACTTTTTTCCAGTTGACTTTTTTTTTTTTTGAGTTACCTTTAGGGCAGCAGCATCATTCATAAATTTGGACTTGAATTGAGAAATAATCATTACCTTCTTAACTGAAAGCTGGTATAATTATGACTTTTACTTTTGTAACACCAGTCTTAGTTTTCCATTCTGCTATGACAAATACCACACAGTGGGTTTGCTTAAATAATAGGAATTTATTGGCTCATGGTTTCAGAAGCCAGAGTCCAAATTAAGGTGTTGGCTAGAAGGCTTCCTTCCTTCCTCCCAGGATCAGTAGCATTTTAGCTGGTCAGCAATCTTTGGGTTCCTTGGCTGTCCCACCACATGGCGATGTTCTCTCCTTTCTCTTCCAGGTTCCATTGACTTCTGGCTTCCAGCTCCTCCTTGCTTTCTCTAACGAAAACTGAATTTCTTCTGCTTATAAAGGGCTCTGGTAAACTGCATTAAGGCCAATGCTCACTCAGTTGGGCTGCACCTTAAAATAACATCTTTAAGAGATCCTATTTACAATGAGTTCACACTCACAGGGATATGATAGGATAAAAACATGTGCTTTTTGGGGTACATAACTCAACCTACCACATTGTGGTAGTTTGAAGCTGTATGTCCTCCAGAAAGACATGTTCTTAAATTTAATCCATTCCTGTGAGTGTAGACCCATTGTAGGTAGAATCTTTTGATGAGACTACTTCAGTTAAGGTATGACCCACCTCATTCAGGATGGGTTTTAATCCTCTTATTGGAGTCCTTTATAAATGGAATGGGGGGGGGGAGGGAGAGAGAGAGAGAGAGACAGAGAGAGACAGAGAGAGACAGAGAGAGAGAGAGAGAGAGAGAGAGAGATGCTCAAGCCCTGGAAGTAAGAAGCTGAAAGCAATGGAACACCAAAGAGAAGGGAGAGACCAGCATATACCACTGTATGCTTTGCCATGTGGCAGAGGACTGAAGGATTGCCAGCAGCTGGTCTTTGGGAAGAAAGTATCTTTGCCTTGATTTGGACATGCCCATGGCCTCAAACTGTAAGCTAATAAATTCCCATTGTTTAAAGCCAACCCATTTCTAAAACACACATCCAGTATGCAATACAGTTTCTGGAGTCAGTAGGGAAGTATCAGTAAGAAGTAGCAAATCAGAAGATGCCCTTTGGAGGAAGACAGACTGAGTTCAAATTCTGGCTTTATCATGTACTATTTGGGTGACCATGATCATGTGAATGAACTTTAAAACAGATTCCCCACCTGTAAAATGAGGATCACCATATCTACCTCACAGGGTTATTCTAAAGAGTAAATGAGAAAATTGAAGGGCTTAGAATAATGTTTGTCACACAAGTACTTAATACATGGCAATTACCATTACTAACACTACTAATACACTATTAATATTTACTCAGTAAAGATGTGTGGAATGAATAAATAACAAAAATCCAGTATCCTCTATTTACAATTTTATGTATGCATTGGAACATTTAGACAAGTTTCATGCATTCGGTGGAAACACATGATGAGCTACTGTGACTGCAGAGCCAAGCAGGCCGAATCCTAGAAGCCGTGATCACTCTGATCCTATTGCTATGCAGACAACACACAGAAAACAGATTTATCTCGAAGACAGAGATGACCCTGCTAATAAGCACACAGACAATCACTGTGACTAGCTGTGTAGTTGGCGGGGACTCCCTTTAAAGTATGATGGAAGTAAGAAATACAGAGAATTAACTTGCTAAAACATGGGGCAGGATTTATAGGTGTAAATCTTGCTAAGAGAATTTCTACTCAGTGAGGACGAGCATGGCCACTTCTCCAGTGTGTGGTAAAGATAACGGTTAAGTACCTCCCCTTTAATGTCTCGTGTCAGATATTCCCTATGCAGGCTCAATTGATGAACTGGTGCCATATACATATTGACTAATGCCTTGTGAAGGTTAATAATATATGGACATATTTCTGTCTTCATACATTAACAACACATGAATGCTGTTCTCACATCCATTCAGTCTTGTCATATAAACCCCAGAATAATTAACAGTTCATATAGATGCTTCCAGAATCCAGTTCCCCCCAAAACAAGAGATTAATAATTTGTTTTTACGCCACAAGGGTAAACTCCACAGAAAAGCAATAATTATCAGTTGATTATATAATTTCAGGATATTGTCTCAAAATGTAAATAGCTTTCTTTCCCTAATTAAAAGGATAAAATGTATTCATACTAACTATGAATCTGATTCTCCTTCCCACAGCAACATTTCTGTTGGATTGGCTACCTATGTTTAGGCCCAAAAGGGGTGGTTAAATTCTGACTTGGCCACTTACTGAATGACCTTGAGCAAATTGTTAAACCTGTGAATTGGAACAATAATAGTTGTCTCTCAGAGGGCTATTGTAAGGATTCAGTGAGTTAAAATCATAAAGTATTTAGGTCAATGCTTGGCACATAGTTATTGCTCAGTAAATCTAAGTTATTAGTGTTGGACTTCCTAGAAGGAACCCTGGATAACTGAGACTCCTAGATATATCCCCTTACTCACCTAAAACAAACAAACAAAAACTAAAACCACCACCAACCAAACAAACAAAAAAACACCTGCAAAAAATCTGAAAGCTGGGGGCTTAGTTATTCACATGACTATCTGACAGAAAGGAAATGATACATTGATATATTTAGACATTTATAATGTGTAAACTCATGACATTTTTCACTTAAAATAAGGAATCACAAAAGTATGAGAACACTACAGGATTTTGGCAATGTTCAAATCAGCAAAGACATTCAGGAGGAAAAAGGGACTAAGGGTGGCAGATTTAAATACTACCTTTTCATCTAAAAGGGAGAACCCTACTTTCTCTAGAGTTTCCAATTTAATGAAAGATGTGGCATTTCAGCTAGGCATAGGGTATGTGTATAGTTCGGTAGGAAGGCTCAGAAGCATTTTGGGAAGAGATAAAGTAGTATTTCTCACATTATTATGAAGGAAGAATCCTTCAAGGACAGGATGTCAGTGGAACATGCTTCTTTAGCAAAGTGAACTTAGGAATTATCTTAGGAATTCAAGAAAATAGTCAAACGAAGCTTTGAAATTGTTCAGGCTTGTGAGAGATCGAGTCTGCCATACTCAAACAGGGCCAGAAAGATCATGTTATATTTATATTTATATTCTAAATCAGCATTTATTTCAAGGTCACAGTTTTTTTTTTTCCCTCCTGCTAATGGCACTATGAGGAGAGAAGCGGAGGAATTTACATGGGTGTATGTTCATGTGGCATAGGAAAGGGAGTAATGCTTATGAATCTTTATAGCTATTGCTGTCACATATGAAATTTTGACTGAAAGATGATAGAAATTGTGTTATTTTCACCTGAAAAGACAGAAATTGTGTTTTACATTATTTTAATATGCACAAAAAGGCACCGACAAGTCAGGTCTTCTATTAAGGCTTAAAATAGAAAATCTGGCTTACTTTGGAAAGATGCTTTTTTATATTTACTACTGTAGGAATCTCATTATTTTATATACTTTCTTGAGAATATATTATTTTCCATATTACCCAGAATAAATTTACTGTAGAAAGTGAATGATGGGAAAATACCCTGTGCCCTTGTCTGCTTGTCAACTCAGCATCATCCCCAGCCATTTTCCCGGAAGCATGGGAACTACATTTTCTAACTCCTTGCCAACAGAATTTTGGGTTCAGATTCTGCCAGAGAGAGGCACTTCCAAAAGATGTAGAAGGGAAAAAGAAAGGGAAGGCATTATTCTCTTCTTGCAGTGGTAGAAAGATGCTTGGGCAGATGGCAAATAAGAGGTTTGTAGCAGTTTCCAAAAGACCTCCTGCAAACAGTGGCTTCCTCACTCCTGATTTCCTGAAAGCCAGCAACTAGCTTCTTTGCTCTTTGTTTCTGTCCGACTGTTTTCTGAGCCCTTCCAACAATTTTTTAAGCATCTAATTCCCTGTATTAAATTCCCTCTTGCTTGAAATACCTAAAGTGATTTCCGTTTTCCTGAGCCTTCATGAATACAATCTTCTACTCCTGAGATATTTCTGAACTACAAGTCAAATAGCAGCAAATGTTTGGAGCAGGAGTGGGATGAAGGGTTACTAAGAATTCTTGGGGTACTCTTTAATGGGATGTTATAACCCTTAAGGCAAGGGTCAAAATGTGCTCTGCCAAGTTCCTAAATATGCCCACCTCTCCCAATCTCCATTCTTTCAGCCTTGCCCTCCCCCACCTCAATGAGAGAAGCTCCACTTTTGTCATCCATTAAGTTTTGGCAGTAAAATCCTACTGGAAGAAAGGTTTCTGCTACTTAAAAAAGCTGTTTATAAACCACTGTCCTTGAAGAGGAAGGATTTGGTCATAAGCAAACTCCCACTGCCCTTCACTCTCAGTTGCTGGTTAAAATAGGACTAAAAGTCAAATATTTAAATTACAGCACAGCTCCTATAGATCAAAGATAAGCGGCAGGAAGATCTATACAAATAATTTTTACTTGGAGCCAGGTGTTACCTTCCTCTTTACTATTTTAATTACTTGAACTCTAGCATCTTCTTCGTATTTACTAAATATTGAACAAATTGTAAATTGCTCTCATTTTCAATAACACATTCCAACATTCCCTACGCTGAGCCCCAGGTTCCACCCCACTGAATACGTGACTTACCCGGAACTCACCATATTCCCTTTCACTTCATAGGCTTTTTTTCTTTTCTTTTCTTTTTTTTTGTTTCTCCTCCATAAAATGCTTTCCATTCTTTCTTTGCCTGGAAAATTACTATTTATCCTTCAAGACCCATTTTCTCAGGAGGCATTCTCTGATAGTTATATTCCCCCTAAAGATGTATACTTCATATATTCCCATAGTATGTTGTGCTTTCCCCGTAGTTGCCAAATCACATAATGGTGTAATTATTTTGAGGCCTGTCTTTTCCATGACTTATAAAACTCCTGCAGGAGGCTGGGTTTTGTTTACCTGTGTCCTGAGGGCCTAACACAGCTGGCATTATGTTATTTGTTAAACTGAATTGATCTACACTTGTTTACTGAATGAATGAATATTTTCCTGGCGGGTTTATGAGACCTTACGAAAGGTGTTCCACTGATCTAGTTTTAATTTCTACAGGATAAATTCACTAGAACAGATGATTTATGAATCCTTGTCTGTACGTGCAACCATTGCAACTATTCAGCGGATTGACTATTTATCTGTTTGTCTCCTCTGAAGGAGTGCCTACTGGGGAGGTTGGATGGAAAGCGAAACAGCTGGCAAAGCCATGGACTACAATAGGGGAGTCAGAGGTCATTTATAAGGCAAAAATAGAGGAAAGTTATATTTACTGTTCCAAGTAATACCACTTTCAGCATTTCCTCATTCTCTGCAACTTAGCTCTGCAACTCAAAGAACATTTAAAGCATAAAATTACAAAAAAAATTCTCTCAAATAGAGAGTGAAAATCCGTATGTTTTTGCATTTGCAGTTCCCCTCCACGTGGTGCTTTAAATAAAGACATGTAAGTAAGGCTCCCTCTGCATATCCTACCGCAATACATTTTTAAACATACTTTGAATTTAATGAAGCAATTCTGACATTTCAAGTTTGTTAAAAGTGTCATTACCCATGTTTTTAATAGGTAATGAAACAACATAAATGATAAGGAAGAGAATTAAAAGACTTTCTGATCCAGAAATAGAAAATATGTCCAAGAATCACCAAAACAGATTTTCTTTTTAGAACAAAACAAATCTCTGCTTTACAATTCAGATGAGGGATTGGAAAAATCTTTTTGTCACATAAGAAAACAGAAATCATAAATAGAGTGGACAGTCTAAGCATCTACAATGAGACATGCTGAAACGGAAAATACAGAATATAAAGAAAGAGGGGCGCAGGATGGAATTTTTTAAGTTTAATGAAAAGTAATGCCCCCCCACTCCACCCTACCCCAGGTTGATATCCCTGCTCTGTCACTGACTGAGCATAGTTCATAGTGTGTATGCTTCAGTTTTTCCATCTGTAAAACAGAAATAAAGATACTAGCTTTCTAATAAGCTCCTAAAATCACTGTGGGGATTAACCAATTTGTATGGTGCTAGAGAATTTTTTGCTGACGACACACCAGGAAGTCAAAAGGACAGGGAAGAAAATAAAAAAAATGGACACAATAACTTCACAGTTTCTTTGATACTTCTGGCCTGTTCATTTCAATTAAAAGAGAAGAGGAGGGATGCCCAACGAAGCTCAGAAAGTGATGTAAACTCATTTGAGATGAGTTGTGATAAGCAGGCCTGACTGCAGTCCCCATCGGCTCAGTAAACACTAATGATAAAAAGAGTGCAGACTGCCACTAGTGATAAAGAGTCAGCTAAACACTCTATTAGTTTTTCATTTTGTGAATTAATGTCCTTCATGGCGTGTGTACACTACTAACCAGTAATGAATTGTCTCCTTAGAACTGCCTGGAGTACCCCCCACTGCCTCTGTAAGAAGGCAAACATTAAAAAAGTAGAAATTAGCACTTTTAAGGGGGTAATAACTCCTTTAAAAGGGGTTGTTTTCCATTAGTTTCTGCAAACATCCTGCCGTAAGAAAAGCTGCCTCTTTTTTAAAAAAATCAATCAACTGATTTTATAAAATTAAAGAAAAAAGGAGGCAAGACAATCTCACTATGATGACCTACCTATATACAGCTGATTTGCATAAGTACCCAGATATGAGCTAGGAAAATTTAAAAACAACTCTGAAACCCTATTAGTCTTCTATAACCATAAAGAGAAATCAATCACTTACTAGTCAAGTCTTGTACATTAACCCTGATGATTAGGTTTCCTCCATTTGCCAGGGTCCTGTAAACCTTATCTACCCCTGAAGAATTAGAAAGTCAAGCCCAGGTCTCTGAAACACATAACCATATTTCAATTCTCTAGGGTTTATAACTTCCATATCCCACAAAGGACTGCATGTTACAGCTGAGGTTGTTCTCTTTTCAGTCCTTAACCAACTTCTCTGGTAAAATTTCTCCTCTGTGGGTTCTTCCATTTGGAAGACATTTCTTAAGGACCCAGAACTAATTTGGGAATCATTTTAAGGCCTGGGGAGAATTTATGATAGATAAGGAAAAGGAGGATGGGTTTGGGGAAGGCTGTTTGGAAATTGGAATCTTCTGGTGGCAGTGGTTTACTCTGTGGCTGACAATCTGGAATCAGGGAAACCATATACTGACAAGATAGAACTAAATTTAGAAGCCTGAGAGAAAAATGTGGCTGGTTCTTCAAATTAAATAGTCTTCTTTTTAAATAAAAAAGTAAATATCAGGGATCTGTATTATATTCTAACATAAAGCACTAGAGGAGGAGCCATAAGGTCTGAGCTCTTTGGTTCCTTTGCTGATTTTTCTGAGAGGGTTCTGGATTTATTTTCTTCACCAAAGATTTATATACTGCCTATTTACCTAAGAACTTGAAATGCTTTCTCATGTATTACCTCATATTAGCCTGGCAGATTTTAATTAAAAATCTTTCACAGGGACACACACATAATAAAAACATTCCAATAAAATATGACACGTCTCTCTTTCTAAGCTTAACATTTGTAACATTCATTCTTTCAAGACAAGCTACTCCTTTCTTCTTTCCTCCATAATCTTTAATATTTCCTAGGTAACTGTGTTAAAAATAAAAATTTCTGCATTAATTTAACCATGCACCTGCATTCATGCCTTAGGTAGGTAATGGCTGCAGTTACGGATCTTTTGTTCACGGTTGAATCTCCCAGGCGTAGCCCCACCCTGGGCACAGAACAGGCTGAATGACTGGAGAAACAGAAGGAACAAAGAAAAATATCTTTTCCTGCTTGGCATAAATGTCATCTTCTTCCCCGTCATGGAAGTTCTCATCTTTTCTTTTATGACACTTTAAATGATATTCAGTAGAAGATCAATCTTTTCCCCAAATCCTAGACACTGCAGTTATCCCTTTGGGGTTTGGCACCCACATTTACTATTTGTCACTTTCTTTTCATTCCTTGCCTAACTTGCCCCCAACATCCATAAGCACTGGCAATTCTTTTGCCTCTGGACAGTCTTTAGCCTAAAGAGAAGTTCCTAAGAGTTCAAAATTCCTATGTTCCACTGTGAATTTATTTTCTAATTTATTATTACATCACAATAGTACTTAAGTGAGGTTCATGGTTGGCCAATTAGCATTTATTAAACACGTAGTCTATACTCCAAAATGTATTTGAAACATAAAAACATTCAGAGATTTTAAAAAAGTTCTGAGCATTTTAAACTTCTGAGTTCTTTAAACATGGGAGCCCCCCCCCAACAAAAGAAAAAAAAAAAAAAAAAACCAAAACCAAAACCAAAAAACAAGAACAGGAGCCCCATGACAAGCTTTCCGTGATATCTGATCTAGAGGATGAGGCTGCTACATTTCTCTCCCCTTTGAATCATCTCCTTGTTTTTATAATGCCTGCCATCCTCATATCTCGAAGCCATCTCTACATGTACAGCATGCAAAGACATATTGAAATCCTCTTTGAATCACAATACATCTGTTCAAAGAGGCTGAATGAGAGATGCCAGGGGAACATTAACTCAGAATTTCCTAACTTGAGCGCAATTAAATTCTCAGCCACAGTGTGGAATTAATGTAGCCCTTTGCATTTTAAATACATATTTTAATTAAATGACACCCATCTGTAGAATATGAGACTGCATTTTTATTGAGGATTTCAAATGATATAATCTGTTCCCATGAAGTGTAAATGGCTTGGTTCATGTTTCCAGATACCTCAAAAGAATTATGTAGATCTGGCATAAGCACATGTGGTGACACCCAATTTTGCTTAAATTTAAATCTGTTTAACTTACATGATAAGTGTTGTTTGTGTGATAAGATTTAGATTGTGTATAAAGAGTGACAGAAAATAAGAGCACAGCCCTTTAAACGTCCTGGATTGTGTCTCCATAGTTTGTGAAAGAGAAGGAACAAGTCAAAGATGGCACATTTCTGCGAAGTCTAGAGCTATGCAGTCACAAGGATCATCTTTTAGCTAATTTAACCTAATGAGAATCTTTGCTTAAGGTAAATGGTATGTTAATGAGTCCAACTAATAAAATACAGACTGGACAGCTATCTGGGAGTTGCACAATTAGTTTTGACAGAAAAACTTCTGGTTAAGCATAAAATTTCTAAAGAAAAAACTATACTAATGAGAAGTAAAGAGCAAATGCTTCATTTTCTAGTTAGAGCTGTTATTTTGTTTCTCTGCTCTATGTGGTGTTTTCACATATATTTCATAATAAATATATTCTTCAAGAAGATAAAGCCCTGGACTAGGAAAGAGGTAACTTCGGTTTTAGACCTGACTGGTGCTACACTGATGTGTGACCTTGGGAAAGTAATACATTTTGAATGCTCTGTTTTCTCTTCCATAAATTGAGAGAACATAGCCAAGCATTGTTGAGATTAAGAGTGTGGGCACTGGAGGCCGACTAACAGATTTAAATTGTGCTTCTACCATGCTCTTTAGCCTCTCACAGCCTCAATTTCTTCCTCTTAGAAATGAGACTAACAATCACCTACTCTGGTAGGTTGGATTATGTACCGCAGAATAAAACATGTTCTTAATCTTAATCCCATTCCTGTGGGTGTGAATCCCTTGTAAATAGGATCTTTTGAAGATGTTATTTCTAGTTAAGGTGTGGCCAACTGAATCAAGTTGGGCTTTAATCTGGATTAATGGAGTCCTTTATAGGCAGAGTAAAAGTCAGACATAGAAAGAAAACCATGGAAAGAAGCTGGAAGTCAATGTAACTGGGGAGAGAAAGAAGAAGATGTTGCCATGTACATTGCCATGTGATGGAAAAGCCAAGGACCCAAGGACTGTCAGCAGTCAGTCCCAGAATGCCACAGTTTTCTGGGAGAAAGCATCACCGTGCTAATGCCATGATTTGGATTTCTCCTAGCCTCAAATCCATGAGGCCATATACTTCTGTTGTTTAAGTCAACCCATTGTAGGGTATTTGTTTTAGTAGCTTGGAAACTAAGACACCTACCTTATAGGGTATTAGGGCTAGATAACACATTAAATTGTTTAGACTAGACTCTACCTCATGCCTGGTTGTTGTTCAATAAATGCCAGCTATCATTGCAGTAGAAAGAAAGAGTCTAGTCTGGGAGTCACACTGTCCTAGGTTCCAATTCTGGCTTTGCCACTTACTACTTGCATGATTTTACAGAAGTTATGCAATCTTTTGAACCATATACTCATCATCTGAAAAATGGAGGCAATTACACCTACTGTATTAGTTTCCTATTGCTGCTTTTACAAATTACCACAAATGCAGTGGCTCAAAACAACACAAATTTATTACCTTACAGTTCTGTAGATCAGAAGTCTGACACTGGTCTCACTGGGCTGAAAAGGAAGTGTCAGAGGCCTTTCCAGCTTCCATAGGCCATTCACATTCCTCGGCTTGTGGCCTCCTTCCTCCATCTTCAAAGTCAGCAATGGTGGGTTGAGTATCACACATCATATCACTCTGACTCTCTGACTCACTCTTCTGCCTCACTTTAAAGATCCCTGTAGTTACACTGGGCCTACTTGGATAATCCAGAATAATCTTTCTATTTTAAGGTCAGGTGATTAGCAAAGAATTCCATCTGCAACTTTAAACCTCCTTTGCCTAACACAGTCACAGGTTCCGAGGATGAGGACATGGACATCTTGGGGGCGGGGGGGGGGGTGGTGCGGTGCATTATTCAGCTTATTACATCTACCAATCCTTCTCTCACAGGGTTTTGAATATTAGAGAAAATATTCTAAACCCCTCAATGTCTCAGTTAAGTGGCAGTGCTCATTACTGGAGCTGACTAGCGAGTGGGTAAGATCCCATCAAATTTGGAAGTTCTGTGATATTATAATCATACAGCTAAATGTTTTGTTAATACTTTTATGCTTTGGTCATAAAGAAGCAGGGTTCAAGTTCTGGCCAAATATCTGCAAATATCTGTCTATTGGTAGCTAGAGCATTACAACAATATAGTATTTGGCTTTCTGATTAATCTGTTGATAGCAACATGAGGCAAGTTAAATCACCTAATGGGATTGTTATATACTTAAAGGGATTTGTCTCAAAAATGCAATCAAATAGCATGTAGAAATATCTTAACAATGAGTTTTTATTATATCAATTATGGGAAGTATAATGTTATACCTCAAATAATAAACACTTACTTTTTTTTTTACCAATTGTGTGTATTTATTTATTTATGCACACACAAATATATACAGGTTTTAAAAATTTCATTATGCCTAATTAAAAAAAAAACGTCAAATTTTTTCAAGGTTCTCCTTTATCTCATGGAAGCATTGCTGATAAACAGAAACCAGTTCCATCTACTCTGGGCTGGGCATCACACTCTCTGGAGATTTACCCTATGGTTATAACTATCTAACAGTCTTTATGAAAGGAGAAAACATTTTGGTGAAGATAGTGGGTCTGGGAACAAAGCAGAATTTAGAAGAAGCCACCTGTGGTCTTTAAAGATACTGGATAGTAGAACTTTTATCATCTCACCCAAACATTGGACTATAAATTATTCTGGTAAGATATGGGTTTGGCCCTCAGAACAGGGAATGAGGGCAGAGTCACAATTACTCCTGTCATGAATTTCATGGGAGAGATTGTGAAAAGTCCAGATTCCAACTGACATTTGGAAGGTCCATTTTTCTCTAGTTTTTGGAGCTTAGGGAGGCCGACTGGAACTTTGTGGACAACAGGCCCTTCCTTGACTGGGTCTATGTAAGATATTTTCATATAGTTGTGCCAATTATTAAACAGAATTGGTTAAAAACTTGAAAGTAAGCACTCAGTGAGGATATCTGCTAGTTATTATTTTTAGTTTACTTTCTTTTTAATCAAACTTAGATGGGAACATAGATTAAAAAGTGAAAGAGTTTTTCACAAGCTTTCACTAGGAGCAGTAGTTTGTTCTCCTCAATCACTTTTAACTCTTTTAGTTGATTTCTTTGGTTTTTATCCCTACATAGTTGAAGAACTTGCCTATTTTGTTACTTCTTGATTTTTCAGTTTTAGGCATTTATGGGTTAATTTCCCACCATGACAGATGAAGATGTAACTTCCACATATACACACCCTCTTCCTATTAGTGTCTTGTTACTACAGTTGTCTCAAAGCTTTGGTTAGATCAGTATTTTTTGTTTATGTTATCATGACTCGATAAATGCCGCTGCCACCTCAGGTCATAGTTTATTTCCCTGCATAAAAGGTTGTTTTCTCTGGCATTAATAACAGTCTTGTTATTTGTTTGCTTAGTTTTCTATGTATTTATGGATCATTCAACCCAAGCTCTCCCTGGTTAAGCAATTCACCTCTCAATAAATTTAAACGCATTAGGTACCCTATCAACACTATCTTCCTGAACAAATCTCTCCTGAGACCTTCTGAGCTGTTCCTCTGAGTTACTCTCCAGGCCTGGTGCTGAGCTACCATCTTGGCATCTCTTGTCATTATCATTCTGCATATCTTTTTCTGTCCCCGTGTTAGAATCACTGTTTTCTGTCTTTCATGTCTTCCTCTTTAGAGATAAACTCCTTCAGTCTGGCAGGTTTCTGAAGAAGAGTGACATAAAGAAAATTTTTAGAGACCTTATATGTCTGGACATGTCTTTATTATTCTCCCCTACATGGAATTGGTAGTGTCGCTGGATATGTAATTCTAGGTTGGAAATAATTTTTCTTAAAATCTTAAAGGTATTCTTTCCATTATCCTCTCGCTTCCAGTGTCACTTGTGAGAAGTCATTGCTTTTCTTCTTCTTGGTCCTTTCTGTAAAACCTGCTTTTCTCCCTCCCTCCCTCCCTTCCTCCCTCCCCCCCCCCTTCCTTCCTTCCTTCCTTTCTTCCTTCCTTCCCTCCTCTTTCTTTTCTGGACAGTAATAGGATTTTCTTTTTATCCTGAGGATTCTGCAATTTACGATGACTGCCTTAGTGAGGATCTAGGTCTACTTTCAATCACTGTGCTGGGCTCTCTGTGCCCTTTCTATTTGAAAATTCATGTATTTTGTTCTGGGGAATTTTCTTAAATTTTTTATGTGCTGACTCTCTCCCCTCAGTTTTCTATCTTCATTCTCTCTGTGGTCCTATTATTCAGTTGTTGGATATCCTGGACTGCTCTGTAGGGCCCTTAATATCATTTCTTCTATTTTCTATTTCTTTGTCTTTTTGCTCTAAATTCTGGGATATTTCTTCAACTCTGTCTTCTAACCTTTCCTCTGAGATTTTTATTTTCACTTTCTTATTTTTAATTCCCAAGAGTTCTTTTTGGTTCTCTGAATGTTCCTTTCATATAGTATATTGTTCTTGTTTCACAGACAGACTATCTCCTTTTTTTTTCTTCTAGGGATATTAATTATAGATTCTTATTCCAAGTTTTCTTCTTTCCAGACAATCCTTCTCTCCTCTCAGTGCTTTTTCTGTTTGTTTTGGTCTCTGTATTTCATTTTATGTGGTTTCCCCAAAAGCCTGCAGTCCGTGGATGGCTGTTCATATTTAAGTTGGGCTGAATAAAGTTTTATGTTTGTAGAGATGGGGCTTTAGTGTTATTATCATTGTAAGTATTCTGACTGGTCTATTTATTTGACCACTAATGATAGTATCTTTGTCAGTATCACTGATGTCACTTACAAAGGGCAGTAGACTCAGAGGCGACAGCTTGAATAAAGGTAAGGAGGTAAGAAATAGCACAGCATTGCAGGAGACTTAAGGGCAATCCAATCAGTCAGTCAGTCCAGAGACCCAGACTGTGAAGAACCATCTATGCCATGTTAAGGATGTTGGATGCTATCTGGAGGATAATGGGAAGTAGGAATTTCCCTGATCATAGCTGCATTTAGATAGCTCACTTTGGTATGGTGATTGTGTTGTAGAAGGATAAGGAGAATGGAAGCAGGCCAATAAATTAGGAGGCTACTGAGATAATTCAAGTGAGAAACTACAAAGGTGCAAGTTAGGAAAGTGACAGGAAGGATGAAGGAAAAAGGATCAATGTAGAAATATTCATGAAGCAAAATTAGTAGAGCTTCACAGCATCTATTAGAAATAGGTATTATTAATCTCAATTTGTAGATGAGAAAATTGATAGGGAGATTAAACATCATGTTCAATGTCCCATAATCAGAAATAACAATGTTTCTATGGGGAAAATGCATTCAGAGCTTCTAGCGGCTATTTTAAAAAGAACTTCTGGAACACAACACATTCATTAGTAAGTGTGTGAGTATTTGTGCCAAAGCAGGTACTGACTGTTTAAGGAAAGGAAAGACAAGTCAAAGTAAAAGGCCAGAAAGAACATTTTCAGTAAATAAAGCCCACATATAGTAAGGGAAAAAATAGGCATATAACTAAATACATTGCTTTAAATAAAGACGTTAATGACCACAACACTGTGGGAATTCAAAGGCAATCTACTTTTTAATTCTAGGAGATATTCTTAACATAGATAAATATATGACTTGGGAAGAATCTTCCTGTGCCATAAGATAATTGTTACCCTCAGTGCTTGAAATGAGAGAGGGAAAAAAAAACGGTAATAGTAGTAACTGCAGAAATAAGTAAAAAGTGTTGGTTCATTTGTCAACACAGATTCAGCAGCCAATTCAGCAAATGGAAGCAGGGTAGCAGATTTCAGACCCTCACTGGAAGCGCTTTGCTAATTTGTTTCAACTTGCTAAAATATTTACTGAGTGCCTGTTTTGTCCATGGAACTACTCCTTGAATTGGTTTTATTAATGAAATTAACAAATGAATTTTCCTTGTCAACATTTGTATCAACATGAAGTAGTCACTAGCCCTGTGCAGCACACTCAGGGTGGCTATGATTTCTGCTCCATGCTGGTTTACTGGAACGGCCAGTATTGATGAGGGAAGGGAGACTGAATGCTAGCTGGTCTGGCAGTGGTGGCTGGGTTGTTAACTAATTCAGAGGACTAATTCAGTGTGGAAAGCAGAAAATTAACTGAATTGCAACATGAGTAATTGACGCCTAATGAATTCAAGCTAAATTACTATTTTCACTACTCTTGTTTCTCAGCCCTTCCAAGTACACTACTTGGATGCATTTCTCAACTGGTCAGATGTTTCAGATAGTTCTGCTGAAGATAATAGAAGGTCTGTGATAATGATGCCTTGTGATGCTTCACAATGTATGTGAAACCTTTAAAAATGATCCTTAGTAAAGGATTGTACACAAAGGAAATCAGGGAATAATCCATTATCCAAATAGTAAACAGAGAAAATACATTAACATTTAAAAATCCTGACTCCTTAATTTAAAGACCAGAATGGCTTGGATTCCTTAGACTCTTTATGAAGAAAATCCTAATTTAGACTAAATTATGCTCTGTCACCAGGAATTTGTTGAAGACTAAAGACTATAGTTATTCAAATTAAGTACTTTAAAGTAATGGTGAAGTTTTCGATGAATGAATATTAATTTTTATTTTTAAAATTCCACTATATATGGCATTAATGAAGTGTTAGTATTCAGTACAGCTTTTTAGGGCTATTCAGGGTCACTCAGAAATTTAAGTCTATAATTATTCTGCTCTTAAAATAAAACTATTTATAAAAGGTGTAACTAAAAAAAAATTCCCTATGAACAAGCCATTCAATAAGACATATTACAAGTTAATCTCTAAGGAAGGAAGAAAAGCTTTGACTTTGGGGAAATATGCTTGCATTGGAAGACTTAATTCAAATACTTTTAAGCCATGAACATAAAGACCCTACTTGAGTACACCATAGAGGAATATTAAAAAGAAGGCATTGTTTTAATTGTGTGTTTTAGTCTCTATACATGGTCCTCATGCTGACAAAAAAAAGTGTATTATCAATTGGAAAACACCATGTTTTTATAAGAAAATGCATAGAGAATATATTGTCTATACAGTCCAAGCTGATTAACTATGAATAAATATTATATCCTCATCTTCCCTTGTAGTCTCTTATCATCAAATCCATACCTAGAGCTTCAATTACACTCAGCAAACTGATGAGTCTCAAATTTTAACTCTGGCTCAGAGGAACCTACTCTGAACTTCGTCAATAACTCTCAGTGTGACTTTGAGGGAGTCACTGCTCTTTGGTCCTCAGTTACCTCATCTGTAAACTGTGGTACTTGAACTAAGTGATCCTTTAGGACTCCTTCAGATGGAACCAGTGACAACAGACACATTTGTGTGGGTGAAGTTGTAGGAGACCCCCTTCTGAAATGTTGATCTGGGGAGGGGGCAAGTGGGTTCATGGAATTGAGTATCTGTGCTGGCATTCTGAGCTAAACATAAGTATTACGACATTCTAGAGCCTCTAATTCCTAGATTCTTTGTTGTGGAATCCTTAGGGGTTCCCTCAGGATACCACCCACTTGACAAGTGATTGACATATGGCCCAAAGGAGGGTTCCTGTGCCATCTCTTACATTAAAGAGCAATAAAACTTAAATTGCTTTTAATTGTTTTGGTTTTAAAAAGTATGAGTACACAGTCTCGTATTTTCTTTGCTTTCCCCTCATTGAAAAGTTATCTAGAGAACAGAATAGTAAACTTGACTTCTCATTGTAAATTTTGAATTCCCTATGAGTGAAAGGGGGGCAATATCTAGGGCTCTTTTTTTCCTTTCCTGTTTCATGAGGTGGTAAATGATGCTTAATTTTAAGGCAATAGAGTGTAATGATTAAGCGCATGGATCCTGATGTCACTCAAATACGGGTTCACATACTAACTCCACAACTTACAAATGAAAAAATGAACATCATAGGTCATGAAAATTACGTGACATAATGTAAAGAGCTTGGCATATAATATTTTTATTATTATTATTATTATTATTCCATCTGAGAAAGATGCTGAACTTCTTATCAGAAGATGTCATCTGTACAAGCAATCAGGGGTTGGAAGGTGGTAAATAGAAACACATGTGAATTACCTCTGGTCTCAGCATACTAATTTCCATTCCTAGCTAACACTGTGAAAGTCCTGACAGAATTGGGACTCCCAGAACTCCCTTAAAATGTTTTATTACCCCAGAGGCAGCAGAAGGAGTAAGTAGCTAACCAGGTCATTTGTTACTTCTGTGAACTATGCCCAGCTGAAGCTTGGGTAGGTTTTAGCTACAGCTATTCCATAAACTTGGTTTAATCCTGACTGAATCCACTGGTGCAGCAGGCTGGAGAGCTCCAGAGCTACTTGGGGTTCTGGAGTTAGATGGTCTGCCATTTTCATTATAGGTTTTATTAAAGCCACAAAGCAGGAGCCTCTTAATTTTCATAACTCCTGATACACTGAAGTACAAGTATATAAACAAAGTCATTGAATGAGAATTAGAAGATTAATCTTAAATTTCACTCATTGTGGCCCTGAATAAATACTACCTTACCTTATTCATGCTTGAGTTCAAAAGCCACATGGGTTCTGGAAGGCTGTTAAACTTAAGGGCTCAAAGTCTAATTTCAAATGTAATACACTAAAGACCCCTGGACAGCGAAATTAAATTATCAGGCACAATGAATGACCCAGCTAGCAACAGGAAGAATAGGGGAAGGGGAGGGGGGTAAACAACTGGAGGAAGACTTAGACATTTCCCATTGAGTACCGCTATAGGTGAGTATCTGCAACAAAATGAGAGAGTCAGAAATAAATTATTCTCAGAATGAGGAAAAAGGTTTAAAGAGAAGGAGCAGAAGAAACAGCTACCATTTATCAAGAGAGCACAGTTTGCCAGGCCCTGTACCAGGTGTTGTGTATATATTAGTTGATTTAATCCTCAAAACAATCCCATGAAGGATTTATAATACAGAGAACACAGCTGGTAATGTTAAATACCTTGTCCAAGGTCATGCCATAATGTGGTGGGACTGGGAACTGAACTGAAGCCCATACTCCTTATTGAGTTATGCTGGTGCTGAGGAAGAGAAATAAGGCAGGGAATTGGCATTAGATGTCAGTCTTGCCCCAATGTTCCATGGGTAGAGCTGGGACAAAGGTGAGAGTGCCTGAGCACAGAGCCAAGCAAGAGCACTTGGCTTACAGGAACGGGAGGTGTGGGAGGAGTTTCCAGCCACTGGTGGCACTTGTGGCAGCCATCTGTCTGTCAATGACCCAGGCTCTGCTTCCTGGAGTGAGGCAGACACAGCAGAACGTGCAAAATTCTTTTGTGGGGGTGTTTCTTTAGCACATTTCTAAGATTTCTGTGAAAAACTTAAAGGCTCTTGGCTTGAGCAAATGCGATAATTGGGCTTGTGGTCCCTTTAAACAAATAATATGATGATGGATTTTTAATCATACTCTCTTTTAGAAGCAGACATGATAGAACTTCTGAACACCACTCTTTGGGTAAAGCTTGAGCAAATGTTTTTCTTCAGAAAGCTGATCCAAAAGGGTAGTCCTTAGCTTAGTATGTGAAGAAAGACTATGACATTATTTCTATTTTGATGCTTACAACTATTATCATTAAATCATAATATTAATTTGTGAATTTCTCAGTACACAATCTTTTTTCAGTATCCTGAAATCACTATTTTCAAACTGTCGCCATAAAAGGTCAAAATGTTGGCATCACACTTCTTGAGTGAAGTTCTATATTTCCCTAAAAATTGTTTGAGAGAGTCTCTTGGACAGGATGGACAGGTCCTTAGTAGGGCCAAGGAGAGAGTTTCCAATGAAGGAGAAGGAAATGTGACCATTTTATTCTGTATCTCTCTTCAGGCTACCTCACCCAAATCTCCAGGGATTATTCATTATATTTGAAGATAAAAGACTTGATCTTAAATAGAAAACAGCCCTACTCTATGAGAGTGCCAAGATAAAGCCTGAAACAAAGATAAACACCTACAAATATGTGTTGTAGCACAAGTCCATGCATGGATAAAGTATACAGATCTTTTTAAAATAATGCTTTCTAAACTACAGATGGTGGAATTTTTTTCAGACTTAAAATAGTTAAAATTCTCAACAATGAGCTATACGCAGAAAGAGATAATTGTTTGAACTAGCATCTCTCCCCCAAGTGTCAGGCTAATGACTTCATCATTTTCCTTTCAGGAAGCATCTCATATAAAGACAGTCTATATGTACAGAAAGACCCACTTACATAGCTTATCACCACCTTGACTGGTCTTCTATAATATAATAATTTCAATAATACTGTGACTTGTCTTCTAACTACATCAGGCTTCATAATACCTCATCTTTGCCATACACTGTGTGTTTTAGCAGAGTGGGTTTCCAAAGAGATATAGAACACATAATAAAATAATTTCCAATGAAGGAGAAGGAAATGTGACCATTTTATTCTGTATCTTTCTTCAGGCTACCTCGCCCAAATCTCCAGGGAGATTAGAGAAATAAAAAGAATGAAAAAGAAGACGAGAAAATTCCAATTGCAATTAAAATACAATAGTCTTCCACTGTATGTCCCAACACTAGTTAATACAGACATTTCCAATAACTTTAATCTTTAAGTGGTGATTGTTCAAAAAAAAGAAAGTTTGCGTTTCTTAAAAGACAAGAGGCAAGAAAATGACTTGTCATATCTGACCGGTTTGGATATATAAAATCCAATTCTGAAGAAGCAGAGATAAGAGAAGTGCTGTGGAAGTGCCATCAGCTTAGCAAACACTAAATAATGAACAATGCAGAGACTGTCCGGCATGATAAAATACTCTATTAGAGGGCCTGTTTTTAAATGAGTGATAATTGTGGCACATCCACAGTGAAAGGTTATTGAATTTTTATCTGCAGCAAGAAGCTTTTGACAGACTTGCTGAAAAGTCACCTACAAATAGTACCTTCTTTAGACGAATTTGACCAAAGGGGTTTGCCAGCACGTAACATCTTTCTGACATTTACAGGATTTTTGCTTCCTTGAAGAATCTGATCAGATATTTTCGGTTTCTATAAAGACACTTAGGTTTTTCATCAGTCTTATCAAAAAGTCCTCATTATTCTTCATTTCATAAAAATTGGATTAAGCTGTTAGTTAAGAACTCCAGGTAAATCCACTGAGGATTGAAAGACCAGAGTGCAAAGACATCAGTACACAGAATTAACTGTTCTTAATAAGCAACACTGTGCCTTGGAGACCTATATCCGATATACACTAATACCTGTACTTCACAGGAAAAAGAATGCCTTCTGGCTGTTATTGTAATTTTACTAATTGAATTTAGGATAACAAAGTGAAATAGAAACTTCCTGAACACATGACTACCAAATATGGTTCCAAAACAGATCCTTTTTTTTTAAAAAAAGGTTATTTTAAACTGTTTTATTCACATACCATACAATTCATCCTAAGTGTACAATCAATGGCTCTTGGTATAATCACATAGTTACACATCCACCATTACAGTCAATATGAGAACATTCTCATTTCTTCCAAAGAAAAAAATCCCATACCCCTTAAATCCCCCTATTTTTGACATTTAGCTTTGGTATAGCGCCTTAGTTACAATTAATGAAAGAATATTATGTTACTGTTAACTATAGACCTTAGTTTACATTAATTGTATTTTTTCCCATATAACACCCTATTATTAACACCTTGTAATAGTGATGCATGTTTGTTTTAGTTCATGTAAGAGTGCTCTTACATTTAAACAATTAGCCACCATCATTGTCCACTCTGGATTTCACTAAGTTATACAGTCCCAGTTTTTATCCTCTAGTTTTCCTTCTGGTGACATAACACGACTCTAGCCATACTCTTTCAACCAGACTCACACTCTGCTTTGTTAATTACACTTAAAGTATTGTGCTACCATCACACAGTATTGTGCTATTCATTTCCTAACCTTTATAATGAACCCTATTGAATATTCTGAACTCCTTAATCATCGGTTGCCCAATCTCTGCCCACTTTCTAGCTTCTTATAACCTGTGCTCTTGAATTTAATTCTCAGAATTTGCTCGTTATAGTTAGTTCATATTAGTGAGACCATACAACATGTGTCCTTTTGTTTCTGGCTTATTTCGCTCAGCATAATGTCCTCAAGATTTGTTCACCTCATTGTATGCCTCATGATTTCATTCCTTTCTGTAGCCACACAATATTCCATTGTATGTATACACCACAGTTCGCCCTTCCGTTCTTCAGCTGATGGACCCTTGGGCAGCCTCTATCTATTGGCAATCATGAATAATGCTGTCATAAACACCAGTGTACAAATGTCTATTCGTGTCACTGCTTTCAGTTCTTCTGAGTATATACCCCAGAGCAGGACTGCAATATGACAATCCTATACTTCGCTTCCTGGGGAACTGCCACACTGCCCTCCAGAGGGGCCGCACAAGTTTTCTTCTCTACGAACAGTGAACAGGTATATCTCTTTCTCCACATTCTCTCTAGCACTTGTAGTTTACAAAACAGATCCTTTTGAAGTCTAGAGCTTTAAAGCCTCAGCTTCTTAAAGTGGATGAAATAATGTGAAGATCATTTTCCTCCACTCCTCCTCTTAAAGCATTTTTCATCACCTTTCATATCAGGGGTGTAGCCAGGTTATATTTATCTCACTGCTGTAATTTTGTGAGGCAGTCGAAGAGAAGCATTGTCTCTATGGGGAAACGCTGGTTTGGTGTTCTGAGGCACACTAGTTAACAGATGATTATGTTGTTTTTCTGGATACTGTGGTTTGCACTCTGAGATCAGTCGGGTTTAGTTTAGATTCTGTCATTGACTGACTTTTGACCTTGAGCAAATGGCCAAAACTCCGTGCTTCATGTTCATTCTTTGTAAAACTGAGAGAATAAAGGCTGGCCTGTCAACTACAGCTTGAGGCAGGGATAAGGGATGAAGAGTTAATGATTCTGAAGGTCCTTGAAAGTATGAAATGCAATCTAAATGCTGAGTGTCATTATCATCATCATGATCCTTTGGAGTTGTTACATGCATGTGCATTCACACATACCACCTCTTCACTGTACTTTCCTTGGGCTGATGGTGTGGAAAGGCTTTAGGTACTATTGATTACTAAGGAGAAAGCATATCCAGTTGACATTTAGAACAATTTTTAAAACGCAACCCCACAAAATAATGGTGATTCTTCCAGTAAATCTAGGCCAGCCTTCCATTCTTTTCTCCTCACTAACTGCATTTTGTACCACACCTAAACTTAGTTTCAAGGATGAAGAAATTAAATGACATGCACTTTCTACAGAATGAAGTTCAGAAATGTTATGGTTTCATTCCTTTCTGTAGCCACACATTGGTTAGTACGCTTATCTCTGGTTTTAAAGCATCCAAATAGCCGAGGGCTTTCCTAGATAAGAGCTTAGATTTAATAGTACAATCAGTGCTTCAGGTACAATCTTTCACTGATTCTCATTGTAAGATGCTTTTCTGTTTGGCTGTCAAATCAGTCCCCTCGGATTTCTTGTTCAAGTCATGCTGCCAAACTGCTACTTTGGCTACTCTCCAAACTGCTGTTCAGGGTAATTCTACATTTCCACTCTGTCCTCAGTTTGGCTTTGCAAGTTCAGCGTGCCATTTTAGAGTCCTATTTTGCTTTCCAATGTCTTCTGCTCCCACCTTTACCAGAGATTTTCATTTTTTTCTTCCTGTTTCCATTTCATAGTTTTGCTTGAAGATACAATCAATTCAGCTGGAAGCTCCCAGCCACCACAATGAAGCATCCATGATATTATCATATTTTAATATAATATTTCCCTTATGGATACAAATGTTGGCATTTTCAAAGAGCAGGCCTCATAATTCTTTATGGATAGATACTTAGAAGTCCATAATTACATTGAAACACACAGCACTAGCCTTCTGTAGCTCCACAATTGATAATCACCTCCTTGTGGACAGAAGTAGGATATTGCTTTTTTAATCCCCTAGTAGTCAGCACAGGACAATGAACCTACAGATGACCAGCTGACTGACATTCGGATCTGGCATGTTTTTCAATAATAGCTGAACCCTCTTTTCAGTTTTGAAGAACAAAGAGGTGGCCCTTTTCAGATTCAACCCTGGAGTCTTAGATGGGCACTGTTAGACAGAGACAACTCTCAGATGCAAATTCATCCTTAGACATATTCCCATGCCTCGGATACATTTGGGAACTCTGGGCAAGAGCCCCACTTACTAGAAATGATTCAGGAGCATAGATATGAACACAGTTTTAAAAGCAACCACGATATTTGAGGAGATAAAAGAGAAGCCTGCCTGAAGGGCAGGAGAAAGGTGAAGACCCAGTGCTAGGGAAGCAGTGCAATGAGTGAGAATCCTGGTGATGAGATTCACTGTAGTGATTCCAGGAACCCCATAATGAGTACATACTATGTATCACCTATGGGTGAGAACTTCAATTTCATCATCTCATTTAATGGTTACAGCAATCCAATGAGTGGGTATCATTATTTTTATTTAACAGGAGAGGAGACCAAAGCTCAGAAAAGCTAAACAATTTTCCTGTGGTGATACAATAACTTGCCTGATATGTTCCCAGGTCTGCCTAACTTCAAAGTCAAACATGTGTAATATGTACCCTAGAATAAGGAAGAAGCAGGGGAAAGATTCTATCAATTAAAGGAAAAATGCAGCTGGGTGAAGAAAGGCAATGATGACCATGATTTAGGAGCCACTGGAGGGCATTCAAGGAAAGGAAATGGAGAATAGAGTAGAAATGTTTAAAAAAAGGCTATGACTCTTCTGTATCAGCATCTAAGATGTGCTCAAAGCAGAGCACATAAGAACCTGCATGGGGGTCAGCCTGAGGCTTGGATGATAGTCAACGGTAACAGTACATTAACATGGAGAAGAGACTAAAGGGATCTAGATGTTTTTCTTTATAAAATAAGAGTAACAAGCATCTCCATTGCTAATAACATGGGTTTCAAAAGAGTCCTAAAACAATCAGCTGAACGCTCTGAGAACGGATGTTCCGCACAATTCTTCCTTCATTATGATAAATTTCAATGAGTTTATAAATATCAACAGAGTACAGTTAAAGACAAAAAATTAACAAAACCAAATCATTATATATTAGCATTTCATGTTTTTATTCCTACAAAACATAAGATTAGTTGTGAAATTTGATACAGCACTGAAATATATTTGGACTTCATGAAAACTGATAAAGGCTCATATAATAGTACAAGTAGCATCGATTAAAAATTAAAACAAGTCAGAGTTGGATAGAGGGCAGGAAACTCATGAACAGAATAGAATACCAATGGTAATATAATTTTCTCAGTAAACAGAATGATCATGAAATTAAGCAATGACAATGTATTTGGAAGGTATCTTTAAAGGAAGAAGAATGATGGCTGGAACCACAGAATGAGAGTCAGCTTAAGATAATGACAATTAATAAGACCAAATATTGATTAAGATCACAGAAAGCCTAATCTAGGAAAGATGATTAGAGAAACTAAATATGTAGAACTAGGCTAAGCAATGTCTGAGGAGGAGCTGTCTGATAACAGTCTACAAATATCTGAAACTTGTAAATACCAAAGAGGGAGAGAAATTACCATGCAAGGAGTTTTAATTAAAAATAATCAGATGAAATTATGACAGGGAAAATTTGACTTAATGGTTTGACAAAAGCAACGCTGACACAGGACTGTTTCCCATGAGATCTTGGCTAGGGATATTTTAATTCTTACTTGTGTCAAGGCAGACACAGAGGGTCTGCATTTTATCTTTCATTTATCATTAAGGTACAAAGACCAGATCCGTGATAGTGAGCCCCAGCATGGAAGAATTCATAGTCACTCTTCCAGAAAATATTCAATTATAGTCAGTGCACCCCACCACCAAGTACTTGGGGAAGGGGGATGGACAGACACCTTGACTTTTTCCATTTTATTTTCAATGATATAATTGACTTGTAAACACTCCCACATTCATTCAATTGGTTTGGCATTCACAGCCCTTTGTATAAGAGATAATTGGTTCCTTGTGCCCTTCTCATTTAGCTAGCTTGAAACGAGTAAGATGAATTTTTTTATTTTTAATCAGATTTGGGGATCAATTATGCTAACAGCAACTGCTAAGCAGAAGTGGACTGCTGTCCTGCCTCTGGTGTAGACAAGAAATGCAACATCTCTGTGTCTGGCATCCTTGTCCATAAAACAGGAAATGTTAATTTCAAGCTTCTGATTAGAACTAGGAAAGTAGTTACAAAGCATCATATAAAAATACAAAACAAATATAAAGAGCTACAAAAATTAAAGAAGAAATTTTAGGGGCTCTAAATCAATGTTAACCTTTCTTAACCCTGGATGATTTTTTAAATCACCTGGCGAGATGTTAAAAAACAACAGTTGTCTGGGCATCTCCCCAGGAGTTGTGACTGAAAGCTCAACAGATAATTCTACTGTGAGCCAAGGTTGAGAACCATTCTTTAAAATAGTAGTTTTCTGTTTCTGACTTGATTTGTTTGGGGTAAGCCTGATGCCAAGACCATACCTAGGAACAATTATATCAAAATCTCTGGGGGTGGAGCCCAGCATCAGTATTTTTTACAGAGCCCCTACTGATTACAGTGTGCAGCAAAGGTTGAGAACTGCGACTCTAAAAGGACATTTCCCCAGAAGCAAGTTTTATTTGCAAACAGGTTTTAACTCAACAATCTACATTAAGGACTTAATGGAAAGGGATTTAAAATTAGAATTTATTTTTAGTAAAGAAAATTCAGATAAATTTTTAATCTCAGTATGACTTTGAAATTAATATGGTTGTGTACATTTATTAAGGATTGTTTAGCACATGTAGAACTGCAGGCCCCAATCAAGTGGCTTGGGGCAGAAAACAGCTCCTCCCACACAGAGCCTTTCAGACCCACAAGATTATAATCAATATCAATTGCATAATTGTTTAAAGAGGACAACCATTTTTTTTAAAAGCAGCTAGTCAACTTGTCCAAACATTGGGCTTATAATAGATGCATTCATCATGTTTAAAAACAGCCATTAGAAAGATAAACAGACAAAAGCAATTTGTGGTGGGTGAGTGGGAAGTCAATCTAGAATTCAGAAGGAACAGCCTAGAGAGGAAGACATGAATTGGAGGCACAAAATCAGTCCTAGGATATCATCCATGGAAAGTCATGTTGATAGCATGTACCCTTGATGTGATATGATGAAAATGACACTTCACCTCTGTGGTTTTCCTTTCCAAAACCCATAAGCCCAGTCTAATCATGAGAAAAACTTCAGACAAATTCATATTAAAATACCTGGCCAGTACTCTCAAAACTAATAGGGTCATCAAAAACAAGGAAAGTCTGAGTAACTATCAGCCAAGAGGGGCCTAAAGAGATAGCAACTAAATGTAATGTGTCGACTAAGTGTAAAGTGGGATCCTGGAACAGAGAAAAGACATTAGGTAAAAACTAAGGAAATTTGAATAAAGTATGGACTTCAGTTTATAATAATGCATCAATATTGTTTATTAGTTGTGAAAAGTATACCATACTAATGTAAGATGCTGATAACAGGGAAACTGGATGCAGGGTATATGGGTATATGGGAACTCTGTGTATTATCTTTGCAATTTTAAATCAAAAACTATTCTAAAATAGAAAAGTTTATTAAATAATCAATCCTAAAGATCCGTGATGAACACATTAGCATTCTTTGATGAATTGGGGTGTTGGATTATGAGATGAGTAGCTAGTATCTTTGAGAATTGTCAGAAAAACTCAATGACTAGAAAAGGGTTACTACAGCAGCCAAATTTGAAATGAGTAAAAAGGGAAACCACAGTCATTTGCATTGGTCTTGAACACTTCTAAAAATAAACAAATGAAATAATCAAATAACCAAATTGCAGCAGAAGTCATCTAGTGGTGTACAAATTTTCCAATAAAATGAAATTAAGTTCCTGCAATAGAATATTTGCCCTATCCTTTACCTGACTGTGATGGGAGAAATAAATATTCTAAACAAGTTATATAAATAGAGAATAGGACAGTGTTTCTCAGAAGTTTTTCATAAAAGAAAAGTCCTCTGAAATGCTCTGTGGTGGAAGATAAATAAGTTTGGGAAACAATGCACTGTTGCAGTTAACCTGTTAACATATTAAAGATTTTAGAAGTTTTATGGTATGGGATTATATTTAAACATCTTTAACTTAATATTTCCTAAGTCTTTTTGATCACTAAACTGTTTTCCCTGTAGCATCAATTAACATTGCCAGAAAAGATTTTGGATACTGCTGAGCCTTAAAGCATACTTCTCCATCAGTGCTTGGGTGGTGGTGGTGGTGGTGGTGGTGATGGTGGGGTGTTGGGGTACACCACGATTTGGAGGCTAGCCAACTAAAGGAGTTATCCATGTTTTGATATAATTAAGTGGACATTTCAACTTGCTTCACAGGCCTAAGTACATGGATTGGCATTATTTTAAACTTTTATCAGTGACCTAGGTGATGATCTAAAACTCTGTTCTACAGAACTTTCTGGGATGATGGAAATGTTCTCCTTCTGTGTTGGCCAATACAGTATTACCTATCAGGTGACATATGGTTAGCACAACTGAGAAATGGAAATTTAAATTTTATTTAATTTTAATTAATTTAAATTTAATTTAATAAACCACACCAGGCTAGAAGCTACTGTATAGGATGCTGCAGTATCTAGAGTATATTATATAATATAAGATAGGCAGAGTCTCTAACTTAGAAAATACTTGCAGAACAAAAATATAAAGTGAAAAATTAGAGAAATGGTTTATCACAACTGAGGTAAGATTCAAAATGGATGTGTATAATAACCTTATAAACTTAAGGCCTAGAAATTCTGGTTAGGCACAAGAAAACGATGATCAGCAATGATCAGAGTTAACAGTAGGCACTAAAGCGCTTCTGTTAAAAAAAAATACCACCTTCCTGGGATGGTTTCATAGGAATATGGAAAGAGAAGGACAAGCTACTGTCTCTGCAACCTTAGTACTGGGCACAATAATGATGAAGTAAAGAGCAAACTAAACTGAGAATTTGAAGACTTGCTTCCCATCCCAGTGAAGGCACAGACATGCAGTGTGACCATTCTGAGGCCTGCATATGCAAAATAATAGAGTTGGACCACAAGATCTTGAAGATCTCTAGCAATAATGCTAATTTAAGAGAGAAATAGATAACTAATTCTATAACTAATTCTGCAATTCATGAAGCCAATTCCAGGAACCAAAATCATGAGATTTATCTGCCCTGGAGGTTGGAGGGATGTTTATCCTTGTGGTTGTTCAGGCTGAGAAAGCAGAGAGCATGACTTTTTATTACTTTTTATTACATATGCATGTGGGTTCCGCAGGAATTTTAGCAATGGAAACCAAGTGGGTCAGGGGAGAATGAGCCTGGAGTCAAAGAACCTACCCCAGGGTTCACCTTCACAAAGGCTAAAAGCCAAACTCACTGTCCAAGGGAGTGTGGGCGAATTTGAGCCTGATATGGGCTCTTGAATTTGAGTGTCCCTGACTCAGATTTCAGGCCCAAAGTCTTCAGAAACCAGAGATAAGTAGGGAACCAGGGAAATATTCAGATACATGGAAGTATTTCATAGAAAAAATATTCAACATTTAATTTCTGAAGAGAATAGAACAGGAGAAAGAGGTTTAAACTGAAGCAAGGGGCTTTATTAAAAAAGATGACCTCCTAGATGGTGAGGTTGCTTAAAGAGCTGAATATATAATCAAGGGAGATGCAGAAACTCTAATCCCTGGAGAATGTTTTTTTTTTTTAATACAAAATCCAAGACAGAGAAGAAGGCCCCTGAGGAAGTAATGTAGACAAAATAAGCTTTTGAGCTCCCAGTTCTATGTAGTCTATTTTTAAAAGCAACACATCCTTAAAACAAAAGGATAAAATATATTTAAAAAATCATTAATGTTCAAATTAGAAAACATTGTAACAATTTTTATGTATGTTACATTTTGTTCTGAGAATTTGCTTAACCATAACAATTAATTTCAGAGTCTTTATTTAGGATTCTTATAAACAGCAGGTATTACCAACAGCACATAATTTTGGGCCTTTTTCACAAGGTTGGAATTATGATAAATGGGAGACAATACATATAAATTAAACCCTGACTGCCCAACACTAGATATGCTCCTGCTCAAATTCCTTACATTGAAGCATGCCTGTTAAAACAGATCCTGAACATGAAGATATTCTGGAGGTCAGGCTGGGAGACAGAGATGGAGGCAGTGATAAAGACACAAGCAAACAGAAAAAAAGAACAGAGAGACCCTTTAGAGAAGATCAAGCTAGGTCAATCTGAGTCTTCTCCGGGATTATTTCTGGAGCTCTTGGCAAAAATGCTCTTTTTATCTGGGATCAAATAATCTTCAGGCTGTTGGTGGTCAAGCTTGTTGCCATATGGAAAGCACGTACCTGAGAGTGAAAGCAATGCAGACGAAACCAAGAAAAAGGCACAGAGAGAGAGAGAGAGAGAGAGAGAGAGAGAGAGAGAGAGAGAGAGACAGACAGACAGACAGACAGACAGACAGATGGACAGAGAAATATTGTAAGCATGTCTGTGACCACCTGATGGCATCTTGTGAACCTCTGGATTCAGCCATACTTGAAGCCCTTGGACTTACCAGTTTTATGAGTCACTGCATTCTTTTTCCTTCATTGGAAAGAATCTTAACTAGAACAGGAATAGGGAAGATTGAGTGGGGAGTACCAGAAAAGACGGAGCAGGAATTATGTAGAAGGCAAAAAAGAAGAGCAGTGACTTCAGTGTTAGGATCTATACGAGGTGAGGAGAGCCCTTTAAATGTAAAGGAGATAAAGTGACATTTAGGCAAAACAGCAAAAGAGATCAAAATTACCTTTGTAAAAATGGTTAACCCTTATCTTCTGGGACAGTGTATGGTTAACCACACCCTGCACTATAATGCAATACTTTCATCAGTATGATATGAAATGTTTCTGGTGGATGAGAATCCTGCTTTGATATCTGACGAGTTTTGCTACTATGAAAATAAATTGTTTGCAAACTTTCCCCCACTCCACCACATTAATACCTTCTTAAATTTAATAAAACAGGGCCTTTACCATACCAATCAGTTAACAGGATGTGGAGTAAGCAATAAATCTAAAATTTTCTTTTCTTGATTTCTTCCCAACCTGCTATGTTCACGAGTGCCAGAAAAAAGACCATCATTTTCTTCATGCTAGCTAGTCTCCAGACTTGGAAACACTTTTGTTGAGGTAATCACTTGGTTTACTTTCAAAAGAATAATAAAGAGCGTCCCTCGTTCCCTTTCTGGAGTCACACTAACATGGATCAATCAAAGGAACCCATTATCAGAGAATCTCCTGCTTCGTTCAAATTATAAACATCATTGGGCATTTCTCTTGGCAATTCAAAGAACAGGCAAGTGTGCGTGAGCTAGGCTTGTTGTCAGCAGGGTAAACCAGATTTGCTTGATGCTTTGTTTTAGCAAAGACACCATAAGTAATGATTACAGTTCACTTGGGTTTTACACTAATCTTCAAAATGCTGACAGTCACTTAAATCACTCACTGGGTGGAATAATCACCCTGAAAGGAAGAACGGAGAGGGTATAACTTACATTATAAAATGGAATTGAGCACAGGAGACAAAATATCAACAGGCATGGTAGAAGAGATGTTTGTCAGAATAACAGAGATGATTAAAGACATGAATTAGACATCAACTGTGCTGGGTACTCTTAGTGACATGAACGCAACAAAAAAAAATTGTGCAATTACAAAGTTGAGCATAACTCAGAAAGCATCTTTCTCCTTTTGAAAACAGTTGATGCCAGCTTAGCCTGTATGAACCCTCAGTGGTTTGCTATAGAGGTTATATACTATCTTGTCCTGTGGAGCCCTTTTAGAATGAACAAAATGAAAAACTGGAATGCTGTGCCATTGTATTATTAAATATTTATTATTTAATTGTATTGTATTATTGTATTATTAAATATTAGATACTGATGGCCTACCAAACAAGAGGATACCTGCCAATCATTTCTTATAAACCTACCCAATGAATTTGCCAGAACCAAAGGAAACCAGGAAAGAAAGCATCTGGTACATTTCCAGAGCTGTTTATTTCACAATTATCAAAGGGAAAATTAGTTTCTTCTGACATTTTTTGGGGGAGTGGATATATATGGGGAGATAAAATTGACAATTTAGACTACCCTTGTGACTGAATTACAATGTTGAGGACACTTCCAAGGCTACTTACTTATGCAGAGTCTGCTTAGATGTAAAACTGTGCCCAAACTTTGCTTAACAGATGGACATTTTCTGATCTTACGGATTTTTGAGAATAAACATGGATACTTTTATCATCAGATAAAAATTAATATTATTTATAACAAAAAGTATAAAATAGAAAGTATTATTTTAAAAAGATTTCTAAAGTGGATTATTTGAGCTCCCTCAGAAGCCCCACTCCTGTGTCTCTTCTCCCCAGACCCTCATGGCCCCCAGGAGAGGAACATAATCAGCATGAGACCATGTAGAGAACGATTTCTAGATTCTGGCTATGAGGCCTGTACTTCACAGAATTATCTACCCCTGTGAATTTCACCCACAGCTCTTCCATCTCAAAGCTGGAAATCATGGTTAATCAAGTAATAACTTCTCAAAGGATGGTGATAATAAATAACTCATTCTAAAGTTCATGGTCCAAATAATGGAAGCATTTTCCTTCTAATAATTTTCTAACAGTTAACCCTAATATTATATTCAGAAGTTGTTTTGTTTCTTTCTTCCTCCCTCTGGTATTTTACTTTTTCTCTCCTGTTTTCCATCTCTCCATTCATGCATCTTAATTTGTCTTTCTTGTTTACTCCTTCATCACATCATTTTTTTCTTTGCCTCTATTTTAACTGCCTAATATATACTTCCGAACTGATGCTTTTAAAAAAGTATTTATTTTATAGTCTTGAATAAAGTTTTTGTGCCCTAAAGTTTTCAAATTACTCTTCTCTGAGTCTTTGGTCCTTGAAAGAAAAAGAGGTTATCCGTTCTTATTTAACATCCTATTCCTTAATTTCTTTGAAATCTATAATTGTTATCTCTCAGCCATCTCTTTTCCAGAATAATTGTTTCCCTCAATGGCTCTATTTTCTAGCACCTTTAATCACTTCTATTCTCTTTTCAGACACTTCTTCACTAGCTTTATATCAGTTAAAATGACAGTCTCACCATGTGCTCGGTCCTGAGCTCTCAGACAGTCCTGCCCTTGAGAGGTTGTTGTATAGGAGGACAAAAAGTTTTGCTTTCTGTTCTGAGATGCAGTACAGTAGTTGAATCTTATACAATTTATATTTCTAAGGCTTAATATCAAGCTATGTTAACACGGCCTTTCTCAGCTTCCCATGTCCCACACAGAGAGCCTGAGATTTGTTCCTTTTCCAGAATCACAGTATGACAACAGCAGCACAAGCAGAATTCTAACATGGATCTTCTGACAACTTGGACACTCTCCCATATGGTGACACATAAATGCCTCACATTTCAAATGGAAGGACTCAGTGTTGTTCCTCAGTTGTCCCCAATAGCCACTCTACTAGATACTCACTCTGGGATGTAGACAGGTTGGAGAAAGCTGACTTTGTTCGACTTGCCAACCATTCCAGGCTTTCATGCATGTTGGCCAAGGCTTTGAGGTCGCTGACATCACGTAGGATATCTTGTGGAGGGATTAATTTATCACCCAGGTTCCCAATAAGAACTTCAGACTCCTTGCCAAAGGCTGCCCTGAAAAATAAATCAGAAACATACTTTATACACAGCATAAAAAAAGGCAGGGGTGGGAAACACTTTTGAAGGCATGCCTAGCACAATGTTTGTTAAAATCACAGTTTTATAACATCCCATTTTCCCCAGGCTTAAGTGTATAAGAAAACTATTATATGCCCATTTAAAATTATTATGATAGGGAAAAAGAGTTTTTGAAGGAAGAAAGAAGTGACCCTGATGCTTGTACCCTCAACAGGAACTAGTATGGGCCTGACCTATATGGTGACAGTCCCTGGGGATGGCTTCTATGCCTGTTCTCCTAGGGGTTTTTTCCTTGCCTCTTCTGCTATGGAAGTCATTGAACAGCTTAGGGTGCTAGATATGTACATGGTTTGAAGTTTATTGTAAAAAATAAAACATACAAGTTAATCTGGTACTTAGAAAATGTTTTAAAATGTTCAAAAGAAGAAAGGGCCTAGCCTCTTAAGAGAAGAGTTTATAATTGAGACGGATGGCAGGCTTCATTCATTTATTCATTCAGTGACTTGTTCCAAAAAGGATCTGAGGCAAATAAAATATAAAGCATTAGAGCATTCATCATTTGAAAAAGGAAACCAGTAAAAACCAATGCCAGTACCATTTTACTAACTGGAAAAATATATAATCAGCAGCCAGGTTTTACACAGAACTCAGAGTCTTCATAATGTTTTGTTGGTGGCTGAAATATCAAGTTACACAGGGCTATAGAGAATGGAGTTGGAAGGGACTCTAGAGACCATATGATACAGCCAATGCACAGATAAGAAATAGAGGCTCTGAAAGGTTAACTGTTTTGCCTACATGACACATGAGTGGCAGAACTGGGATTCAAGTTGTCTAATTCCCACAGGCCTCTCCCCTTCAAAAGGAGCAGAGAGGGCTGAAATCATAAAAGATGAATGAGAGGGGGCGGGGCAAGATGGCAGATTGGTGAGCTGTATGTTTTAGTTACTCCTCCAGGAAAGTAGGTAAAAAGCCAGGAACTGCGTGGACTGGACACCACAGAGCAATCTGTCTTTGGGCATACTTCATACAACACTCATGAAAACGTGGAACTGCTGAGATCAGCGAAATCTGTAAGTTTTTGCGGCCAGGGGACCCGCGCCCCTCCCTGCCAGGCTCAGTCCCAGGGGAGGAGGGGCTGTCAGCTCCAGGAAGGAGAAGGGAGAATTGCAGTGGCTGCTCTTATCGGAAACTCATTCTACTGATTCAAACTCCAACCATAGATAGACTGAGACCAGACACCAGAGACTCTGAGAGCAGCCAGCCCAGCAGAGAGGAGACAGGCATAGAAAAAAAACAACACGAAAAACTCCAAAATAAAAGCAGAGGATTTTTGGAGTTCTGGTGAACACAGAAAGGGGAAGGGCGGAGATCAGGCCTTGAGGCGCATATGCAAATCCCCAAGCAAGGCTGATCTCTCTCCCCTGTGCACCTTTCCTTAATGGCCCTGGTTGCTTTGTCTATTAGCATTTCAATAACCCATTAGATCTCTGAGGAGGGCCGTTTTTTTTTGTTTTTTTTTTTTTTTTTTTTTTTTTTTTTTAAATCCTTTTTGCTTTTTCTAAAACAATTACTCTAAGAAGCTCAATACAGAAAGCTTCAAAGAATTGAAATTTGGGCACGTCAAGTCAAGAGCAGAACTAAGAGAGCTCTGAGACAAAAGGCAATAATCCAGTGGCTGAGAAAATTCACTAAACACCACAACTTCCCAAGAAAAGGGGGTGTCCACTCACAGCCACCATCCTGGTGGACAGGAAACACTCCTGCCCATCGCCAGCCCCATAGCCCAGAGCTGCCCCAGACAACCCAGTGTGACGGAAGTGCTTCAAATAACAGGCACACACCACAAAACTGGGCGTGGACATTAGCCTTCCCTGCAACCTCAGCTGAATGTCCCAGAGCTGGGAAGGGGGAGCAGTGTGAATTAACAGAGCCCCATTCAGCCATCATTTCAGCAGACTGGGAGCCTCCCTACACAGCCCAGCAGCCCAGAACTGCCCTGGGGGGACGGCACTCACATGTGACATAGCACAGTCATCCTTCAACAGAGGACCCGGGGTGCACAGCCTGGAAGAGGGGCCCACTTGCAAGTCTCAGGAGCCATACGCCAATACCAAAGACTTGTGGGTCAGTGGCAGAGACAAACTGTGGCAGGACTGAACTGAAGGATTAGACTATTGCAGTAGCTTTAAAACTCTAGGATCATCAGGGAGATTTGATTGTTAGGGCCACCCCCCCTCCCCGACTGCCCAGAAACACGCCCCACATACAGGGCAGGCAACACCAACTACACACGCAAGCTTGGTACACCAATTGGGCCCCACAAGACTCACTCCCCCACTCACCAAAAAGGCTAAGCAGGGGAGATCTGGCTTGTGGAGAACAGGTGGCTCGTGGACGCCACCTGCTGGTTAGTTAGAGAAAGTGTACTCCACGAAGCTGTAGATCTGATAAATTAGAGATAAGGACTTCAACTGGTCTACAAACCCTAAAAGAACCCTATCAAGTTCAGCAAATGCCACGAGGCCAAAAACAACAGAAAATTATAAAGCATATGAAAAAACCAGACGATATGGATAACCCAAGCCCAAGCACCCAAATCAAAAGACCAGAAGAGACACACCTAGAGCAGCTACTCAAAGAACTAAAGATGAACAATGAGACCCTAGTACGGGATATGAAGGAAATCAAGAAGACCCTAGAAGACCATAAAGAAGACATTGCAAGACTAAATAAAAAAATGGATGATCTTATGGAAATTAAAGAAACTGTTGACCAAATTAAAAAGATTCTGGACACTCATAGTACAAGACTAGAGGAAGTTGAACAACGAATCAGTGACCTGGAAGATGACAGAATGGAAAATGAAAGCATAAAAGAAAGAATGGGGAAAAAAAATTGAAAAACTCGAAATGGACCTCAGGGATATGATAGATAATATGAAACGTCCGAATATAAGACTCATTGGTGTCCCAGAAGGGGAAGAAAAGGGTAAAGGTCTAGGAAGAGTATTCAAAGAAATTGTTGGGGAAAACTTCCCAAATCTTCTAAACAACATAAATACACAAATCATAAATGCTCAGCGAACTCCAAATAGAATAAATCCAAAAAACCCACTCCGAGACATATACTGATCACACTGTCAAACATAGAAGAGAAGGAGCAAGTTCTGAAAGCAGCAAGAGAAAAGCAATTCACCACATACAAAGGAAACAGCAGAAGACTAAGTAGTGACTACTCAGCAGCCACCATGGAGGCGAGAAGGCAGTGGCACGATATATTTAAAATTCTGAGTGAGAGGAATTTCCAGCCAAGAATACTTTATCCAGCAAAGCTCTCCTTCAAATTTGAGGGAGAGCTTAAATTTTTCACAGACAAAGAAATGCTGAGAGAATTTGCTAACAAGAGACCTGCCCTACTGGAGATACTAAAGGGAGCCCTACAGACAGAGAAACAAAGACAGGACAGAGAGACTTGGAGAAAGGTTCAGTACTAAAGAGATTCGGTATGGGTACAATAAAGGATATTAATAGAGAGAGGGAAAAATATGGCAAACATAATCCAAAGGATAAGATGGCCGATTCAAGAAATGCCTTCACGGTTTTAACGTTGAATGTAAATGGATTAAACTCCCCAATTAAAAGATATAGATTCGCAGAATGGATCAAAAAAAATGAACCATCAATATGTTGCATACAAGAGACTCATCTTAGACACAGGGACACAAAGAAACTGAAAGTGAAAGGATGGAAAAAAATATTTCATGCAAGCTACAGCCAAAAGAAAGCAGGTGTAGCAATATTAATCTCAGATAAAATAGACTTCAAATGCAGGGATGTTTTGAGAGACAAAGAAGGCCACTACATACTAATAAAAGGGGCAATTCAGCAAGAAGAAATAACAATCGTAAATGTCTATGCACCCAATCAAGGTGCCACAAAATACATGAGAGAAACATTGGCAAAACTAAAGGAAGCAATTGATGTTTCCACAATAATTGTGGGAGACTTCAACACATCACTCTCTCCTATAGATAGATCAACCAGACAGAAGACCAATAAGGAAATTGAAAACCTAAACAATCTGATAAATGAATTAGATTTAACAGACATCTACAGGACATTACATCCCAAATCACCAGGATACACATACTTTTCTAGTGCTCACGGAACTTTCTCCAGAATAGATCATATGCTGGGACATAAAACAAGCCTCAATAAATTTAAAAAGATTGAAATTATTCAAAGCACATTCTCTGACCACAATGGAATACAATTAGAAGTCAATAACCATCAGAGACTTAGAAAATTCACAAATACCTGGAGGTTAAACAACACACTCCTAAACAATCAGTGGGTTAAAGAAGAAATAGCAAGAGAAATTGCTAAATATATAGAGACGAATGAAAATGAGAACACAACATACCAAAACCTATGGGATGCAGCAAAAGCAGTGCTAAGGGGGAAATTTATAGCACTAAACGCATATATTAAAAAGGAAGAAAGAGCCAAAATCAAAGAACTAATGGATCAACTGAAGAAGCTAGAAAATGAACAGCAAACCAATCCTAAACCAAGTAGAAGAAAAGAAATAACAAGGATTAAAGCAGAAATAAATGACATAGAGAACAAAAAAACAATAGAAAGGATAAATATCACCAAAAGTTGGTTCTTTGAGAAGATCAACAAGATTGACAAGCCCCTAGCTAGACTGACAAAATCAAAAAGAGAGAAGACCCATATAAACAAAATAATGAATGAAAAAGGTGACATAACTGCAGATCCTGAAGAAATTAAAAAAATTATAAGAGGATATTATGAACAACTGTATGGCAACAAACTGGATAATGTAGAAGAAATGGACAATTTCCTGGAAACATATGAACAACCTAGACTGACCAGAGAAGAAATAGAAGACCTCAACCAACCCATCACAAGCAAAGAGATCCAATCAGTCATCAAAAATCTTCCCACAAATAAATGCCCAGGGCCAGATGGCTTCACAGGGGAATTCTACCAAACTTTCCAGAAAGAACTGACACCAATCTTACTCAAACTCTTTCAAAACATTGAAAAAAATGGAACACTACCTAACTCATTTTATGAAGCTAACATCAATCTAATACCAAAACCAGGCAAAGATGCTACAAAAAAGGAAAACTACCGGCCAATCTCCCTAATGAATATAGATGCAAAAATCCTCAACAAAATACTTGCAAATCGAATCCAAAGACACATTAAAAAAATCATACACCATGACCAAGTGGGGTTCATTCCAGGCATGCAAGGATGGTTCAACATAAGGAAAACAATCAATGTATTACAACACATTAAAAACTCGAAAGGGAAAAATCAATTGATCATCTCAATAGATGCTGAAAAAGCATTTGACAAAATCCAACATCCCTTTTTGATAAAAACACTTCAAAAGGTAGGAATTGAAGGAAACTTCCTCAACATGATAAAGAGCATATATGAAAAACCCACAGCCAGCATAGTACTCAATGGTGAGAGACTGAAAGCCTTCCCTCTAAGATCAGGAACAAGACAAGGATGCCCGCTGTCACCGCTGTTATTCAACATTGTGCTGGAAGTGCTAGCCAGGGCAATCCGGCAAGACAAAGAAATAAAAGGCATCCAAATTGGAAAAGAAGAAGTAAAACTGTCATTGTTTGCAGATGATATGATCTTATATCTAGAAAACCCTGAGAAATCAACGATACACCTACTAGAGCTAATAAACAAATTTAGCAAAGTAGCGGGATACAAGATTAATGCACATAAGTCAGTAATGTTTCTATATGCTAGAAATGAACAAACTGAAGAGACACGCAAGAAAAAGATACCATTTTCAATAGCAACTAAAAAAATCAAGTACCTAGGAATAAACTTAACCAAAGATGTAAAAGACCTATACAAAGAAAACTACATAACTCTACTAAAAGAAATAGAAGGGGACCTTAAAAGATGGAAAAATATTCCATGTTCATGGATAGGAAGGCTAAATGTCATTAAGATGTCAATTCTACCCAAACTCATCTACAGATTCAATGCAATCCCAATCAAAATTCCAACAACCTACTTTGCAGACTTGGAAAAGCTAGTTATCAAATTTATTTGGAAAGGGAAGATGCCTCGAATTGCTAAAGACACTCTAAAAAAGAAAAACGAAGTGGGAGGACTTACACTCCCTGACTTTGAAGCTTATTATAAAGCCACAGTTGCCAAAACAGCATGGTACTGGCACAAAGATAGACATATAGATCAATGGAATCGAATTGAGAATTCAGAGATAGACCCTCAGATCTATGGCCGACTGATCTTTGATAAGGCCCCCAAAGTCACCGAATTGAGCCATAATGGTCTTTTCAACAAATGGGGCTGGGAGAGTTGGATATCCATATCCAAAAGAATGAAAGAGGACCCCTACCTCACCCCCTACACAAAAATTAACTCAAAATGGACCAAAGATCTCAATATAAAAGAAAGTACCATAAAACTCCTAGAAGATAATGTAGGAAAACATCTTCAAGACCTTGTATTAGGAGGCCACTTCCTAGACTTTACACCCAAAGCACAAGCAACAAAAGAGAAAATAGATAAATGGGAACTCCTCAAGCTTAGAAGTTTCTGCACCTCAAAGGAATTTCTCAAAAAGGTAAAGAGGCAGCCAACTCAATGGGAAAAAATTTTTGGAAACCATGTATCTGACAAAAGACTGATATCTTGCATATACAAAGAAATCCTACAACTCAATGACAATAGTACAGACAGCCCAATTATAAAATGGGCAAAAGATATGAAAAGACAGTTCTCTGAAGAGGAAATACAAATGGCCAAGAAACACATGAAAAAATGTTCAGCTTCACTAGCTATTAGAGAGATGCAAATTAAGACCACAATGAGATACCATCTAACACCGGTTAGAATGGCTGCCATTAAACAAACAGGAAACTACAAATGCTGGAGGGGATGTGGAGAAATTGGAACTCTTATTCATTGTTGGTGGGACTGTATAATGGTTCAGCCACTCTGGAAGTCAGTCTGGCAGTTCCTTAGAAAACTAGATATAGAGCTACCATTCGATCCAGCGATTGCACTTCTCGGTATATACCCGGAAGATCGGAAAGCAGTGACACGAACAGATATCTGCACGCCAATGTTCATAGCAGCATTATTCACAATTGCCAAGAGATGGAAACAACCCAAATGTCCTTCACCAGATGAGTGGATAAATAAAATGTGGTATATACACACGATGGAATACTACGCAGCAGTAAGAAGGAACGATCTGGTGAAACATATGACAACATGGATGAACCTTGAAGACATAATGCTGAGCGAAATAAGCCAGGCACAAAAAGAGAAATATTATATGCTACCACTAATGTGAACTTTGAAAAATGTAAAACAAATGGTTTATAATGTAGAATGTAGGGGAACTAGCAGTAGAGAGCAATTAAGGAAGGGGGAACAATAATCCAAGAAGAACAGATAAGCTATTTAACGTTCTGGGGATGCCCAGAAATGACTATGGTCTGTTAATTTCTGATGGATGTAGTAGGAAGAAGTTCACTGAAATGTTGCTATATTATGTAACTTTCTTGGGGTAAAGTAGGAACATGTTGGAAGTTAAGCAGTTATCTTAGGTTAGTTGTCTTTTTCTTACTCCCTTGCTATGGTCTCTTCGAAATGTTCTTTTATTGTATGTTTGTTTTCTTTTTAACTTTTTTTTTCATACAGTTGATTTGAAAAAAGAAGGGAAAGTTAAAAAAAAAAAAAAAAAAAGAAAAAAGACAAACAAGGAAAAAAAAAAAAAAAAAGATGTAATGCCCCCTTGAGGAGCCTGTGGAGAATGCAGGGGTATTCGCCTACCCCACCTCCATGGTTGCTAACATGACCACAGACATAGGGGACTGGTGGTTTGATGGGTTGAGCCCTCTACCATAAGTTTTACCCTTGGGAAGACGGTTGCTGCAAAGGAGAGGCTAGGCCTCCCTGTATTTGTGCCTAAGAGTCTCCTCCTGAATGCCTCTTTGTTGCTCAGATGTGGCCCTCTCTCTCTGGCTAAGCCAACTTGAAAGGTGAAATCACTGCCCTCCCCCCTACGTGGGATCAGACACCCAGGGAAGTGAATCTCCCTGGCAACGTGGAATATGACTCCCGGGGAGGAATGTAGACCCGGCATCGTGGGATGGAGAACATCTTCTTGACCAAAAGGGGGATGTGAAAGGAAATGAAATAAGCTTCAGTGGCAGAGAGATTCCAAAACGAGCCGAGAGATCACTCTGGTGGGCACTCTTACGCACACTTTAGACAACCTTTTTTAGGTTCTAAAGAATTGGGGTAGCTGGTGGTGGATACCTGAAACTATTAAACTACAACCCAGAACCCATGAATCTCGAAGACAGTTGTATAAAATGTAGCTTATGAGGGGTGACAGTGGGATTGGGAATGCCATAAGGACCAAACTCCACTTTGTCTAGTTTATGGATGGATGTGTAGAAAAGTAGGGGAAGCAAACAAACAGACAAAGGTACCTAGTGTTCTTTTTTACTTCAATTGCTCTTTTTCACGGTAATTATTATTCTTGTTATTTTTGTGTGTGTGCTAATGAAGGTGTCAGGGATTGATTTAGGTGATGAATGTACAACTATGTAATGGTACTGTAAACAATCGAAAGTACAATTTGTTTTGTATGACTGCGTGGTATGTGAATATATCTCAATAAAATGATGATTAAAAAAAAAAAAAAAAAAGATGAATGAGAGGGTTAGGGAGAAAAATCGTGTCCTTTCAGGAAAGTTATACACAAGTGGGTATGCAAAGCTGATGCTGAAGAAGGCTGAAACAGGCAGCTGGAGAGTTTTCTGTAAGTTCCAAGGCTTTTAAAACTCAAAACATGATAAGTGAGAAGAAGCAAGGGCTATATTTAAGAAGAAAAGACAAATTAAGTGTCAACCAGGCAGTGATTATTAACAGCTGACATACAGTCAGAACGATGCTTAAATGACACATAGGCATTTAGTGCCCAGCACCACTGAATGAAATAACTGCTGTGAATTACATGTTTCTTAAAAAAGGTTTATGCCACTTAGTAGTGGCTCATAATTATGTTTCTTATTTAAACAGAAAGTTACTTCTTAAAAAAAAAAAAGAGAAGGCACAATTGATTGGCTGATTTGGGTATGTATGGCTTACAGAGGCAATAACATGCAGTAGACTAAGTATGTTAAACTTAGGTGTGGTACAGATCTTAGCTGGGGATCTTGTAAAAGGTCTTTGCAGTAGGGCCTGGAATTATGCAGGTGATTTTTAATAGTTTCCAGGTGATATGAGTCTGCTTGTCTGAGGGCCACATTTTCTTTGAGTGGCAAGGATTAAAGCACAGCCTTCCCAGTCAGATAATCCTGGGTTTGAATTCTGAATCTGCCACTTACTCCCTATGTGAAGCTGCTTAATTTCTCTGAGCATTAGCTTGAAGTACTAGTACTGGCCCTGTACAAAGACATGAAGGATTAGATGAGGCAAGTGCTAAAATTTTGTATCGTGAAAATTGTCAATAATTACAAAAGTATACAGAAGAGTATAATAAATCTCTGTGTGTATCCCAGCTTCAACTATTAGTAACTCATGGTCTTGTTTCATCTATCTTCATCCACTCCCCCTCCTCCTTGGAATATTTTGAAGCAAATAATTCAATGATTTTTTTTAATATTCATTTTATTGAGATATATTCACATACCACGCAGTCATACAAAACAATTCGTACATTCGATTGTTCACAGTACCATTACATAGTTGTACATTCATCACCAAAATCAATCCCTGACACCTTCATTACCACACACACAAAAATAACAAGAATAATAATTAAAGTGAAAAAGAGCAATTAAAGTAAAAAAGAGCACTGGGTGCCTTTGTCTGTTTGTTTGTTTCCTTCCCTTATTTTTCTACTCATCCATCCATAAACTAGACAAAGGGGAGTGTGGTCCATATTGCTTTCCCAATCCCATTGTCACCCCTCAAAAGCTACATTATTATACAATTTCAATGATGTTTTTAAGTGCATAACACAGTACAGGCAGTTTACTAAAAGCTAACAAGTTGTAGCTGTTATTATCAGAACTGTTGAGATGGCTGGCTTACTTTGTGTGAATCCAAGGTATGAGATGATGAATTAAATTTAAATAGATAAGAATGATCTCAAGGTCTAGTATTACAAATGGAAACTTATAACACCACATTAAATATCACTATGTCTCAGAGTCCAAACTTTCATCATGATCTTCAAGAGGTAAAATGTGGTGAACAAAACTGTTAGTTGCCTAGCCAATATCCATTAGATCCCCTGCCTTTTTAGTAAAAGCACCCTAATATTGTTAGGGTCAGCAATGTGCCCAACTTCAAAACAAAACAAAAAGCACAAAATTTTTCAGTCTCCCTTGCAGATGTTGGGGCCAATGAGATGTAAACAGAAGTCACTAGATGGGGCTTCCAAGAAAGCTCTTCCTAGCAGTCTTAATTAGTTGGCAGGGACCTCTTTTTGCTTTCTCCCTTTCTGGAATGCAGCCATGTGATTGAAGCTGCAGTAACTCTTCTTCAAACATAAGGTAACCTTGCTTATGGAAACCACACTAAGAATGGTGAGTCAAAAGACAGAAGGGCACTGGCATGGTGATGACATCATGAAGCAATAAGACCCCTACAACCCCAGACATATGTTTCTGAGCTTCATCCTATATAACAGAAAATGAAACCCTATTTGCTGAAGCCACTGCTATTTCAAGTTTCTGTTCCTAGCAGCTAAATGCTATTTCTAACTGATGCAATGATCTAATTAGCATAAATGATGTCATCCTCAGAAAACTTTCTCTGAATTTAGATATTCCCAAAATCTAGTTATAGCGAAAGGCAAAATAATATCTCCTCCATGATTTGAGCCCGGCACACGGTTATAATATCTTTCCCTTGGCTGTCAGTCAAGTTGTAAACATTTAGTTTTGTTAATCTGTCCTCATATATCAATCTTTCCATCCCCTTAATCATCTTTGATAAATATAACACAAGAAGTGCCTCTGAGCCGGATGGTTAAAAAGCAACAGGGCAGGCAAACAGCTTTGAAACAGGCTCGCAGCCATTTTTATGTATGTAGCGTAACCCTGGGTGGAATGTGACAATCGAGACAAATGTATTTATGTAAAAGTCTGATCTGCTTGTGTGGGATCTTTGGGCCCTGGGCATGGCTGTGGTATGCTTCCAGTGCTATGTGCCTATCCCATTTCCCTTTGGTTTGCTGAGATGTGCTTAACTTCCTCAGACAGGAGAGCAACAGACTGAGAAAAATACAAACTGCCTCATGTTGAATACATAGTAGACATCTCATTTGACAGGAATCCATAATCACTCCCTAACAACCTGGAGAGTGCACAGGAACCACGACGTTGAGAATAACTGATTGACAGCCATAACCATGTCAGACAAAAAGCGATTCCTTTGAGGTTTTGTGTGTGTCAAAGAGCATGGTGGAGGGTTTTATGTGTTACAATATCCTTAAAGGGACTACTTCAGCTGTGTCCTACAGATTTTCTCTAAACCCTCTGGTTTATTGAGTAAATTAGGGTATATCCACACTATGGAAAAACTATGTAGTCATTAGAAATTACACAGCAGAAAATACTTCATACTATAGAAAAATGTTAAAGCTTATTTTTAACCATGATTTTTAATCAATTGTATAAAATAAGCTGTTACAAAACTGTATACATGTGATATTAAGAAAAATAATTACATGCGTAACACACACATACGTATGTGTGTGTGTGTGTTATTTATACAAATACTAAAAAAAGATTGTAACCAAAATGTTTACTGTGTGACTGGATCATGTTTTTGTTTTTCTGTACTTTACATATTTTCTTCAAACAGCGTATTTACTTTTTAATTAAAAAAAAATTGAAAACCCTAGTACAAATGAGAAAGCCTTTCAAATGGACACATCAAGAATCCCAACAAGGAAAATTGGAGGACATGGGTATTACAGTTGTTTGAGCCAAATTATGAGGTAATGGGTGGTTGGTCTAAAGGCTGATCTGGACTTGGGGCTCAAAGCTTGCTAAAGATGTGGTCCATGTCTCACTTCCAGAATGACTAGTACTCAACACCTGGACAAATATTCTTTTCTCTTTCTAGATCTGAATTTTTACTTACTCTCAATATTCTGGTTATTATTGAGGCATATTACTTAATAAAGGCAAATATTCTTGATTGAAATGGGCAGTAGAATGATCATTATCTTAAGAAGGTAAAATAACAGAATTGCAGAAGTAACAGACGCTCAGTAACTGTCTGAAGATGATCTGACATATCAGAAATCAGAATTTAAACATGTGTGTTTTAGGAACTGCACCCTAGATGAAGAGTCACCTTTATAATTGGTAGGCCTACATGCTGGTATTGTTAAATCTATTAAGTTTAATTTCACCACACAAGTATAATCTTTAAAGAGGTATATCTGGCAAGAATTCATTTAAGAAAGTTTTGCCAAAAATTCTCCAAATTGTCTCCATTTAGTCTAAACAATTCTGTTATCTACTAAAATCTTAGGAAGCTGAAAAAAAAAAAAAAATCCACATTTTTGGCAGACTAAATGCAATTGTGGAAGAAACCTCAGAAATGGTTCCAAACTGATCAATTTGCAGATCTGTGCTATACCTGATCACACATGTCCTCAGGTGCATTCCTCTCTCTCCCTGCCCAAAATCTTCCATCATTGCTTCCTATTGCTGAACCCAACTGTGACACAGCAACTCAGGACCTAGGAAACACTACCTGGGAGGCTAGTTCCCCTCTGATACAAAGCAGAGGAGGGAAAGGGCAAGGAATGACTCCAATGGCAAACCAGACTGATAGACTTCTTGCATCTTGGAGGGTCAGTGATGTATTCACACTGTAACTGACACTCAGGATATGGCATTGCCTTCCTTGTCTGAAGCGCTTCTGTCAGCACCACTATCAGGAGATTTACTCAATGTCTTATTAACAATCATGGTATCCAACATAACAATGTTTCTGACCAAGAAACTTACTTAACAGGAAAAGAAGTGAGGCAGAACCTATGCTCCTGGGATTCACCTGTCCTGCTGCACACCCATCATCCAGAAGGAGCTGGCCTGAGAGAAGGGTGAAATGGCTTATGCAGGATTTGGCTACAGTATCAGTTGGGAGGCAACACTTACAAGGCTGGCATGCCTGAGTACTTTGATTCAGAAACCAATATATGTGAAAATAAGAAAATATGAGTCTGGGAAGCAAGAATTACAACTGAGACCGGCCTCTCCTTTTATTATTAAAGTCAATCATGTTGTTTTTGCTTTTGCCCCTGCAACTTTGGACTATGTTGGTCTACAGAGACCAAAGAAGGAATGCTTCCACCGTAAGATACAATAATTACTCCATTAAAGTGGAGGGAGAGATTGCCATCTGGCTATTTTGGGCTTTTCACACTATTGAACCACCACAGAAAAAGGGATTACTTTGCTGCCTGAACTGCTAAGGGGAAAGTGAGTTGCATCTACACAATAAGGGAAGGCAGGACTACTACACAGCAGCCTAATAAAGTCAAAGAATAGGTAAAGAACCCTGACCCACTGAGGTGCTAGCTGAGAGCAAGCAACGGCAACATGAGATTGTGGTAGGAGGAGGAGGTGATAAAAATCACCTACTGCCCTGTGACCAGTTACAGATGTGAGGACTGCTGCAGCCTTGTGATTTCATGCATATATTAATCAATGGGTTCTTTTTGTTTTCCACTTCCCCTACTATTTTATTTGAGGAGCATCGGTGGTGCTTAACTTCACAATTTAGGTCAAAGGTCACCAGAAATGAGGAACGGCACCTGGACCTGAAATGGAGGACTGTGGAGATCCCAGACTTGAAATTAATACAATGACTGACAAGACTTTGAGTCTCCCTTTGTTGAGGAGATGGGGCACAAAGCCTTCATATGATGGATAGTTGCCTTGTATTAAGGGAAAGCATGAAGTTTTAAAATATGATTATAAGGCTGAGAATGGATGCAGACTAACAAAAGGGCTGGACTGTAAATGCCCTAGGCCTATTTGCCCTCAAGTCCACTCCTCTCTTGCTGCTCTGATCTGTGTGGGGCGGGGGAGTCCCCAGAAGGCCCTGTTTTCTAGGTTCCCAGCTGGGGACTGACAATGGAGGCACTGGTGGGAAACTGAAGGGGAAGGGAAAGGAGTAGCTGGCGGTATTTATCCCTCTCCCTCTTTGCCTTGGCTGGAGTCTCTTGTATCATCTACTTCTATTCTACGGATCTAGCTCTTACTGTGGCACCATCTTTTGGATGGTTTGTGCTCCAGTAACACTTTCTCCTCCCTTTGGCGCTCTAGCTAAGGGAAGTGGTTGCTTCCTGCTGTGGCTAATCTATGGGTTATTTTAAAGTTTCATTCTCAGAGCTTCATTAACCTGTGTAACCAATTCCTTGCATTAAATTCTCTCTGAAGTAAATATTTGAAGTGGTTTCTGTTTTCCATGTTAAACCTTGACTGATACAAGATGTAATAACGATGCTTGGCTATATTCAATGCTACTGGGAACTGATTAAATTCTTTGGCATGGGGATTAATTAATTCTGTTATATAGATAGTGAAACTGAGATATGCTAAGGTGACCTGTTAAAGAACACTTAGCCATTATCTGGCAGAGCTCAAACTGATGAAGGTCATAAAAAAATTAGGTCACCTAACTAGATTCCTAATAATAGTGACTGATTCTTACGAGAAGTGACAGTGACACTTCCATTTATCACTTCGGCTTTTTACAACTGCTCAATCTACAACCCTTTCAAAAACTATCTAATTTGTCCATGTCAAAAATAATGGGAGTAGTACCATTCTGGTGGGTTCTTTAATCAAGTTTTCAAAAATTATTTTTCTAAAATGATCTTAGCTAAACCCTCATAAATAGGAAGTAATAAAATAGTCCAATTATCTTGATTATGATATTTTTTCCTCTTAGACACTGCTAAAACTCATCACTAAGTCTATCCTTCAATGGTTTTCATGCGTGTGCATTTCATTACACACTATCATGTGAGTAGCTATTTTTCATATTTAATAATTGCTCCTTTCCAAAAGTTTGTCTCTTCAAAATCAAGGATTTTTCCCCCCACTCTTCTTCCACCATTTAAAAATTTGCAGTGCTCTTGTTTACTAGGGGTTGAGCAGTTCCACAACATGCACACACAGAATTGGGAGGATGGGAAGAGTCCTCAGTGTGTTCTCTGCAATTAAGGTGGATAAGTGAAAATATTAGTAACATCTCTCCTGGGTTCAGTTAGACTTGGAACAATATTCATTTATTCACTTTTTTTCCAGTTGCAGAGAAATTGAGATTTCTGGGTTTCTACTTACTCACTCAGAGATGACAGTCAGAGAAATTAACAGTGACTATCATAGAGGTATGGGGGAGTGACCACTAGCTCTTCTCTTCCTGCCTTTAAATCAGCTTGTTCACTGAGACAGGCACAAAACAGACATATGGGTTTATGGTGTTCTGGTATGGGAGGGACCTTGGCAGTTAGTTTAAACTAGTGCTTCTCACCCTTGCTATACATTCATTAAAAGCTTAATCAGGGAAGCTTAAACAAACAAAATAATGTCAAACTCCACCTGTAGAAATTCTGATTTAATTGGTCATGTAGACATTCCGATTTAACTGGTCATGGGTGGGGCTCAGTTATGGGTATTTTAAAAAAAAAGCTTTATCGAGATATAATTCACATACCTTAAAGTATACAATTAAATGGTTTTTAGTATATTCACAGAGTTGTGCAACAAAAACCATGATTAATTTTAGTACATTTTATGTCACCAAAAAAGAAACCTGTACCCATTAGACTTCCCATTTCCCCACAACCCACCAGCCCTAGGTAACCACTAATTAATTTTCTGTCTCTATAGATTTGCCTATTCTGGAACTCACATATGATTCCTATTCATATAAATGGAATCATGCAATATGTGATCTTTAGTGACTGGCTTCTTGCACAGTGTTTTCAACGTTCATCAATGTTGTAGCATATATCAGCACTTCATTTCTTTTATTGCCAAATAATATTCCTTTGTATGATATACCACATTTTATTCATTCTTCAGTTGATGGGACATTCAGGGTGCTTCCATTTCTAGGCTATTACAAAAAATACTGCTATGAACATTTGTGTGCAAGTTTTTTGTGTGGATGTACATTTCATTTTTTGGGTGGTATATACACCTAGGAGTGGAATTGCTGGGTCATAGGGTAACTACATTTAACTTTATGTTTCAGATGGCTGCACCATTTTATATTGCCACTGGTAGTGCATGAGGGTTTTGATTTCTGTACATTCTCACCAACACTTGTTATCTGTCTTTATGATTATAGCCATACTGGTGGTATGAAGTGATACCACATTGTTGTTTTGCTTTGCATTTCCCCAAAACTAATGATGTTAAGCATCTGTCCATGTGCTTATTGGCCATTTGTATATCGTCTTTGGAGAAGTGTCTATTCAGTTCCTTTGTCCATTTTTAAATTGGGCTATCTGTCTTTTTATTATTGAGTAATTTATTCTTTAACAAATACTTGCTAGGAACCCACCATTACCAGACCCTATCTTAGATCCTGTGGTGGGTTCAAAGCCCACTCAATTGATTTCATAATCCACTAATACTCCATAAACCACACTGAAAAATACTGTGTGAAAATCTGTCTGGCTCTGTGAATGGATCAACCAAAGATGGAAAATATTTATCAAGCATTTCACAGATAGAGACTGGGGCACAGAGAGAGATGATGTACTCATTTTGAACACTACAGCAAAGGCAGACACAGAGCTGGTTTCTGTTCTTAGTTTACTACACAGGGCCACAGGTTACACTGCCTCTCATCAGCTACAGTAGCTTTAGTGTTTCCCTTTGCCAGGAATTCAAATAGGCCCTCCCCAAGATATACAAAAATCACTTCTTACCATGGGATTTGGACTTTCTTGTATAATTAACTCTCAGGATGTGCCAAGGAGGGCACATATAACACAGGTCTGTCAAATTAGAATAGAGTCCCTTAATAATAACAGGCACCAGTCTACTTATAAGACCAATAAGCTTGAGTGATCATCAACTGCCCAGCAATAAAGTAAACTAACAGCTTTCAATGAGAAACACAATATTTGTTCTGGTTCCTTGATATGTTTATAATTTATATATGACACAGGGTTTATGTGGGAACAGAGGAAAGAAAGACACAAAACTCTTAAATTCCAACATGGGAGGCCTCTGAAAGAGGAATAGAAAGATGAGTGAAGGAGCAGACTCAAGGAATGGTTGGAGAGAAATGGTGAGTGAATGGATGTGTAGCTTCAGTTGGGTCACAAGCCATCCCTGAGCACTTGGTCATCTTGGGCCTGCTGATGACATTTTCCACAAGTGGCCTGATCCTGACCATTTACTTAGCTCCTTTCCAGTCTTCCTTTTAATTTAATTTTTAAAAATGGAGGGACAATGGGGATAGCTTTACTTTAAGTCTGTTCCTTTGTGGAGTCATAGGATGTGCCACATATGCTTGGCTCAGAAAAATATGCTGAGAGAGCTTTTATTAAGAGATTGGAACCATGTGAGATGTGAAAGCCCCCTAATTAAAAGGAAAAAAAAAATCACAATATCCATCCCTTCCAGTTATTCCGTTTTAAAAAATAATGTGCTAAAGTTTTTGCACAGCAGCTGAAATGTTAGTAATGTTAACAACAAATTGTTTAATACACAGTACAGAGAAAATTGAATGTGCTTAAAGCAATAACATTTTTAAAATGTTGGAATCCCTTATTGTTTCTGAGGCTTCCTAAAGAATGACAGTAGCTATTTGTTTCCCAACTCTCTCAACGGCCCTTAATGTGAACATGTAATAGAAAGGAAAGCAAGTAGATAGGCTAAAAAAGTATGTGAAATCAGTCACGATCATCTTCAAACATTTAAGATCATTTCAATGTGCCAGCAGAAGAACTGACCCACCATCAGTGTCCACATTAATATTAGAGAGCTAAGGAATAAAGTCTCCAACACAAATACTTGGCAAAACCTTTCCATTCATTTGCCACACATTCTTCCTTCTACCATAAAGCTTTCCCTTCAATTATGCTTAAGGCACTGAAGACTAAAAAGCCATCAACAGAAAGGAGGAAGTAAAATGAAGGGAAATAAGAGTATATATGTATATATACATATATATATATGTATGTGTGTGTGTGTATGTATATGTATGTGTATATGTGCATGTGTGTACATGTTTTTAATTAGGTATATATTATTGAAAAATAATACAGGAAGGATAACCTAGAAATTAGTAAACATGGTTACTCAGAGAGGTTGAGTGGGAATGAGGTGAAGGGAACAGGATGGGAGCAAGATTCTGCTGCATATACATTTTTATTTTGTATTGTGTAAATATTTCTCATAATCAAAGAATAAAATTTAATCAAATTGGATGAAAAAAAATCCCCAAATTAATTACAAACAGAAATTAACAAACCTAACTATATATGAAATTGATACTATAACCATATATAGAAAAGAATTAATTCAAATACCTTTTGAATATAAACCTCTGACTGTACATCCTTTGTCAAATATATTCTATGGATAAAACAAACTGCAAAGAAACCTTGAGCTTTATTTAGTAGGTTTGCTATTGGTAGTAGTATTGTTGGTATGATTCTGAAACAATTTTGTGTATGTTGTAGGATTGAACAAATGATTAAATACGGTGGTGTTATGGGGAACATTCCTGTAGGAAAACAGGGATACAAATATAGAAAATAGGAATGTAAGGAAGAACTCTGTTGTGTTGGATTTGAATTAGAAATACACAGATATAGATACGTAGATATAGGCATATATATACTTATATACATATATATGTAACGTGTAATATGTGTGTGTATTTATCCTGCCTCTGTCTATTAAAAGGGTATAGAAATATTGACACTTCAATAGTAAGACTAAGATATTTTCAGGGATAGAAGTATTAGATGACAGTGTATCTGTGGAGAATTAGTAAAACGGCAGTAAAACAGTAGCAGGGTTTTAGGATATCTGGGGATTTTTTTAAATAAGTAAAAATTTTTAACCAAAGCAATAGTTATCCATGGTTAAATAACCTGTAGCAATGAGCAATGACACCCTGACAGACCTCTCCCTATCCTCAGACTTGTGCCCTGGAAAGAACCACCTATAACTGTTTAAACAATTTCTCTAATTGAAGGAAAGGCAACTTGTTGATGTACTAATTTTAGGCCTTTTCTACCCACCTACTGCTTGATGGGTGAGGATTTAGGTTTCTTATGCAACCACCCTCAATTATATTCCTTTCTCAATCCCAATGTAGTCATATCAGTAGTTTTTAGTTTTTCTTCTCATCTCATTTTTTACACATATTTTTACCTTTAGCAATAGCACTTACTACACTATATATTATCTGCTTACTTGTCTTACTCTTATTTGAGCTCAGGTGAGCTCCTGACTCATCTGGGAAGCAGGGTGGAGTGTAAGGGGGAGACAGTTTGGGCAGAATGTAGTGGAGGAGTTGATATCTAAACTGACTCTTAAGACCTGAACTGGGCACACCCAGGAGGCAGAGATGGGATGAGCAGAGGACATTTCAGGAAGCGGAAACAGGCATGGTGGAGTCAAAGATCTATGAAAGAGTTTGGTGGATTGGGAATGTGCAAAAGTTCCATACGAGTAGAAAGACAGATGTGCGGAAGCAAATAGTCTTTCATCATCTGGCGGCAGAGATTAGACATCAGTCGAGACAGAACTAGTGAAAGACTACAGCAGCAGTAGCCTTCTTGGCAGGGGTTTTGTACTATCTCACTTTTTCCCTGTGTCTTAGGAACACCTCTCCCTGCTCACCCACCCAGGCTAGAAACCACCTAGGTATCCTCCCCACCAACACAACAGCACAAACGAAGGCTGCTAGCCTCACTTTCTAAAGGGCTTACTGGGACTGAAATAGGAAGACTAATTTCTTTCTTTTATTAAGAATCTAAACAAGAGGAATTAATGCATTAAATGTATACCCATGTGAAAAAAATTAATTCCATGATCTGAAATTAAACAAAAAATAAAATGTAGAAAACACTATATTAGTGACTTTTAATTATACTAACAGATAATTATAATTCTCAAATAATTGTCTAACTAGACTAACATTTATGCAATCAGTGTGTAGGGGAGATTTTAAGTTTCTCTTTATTTTTTCATTTATTGCCAATCTTATGCTAACAGGAGTCATATCATTTTGAAATAATAACAAAGTGTCTAATTCAATTGTCTTGAATAATAATGGATATGTTTGTAACTGGGTCTCCAGCTAATTACCTGTCTTTTTTGTTTAATTTTGAGATTTAAGTCTCCTCTCATCCAGTCTTGCCTGGCAGTGTCCTACATCCATCTATGACCTTCATCCCATTTAATCAAGGAAAAGAAACACATCACAATGAAGCATTTTCTTCCCTTGTACTTACTTAATATATTCATGTCTTCTGATTCATCTTTCCTCTTGTAATTATATTTTTAAAGTCATATAAAGCATCCGGAGATAGTGAAATAAATGTCTCCATTCTAATGAACATTTTGTTCAAGCTAGCTAAAGGCTTAGTTTTTCTTGCATCAGGTCTTTTACTTGCTCCTTCAAATTTATCTAAAGACTCTTCAAATGGCTGTATTTGTCTGGAACCTTTGACAGCTATTGCTTGTATTATTTGGGGACTCTTTTAAATTACCAGGTAGAACTTTACAGACTATAAATATTCTTTATTTTATTTATACTCTATTTATATCTAAATACATTTGTAGCCCCCTTAGATTTCTGCTTCTCTTGGAATTATCTAATCTGAACTAGATGAAGAAATTGAGGAGGTATAAAGACCTACCAAAGGCACAAACAAAACAGACAAGTTAATGGCAGAGCTGAGGACTAGAAGTCAGACGTTCTGAGCTCCCAAAGGGAAATGCTACTATCATTTTTGTTCAGTAACTGTTAGAGAAGCCACTGCAGGCATTTGCTTCCAATCTAAAGCATTTCATGCCCCATGTTCTATGTTTATTCTTTTCATTGAAAGAGTGGCTGACCCTTCCAATTTTAAAATTGGTTCATTCATTCAATGCATATTTATTAAGAACCTGTGATGTGCTATAAGAGTTCATCAGAGGAAGGTAAAACTTTAACCCTGCTTTCTGCTTTTATTATGACTCTTCCTTCATTAAACCTTGAATATATGCCAAATAAAAACTTAGGAAACATCATGATCAACTTTCTTGCTCTTTGGAAATAATAGCTTGTTGTGGTTCAACATGCTGACTGCATAGTTTTATAAAACAATAAAAATCTGTTTCAATAAACATATCACTAATTTGGTTATCCAGAGAAAATAAAAAAAGTTATCTTCTAAATAACTCAATAGCTACAAACTGAAAAAAATGTCCTTTAGTCTCTTACTTGTTCAGTACTGCATCACTATCTATCTAAAACTTACATTATTTGTTCTGTATCATTTTTATATTTTAATCCTCTTTGTGTTGTTTTCGCTCACTTTTCAACACAAGTTAATTTACTTTTCTTTGATTGGGCAAACATATAACTCAGAAGAAAGATAAGACAATCATATTAAAGTACTGACATTGCTGGTTTCAGTATATTCACCCCCGCCTCCCGAAATAGCTGTATAATATTTTTAACAACCTATTTTTGGAAGAGAGAAAATCCACCACAATAAAATACATGTTACATCAAAATACCAATAACAAGACAAAATGTAGAGTAAAAGCACCTATAAGATAAATGTCTGTTACATCAAAATACGATTAGACTATCAGTTAAGAGCATCATGATCAATGAAAATGAAGAAATAACTCAAATTTCCAAAAATGCATATTTGTGATCCATTCTTAGGCCTATCAATTGTAGTGTGGTGGCTCTGAAAGCCAGACTACCTGGGTTCAAATTCCAACTCTGTCACTTACTGGCTTTGTGAATGTGCAGAAGTTACTTAATTTCTCTGCACCTCAGTTTCCTCATGTGTTGCATGAAAATAATAATAGTACCTGAAATTCATAATGTTGCTCTATAGTGTTTGACACTGTCAGGAATTAATGTTGTGATTGCTGAAATAGATTGCACAGTCCATCAAGAGACTTAATTCTTTATCATTTATCTTCCTGCTTGCGAGAGTTCATGACTAATTTGTAGGTTTTATGTATTCTTTGACCTTTATCACCTGAAAACTCCAGGTACAGGTCTCACCAATCACACAACAGTTAAGGGTTTTCAAATCTGGGTCTAAAGAACTGAATAATTCTTTGAAATTCAGGGGCACTGGAAGAAATGGGGTAACTGATTTTCTTTGTACAGTTTTTCTAACACACATGGCCTTCCTAGCTCCTAGATTACTCTGTTCCCACCTGCGGTGGTTTGGTACTCTATGTACCCCAGGAAAATATGTTTTCAAATGTAATCCACTCCTATGGGTGTGAACCCATTGTAAGTACTTTTTGATGAGGCTACTTTAGTTAAGGTGTGGCCCATTTCAATCAGGAAGGGTCTTAATCCTATTACTGGAGTCCCTTATAAGCAGAATGAAACTCAGACAGATATAGAGAAAGCCACAGAGGAAGCAGCCAGAAGCTGAAATCAATGGAGCCTGGAAGAGAAGGGAGAGGCCAGGAGAGGCCCTGTGCCGGTTTGAATGTATTGTGTCCCCCAAATGCCATTATCTTTTTAGTCTTGTGTGGGGCAGAAGTTTCAGTGCTGGTTAGATTTGCTTGGAATGTGCCCCACCCAGCTGTGGGTGGTAATTCTGATGAGATGTCCCCCTGGAGGCATGGCCCCGCCCATTCGGGGTGGGCCTTGATTAGTGGAGCCATATAACTGAGCTGACTCAGAGAGAGGGAAGGGAGTGCAGCTGGGAGTGATGTTTTGAAGAGGAGCAAGCTTGCTAGAGAGGAACGTCCTGGGAGAAAGCTGTTTTGAGGCCGGAGCTTTGGAGCAGACGCCAGCTGCCTTCCTAGCTAGCAGAGGTTTTCCGGATGCCATTGGCCATCCTCCGGTGAAGGTACCCGATTGCTGGTGTGTTACCTTGGATGCTTTGTGGCCTTAAGACTGTAACTGTGTAGCGAAATAAATCCCCATTTTATAAAAGCCTATCCATCTCTGGTGTTTTGCATTCTGCAGCATTAGCAAACTAGGACAGATTTTGGTACCAGAGAAGTGGGGTGCTTTTGCTGCTGAGTTTGCAAATACCAAACATGTTGGAACGGCTTTTTAAATGGATAATGGGGAGTTTCTGGAAGAATTGTGAGGAGCTTGATAGAAAAGGCCAAAACTGCTTTAAAGATACTGTTTGTGGAAATATGGACTCTAAAGATACTTCTGATGAGGCCTTGAACAGAAATGATGAATATGTTGTTGCAAACTGGAAGAAAGGTGATCCTTGTTTTAAAGTGGCAGAGAATTTGGCAAAATTGAATCCTTGTGTCAGATGGAAGGAAGAATTTGAAAGTGACAACCTGGAATACTTAGCTGCAGAGATCTCCAGACTACATGTGGAGGAGATACCCTGGCTTCTTCTTGCAGCTTATAGTAAAATGCGAGTGGAGAGAGATAAACTTAGAACTGAACTCTTAGGTTCAAAGAAACCAGAAGCTGATGGCTTGGAAAATTATGAGCTTCCAGGGGGTGGAATCCCAGAAGCTACAGCCCAACGTGAGGATGTAACCAAACATGGAACCCAGCCACCATTTCAGTACAAGCCAGGATTGGAGATGGAATTATCGAGAAAGGATCTGTGGAAAGTCCTATTGTCTAATGGCTTTGACCCCTGTGTGCTTCATGCAAAGCCAACAGAATTTTTGCGAGATCTTTATAGACAGAGCCATTGCCGGTCTGGACTGGAGGAGACAGACAAGGAAAAAATTAAAGGAAAAATTTCTTCAAAGACAGAGCCATGGAGGTTGAGGTCTGGAGTCAAGAGGTCTCGGGCTGGGAGAGCGGAGCAGCCCACATGCATGGAAAGGGTGAGTTTGCCCTGGAGGTCGAGGGCGGGCTTTCCGCCTCGATGCTCTGGAAGAGTTTTGCCATCTGAGGTCCCAAAGAGGGCGGAGCACATTCCCAGGGAATTGGGGAGAGCCTGGTTGCCACCACACTGTTCTGAAGGGGTTGAGTGTGTGCCCCGGAGATGGAAGGGAATCCGGGAGATGCCCCGATGTTTGAGGAGGATGGGGCCGAGAAAGTGGTCTCCCCAATGTGTGGATATGTTGGAGCACTCACCCAAGCATTTGGAGAGGAAACAGCTGCCAAAAAGGCCGTTGGGAAAGGTTAGGCTCCTGCTCTCTCAAGCCCCAAGTATGCAACGTTGTTCTGTTAATGACTCTCATACTTTGAAATCTAATGGAATTTGTCCTGTGGGTTTTAGGAACTGTTTTGCTCCTGTTAACTCTGTTTTCCTTACTGTTTCTCCTTATGGCAATGGAAATGTTTATCCTATGAATGTCTCTCCTTTGTATATTGGGAGCACATAACTTGTTCTAAGTTCACAGATCCACAGCTAAAGAAAAATTATGCCTTAGGACTGGCCATGCCGGTAATTGATTTTGATGGGATTTTGTACTTAACTTTCGTTACTGAAATGATTTGAGTTTTTGTGGTATTGTGATGGAATGAATGTATTTTGTATTTGGAAAGATAATGTCATTTTGGGGTCCAGGGGGTGGAATGTGACAGTTTGAATGTATTGTGTCCCCCAAATGCCATTATCTTTGTAGTCTTGTGTGGGGCAGAAGTTTCAGTGCTGGTTAGATTTGCTTGGAATGTGCCCCACCCAGCTGTGGGTGATAATTCTGATGAGATGTTCCCCTGGAGGCATGGCCCTGCCCATTCAGGGTGGGCCTTGATTAGTGGAGCCATATAAATGAGCTGACTCAGAGAGAGGGAAGGGAGTGCAGCTGGGAGTGATGTTTTGAAGAGGAGCAAGCTTGCTAGGGAGGAACGTCCTGGGAGAAAGCCATTTTGAGGCCGGAGCTTTGGAGCAGATGCCAGCTGCCTTCCTAGCTAGCAGAGGTTTTCCGGACGCCCTTGGCCATTCTCCGGTGAAGGTACTCGATTGCTGGGGTGTTACCTTGGACGCTTTGTGGCCTTAAGACTGTAACTGTGTAGCAAAATAAACCCCCGTTTTATAAAAGCCTATCCATCTCTGGTGTTTTGCATTATGCAGCATTAGCAAACTAAGACAGGCTGCCATGTGCATTGCCATGTGACAGAAAACCTAAGGAACAAGTATCACCAGCAGCCAGCCTGAGAATGCTAGTCTTCAGGAAGAAAGCATAGCCTTGAAAATGTCTAGATTTGGACTTTCTCTTCCCTTCAAAACCGTGAGCTATTAAATTCCACTTGTTTAAACCAACCCATTGCATGGTATTTGCTTGAGCAGCCCAGGAAACTAAAACACCACCCCATTTACCCTTTAGTGTACTATTTCTGTTAATAATATCTCCAGAAAGCAGTACTGTCTTTCATCATTGGATATTCATTGATCTCAAAAGGATAAATATATACATATAAATGGCAGGTGCAAAGACAATGGCTAAAAAGCCTGCTTTCAGCCTCTTTGGGAACAAAAGGATATTGCAATTTTCTTTTTTCTATTAAAGCCCTGGCTTGACCTAATCTTTTTCACTATTCAAAGTTAAGCCTGGAAAAAATGCATTTTATTTTTTAGTTAAAAAACAAGAATAGCAAAAGGCCTCGTTTAGTAATAAGGGAACATAACCTTTATTCAACGTAAAGGGCACTGGATTCTATATTCATCTATGTGCCAAATAACCCTCTGAGCTTTGAAAATTAATTATAGGAGGAGAGTCTTGACTTTTCAATCTTTTTGGTGCATGCCATATTCTATGGTACTCTGATGTGCTAAATCAAGGCTTTCTGTCAACCCTACCACATTGGGATATCAATGAAGGGTGTTCTCTCCTAGCTACCTCTGCTTGCAACTTCAAATCAGGAGAGAGAGGTTAAGAAGACAGAATCAATCAAAAACAAAACAAAATAGACCTAAAATATTTTTCTACTGTTAAAACCAATATAATTTTATATTTATAATATATATTATAATATTTATAATAGTTCTCCACGCTATTCCTATGTGCAAAAAAATGGGTAAATCTCTCAGATGTAATTATTTTTCAGCAAGAGAAACTAGACTCTATGATTCAATTTATATGAAATTCAAGGACAGGAGAAACTAAACTATAGTAATAAAAATCAGAATTGTGGTTACCTTGGGGTAGGGCCTTTTGGGTGCTAGAAAAATTCTATATTTTTATCTGGAAAGTGGTTATATGGGTGCAATCATGCCTAATAATTCATCGGGTTGTACACCTAAGATTATATTTCTTGTATATTACATACAATTCACTAAAGAATTTTAAAAACGTGTATAATTCATTTTGCCTTCAAATTTAAGATGGGAGATGACACAACTCAGTGAGCAAAACAAGAATAAGAAATCAAGAGCTTAATTATAGCTCTTGCAAATCAGAAGTGTAAGGTGCTATACTGAGGTTCTTCTCTTTAGCTCAGCCTTCTTTTTCCTGGAATAGGTTAGAAATCCTTTGCTTTGACTCTAAGCTGTTGAGGGAAAACTAATAAAATGGATTGAATCTCTTTGAAAGCATAAAATGCAATTAAGGAGTTATATAATAATAAGCTGAGGAACTACAGGAAGACATATTCATTTAAACTAACCTTGAAAATTGAAGGAAAAAAAGGTTTATTCTTCCCAAATTGTTTCTAACATAGCTATTATAGATATGGTTAAATGAGTACACTAAAAGAAAAGAGAGGGAATATATTTACTAGACCTTTCAAAAATCTGGCAGTGGGAAAATATGATGGCAATACTCTCAAATAATACAGCCTTGTGGCCGGAATTCTGTTCTGGGTTCAGTTTGTTTATTTCTAATTGGAGCTCCCATCAATCAGTCACTCAGTCATTGTTTACCTTTCTTGAAAGAGAAAACCTCAAGTTACGCTTCACTACTATAGCCATGACAAATTCCCCATAATCTAAATTAAGGGGAAGTGTAGAGAACAGGGATAGGAAATAAAGACATAAGAACTCATAATTTATTTCAGATGCTGGGGAAAAAATATATTCAGCACAATAAAGGTTTCAGAGGAAAACATCTCTGTGACTTCAGTTCCTTTAAAGTGCTTTTTTAAACTTTTATTTTTACTATTTATACATTCACTTCGATAGGCAAAAGACAATAAACCTCATTTTAACATGACAAAATATTACCTCCGTTTTTTTTTCCTACTTTACACAGCTCTAAAATGAGAGATGTGGGAATATTTCAATGTGGCAAGACAGCCACGTGGAAATGAGTTAGCGTCATCAAATTAGGCCACATTATCCATGGCTAACTAAATAATCTAAATTGAACAAAAGGAAATGTCAAGTGATAAAATTGAAAAAGAGGCCTTACTTTGTAAAAACAAGTAGAAAATAATGAGCAATAACACAATGTACATGAGTAAACATGGAAAGCACATTTATATTTCCAGAAAATCCAACTAACGGTTCTATGAACTAAAAACAAGCCAAGAGCAATCGTAACATATTCTGTAAGGGCAGGAACCTTATCTTGTTAATAGCTGTGCTTCCAGAATAACACATATAATTGGGTGAATACAGTTTTGTTAAATGAATGAATGAATGATTTTTCTCTCTTAGGGAATGACCTGCAAATCAAATTAAAAGATATTTTAACCCAATTCAGCAATGCTCCAAATCTATTTCATATACATTCCTTCCTTGTAAAGTTCTGAGCACAAGGTATACTTGCATGGAAAATGAGGCAAGGTAGAATGAAAACAGACTTTAATACATTCACTCAATGAATTGCTTCTGGATGTTCAGAGATAGCCAAAAATCCCCATAAGAAAGAATTCTCTAAAGATATGGTTTTCCTCATTTTCATTAGAACAGTTTAGAAAATAGACCATACCTTATGAAATCTTCTTCCTCTTCTCTCTTTGGCCTCAGCTGTTTGGGTTGAGCCATATTAATCCAATTTGGTAGGGATTTCAAGAGTCTGCTGATATCATCATCCTTTGCCCAAGATGCACTGATGACAAGTTTTTCTTCTGACTGGACAATGCCCCTAAACACAATCAAGAGGAAAGAGATACATCAACACAATGCATGGAATCCAGTTAGCGGTTTTCATCTACTTTTGTTGCAGAAACAAGACACCAAATTTCTCTCTCTTACAAACATAACCATTTATCTGGGTTGGAGTTTGTAAAATCCATTATATAGGTCACAGTGCTGAAGATAATTTCTGGACTTCATTCTTAGTGTCTTAATTGTTGAGTAATTGTGAAAGCTGATAATACTAATTAGTCCCTCTTATCATAGTTAATCCTTAGGATAAATAAAAATGCATGGAAGGTTTTGGGGTAAATCTTTAAAGAAAGATGTTGAATAAATAAAAACTGGGGTAACTATATAAAAGAATGTTATTAAATGACAACATAAATGGTACCTGAAAGGTGACAGAAGTGCTATAAAAGGTTGTTCCCTGACGTCTTCGTTCAAACTACCAGTTACTTGTATGTGAAGTTATTTTTTGAACCATGGACATCCCTCTATTCAAAGCTAATCTACCATGATAAAGAAACCCTTGGCCCTGGGTATCAGGCAGAAAAACACTGATTACTGCCATCTCCAGCGGGCTTTGACTAGTGACCTAAAGTTGACAGGTTTCAGGTCCCTTAACAGGGCCCGTGGGTTAGCTATTAACATTGCTCTCACCAGAATGCACCTTAAATATTCAATTTCAACCTAATTAAAAATTATCTCTTTATATTCAACATTTCTGCCACTATAAGTAATTTCAGTGGTCTAAAAATCCTCATCAGTAATTCTAGGTGGTGGAAGTGACATTTATTTACAAAGGGAGTGCTAATTAGCTGGCTGCCCCTCTGAAACTGACCAAGACTTCCAGAGATTTCCCCCCCAACACAAGCAGGAATTTATTTTGGTATAAGGGTTATAACGGGGGGAATATGCAGAGCAGTATTTTCTCTTCTAAAGAGACAATATGTGTGTGTGCATGTGTGTGTGTGTGTTATAAAAACCTCCCTGACCCAACTGACAATGTTTGTAGACAACAGAAGTTGAAGCCAACAAAACTTGACTCATGACAGCCTAACCCAAGTAGTAGCAGGGTTTCATGTTGTAGGGATCGATATTGCTCTTGTTCCCTGGAGAAAAGCCAGAGAAAATAACAGAACTATGGTTGATTCCTGGAATTCTTCTAACTCACTTTAAGGAAAAGTTTACCAGCTGTAACTGGTCAGCAATTAAAAAAGAAGACTACAGAGCCTTCTTCCCTCCAATCTCTTGAATTACTCTCACTGGTATCTTCTGTTCCCTCTTTTCTCTCGTTATTTTCTTGCATCTTGTCTGCAATACTTAGGGATTAATCCCATGTTCTAGCTTTTACACTCTTATACCCAGGGTACTGGATGCAATCTTTACAGAATGATACCACTTCATATGATATTCCATCCTAGATGGACCCTCAATGTTCACTGGCATTCTTTTCTACCTGTCTCTGGTCAGCTATGTTGCCCATTTCTCTCGATGCCTTTTTTCCTTTTTTTTTGGAGAAGCTGTAGATTTACAGAAAAATCAAGCAGAAAATACAGAGTTCCCATATAACACCACTCACACAGTTTTCCACATTATTACCACTTTGCATTAGGGTGGCTCCTTTGTTGCAACTGATGAAACATTGTAATTATACTATTAACTATACTCCACAGTTTACATTAGGGTTCACCATTTGTGTTGTACAGTTCTATGGTATTTTAAAAAAGTTTTATTCTATTAACATATACACAACCTACAATTCCACCTTTAACGTATATAATTCAAATATATAGTTCAGTGGTATTAGTTATATTCACAATGTTGTGCTCAATTGCTATTTTTAAAACATATACCCTTTTATTTATTCCCTCATTGCTTATCCCCCACATCCTTCCAGTTTGACAGAGAAGGGAGAGGATCTAAATATACACTTTCAAACATGCCCAGCCCAAACTCCCCAAAGAAATATGTTCAAATCTGTGCCCATCCTCATTTCTTTTCCAGTAATCCCTCCACCCAGGTTCTCAGGATCCTTTCTCCCCCAATTATCCCTTCCTTTTCCTGTATTTTTAGAATTTCCCTAAAAATTATCTTCCCCAAATCTCAAACTTATTTTTTTTCAATAAATGAATGAATGAAACTCTTTATTGTTCCAGCATTCCTCTCTAGCAAAGTTCCTCTCTCTCCCTCAAAGGCACCGTCATCAAGTGAGTGGACTGCATTCAATGAATTCACTCTCTCATCTCTCATTCACTCATCCAATTCATGAACTCTCTCTCCAGGGTCTACATTATGACTTAACTCATCTAAATTGTGTGTGTTTTTTTAAAGTTTCAATAACTATACTTTTTGTTTCTAGATTTTTGATTTGGCTCTTTTATATATCTACTGGCTTTTCCCCTAAAATATCCTGCTTTCATATTATGGATCCTATTCCCTCATCTCTTTGAATGTTTTAAAAACAGCCCTTTTAAAGTTCCTTTAAATGGCTCTATATCCTATAATTCTTTGGACAGACATCCTGTTTCTTACATCTGCTTATCCCATGAGAGTAGGTTGCTGCATGTGGTCTGCTACTTTAGTCTGCAAGTTCTAACACAGTGTCCTCTTCAGGAATCCCAGATCTTTTTTTGAAATGTCACAAATGAGTGGTTTGCATTTGCCTTTTCTGGGTCCTATAGGTTTTTTTTTTTTTTTAATTCAATTTTATTGGGGTTGTTCACATACCATACAATCATCCAAAGATCCAAAGTGCACAATCAGTTGCCCATGGTACCATCATACAGCCATGCATCCATCACCACAGTAATTTTTTTTTCCAATTTTTAGGACATTTTCATTACTCCAGAAAAGAAGCAAAGACAAAAAAGAAAACTCAAATCCTCCCATACCCTTAACCATCCCCACCTCCATTATTGACTCATAGTATTTGTATAGTATATTTGTTACTGTTGATGAAAGAATGTTAAAATACTACTAACTGCAGTACATACTTTGCCACAGGTATATTTTTCCCTATATACCTCTCTTTATTAACTTCTAGTTATAGTGTCATACATTTGTTCTAGTTGATGAAAGATTTCTAATATTTGTACAGTTAATCACACTGTCCACCACAAGATTCACTGTTTTATACATTCCCATCTTTTAACCTCCAATTTACCTTCTAGTGGCACACGTGACTCTAAGTTTCCCCTTTCCACCACATTCACACATCATTCAGCACTATTAGTTATTCTCACAATAATGTGCTACCGTCACCTCTGTCCAATTCCAAATACTTAAGTTCAACCTAGTTAAACATTCTACTAATAATAAGCAACCGCTCCCCATTCTTTAGCCTCATTCTATAGCCTGGTAACTTATATTTTGTGTCTATGAGTTTACATATTATAATTAGTTCATATCAGTGAGACCATACAATATTTGTCCTTACGTGTCTGACTTATTTCACTCAATATAGTGCCCTCAAGGTTTCTTCATCAACTCGTTTTTTTTTTTAAAGACAGTTTTTTTCACCCACCATACATCCTGTCCTAAGTAAACAATCAATGGTTCCCTGTATAATCATGTATTTATGCATTCACCACCATCACCACTATCTATATAAGGACATCTCCATTTCTTCCACAAAGAAGGAGGAAGAGTCAAAGAAGGTAGAGAGGCAAAAGAAAAAGAAAGCAAAAAAATGACAGCTAAAAGGCAACAAAAGGAAAGAGAATTAAACTAAGGTAAAATAAAACAGACAACATCACCAATGCCAAGAGTCCCATACCCCTCCCTTATGTCCCCCTCTTGAAGGCATTTAGCTTTGGTATATTGACTTTGTTACATTAAAGGAGGCATAATACAATGTTTCTGTTAACTGTAGTCTCTAGTTTATATTGATTGTATTTTTCCCTGATACCACCCAATTTTTAACACCTTGCAAGGTTGACACTCATTTGTTCTCCCTCAGGTAAAAACATATTTGTACATTTTATCACAATTGTTGAGCACTCTAGGTTTCACTGAGTTATACAGTCCCAGTCTTTGTCTTTCCTCTTTCCTTCTGGTGTCCCACATGCTCCTAACCTTCCTCTTTCAACCATATTCATAGTTATCTTTGTTCGGTATACTTACATTGCTGTGCTCCCATCACCCAAAATTGTGTTCCAAACCTCTCACTCCTGTCTTTTCCTTTCTGTCTGTAGTGCTTCCTTTAGTATTTCCTGTAGAGCAGGTATCTTATTCACAAACTCTGTCATTGTCTGTTTGTCAGAGAATATTTTAAACTCTCCCTCATATTTGAAGGACAGTTTTGCTGGATATAGGATTCTTGGTTGGTGGTTTTTCTCTTTCAGTATCTTAAATATATCACATCACTTCCTTCTTGCCTCCATGGTTTCTACTGAGAAATCCACACATAGTGTTATCAAGCTTCCTTTGTATGTGATGGATCACTTTTCTCTTGCTGCTTTCAGGATTCTTTGTGTCTTTGATGTTTGATAATCTGATTATTAAGTGTCTTGGCATAGGTCTATTCTGATCTATTCTGTTTAGAGTACACTGTGCTTCTTGGATCTGTAATTTTATGTCTTTCATAAGAGACGGGAAATTTTCATTGATTATTTCCTCTATTATTGCTTCTGCCCCTTTTCCCTTCTCTTCTTCAGGGACACTCATGACACGTACATTCATGCACTTAATGTTGTCATTAAATTCCCTGAGCCATTGGTCATATTTTTCCATTCTTTTCCCTATCTGTTCTTTTGTGTGTAGGATTTCAGATGTCTTGTTCTCCAGTTCCTGAGTGTTTTCTTCTGCCTCTTTTAATCTGCTGTTGCATGTTTCCATTGTGTTTTTCATCTCTTGTGTTGTGCCTTTCATTTCCATAAATTCTGCCAGTTGTTTTTCCTAACTTAGATTTCTACTTTATGTTCACCCAGTGTTTTCTTTATATCCTTCATCTCTTTTATTGTATCTTCCATGAACTTGTTGATTTGGTTTTTGAATTGATTTAGCATGTTTTTTTGAAAATCTTTAATTGATTGTTTCATTAAACTGTCACAATATCTCAACTGTATCTTAATTGAGGTATAAGTTTGTTCCTTTGACTGGGCCATATCTTCATTTTTCCTAGTGTATTTTGTAGGTTTCTGTTGTCTAGTCATCTGGTTTCCTTGGTTACCCCAATCAGGTTTTCCCAGACCAGAACAGGTGCAGGTCTCAGAATGGGGTTATATTCAGTTTCAATTTTCCCTGAGGGCTTATCTTAAAAGACTGACAGACTTTCCTGTGAGGCCTCTAGCTGCTGTGCTTTTTCTAACCTGCCCAGCAGGTGGCACCTGTTGCTTCACATTGCTGTAAAGAGGTGTGGCCCCTTTACTTCTCTAAGTTGTTTTTGTTTTGGCTGTTTCCTCCCATGCCCTGGGTTCTGAAGGGAAGGCCAGCACTAGAGCTGGACCCTACCTCCTTCCTCTCAGGGAAGATACACCCCCTAGGGAGTTATCATCTGCATTTGAATTGCTCCTTTGTGTCTCTGACTCTGTTATCTCCACCCCTGTCTGAGTTAGAGCGCTGCAAACTGAAAATGGCTGAGGCTCTCTCCACTGAGCCACTCAAGATACGAGAGAGTAAAAGGGAGAGAAAGCCCCTTTTCAGAGCCAGTCCAGGCCCCCCAGTTTTGCCTGTGGGTCAGAGAGAGCACCTGGTCTTCTGGGCTCCCTTTCCCAGGGCACAGGTGTTTTCTGGCTCTTTAAGGTCAGTTGTCTCTAAAAGCCTCTATATTTTTCTTCTTTATTTTAATTTTTTTTTTTTCCATCAGCCCCACCTCCTCTCCACTGGGAGCAATTGTAGGGTACTTTGCTGCTTATTAGGAGTTTGTCTATGTTTGTAGCTTGTATTCAGCAGTCCACATTTGTTATTTAAAACTCCAGATGGAGCTGGGCTGAGCCATATTCGCTCACTCCAGGAATGCTGCTTTCTCCTACAGCGATGTCTTGCAGCCCAGCCTGCTGTGGTGGTGAGGGGGTTCCTGGAACAGTTCCACAGTTTTTACTTACAGATTTTATGCTGCAGTCTCAGCCATTCCACCCAACCCAGGTTGGTGTACGATGTGTGGATAGTCATGGTTGTCCCCAAGCAGTTGTTCCAGATTATTTACTAGTTGTTCCTGGTTGTTTATTAGTTGCTCCAGAGGACTAACTAAATTCCACACCTCTCTATGCCGCCATCTTGCCCCAACTCTCTGTCCTATAGGTTTTGATGGTTCCAAAAAGTTTTTAATTATACTTTTCTTTCCTGGGTTAAAGATTCCTCTCCTACACAGGCAGTGCAAACTGAGGTCTTACACATATCACAAGCATATGGTTCTGATTTCTTGTAGGGGCCACTATTTCTATTCCAGGTTTGGTGGCCCATTCCCATGGTCAAAGCTTTCTTCATTCCCCTTTATGGATGGAACAGACTCCTGCATAACTTCTGGCATTTCATTGAGTTCTGAAATAAAGGTCTCTTCCTTATAAGTGTTAAAATGTCTGCCCTATTTGGGTCCTGACTTTACAAATGACTGTGATACCTTTGTGGGCCACTCAGCTTTAACACTTGTTTGTGACAATGGCTTCTAGAACCACAATTCCAGTGAAACTGCTCCACCAATCCATGGGCATATTTTAGTTCTCACAGTTCTTTATTATTCTGAAGCATCCAATATGTTACTTGGATCAAATGTCTAGTACTCCCTTCTTGAAATATTACTCCTTTGGTTTCCACAACATCATTTTTTCAGGTTCTACTCCTGCCGTCCTGATCTGTTTCTTAGCTAAAATTGATGGCTCTTTTCTGCTGTCCATACTTTAAATGCTGGTGTTCTACAGGATTCTTCATTTCTCACTTGGGTAATCTCATCTTCATGCTGGACATGGCCCACCTATGGTACAGTGTCTCCCAAATTAATATCTCCAGGGCAGATATTTCTTCTTAGCTTCAGACCTCCATACCCATGGGAATACTGGAGAACTCTATTTGAAAGACCCACCAGCAGTTCAAATTAAAATGAGCCAAAAGGAATTCAGTGATTACCCACCTCTTTCCCCCATTAAGCACTCAGTATTTCCTATTCTGGTCAACAGTTCTACCATACCACAGCTATTCAAGTCCGATATTCAGAATCATCCCATTAATCCCACAGTCATCACATCTACCAATGCTGCCTCCTTAGTATCTAATAAAATCTCTCATTTCCTTTCCAGGTTTAATGCCATTACCCTACATTTAGACATTCATCATTTCTCACTTGGACTTTGCAGTAATCTTGTAACTGAATGTCTTACCTGGAGCCAACAAGACCATCAGTCCAACTCGCCAAGCTAGTCAGAAGAGTCATTTTTCTAAACCAAAATACAATTATGTTATTTCCCTCCTTAGAACAATTCACTGTCTCCTAATTCCATACAAGAGTAAGTTCAAATTTCTTAGCAAGGCATGAGCCTTTCAGCTTCCTCTCCTGCCACTGCATTCATCCTTTGTCTCTGTTCACTGCTCCCCATCAACCCCTGCCTGTGTTAGTTATTCATAATGAGTATCCAAAGGTTTTTTGATGGAATAGACTATGTCCTGCTTCTGTATGCTATCTCAGTCTATGAAGTTTTCCTCATCACCCATTTTTGCCTATGAAACCTCTATTTATCAACATTACTTTACTCCTACCTTAGTACAGCTGCATCTTCTTTTTGGCATTGCATCATCCTACACCAAAGGGGCTTTCAATCTTGGCTGCATGTTGGAATCATTTGGGGAGATTTATAAGGCATTAGCTGCCCAGGCAATACTCAAGATCAATTAAACAAGAATTTCTGGGGGTGGGACCAAGACATCAGTAGTTTCACAAGTTTCCCAGGTGATCTAATATGCAGTCAAAGGTGAAAACCACTTCCTGGTCCTATCATCCTTCTTTACAAGTTGGGATCCCATACTGGATGATGAATTCTTACTTCTTATTAATTTTTGTGTCCCTGGTGCCTAACAGAGTACCTGCAACTTGGAAAGTATAGATGAACTGAACTGGAAATAAGAATAAGCCCTCTTTAGTTTTAGGAGTCTGTATAACTAATTAGACGAATAGCATTTTAGTGGATTCTCTATTTTCCTTTACTTCACAAAATGACCTAGACAGTCAAGTCATTTGGCATTTGACCAATCCATGCTGATCATCTCTCTCTGAATTTAGTACAAATTAGAATTATGACTACAGATGTGTTCCCCAACATAAAAAGTCCTGACTCAACCAAATAACTAAGGAGTGATTATTGACAAGCCTTTCTCTTCTACTCCACACATTCCCAGGAGTCTGTTATTGGAAATTCCCCTCAAAATCTCACTTTCTCTGTGAAGAATTTGTTGACTATGTCAGCCTATAATAAACACTTCCTTGAATAGCAAACAAACAAGAAAACCTTCTTTTATACTTATCATCTATAACTTCACAATTAACATTGTGTCCTATACAGTGGCTACAGCAAACTAGATCTGCAGGCCAAATCTGCCCCATTGCCTGTCATTGTATGACCTGTAAGCTAAGAAAGATGTTAAAATTTTTTAAAAACTCAAAAGAAGAAGAATATCTTGTGACACGTGAAAATGATATGAAATTCAAATTTCAATGTACATATCTAGAAAGAGCTTGGTTGGCTGGTTCAGTTCCTACTAGATCCACACTATAGGTTAAATTCTGCACAGAGTAAGAAATCCAACCACAACTCAGTTTTCCAGCCACCAAATCTTTGAGTCCATCCATGCTGCCCCATATCTGCCCTTGGAGTTCAGGAAACAGTTTGAGTCTGTAGAAGTGAAATGTGTATTGTACATTTTGGGGGGGGGGAGGGGCATAATTTTTCAGTTTTGCATCAGATGAAATGAAAAAAAAAAACCCAGCTCAGTGGAATCTACATTATAGAATACTACATTAACGGTACCAACATTATTTACTTACCTATTTTTTTGAAGACTGGTTTAATTCAATAATTCAATATTATGTTACTGTCTTCACTAATATTCATAGATCCTGCCTTATCAACGAAGAGCAGTCCAAATTAACGACACACCTATATTAATTATTCTAATTTGTGTTGCATATGCTACCTACATACTATCCTTAACAATAATTATATTAATTCATATTGGAATGACCGTCAATCCCATAGCGATTCCAAATATTCTAATTTGAAATACTGGCAATGTTTAGCAACATACAATTAGCCTAAAGTGAATCTGCCATTCTAGAGGCAAAGTTTCCATTCAGACCAAATGCATTTATTAGTCGATGCTTTTGTGATAAATCAGATCATGGAGGTTACAAAATTCCAGGACATATCCAAATAGCCTCAAAAAAGAGGTAAATCTCCAACAATTATTCCACAAGAAGAGTAGAGTTAATTATCACTGCCAGAGTCATAATCTACTAATTAATTCACAGCTCAATGGGCCACAGACAGAGCCATCTGTGTAACTATTTGTACTCATTCCCAGGAGGAGGAGGAAAGAAGGGGTAACTCTTGGAACAGGTGATAAGGCTGTGATGAGAAAGGTCCACCCTCTAAACACAGCTCAGTGAATTCCATTCAGAAAACACCTGCTGGTGTTGACTGGCGCTGACATGCATTGGTTCCTCTCTGGAACAGTTGGGAAGTGGAAGTGTTGCAGGGTCCCTGGACACAGCCAGGGTACTGAGTCTTTCATTAGGTAAACAACCGGGGGCAGGTGGGGCTAATTATATTCAACTGTTTGGTGACAGCTAGGGCATGATGTTTACTTTCCCAGACTGAATCTTTCAGACACCTCAAAAACTAGGAGCCAAGCTAGACAAATGATCTCTAGACAAGGTTGGTCCAAATTAAGCTGCTGCAGTTGAATGTAGGCTCTGGAATGACTGGATCCGTAGCAGACCAAACTGCAGTGCAAAGTCCAGCAACACAAGTGATGATGATTAGGGATGCAAAAATAAGAGTATCTGTTACTGATTAAAACAAAACAAAACAACAAAAACAAAAAACAAGCACAAAAAGAATTAAAAAGTCTCTTAAGATAAAATAGAGCAGAATAAAAAGGGAAAGAGCAGATAAAAAATATCGGGTATCTTTTGTATCACACTCAGTTGGTCAGGGAGCTTTATGACGATGTGTACTTCTGCCTAGGAATCATAATTTAAGAAACATCTGAAAACTCTGAAGATGGTTTACAGGAAACAAAAAAATTAAAGAAGACACAGGGAAAGTGGATTTGGAATCTGAGAATTTACAGGAGGTAGCTCTTGGGGATAATTTAATACCAACCTTTAAATAGACATGTTCTTATATGAAGGGTCATATTATTTGGCATTTAAAAGATGAAGAAGAAAAGAATTATCTTGTAACACAAGCAGCAGACAAAAACTTAATGTAAAATTGATCTCGTCTGTCATTGTTCACATTTTCCTTATGGTATGCAAATTTAAATATATTCTGTGTTTGAATATACTTAAGATCTTTATAAAATAATATCAGACCAGGTATCTCCCTGCATAAACCCTTCATATTAATGGTCCTTAATCCTGGTCATACATTAAAATACAAGGGAAGCATTTTTAAAATATATCAATTTCACATTCTTAACTGGGGCTTACCACTGGTATTTTTAAAGCTCCTGTGTGTTTCTCATGTGCAGGCAGAAATGACCCAAATGATCCAACCCCTGATCATTTCCAACATCACTCAGTAGTCAATCACTTTGCTTATTCCATTCCAGCTAAACAAACCATAATTCAGAGTCTCAAAAGCTTTAAGCTATTTCTCTTCTTCATACCAGTTCCTTTTTCTGCCCAGAATGCTCTTTCCCTGTATCTCCACACAGCTCTTTCTCATCCTTCAGAATTTAGCACAAACATCACATACTCAGTGGGGCCTTCCTTGATGCTGTTGCTGCCCTGAATCTTTTTAAAAAACTTTTAAAATTAAATTTTAAAAAATTTAATGTTAGTCACTCTTATTATTGAGAAATTTGTTTATTTGTTACTTGATTATTATCTATCACCCTCCATTAGAGTGTAAGATCCATGAAGGCAGGGACCTTGCCTAACTAATTCAATTCTTTACCCTCAGCCCTGGAATAATGCTTTTCTTTGAAGGGTTCTATAAATATTTATTGAAAGAATAAAAAAAGGGACTAATTGAATGAATGATAATATTGAAGCAGAAAGCATCAAGGAAATAATAGATGGCATAAACACATCTTTCTTTGCCATTTTGTTAGTGAATATCAATACTTTTGCCAATGAATTAATTTAAAAATAAATAATAACAAAACATCAATATGGCTGACACTTGTACAGCATTTACCATGAACTAGACAGTCTTCCAGCACTTTATTAACTCTTACTCCTCACAATAATCCTGTGTGGGATGTGCTATTATACCTCCCGTTTTACAGGTGAAATATCAAGGCACAGAGGTCAAGGAACTTGCCCATAGTCACATGGTTGGTGAGGGTAGAGCCTGAATTGAACCCAGGACATCTCTGCAAGAACCTGTTTCTCCTACTGCTAAGTATTACAATGTCTCCAAATCATTGGTGTAATGGATTGAATCAAGTTCCCCACATGCTCAAGTCCTAAACCCAGTCTTGTGGATGTAAACTCATTTGTAATGGCATCTTTGAAGATCCTATTAAGATAATGCCAAATTGAAGCAGGGTGGGCCTTAATCCAATATGTCTGGAGTCCTTATAAGCAGAGGAAAATTTGGACAGTCAGCAGTAGGAGACAGAAAGAGAAAGACGGCCATGTGACAGAGGAGACTGAACTATGGATTGCCCGCAAGTTACCACCAGAATGCTATAGACTTTGGAGAAAGAAGGGCCTGCCGACACTTTGCCTTTGGACTTCTAGCCTCCAAATCTGAGACAATCAGTTCCTGGTATATAAGCCAGCCAGTCTGTGGTATTTGTTATAGCAGCCTTGGCAAAGTAAGACAATTTGAAACATTTTTCAGGTTTCCTATTTCCTCTTTAATTCCACTGCCTCTTCTCTGGGCTTTAGAGCCAGACTGACTTAGCTTCTAATGCACGCAGTACCACTTCCATACTCTGTGACCTAGGCCTTTCTGAACCCCTGTTTTTCTTCTGTAAAGCAGGGAGAATACAATCTAATAGAATTGTTCTGAGTGAACAGATAAGTTAATGACTATAAAGTCTTTTGCACAGTGACTATGTACTCGATTGAGTGTTTTGTTTCCATTGTAGTCCAGGTACTTATTACTTTACATCAAGGTTACTGCAATAGACTTCTACACGATCATGGCAGACTGAGTTAGGTGGGAGAAATTAAGACTGGCCGGTTGCTACAGAATTCATAGGAAACCTGGTTGTATAGGGGCAACATCTGTACTCAGCCAGGAGGGCAGCTGATGTGAGGTGGAAAAGTACAATCATTCATCTGATCAATAAACATGGGTGAAAAGCATGAAAGGCATAGAGACACCATGTTAGACACAGGAGATAATTATGTGGAAAAGGACTTGTGTAACTTGCTCCTGGAAGCTCAGAGTTCCTGTCAGTGATTTCAAACTAGTAATACACATGAGAATCCCTTTGGGACATTTTAAAACCACAATTGCCTACACCCAAATCTCAGTGGGCCTACTGTGGGGAATCCAGTGTATGCTTGGTAATCCTCCCTAAATTACTCTAATGGGAACTCGCTGTTGAAAAACAATGTGCTAGAGTATAAAAGACATGTAAATCAATAAGTGATCAAATAATATAGAATAAAATATTTAAAAATTGCAATAGGATAAATACCATAATAAAGCTATGCATAATAAATTACAGGAGCAGAGAATAAAAACTCCTTCCTGCTGAATGCCCTCTATCTGCTTCTATGAAGCAGATACTATATGTATTTGATAAATATTATCTTAATAGCTATTTGATAGTTAATGAAAACGAATACATAGCTAAGTTGACACTAGGTGAGCCAAGTGATTGGTGAAGAAAACAGTTTAAAGAGGTAGGTCAGAAGACAAGCCTGAATGGATCTTGCAGAACTTCCCGGGTGTAAGATCTTGGCTCTTCTGAGGTTCCAAGTTAGGTAGGTTGGCAAAGGCTACAAGGCAAGTCCAACTAGGCATTCATTCCTGCAGGACATGTGCCTCTGGCTACATAGGAAACCTGAAGGGCAGTATGAGCCATAACAACCCCAGGTGTCTAGTCTTTGCCATTTAGTACAATGGGGCCAGTGAGATCTTCTTAAAATACTGCTTAGATGATGTCATCTCCCCCATCTATTATAGTACTCTTTTACCTAGTATGGAAAATTTTTCAAAAATCCCTTTTATTGCCCATTCTTACCAACCAAACTGTCTACTCTAGTTATTTAGATTCTTCAACTTTTCCCCAATGCATCATGCCCATCCATGCTTCCCTACCATTTGCTCATTCTGCTCAGTCTGTCAGGAATTCACTCAGTCATTCAACAAACATACCAAGGGTCAACAAGGTGCCCAGAACTGTGTCAGACTTGGTTTCTGCCGTAAGCAGTTACAAGTTTATCCCTATCACATTGTTTCTTCATGTCCCAGCACGAGTTTTAGCTCCTCAATAAAGAAGTGGTAAAAGAAGGACTCTGAGGTTAGTTATACCTGTCCTAGAAAACAATATGATTTTGAGCTCTAATGCCTAGATGTTTTATTTGGATTTATGTTCTCTGTCAGGCTCAACACAATGCAGAGAGATGGAAAAGGTTTTTGTTTTGTTTAATGAACTGATGCTAAATTGGAGAAGACAGAAACTTCAAAAAACCGTGATTTCAAATCTTTAAATTACTATTTTGGGACACATAAGTTACTGTTTGTATCTCAGGACAAAGAGGATAAGCAAGCAGAAAGAAGCAGTAAGTTTGGATGTAGTAGACTAACAGATCAACTGCCTGATTGCTAAAGCAGTGCCGTATAGAATTAGCTGAATTTCCCTTTAATCATCAAGGTGTGTGACTAATTAAGGAAAAGTCTTCTAGTCCTCATTTCCCTTTTGGGAAAGCTCTCTTTATCCAAAGCATGAAACATGGCATCATAACACTGTTTTTCTTTCCAGAGTTGAGGTGCTTGAAGAAAGGTGAGATGTTTTGGACCTTCCCTCAGATCACTAAACTCCCAATGGATGCTAGCATTCTCACGGTAAACCTGGTAAACCTGGAAAACAAGCCGACTCTCAGCAGAGGGCATTGCAAACTTATGGATTTGATAATTTCTGTAAAGAATATTTGCTGAGAATCATGTGGGAGAATTAGATTGCAATGTTTCCCTTCTCCCTTCCTCCTTCCCCAATCTTATATCATTTTGGATCATTTGAATTGTATATAGCTTTCTATTTAAGTCAGTCATTTGCTGGCAGCAAAACTAGAACATTTCCTGTTTTTCCTCTCACTGTAATCAGGAATTGGCTGTCCAAATTAGGACTGTCCTAATTACTCCTTAGCAGGTGCCAATGGGGGAAGGGGATGGGGGAAAATAAAATGGGAAGAGAGGAAGTAAGGACACTTTGCATCTTCAGACTTATACAATAAGAAAATACTTTCTCCTTGCCTAAAAAACTTGATTAAGTAACAAGTGACATACACCATGGGGTTGTGTGTTTGTGTACATGTGTGTATGTGTTGTATAACATTCATAAAAATGATTTTCTATTTACTCCCTGTGCTGGTTTGAATTTATTATGTAATCCACAAAAGCCACGTTCTTTTAATGCAATCTTGTGGGTGCAGACTTATTATGAGATTTTTTTTATTAGGTTGTTTCCATGGAGATGTGACCCACTCAGTTGTGGGTGGGATCTTTTGATTAAATTATTTCCATGGAGATGTGACCCCACCCATTCAAGGTGATCTTAATTAGTTTACTGTAATCCTTAAGAGAACTCGGGGGGAGAGAGAGCTCAGAACAGATACAGACTGAGAAGCTTAGAGAGAAGATACCCAGGGACGTTTTGGAGGAAGCCATTTTGAAACTGGAGCCCAGGAGAGAAGGACCAGCAGGCATCACCATGTGCCTTTCCATGTGACAGAGGAATCCCAGATGCCATTGGCCTTTCTTCAGTGAAGGTATCCCCTTGTTGATGTCTTAGTTTGGATACTTTTATGGCCTTAGAACTGTAAATTTGTGAATAACCCCCCCAGTGTAAAAGCCAATCCATTTCTGGTATTTTGCATTCTGGCAGCTTTAGCAAACCACAACATTCCCTTTCAGAACTTCACAGAATTACTTTTCCCAACTGTGAGATAAATTCAAACCTAGGTTTATATTTCATCAACTGTGACAGAAGTGCTCCCAGATGTTACCTTGCGTATAGAATGATCTTATAGTGGGCACCCAATAAATGGACACCATTCCCAGAGCATGTGGCCAGGAGGGATACCAAGGCAGCCTTGTCTTTTAGGGGAAAGAATCAAGAAACTCCTGATGACCACAATATGTCAACAACCAAAAGCAATGACCATGTTCCAAGAAGAAGCAGTACATGGGAAATACAGGTTTTCTGTTTGGACAAAATGGTGAAATATAAATGACAGAGAAATAACTCAGTTCCCATGGGAATGATAGACCATGGTGAACAAAAGTATCCATGAGCTGCTGCCTACAGCCAATCACTCGATTTGTGCATAAGATCTATTCCTATTCATCTAGGCAAAAGCATAATTTCAACATTTCTTCCCCTTCTCTCCTATATCAACATACTTCCCCACTTCCAAATCATTTCCTTCAAATACTATATGCACTTCTTGCTCCATTTAAAATAATAAACAAAAAAATCTTCACGTGACCTCACTTCTCTAGCCACTGCTCTATTTCTATTGTCCACTGCAGCCAAAAAAACACACTTAAAAACGTTTTGCCTATATTTATAATTTCTTTACTCTGTTTCTTCATTAAACACACATCAGTCTGATCCACAGAAACAGCTTCACTCGTACTGATCCACAGAAACAGCTCTTGTGAAGTCTTGTGAAGGTCACCAATTACCTCCATGTTGCTAATTTATCACTGGGCTAAAGCTGACTTATAGCAACATTTGACCCATCGGATCACCCTGCTTCATTCCTTTACTTGGTTTCCAGAATAGTACATTCTCTTGGTTTCCCTCCTACTTCACTGGTTATTGTTTCTGTCTAATTTGCTGGTTTATTCTCATCTTGCAAACTTCTAGAAGTCCTTCGTCCTCTTCTCTGCTTTATCTATAAATTTCCCATGGAGCTTTCATCTAGTTCCATGGTTTTAAATACCATTTATATATAAAATTTATATGTCAATGCCTGACAAACATATATATCTCCAGTCTAGACCTCTCTCCTGGACTTTTTAAACATCTATCCAAACGCCTCCTCCATATTTCCATTTATATGTATAATATACACTCCAAATTTAAATCTTTATCTATTTGACCTGAAACATGCAATCTCCTGCATCTCAATAGCTAGTAACTCAATCTTTCCATTGCTCAAAAAATTCCTGAGTCATTTTTGACTCCTCTCTTTCTCTCACTTCCTATATCCAATCTGTCAGGGAGTACTGTTGCTGTCCCTGCGAAATATATTCAGAATTCGATCAGTTCTCACCATCTCTGCTGCTCCCAGCCAGTGTGGGTGTCTTCATTTCCTGCCTGAAATACCACAATAGCCCCTAATTGTGGCTACATCCTTGTTACTCTACAACTATTCTCAATACTTATATTTTAAAATGTAAGTAAGACCATGCCACTCCTACGCACAATTCCTGAAGTGGCTCCCTATTTCAACTCAGAGGAGAATTCAACATCCTTACATTGGCCTACAAGGCCCTACATGGTCTGGCTGTCTTTCACCTGTTGGACATCTTTCTAATACTCTCCTTGCTCACTTTACAGCAGCAACATTGGCCTCCCTGATATTCCTTGAAAAATGTCATGCATTAACAGTCCTGTCTTAAGGCCTTTGCCCTCCACCTGGGCACTCTTTTTCCCAGATATTGTTCCCATGCCTTCCACTTCTTTAAGCCTTTCCTCAAGCCTCAACTCAATAGGGCCTACCTGGAGCACCATATTTAAAATTGCAAGCTCCTTCTTCCACATTCCTGATTCTACTTATCCCATTCCATTTCTTTTTTCCACAGTATTTATTACCTTCTAACAGTTTATATATTTATTTATTATATTATTTATTGCCTATCTCCCCTTTTTCATTCCAACGGACTGTAAACCACCTGAGAGCAGATTATGTTTGATTTTCTCACTGCTATATCCATAAACCCTTGTATAGGTGGTCCATAAACATTTGTTGAATGAATTCAATTAATATCCTAGAAACCAAGTAAGTGGAATGGTCAACTACTGAATTCAATTAATGAATTCAATTAATATCCTAGAAACCAAATAAGTGGAGTGGTCAACTATGTCAACAGCTACTGAAATTTTACAATTAAAGAAATTCTGACAGCTTTAACAAATTTAGGCAAAAATCTCAGAGTACTGAAATAATTAAGGCACAAGGTCATAAGAACGACTGCTGATAACCTTGGAGGTATTCTGGCAAGCACGGAAAAATGCCTAAGAGCAAACACCCTCCTGCTGTTTATTAAAAAAAGAAAGATAAATTACAGAAATGAGGTAGGTTTGGGATTATGGGCAAAAGTCTAGAACAGATTATTCAAGGCTGTTTGTGAACAATTAGGAAGTGGCAGTCATTAGGAGACAGGAAGAACTCACAAAGAACAAGTCACATGATGTGTTTCCTTTTCTAACTGGGTAATCAGTTGAGTTAAATGAATAAATGATAAATCTGGCTCTTGGCTGTCTTAACTTGCTTTCAGGGGTAATTTGAAAACTGGCTCATATGAGAGTTCTTGCAGAAAGATTTGGCAGAGCAGGGAGAAGCGGGTCCTAAAAGTAAACGGGTGAGAAGATTTCCAAGCAAATGCCTGGTGTTGTCCATAGCTGGCTTATGTATGCCCATCTAGGGGAGATATATGGGAAGATTAACTGCATTAAAAAGCTCAGAACTGGGAGGACATGAGCAAGAAATTGGATAAAGTCTCTTACAAGGCAGATGGTGAAATGTAAGGGGGTACATCATGGGAGGTGGTATAGGTAATCATCATCATCAAAATAGGAACTAATCAATTTTGGGGGAGCTTACTGTGTGCCAAAAACAGTTCTAAATGATTGGCATGAATTTACTCATTTAATTTCCAAAACAATACTAGGAAGAAGGGTCTATTATCTCATTTTGCAGATGAGGAAAATAGGCATATAACTAGTAGGCAGACAAACTGGTATTCGAACTTGGGCTCCAGGGCCTGTACTTAAGCTAAAGCCTGGGTTCATAGAAAAACGCATGAACTCCTGAAGTACTCAGTATTACTGAGGGGTGGATGTGAAATTAAAATTAAAATAAAAAAAAAAAAAAAAAAACCACTACAAATTCAGCATAGAAAATAAGGCTTAATATCAACTAGTTTGTCTTCTTATATTTTCTTATACCCCACAGCCAACCATTGACCATTGGTCCTACAAATTTTACCTCTTTGAAGCCTCTTAAAACTGTCCTTCTCCTCCCCTAATTCAGGCACTGTCTCTCTCTGCTCCACCTCCATACTCTGGCCTTTTCAATCCATCTTACAAAAAGGTCAGATAAATCTTCCTATAGCATAGCTCTGTAACCTGGCAATCCTGCTTACACACCTTCAGTGGCCCCCTACTACCTCATTATAGAAGGTTAACTTCCTTACCCTTCCTAACTCATTCTATGAGGCTAGCATCACCCTAATATCAAAGCCATATGGAGACAGCACAAGAAAAGAAAATTATAGACCAATATCTCTTATGAATATAGATGTCAAAATCCTCAACAAATTAATAGCAAACTGATCAAACAGCACATTAAAAGGATTATACACCATAACCAAGTGGTATTTATCCCAGTAGTTAAGGGTGGTTCAACATAAGAAAGTCAATCAGTGTAATACACTACATAAATAGAATGAAAGGAAACAGTCACATGATCATCTCAATTGATGCAGAAAAGGCACTTGACAAAATCCAGCATTCTTTCTTGATAAAAACACTCAAAAACTAGGAAAAGAAGGGAACTTCCTTGACATGATAAAGAACATATATGAAAAACCTACAGCTAACACCATACTCAATGGTGAAAGACTAAAACTTTCCCCATAAGTTCAGGAACATGACAACTTTCACCACCTGCTTTCACCACTGTTAGTCAATATTGTACTGGAAGTTCTAGCCAGAAAAATTTAGGCAAGAAAAGTAAATAAAAGAAATCCAAAATGAAAATGGTGTGAAACTATCCCTATCTGCTGATGACATGATCCAGTTCCTTGAGTCTAGCATTCAAGATCTTCCAGTTTGGTCCCAATCTTCCTTTCCAAAACTCAAATGTTCATCACTCGTTTTTCCTATGCCTACTCTTTCCCAGCTCCCTGACATTACTCTGGTTCTTCCTTTCCTGACTTAAGTCTATCTGTCTAAAATCATAGTGGTTCTTCACAAGGCCTCCTTCATATCCTTCACCATGCCTTACCTGTCCCCCTTAAGTAATTTCTTCCTCCTGGAACATATCAGGTAAGGATACTCATCTTATCTTATCTTAACTTATCTTATCTTAGTGCCTATCTTACTATGTTTATTGTCATAAAATTCATGCGGTGGACACACATGTTCCAGTTTGCTAATGCTACCATTATGCAAAATATGAGAAATGGATTGGCTTTTATAAAATGGATTTATTAAGTTACAAATTTACAGTTCTAAGGCCATAAAAGTTTCCAAGCTAAGGCATCAACAAGAGGATACCTTCACTGAAGAAAGGCTGATGGCATTTGGAACTCCTCTGTCAGCTGGGAAGGCACGTGGCCAGTGTCTGCTGGTCCTTTGCTCCCAGGCTGCATTTCTCCAAAATGTCCCTGGGCTTCTGTCTCTTCTAGCTTCTCTCAGCTTTCTGCTTGGTTCTCCAGGGACATTCCTCTCTAAGCATCTGGGAGTCCTCTCTTAACTTCTCCAGGGCAAACTTTGGGCTTCCTCTCTTAGCTTAGCATCTCCAAACGTTCTTCTGTTTGTATCTCCCAGTGCATCTAAACATCTGGGTTTGTGTCGGCTCTTAGATTCTCCCAGGGGCAAACTCTGGATTACATTTCTTAGCTTCTCTCCAAAATGTCTCTCTCACCTTCTCTGAGCTCCTTGCTTCTGTGAGCTCTCTTAAAGGACTCCAATGATCTAATCAAGATCCACCCTGAATGGGTGGGGTTTACACCTCCATGGAAATGATCCAATCCAAAGGTCTCATCCACAGTTGGGTGAGACACATCTCCATGGAAACATTCAATCAAAAGGTTTCAACCAACAAGATTGGATTAAAAGATCATGGTTCTTCTGGAGTCCATAACAGTTTCAAACCAGCACACACATGTCCTATTTCTTTGTCCCATATTTCCTTTTTATTATCCAGCAAGAATGTAAGCTCCTTGAGGATAGGATCTGTGATTGGTTTCCTCCTCTATTCCCATACACTAACACAGTGTAATGAGCCAAACTACATACCTGACAAATGTAATGACAGGATGGAATAAGAAGCACTGTGCTCAGCATTGGGTTCTGCACAAGGAAAGTCATGTTTCTGCTAAAATACTCAGAGCACATAAGGAACACAGTTTAGATTGGAGTACTCCTTTTTAAAATGGTCAGTGCCAATCTAACAAGCAACAGAGAAGGCTGCCTGGGATGATCTGCAAACCCAGGGCATAAAGAAACTTGGAATGTTCAGTCTATAAGGGCAGAAAAAAAAAACACTAAATGGACCATGATGACTATTTTCACATATTTGGAGGGCTTTCATGTATAAGCAAGATTAAACTGATTAGGAATCATGTCAAAGAAAAAGAGACTATGTCCATTGGAGAGGGTAGTATCATTTCAAAATAAGAAAAAACTTTCATATGAGGACTGTTCAACAATAAATAGTCTGCTTTATGGATGTACTGAGCTTCTAATCACTGGATATGTTGAGAAGCAGGAAAGTCTCCTGTCAGAAACAATGAGGAAAAGATGGCCTACAATGACGAAGGTGTCAAGCTACATGAACGTAAAAGATTTATTTCAAAATAACAACAACAAAAAAATGTATATTTAAATGGCCATCAGGAAAGTTTAGATACTATAGTCATCTTTATCTTGGGCAGGTTACATAACAGCTCCATTATAATTAATATTCATCAGCATTATTATTTGCTAGAAGTTGCTGGGCATACATAATTAAATATAAGAAAAAAAGGGAATGCTTTGCTTTCTATAAAAACTAAAAATTCAATGCAGGTTAAACATAAGCATAAAAGGAAATTTAGAATATAATGTTATTGATTAAAATGTAATTGATATAAAATATTTTTAATTTTTAATATCTACTTTTAATATTTAAAATATGTGATTTGATTCTCATTTGGTAGATGAGACATCAGTACAACCACTTTGGAATTTGCCATTTTAAGGCTAAAAATTTAACACTGTTCTAATAATTCCACGCTTATATAACCAACCAAAACTAGTAGCTTTTAAAAAGTTTGATTTGTATGTGCCTTAAAGAAATCTTGAAAAACATTCAAAACACATTTTGAAGTTGACATTTGATTTTTTCGGCATGAGTTTAGTCTAAAAGATAGAAATTTGGCATACTATAAGTATTTATACTCACTAGTTAAATGTATTCAAAGGAATATAAATACCATAGGGATTTGATACCCACGGTTATACAATTAAAGTACAGATAAATAAGCTCTTTTTAAATAGTTACTTCTCCATTTTCTATTTGAATTATTATTTCTATTCCATTTCCTCCACAGAATTTTATATTAATAGCATATATTTTTATGCTTGAAAGTACATTATTGATCACTCTAATGTGGTTTTCTGCAACAAAAGTACTTGTATAAATTAACAATTAAAAAAAATTTTTAATTTTGCCACAATCTAAATTTTAACAATGATTTTGGTTTGAATTGCCATTATAAATCTTATTTAATACACAACTGATTATAATGTAATTATTGATTATATGTTTGATTTTAGCCTAAATATATTATAATGTTTGATGAACAATTAATGAACGAAAGTAAAATATTATTGGTAGTGCATCTCTGAATGAGATGACTAGGTTTCTTTATTAACTGGTTCATGTAACTGTCGATAAATACTATTCATTGATGGAATGAAGAAGATTAAGAATTAATCCATGTTTTATTCCTCTGCCAGATTAATCTTCCCTAAACACTGCTTCCAGGCTCACTTATAATGACTCCTTATTATCTATTATATAAAATCTAAATTTCCAGGCCTATTTTTAAGATCCTTTGTTATTTGGTCTTACTCTTCATATTCAACATTATCTTCCAGTACCTTCTACTAGGAATTCTATTCTAGTTAAACTTTCTCATTAACCTCTCTAAATATTAGGCAACTACCTTAGCGCTTCTTTTCCAACCACCCTTTGTCCTGACTCCAACCACACATTTTCACTCTGGCTCAAGTTTTACTCCTTCTGCCATTATACTCTGTAGGGTACAGGTAGCACCTGCTATATACTGTACTTTACCTATCTAGATTTAGTTACGTATCACAGGTAATTTAGTATTTTATTATACATTTTTTCTTCCCTAATTGTTTCATGTCTTGTAAATCAGACCATAATTTGTTCTTATTAGGTTTCTATAGAAGTGCTATGATCTTTTCCACAAGCCCAAAGAGATTCTGAACAAGAGAAAAGAAATCAGAGGGATAAATGAAGGTTTTCAAGTTCGTAACAATCATTTTTCATTTCTACTGACAGGTAAAACAGGAGTAACTATTCTTTCATGACAGTAAGAAGGCTATATAGATCAAACATCAGGAGTAACATTTTAAGAACTAAAAATATACCCTATTATAGATTAAGAGTTACTAAGAGTTTGCAATTGCTTTACTTTAAAGATCTTTTAGAACCACAAGATGAATCAAGATCCAGAATTTCCTTGAGGAAGACAAATGCTATGATTCTAGGCTTTCATAGAAATCAAGGCTGACACTTCATCTAAACCACCCAGTGACAGCAGTAGTGGTTCTGTCCCTTCATAAACCAGATCCCCTTTGGTCCCTCTGCCGGTTATGACTGCACGAGGGTTAGGTGACTATTTCTGTGGCACATGTTCTTGTCAGGTCCCTTACAAACTTAAGGACGGCACTTTTCTATAATGGTGAAAGTCAGGTTATGAAGGCAGTATCAACAACAACAACCATCAAGTTCTAAAGAGACTTTGCTTAGCTCCTAACAGTAGCTCTACCTGTAGGCTGCAGTGCAGGTGTCCTTGTATTCCTGGAGCTTCACACACACCATATTGAGGAACTGATCAGAATACGCACTCAAGTCGTGCATCAGGTTCATGAGGTCTTGCACTGTCTTCTCCACAATGATTGTGCTCTGGAAGAGAATAAAAAGAGAGAGCACACAGAAACTCATGAGAGTTTTTTACTCAAGTAATATGTAGGACAAGGAAGGAAGCTAAAGGGTATAATAGTTTTAAGATTTTTTGAGCTTTCCTGGAAGGACTTGGCAAATCTTCCATAATGCTGGTCTTTCAAAGACTGAGAAAGAGTTTTCTGTGGAAGGACATGGGACAGGGATTTTCAAATTGATTTCATGGAACTCTTGGCATTCACAGATAGCTCAGTGGCTTTTAAGAAAGAAAATGCATATTCACCTCTAGGACTCTACTTGGAGATTAGGGACCTATGACAGATAGCACAAAGGAAAAGTCTTCCACGATTTATTCTAGAAGTTTCAAAATCATTCATCAATGAAGAATGACAAAGACCAACATTTGTATTGTGCTTTACAGCTCATAGAATGTTTTTCACATACATATGGTATCACTCTTGAGACTCACACAATAATCATGACAATAACATTTACTGGGTTCTTACCAGTGCCAGGTACAATGCTAAACACTCTACTGTTTTATTTCATTTAATCCTCTCAACACCCCCAGCTCTGAGTAGGTCCTAGAATCATCTCCAGTTTAAAGATGAGACAACAGGCTTAGAAAGATAAAGTGACCAAAGCATGGGCTCTGGTCTTTGCTCTTTTAACTAAATCATTCTACTTCAGAGCTAGATCAGACCTCTCCTGACCACAGCCCAATCATTTTCTCATCAGATCACAAGATTTCTTATTTCTGTCACCACTGTAGACACAGGGTCTGCACAGAATCAGACACATCTTGAAACTGAATTAAATAAATATCCAAGGGAAAAAAGTTACATCTCTCTTGCAGTCAATCAATGTTATACCTGAAAAGATGCATGTTCAGTAAAATATTAATCTCTGATTAAGAAATGACTAAGTTGTTTAAACCCTTAGTTCATGCCTCTTTCCAAAGGAGCAGAATTATTCTAAAGTAAATATTAATCACATGCTTAGCAGCTTGGAACCCTTTGGTCAATAACTGGTTTGTTGATTATATATTTACAGAAAATTATGTGGGCTCTGGTAGACTAATCCATAAAAGTAAATGTTTAAAAAATATTTTCCAGTATGATAGTGATACCTGAAGGAATGAAAGGCAATTTATTACCTTAAATACAGAATAGGTTTTTTTTCTTTATACAGATAAAAGTGTACAGCTTTTCTCAACACAATGAAGGATAAGCTAGAGTTATGACTTATACTTGTGTGCTTATTAAAAATTGGTTGTAGAGGTTTCTTCCCTCTTTCTCTCTTTCCTTCCCCTATCTCCCAGTAAAATAATCAGAAGATACACAGGAAGGAGCAGTTATATTCTGTAAGGGAAACCTCATAGGAACCCAAATTACAGTCTCTACAGAACCCCGCAAATTCAGCTGCGTTTTCTGTATTGATTTTAAGATTATAGCAGTGCAGCTTCACCCTGATCCATAATCTTGTTCCTATGTATTTGTGTATGAGAGATAGGAATTGATTCTACTTGGCTACTTGTCCCCAAGCTGCTAAAAATAATCTAAAATCCTCACCTTGATTCAGAACACATGATATCCCATAACATGTGGATAAAGGACAATGGAGTTCAGCTATCCTAACAAAGCAGAGTTAAAATCTAAAACACCGCAGGAAGATGAGCATGGAGGAAATTACTCTGATTACTGGGAGAAAGGGTCTGGCCTTATGCTCAGTGATGCTATTGATAAACCATCCCTGGGTAAGGTTGGGGTAGCCCCTTCCTTTTTTTTTTTCTTTTAATTTTTAATTTTGTATTAGAGAATTTGTAGGTTTATAGAAAATCATGTAAAAAATACAGAGTAAATAAATACCACCTGTGCTGGTTTGAATGTATTATGTCCCCCAAGATTCCATTATCTTTAATGTAATCTTGTGTGGGCAGACTATCAGTGTTGATTAGATTGTAATTCTTTGAGTGTTTCTGTGGAGATGTGCCCCACCCAACTGTGGGTGATGACTCTGATTGGATAATTTCCATGGAGGTGTTACCCCACCCATTCAGGGTGGGTCTAAATTAAATCACTGGAGCCACATAAATGAGCTGACAAACAGAAGGAACTCAGTGCAGCTGAGAGTGACATTTTGAAGAGGAGCTACAGCCAAGAGGGACACTTTGAAGAATGCATAGAAGCTGCGAGAAGTAGCTGCAGATGAGAGACAGTTTGAAGATAGTCGTTGAAAGCAGACTTTTGCTCCAGAGAAGCCAAGAGAGGAAAAACGCCCCAAGAGCAACTAACAGTGACATTTTGGAGGAACTGCATGCAGCCTAGAGAGGAACGTCCTTGGAGAAAGCCATTTTGAAACCAGAACTTTGGAGCAGACACCACCCACGTGCCTTCCCAGCTAACAGAGGTTTTCCGCACACCATTGGCCATCCTCCAGTGAAGGTACCCCGTTGCTGATGTGTTACCTTGGACACTTTAGGGCCTTAAGACTGTAACTGTGTAACCAAATACACCCCCTTTTATAAAAGCCAATCCATCTCTGGTGTTTTGCGTTCTGGCAGCATTACCAAACTACAACACCATCCAATTAATACCACCTTGCATTGGTGTGGTACATTTGTTACAACTGATGAATCAACATTTTTATAATTGTGCTATTAACTGTAGTCCATGGTTTACTTTAGAATTCACTGTATGTGTTATACAGTCCTATGAATCTTTAAAAAAATTTTATTCTAATAAAATACACATAACCTAAAATTTCCCTATTTGAATACGTTCAAATATCTATTTCAGTGCTGTCAAATACGTTCAAAATGTTACGCTACCATAATGACCATCCATTACCAAATTTTTTTTCCATCGCCCTGAACAAAAATTCTGTACAAGCATTAACTTCCCTCCTATCCACAACCCAGCCCCTACTAACCCATATTCTAATTTCTAACTCTATGAATTTGCTTATTTTAATTGTTTTATATCAGTGTGATCATACAATATATATCCTTTTGTGTCTGGCTTGTTTCATTCAACGTGAGGACTTTAAGGTTCAAATATGTTGTCACATGATCAGAACTTCATTCCTTTTTAGAGATTAATAATATTCCATTGTGTTTATACACCACATTTTGTATAGCTACTCATCAGTTGATGGACACTTGGGTTGCTTCCATCTTTTCGCATTTGGGAATAATGCTTCTATGAACACAGGTATGCAAATATCTTTTCAAGGCCCTGCTTTCAATTCAGAAGTGGAACTGCTGGATCATATGGTATTTCTATACACAACTTTCTAAGGAACTGCCAAATTGTCTTCTGCAGTGGCTGCATCATTTTACATTCTGACCAACAATGAATGAGTGTTATTGCTCCTCATCCTCTCCAACACTTGTAATTTTCCATTTTCTGAAGAGTAGCCAATCTAGTGGGTGTGGAATGGTATCTCATTGTGATTCTGATTTTCATTTCCCTACTAGCTAACAATGTTGGGCATCTTTTCACGTGCTTTTTTGGTCATTTGTATATCTTCTTTGGAGAAATGTCTATTCAAGTCTTTTGTTCATTTTATAATTGGGTCTTTTGTCTTTTTGAGGTTGAGGTGGAGGATTTCTTTACATATTCTGGATCGGCAGTGTTCACAATTGCCAAGAGATGGAAACAATCCTAGTGTCCTTCAACAGATGCATAGATAAATAAAATGCGGTATATACATATGATGGAATACCATGCAGCAGTAAGAAGGAACAAAGTCCTGAAATATATGGCAATATGGATGAACCTTGAAGATATAATGTTGAGTGAAATAAGTCAGACACAAAAGGAGAGCTATTGTATCTTACCACTACTATGAACTCCCTGAACAATGTAAAATCGATGTCTTACAATGTAGAATATTGAGGACCTAGTGATAGACAGAAGCTAGTGGAGGGGAACTGATAATCTAATACATTCAGATATTTTAATGAGGGTGAATTCAAAGGTATGGGAATGGATAGGGGTGAAGATTGTTTGTTAATGGGATTATGAGTATCAGAACTCTACAGAAGGCAAATAGGATTGAAAGGGGTTATTTAAAGGTATATATCCCATTGATTAGCACTACAAATATAGATAGGTGCTTGCATGATATACTTCTAAGGTATGATACTAGTACAGAGAGTTGACAAAAGAATGGTATATGGGAAAAAGCTACCAATTACATACTAGGAACTATAATTAATAGGAATACCTTACTAGTACCACACAAATACTAGGGAGAAATAATTAAGGGCTGAAAAGAGCTTGGGGTGTTTTGGGCCTTGAGAATTGTTTAAAGTGGAGAATGATGAGGATTGTACAACTAAGTGATGATAACATGAGAAACGGATGGATTATTGAGGACAGAACATATGCTATGTGAACCTAGGAACCCCCTACTTTATAAATCAAGCCCTCGATTTTGAGTCTTGCTCTTGTGAAACTTACAGTTGTAAAACAGAGGCTAAGCCCACCTATAATTATGCCTAGGAGTCATCTCCAGAGAACCTCTTTTGTTGCTCAAATATGGACTTTTAGTCTCTAAGCCCAACTCTGCAAATAAATGCATCACCCTCCCTGTGACATGGGACAGGACCCCCCAGGTGAATGACTCTCCCTGGTGATGTGGGACATGGATTCTGGGAATGAGTCTAACCCTGGAATCCAGGGGTTGAAAATGTCTTTCTGACCAAAAGAGGGAAGAAAAGGCAACAAAATAAGGTTTTAGCAGCTAGGAGAATTCAAATACAGTCGAGAGGCTGTCATGGAGGTTACTCCTATGCAAGCTTAAGCTAGATATGCCAAATGGCCACAGTATGATAAGCCCAAGTCAATAAAACCCTAAAGAATCCCCAGATCCTTATCTGAGATTCTATAAAAGTTTCACTCACTAAGTTTATTCTCCAGAAACTTAAATCCTCCAGAGAACTCCCATGCCAGCTAAGTCCCCAAACCCGAGGCAACAGCCTCTTCAAGAACATCAACCAGATGTGTCTCCTTTACCCATAATGTCAACACCCCTTTGCAACATGAACAAGTTGGGGTGGTCACTGCCTAGACATTCCTGAAGTTTGGGAAAGTGATTAAACTAGAGGAAGGGGTAGCAACATACAAGATGGAATTTAACAAAGGACTATGAATACTGAATCTCTATATATTTTTCTTTTTCTTAGTTGTTAGGGTATTAGAATAGCTAGGAGGAAAGAACTGAAATGGTGCAACTGTAACCCATAGCATTCTTTGAAACTTGCTCTATAGCTACTTGTTAAATTGTAATTTGGACGTTATCACCTTTTTTTATATATGTTGTATTTCACAATAAGGAAATAACTGAAAATACGGTGCTGTAACCCATAACATTTTTTGGAAATTTCCTATATAACTACTTGTTAAATTGTACTTTGGAAGTTATTACCTTTTCTGCATATATGTTATATTTCACAATAAGGAAATAACTGAAACTGTGGAAGTGTAACCCATAACATTCTTTGAAATTTGCTAACTACTTGCTAAATTGTACTTGGAAAGTTATCACTTCTATGTGTATATGCTATATTCCACAACAACAAAAAAAAAACCTTATCGGATTGTGTAGGTTGTCATTTTACTTTCATGATAAAGTCTTTTGATAAACAAAAGTTTTAAATTTCGATAAGGTCCCATTTACCTATTTTTTCTTTTGTTGCTCTGTTTTGGGTACAAAGTCTAAAAACCATCAACTAACACACGGTTCTGAAGAAGGCTTCTCCTGTGTTTTCTTCTAGGAGTTTTATAGTTCTGTTTTTTATTTTTAAGTCTTTGATCCATTCTGGGTTGATTGTACACAGTGTGAGGGAAGGGTCCACCTTCCTGCTCTGCCATCTTTGCACAATCCCCCATCCTTTCTTTCTTATGACTCAGTTTAGTCGTCTAATAACCAAGAAAAACTTGATCACTCAGTTTATCAGCCTTCATCACTCATGCATTCAATTTGTACACTGGTGGTGTTACACTTGGTGAATACTGTATAACTGCTCTCAAGACATCTCAGGAGTGCTTAGTTTTCCTGATAAGATTATTAACTTCTCAAAAAGTGGTTTCTGTATTTTTCTTCGCTTTTGTCCATCTCCTATCTCCCCTCCCCCACTTTGTAATTTTTCAGGATTTTCAGAACAATACTAATAATGAAAGAAACAACACTAATAATGTGAAAATACAAAAATAAACCTCTCTGAATGTTACACATACGAGGGATATTAGACACAGATATCTTTGGGTGGATTCGGTTTGATCTTTGATCTGTATTTATTTAGTGTTTTCGTGTGACTAGAATTTTGCTGGTGGCATTTGGAGGGGAAGGGGTGACTGCAAGCACCACTGCAAATTTCCTTGAGGTAAAGATTTCAGGGGTAAACAGGGCATACTGCACGGAATAATTAGAATGTCACGGTTTAATTCCAATGATTGTGCTCAACACAGCCTGTGTGATGCAATACTATTACATACAATTTTTCAGCTATTTGGTTGGTTTACCTTGTCATGGTAGCATTCTGGATAATCAATCATTACATTCTCTTCAAGAAAACACTGTGGTTTGCCAAATGATGGGTATTTTATACAGGAAAAAATGTACTAATTTTCCAAGACTTATAACAATTTTCAAATCAGTGTCTCTGACAGATAAAAGTGGAAAATATCAAATTGCTAACAAAGACAATTATCTTTTTATTTCTTTGATCTCTTTGGCATCACAAATGACTTATAGACTCTCTGTTAATTTTAGGACTTCCAATGGCTGAATAAAGTGACTTCATAATAAGTAAAGCCCTGATTTTTATTCATTATAATTCATATTAAACACATCACTAATGATTGATATTTGCTTAGAAACAATTCACGTTTATTGCAATTTATTGCCAGGTAATGAAAATCTGGGCATGACATGAAAAATGAGAAAAATACCTAAGGAAAAAATTCCAGGACAGCAGATGCAATAAAAATTATTGCTTGAAAAATAAACAACTAAATTTCATTATGAGAATACACCAAAATCTAAAATAAGAACTGGATGTATAAGGACCAGACTTTAAAAAATTTAATGAATGAATGAATTAAGACGATTGAAAATTTGATTCCTTGTCCATTGTTTCCTAAAATGGGGCTCTGCAGCACGATATTAATATAAATGTTATAGAGACTTGGCCAAGTTAAAAAAAAATTTTGCAAAATGCTGAGTTAAAGAAAATTGAAGTGGTTTCTTAATTGGAGGACTTAAAAAACTTTTAATATGCTAATGTCATTATGAATCTCAAGGAGGTATATTCAATCTTCCCCTAAATTACTGAAGTAAAGAAAACATTTTTTTCTTAGCACATCCTTTCACATCCACTGGAACAATGTTTCCAATAGCATGGTTTGGGAGCAACTCTCTCCATTTCTCTTGTTACACAAATGAGAACACTAAGATCCAGATTAGTTAATGGCATGTTTGAGGACACATAAGGAGATTACTAGTAGGAATAGGGTGAGAATCCAGGTCTCCTAATTCTCAGTCTATGCCCTTTCCTACATGCCAAGCCTTTCAAGACCTGGCTCCTGCCTACCTCTCTAGCTTTCTCTCTAGCTCCACTGAGCTTGCCCACACTTGCTCACACCACACTAAATTCCTAGTCATTTCCTGACTGCCCCTGGAAAACTCCTGCCTCTGTGCCTTTGTGCTTTCTGTTCTCTGTGCCTGAAATGCCCTTCCTAGCCAATGCCTCTCATTCTTGAAGAATCAGTTCAAGAGTTTTCTGCCCTGATTTGTATGTCCCTCTTCTGTGTTACCAGAATACTCTATGATTTTAGCCCGAACACTATAGAGGGCATGGTAACCACTGGTTCACTTGACTGTTTCTTACATAAGACTGTAAGTTCCTTCTCATCAGTGACTATACTTTGTCTTTGTATACCTACCAACTAGCAATGTATCAGGCATGTTGCAGTTGCTCAATAAATGTTTGTTGAATGAATTAATGCACATGCATGGCAAATTCAGAACAGGGTGAAAAGACAGCATGTAATTGTAATGCAAAATAGTGACATATAAGCCTGATTTAGTATGCTGAAATCAGACAATAGTCTCTTTATTGCTATTACTTACATTATTAAATCTTAATTTACATGGTGCTAAGGACTGAATATTTATTGTGACTAAAGGTCTTAGATTTTTCTATAAAAATAATTCTATCACATTGTGCTGGTTTGGGTATATTATGTCCCCCACAAAAGTCATGAACTTTTAATCCAATCTTGTTGGGTGGAACCTCTTGATTGTTTCCATGGAGATGTGACTCACCCAACTGTGGGTGATATCTTTGATTAAATAATTTCCATGGAGGTGTGGACCCCGCCCACACATGGTGCATCTTGAATAGTTCACTGGAGTACTTAAGAGAGAAGCTAAGAGCTGACAGAGACCCAGATACTTGCTGACACTTAGAGATGCTTGGAGATGTGACCAGAAGGATATCTGGAGATGCTAAGCTAAGAGACGAAGCCCAGAGTTTGCCCTGGAGAAGGTGAGAGAGGACCCCTAGATGCTTAGAGAGAAACACCATGGGAGAAAGAAGCAAGGATGCACAGTGGCTGGGGGTGGAGCGGTGCTAAGACAGAAACCCAGAGACATTTTGGAGAAAGCCATTTTGTTTCACAACCTGGGAACAAAGGACCAGCAGATGCCAGTCACATCCTTCCCAGCTGACAGAGGTGTTCCGGGCACCATCTTCAGTGAAGGTATCCTCTTGTTGATGCCTTAGTTTGGACACTTGTATGGCCTTAGGACAGTAAATTTATAACCAAATAAATCCTCTTTATAAAAGCCAATCCATTTCTGATATTTTGCATAACGGCAGCATTAACAAACTGGAACACACATGATTGTATTATTGTCTCTAGTGGTACTTCATTATGTGTACAACTAAATGTGCTAATTTTAAGCTAAGTTTTAAGCAATATAATTAAATTTCCATTTCAGAAAAAGCAAGAACAAAACAAAATAAAACAAAAATCTTTACTTTGAAGGACATAGTCTCTGTATGTATGGTGTTTTACCCTTTGGAACAGGAATGGTTCAAAGATGCTGCAAAGAACCTAGGATTCTGGAAAACTGTTTTAGGGAGAATTAAAAGAAAAAATATAGTAAATTTGTCCTTTACCTAAGATTCACACCCTCCCCCCCAACACCCCCATCAGCAATCATGGAACAAGAGCTTCACAAATGTTTGATGATGACAATAACAGTTCAGTTCTGGGGATATATTCAACAACTCAGTAGAACTTGTCATACCATATGGTCCTTCCAATTACTATCAGATCTAAGTTGTAATTGGTGGTAAACAATGATAATAACTACAACAACAGCAATGGAAGAAGCCAAAAAGAAATCTGCTCTACATTTTAAAACCTTTGTTTTGATTTGTATGATGTTTATACTGCTCTGAATGTGTGTGTTCCTTTAATAAGCTAGCTGGTAAAAGGCCATGTACCCAGGAGTCGGTGCTTGAGGAGCTGCCAATTTATCTTCCTTCAAATCATCCTCCACCCTGCAAGCAGAGTGATCTTTTAAAAAGTTGTATCTTTCACAGAAAGGAGTGCTTATGTCTGTCAAAAGACATGAACATGAATATTCATAGTGGTTTTATTTATAATAGCCAAAAAATGAAAGCGACCCTAATGTCCATCAATATTGAATGGGTAAATAAATTGCAGTATATTCATATAATGGAACACCACAGAACAAAGAAAAAGGATGAAATGTTACATGCCCTATGGATGAACCTCACAGACATCATGCTGAGTGAAAGCAGTCAGGCACAAAGGGGTACATACTAAATGATTTCATTTACATGTAGTTCAAAAACAGGCAAAAAAAATATCTCTGGTGATGGAAGTCAGAATAGTAGTTACCCTTTGAGGGGTGGGTCCTGATGGAGGAGAGAAACTTCTGGATGCTGGAAATATCTTCATTAGGTAGCTGTTACATGAGTATATACATATGTAAAAATCCTTTGGCACTTAAGATTTATGCAGTTTACAGTTTGTAGTTATATACCAAAAGAAAAACTTTAAATAATATCAGATCATGTTTCTCCTCAGCTTAAAACTCCTTAATGGACTAGGCCTTACACACTTCAGATGACCTAAATGCCCTTCATGACATGGCTTCCATCTGCCCCTCCAGTCTTGTCTCCTGCCATTCTGCCCTCGTCTCTCTAAGACCCAGCTACAAGGGGCTTCTTTCACTTCTTCAGTCCCATTTTAGGGTGTTTGCACTTACCTACAACGCTCTGTCCCATGTCATCCTTTTCTAGTATACTTCTTTCATGTGTCTGCTGAAAAACCCTTTCTATAGGAAGACTCTTCTCAATCCCCATAACAGATTAATCTTTCCATTATAAACACTGAGACCATCTTTTATTTCTTCTTTATAACATTTAGCATACTTACAATTGCTTGTTTAGGGTCTATCTTTCCCACTAGTCTATAAGTTCCTTTATGGGAGGGACAATTATATAGGACCTAACACATAAAAGGCATTCAATAAATATTTTTTAATTGAAGGAATAAAGTATATCCTACATAAAGATCTTTTTATCATCTGTTAGAGGAAGGAGGAAAAGGACGAAAAGCTTGTCATTGAAGCTGTGTTCTGGAGTTTGGTTCTCAAACAAAACATTATGTCCCAGCCAAAAACTGAAAACAACTTAAATACCCATTTATAGTAGAAGGAATAAGTAAATTGTGATATATTCATACAGTAAAATACTACAGACCAATGAAAAATAAACAAACGAGTACATGCAAGAACATGGATGAGTACAACAGACTCATGTCTGTGTTGAATGAAATATGTCTATGTTGAATGAAAGCTGTCAGTCACAAAAGAGTATATATTGTTTGATTACATTTATGTTCAAGACCAGACAAAGTTAATCTATGGTGACAGAAGTCAGAATAGCAGCTACCTTTGTAAGGGAAGGGGCATTTGGTTGGTGGTTACAGGATGCATGCTGAACCTAAATTTAAAACAATTTAATAACAAGTCATTGCACAAGCAGACACCCCTCCAGATACTTTTCTGAGAATACCAACTATAAGTGTGTAATTACTCTATTATAATCATTTTCACTTATTACATATTTTAAAAATATAAAGATGTAGCAGGGTTTTTGTCAATTCTACAAACCATTGGGAAAAGAGCAGGAATTAATTAATTGATTGAATAGATAAATATTTATTAAGTAAATATCTTTTCTATGCCAAACATTAGGCTAAGTGTAGAAGATACAAAGACAGTAAGACAAGATTTTTGCCCTCCAAGAATCTTAAGTATGATTGGGAGATGACAGACAAGTTCACATTCACAAATGGGGACATAATATGTTAGTGGTACTATGGTGGACATCTGTATGTTATACAGTAAAGGAACAGAGGAAGAAAGAGTTAACTGGAATGGAGTAGAGAAGGGTGGTGATGAGAAAAGACTTAATAAGGGAACTTACAATTGAACTGAGACCTGAAAGGTAAAAACTGATTTGCCAGTTGAACAAAGATGGGAGGGAAAGAAAGCACTTCATGTAGATGGAGTAGCATGGAACATGAAATAGCCTGGGATTCAGGGAATTCTAAGTAGTTCTCCATGGCTGGGGTGAAGGCTGTGTATGTGTTTGGGTGTTTATGTTTGTGTTTATATGTGTACAGATCAGGATGGCAGGCTGCGGGATGCAGTCAGAAGCCAAATCATGGAGGTATTTGTATGACATATATTTGTATGCAATATGTAACTATCCCTCTCTCTGCCTTCTCCAGCAAGTAAACCTAACAAATTAATCCAATTTGATGCCACTAATTACTAAATGACCAATTAAGAGTATAGGAAGATAATTTCAAAAGAGCCTACTGTTCAGAAAAATCAAATATATTGATATAACCAATAAGGAAATACATTCTGAAGCTCTGTTTGGCAGGCTAAAGAGTCAGGCAGAATTTGCAAATTTGTTTAAAAAAAGAAAATATGAAGTCAATTTTTGGACAATAAGAAAAATAATACCCTTTTAGAATTCACATAGGTGATTAAAAATTCATTTGCCAATTAAAAAGTTGGAAACTGTATATGATGCATATTATCATCAATTATATATAGTTTTAACATTTTGGGTAGAAGATCATTTATGGTTGAATAAAATCTGTGCTTAATGTATTTCTGAAGAACAGCTGGATCTTTATGAGGTTTATTTGGGGGTTTGTAATTTCATATTCAAAACAAAACAAAAAGTATCAGGGAAAGCAACAGAAAGAAGTTAATAACCGTTATGCTTAATTAGAGTGTGAGATCCCATGGGGCATCTTTTTTTCCCTAGCTAATATTAGGCAATAAAGAAATTTTTGTTGACTTAAATACTTCAAATCAATGTAAGTCAATGGCCAAGTTATCAGTTCTCCTTGATATGTAAAGGGGCTTAGAGAGTTGGAATAGATCAGTGAATAGGTGAGCATCAACACTCGTAAGAAGTATGTATCCCCATACCCCAAATAATTGCAATGCAAAATTCCCTAGAAGGTTTCAGCAGCAGATTGGAGCTGGCAAAAGAAAGACTCAGTGAACTAGAAGACAAGACAATTGAAATGTTTCAGACTAAGGAGCTGGAAGAAAAAAGAAAGAAAAGAGTCTAAAAAACCCTTGAGATACCATCAAGTGCACCAATATACTCACTATGAGAGTCTCAGAAGAAGAAAAAGAGAGAAAGAGGTAGAAGGAATATTCAAATAAATACTGGCAGAAAACTTCCCAAGTTAAAAAAAAAAAAAAAAAAAGCATGAATATGCACATTGAGGAAACCCACCAAACCCCAAACAGGATAAACTAGAAGAGAACCATGGGCGGACACACAGAAGTCAAATTGTTGAATGCCAAAGACAAGGAGAAAGTTCTGAAAGATGCAACAGAAAAGCAATGTGGTATATACTAGGGAGTCCCAACAAGATTAAGTTAAGATTTCTCATCAGAAAGCATGGAGGTGAGAAGGAAGTGGGATGAAATAATTAAAGTGCTGAAAGAAAATAATTGCCAACTAAGAATGTTATATCCAGCAAGAGTTTCTTTAAAAAATGAAGGAGATATTAAGACACAGATAAACAAAAGCTATTTTGTTTATATTTTCCTTCCCATGTGACAGAGGAACTCCAGATGTCACTGGCCTTTCTTCAGAGAAGGTCTCGTCCTATTGATGCCTTAATTAGGACATTTTCATAGCCTTAGAACTATAAATTTGTGAACTAAAAAAAACTGTTTCAAAAGCCATTTCTGGTATTTTGCATTCCAGCAGCTTTAGTAAACTGGAACAATGTACAACGACCAAATAGAAAAATGGGTGAAGAAAGCCCTACATTATGAGTCTTTATTTGTGTGGAAATGGATTAAACTCTCTTGTCAAAAGGCAGAATTTGGTACAGTGTATAAAAAAGCATGACCCAACTATATGCTGTATACAAGAAACTTACCTTGAATCCAAAGACAAAAATATGTTGAAAGTGAGAGGATAGAAAAATTAAACCATGCAAATAGTAATCAAAAAGAGCTGGGGTAGCTATACTAATATCAGATAAAACAGACTTGAAGTCAAAAACTGTTATGAGGGATAAAGAAGTTCACTATATACTGATAAGGGATCTGTTCAACAAGAAGATAAAGTTATAAATATATATATATATACATATATATATATACATATATACACACTATGGGAAAGACCTAATATATATATGAAGCCAATATTGACGGATTTGAAGGGAGAAATAGACAGTTCTAGATTAACAGTAGGAGAATTTAATATACTACTTTCAGTAGTGGAAAGAACATCTAGATGGAAGATCAATAAAGAAACAGAAGACTTCAATGATACTCTAAACCAACTAGACCTAATACACATATATAGAAGACTTCACCCAACAGCACCGGGGTACATATTCTTCTCTAGCGCTTGTGGTCCATACTCTAGGACAGAGCATATGTTAAGTCACAAAACAAGTTTCAATAAAATAAAAAATATTGAAATTTTACAATGTATTTTCTTCAAACACAATGGAATAGAGCTGGAAATCAATAGCAGAGGGAGAACTGGAAAACTCACAAATATGTGGAAATTTAAAAATGCACTCAAAAGCAACCAATGGATCAAGAAGAAATCACAAGGAAAATTAAGAAAATATGTTGAGGCAAATAAAAATGAAAACACAACATACCAAAACTTAAAGGATGCAGCAAAGGCAGGGCTGAGAGGGAAATTTATACCTCTAAATACTTACATTAAAAAGAAGAAACATCTAACATCAAAGACCTAACTTCACAACTGGAGGATCTAGAAATAGAGGTGCGAAGGACACTCAAAGCAATCAGAAGGAAGAAAATAACAAAGACTAGAGCAGATGTCAATGTAATAGACAATAAAAAACAAACAGAGAGAATTAACAAAACTAAAACTTGGTTTTGAAAAGTTCAGTAAAATTGACAAACCATTAGCTAGGACTGACAAAGAAAAAAGAGAGAGGAGACAAATAACTAAAATCAGAAATGAAAGGGGGGACATTAGTACTGACCCCACAGTAATAAAAAGGATTATAAGAGGTTATGATGAACAACTGTATGCCAAATTAGATAACCTAGATGAAATGGAAAATTGCCTAAAAGCACACAAACTAACTACACTGACTCAAGAAGAAATAGAAATTCTCAACAGACCAGGATCAAGTAAAGAGATTGAATCAATAATTAAAAACCTCCCAACAAAGAAAAATCCAGGACCAGATGGCTTCATTGGTGAATTTTACCAAACAGTACAAGAAGAATTAATACCAACTCTGCTCAAACTCCTCCAAAAAATTGAAGAGGAGGGAACACACTCTAACTCATTCTATGAGGCCTTATAGCAAAGCCAGATAAAGATACCCCCCAAAAAGTAAATTACAAAGCAAAATCCCTTATGAATATGGTGCCAAAATCCTTAACAAAATACTAGCAAACTGAATTCAATGGCACATTAAAAGAATATATACCATGATCAGTGGGATTTTATCTGAGCTGTGCAAGCATGGTTCAACATAAGAAAATCAATTAATATAATACACCACATTAATAGAATGAAGAAAAAAACAACACATGACCATCTCAGTTGATGCAAAAAAGGGCATTTGACAAAATGCAGCACTCTTCTTGATAAAAACACTTTGACAACTAGGAACAGAAGGAAGTTTCCTCAACGTGATAAAAGGCATCTATGAAAAACCCACAGCTAATGTCATACTCAATGGTGAAAGACTGAAAACTTTCCCTCTAAGATTTGAAACAAGAGAAGGATGCCCACTGTCACCACTGTTATTCAGCATTGTACTGGATGTTCTATCAAGAGCAATTAGGCAAGAAAAAGAAATAAAAGGCATTCAAATTGTAAAGGAAGAAGTAAAACTTTCCCTATTTAGATGGCATGTTCCTATATACAGAAAATCCCCAAATACCTACAACAAAGCTACTGAAGCTAATAAATGAATTCAGCAAAATGGCACAATACAAGATCAACATGCAAACATCAGTAGCGTTCCTATACATTAGTAATGGACAAAGCAAAGAGGAGATCACGAAAACAATTCCATTTATAATAACAACTAAAATAACCACATCTCTAAGAATATATTTAACGAAGGACGTAAAGGAATTATACACAGAATGCTACAAAACTTTGCTGAAAGAAATTAAAGAAGACCTAAATATTTGGGAGGATATTCTGTGTTCATTAATTGGAATATTAAATATTGTTAAGATGTCAATGCTACTCAAAGCAATTTGCAGTTTGAATGCAATCCCAATTGAAATTCCAAAAGCCTTCTTTGCAGAAATGGAAAAACCAATCATCAAATTCACATGGGTAAGGGGCTCTGAATAGACAAAACCATCGTGAAAAGGAACTATGTTGGAGGAATCACACAGGAATCACATCTCCTGATTTTAAAGCTTATTACAAACCTACCACAATCAAAATAGTGTGTTACTGGTAAAAAAAAAACATTTATTCCAATGGAATCAAATTGAGAGTTCATAAATAAATTATTAAACCTCTGGCCAACTGATTTTTGAGAAAGGGTACAATACAAGTCCACTCAGTGGGGAAAGAATAGTCTCTTCAACAAACGGTGCTGGGAAAACTGGATATCCATATGGAAAGAATGAAAGTGGACCCCAAATTAACTCAAAATGGATCAAAGACCTAAATATAAGAACCACCAACTATAAAACTCCTTGAAGAAAACATAGAGAAGCATCTTCAGGACCTATTGTTAAGGTATGGTTTCTTAGATTTTACACCCAAAGCATGAGCCCAAAAGAAAAGATAGATCAAGGGGACTTCATTTTTGTGCTTCAAAGGACTTTATCATGAAAGTAAAAAGAATTGGAGAAAATACTTGGAAACCACATAACTGATAAGGATTTAATATAAAGAATATATGAAGAAATCCTACAACTCAATAACAAAAAGACAAACAACCTAATTCACAATGGGCAAAGACTTGAATAGATATTTCTCCAAAGAAGACATACTAATGGTCAGTAATGATTATCATGAAAAGATGATCAACATCATTAGCTGTTAGGCAACTGTATATCAAAACCAAAATGACATACCATTTCACACCCACTATAGTGGCTATTATTAAAATAAAGAAACAGAAATAAGTGTTGGAGAAGATGTGGTGATACAGAAACACTCACTCATTGTTGGTGGAAATGTAAAATGGTGCAGCCACTGCAGAAGACAGTTTGGTGGTTCCTCTGAAAGTTAAGTATAGAATGACCCAGCAATCTCACTTCTAGGCATATACCCAAAAGAATTAAAAGCAGGGACTCAAACAGATATTTGCACACTGATGTTCATAGTGGCATTAATCACAAATGCCAAAAGATGGAAGCAACCCAAGTGTCCATCAACCAATGAATGGATAAACAAAATGTGGTATATACATATAACGGACTATTATTCTGCCATTCAAAGGAATAAAGTTCTGATACATGCAACAACATGAATGAACTCTGAAGACATCAGTTGAGTGAAATAAGTCAGACACAAAAGGACAAATATTATATGATCTCACAGATATGAAATAATTAGAATAAGCAAATTCATGCAATCAGAAAGTAAAATACAGATTGTCAGGGTTTGGGGTGGGGTAGGGAAAGAAGTTAATGTTCAAATTATACAGTTTCTGATTTGGGTGACAGAAAAGTTTTGGAAATGGATGGTGGTGATGTTAGCACAGCACTGTGAATGGAATTAACACTAATGAATAATACATTTGAATGTGCTCAAAAGGGGAAATTTTAGATTGCATATATGTTACTAGCATAAAAATTATTTAAAACAAACCCACAATATAGTACGACACAAACAGGGAACCATAAAGTAAACCATAGACTATATTTAAAATTATAATAATATTCTTTCATCAATTGTAACAAATGTACCTCACCAATGCCAGATGTTAATAATAGGGTTGGAGGTATATGGGAACTATGTATTTTCTACATCATTTTTCTGCAGAAAAAAAATAAAGGAAAAAACCACCATAGGACAGTGCAACACAGTGAACCGTAAGGTAAACTATGGACTACAGATAACAGTATAATTATAAAAATATTGTTTCATCACTTGTAACAAAGGTACCACACTAACGTAAAGTGTTAATAATAGGGAAAATTGTGTGTGCGGGATGTATATTGGAACTTGTATTTTCTGGATGGTTTTTCTGCAAACCTACAACTTCTCTAATAAAAAAATTAAAAAAAAAACAAAAACCTGCAAACGAATGAAAAAAACTGACTGACATGCAACAGAGGAGGAAAATACATAAGAAAGAGGAAGACAAGTGAATAAAAACAGATGTAGAAATGACGCAGATAATGTGATTAGTGGATTAAAAGTTTAAAACAATTATTATAAATATACTCTTATATTCAAGAAGGTACAGGAAAACATTGGCATGTGAAGAAGAGAAATGGAAGGGATAGCAATAGATTCTATCCAAAAATAAGACACAGAGAGAAAAATAGATGGAAAAAATGAGACACTACATCAACAAACTCCAGGACAATTAAGGAACCTAATATATGTGTAATTGGAGTTCCCAAAGGAGATTTGCAGCAGGAGGGGTTGGCCGGGTGGGGTGGGGTGGGGAAGGTGCAGGAAAATACAAAATACAATGGCTGAAAATTTTCCAAATTTGGTGAGCACTACAAACCCACAGATCCAAGATATTCAAAAACCTCAAAGAAGATAATGAAACTACACCAAGGCTCATTATAATCAGATTAATTAGTCATCAAGAAAAAAATCTTAGAAAGATCAAGAGAAAAAAATGAGATGAAGAGATTTGAAAGGAAAAAAGAATAATAATTCAAGCCTGGATTCAGTCCTTTTACCAACTTATAATTTGCCCTTTCCAGGCGAAAATGGTGTTGGATAAAGATGAACTTGACATACACAGTGGGGGGTGGATTACAGAAATGAGAATGTGTCACAAAGAGACTAGAAGTGTCTGCAGTAGTGTAGGATGGCTTAAACAATGATGGCTGGAAGAAAATAAGAAGATACAACAAAGATAAAGAGGAGGGAAATTGATAAAACAACAGGAAAACAAATTATGATAAAAGGCAAGGGAGACGAGGGATAGTATAAAGGAATCAGACTTTCAAGAAAGAAACCAATTATTCACAAAATCCCCCAGTGGAAAGAAAAAGAATGTGGGAGGACTTACTCAACATAGTGTGCTCCCTGAAATTTTATTTCCCAGAGTAAATTTCTATTTCCTTTCTTCCTTTCCAAGGCCCAATATTATTCCATGTTCTACAGTCTAGATACACAAAAAATGCCTTTATTCTTTTCCTTAACCCAAACAACACAAGTTGTATTTTTTTTTAAAGGCAATTTTCTCAAAGAAAAAAACAAAAACAAGCAGCAACAAAAAAGTAAAAAGGCATACAAAGGAACAAACATAAATGAGTTTATAAAAAACAGATATATCTCTAAAGATAGCCAAATTCTAGCCCCAGTTGATTTTATAAATCAAGGTAAAATACCCAATACCCTTGGTATTTTATATTTTATACCCTTCTCTTATTTTGGGTATACCTATATATAAATATGAATACAATTTATATTACATAACATAAATGTGTATGTTAGAACCAGCTACGTATTAATCATTCATCTGTCAATCCACCCAGTATTTGTTGAGCACCCACTATGTGCCAGGCAGTACTGTTTCTTTAGGCTCTGGGAAGAAAACAGTTTTATTATATATATATTCCCCCACCTTGGGTTTACAGCTTAGAGGGGATGAGTAAACAAAACAGGAAATTATAATAAAGTGTTTATATACAGGTCTAAGTGATTTACATGTATTATCTCACTTAACTCCCTATAAATCTTATTTAACCACCTATAAGATGGGAACAATTATTATCCCATTTTACAGTTGAGGACACTGAAGTATCAAGAGGTCAAACAGTTGTCCAAAGTCACACAACTAGAAAGTTGTAGTGCCAGCCAGGATTTGAACCCAAGTAGCCTGAATCCTTAACCACTACTTTTTGTTGCTTATAGTAAAAACACAAAGATAGTATGTGATGAGTTATTCTCTTTAGGCAGTCTATGGCCCCAGCTGCGGCCCAGTCAAGGTGAATGAGACCTGATTATGGAAGAAGGTTACCATGACCTTTAGGCTGCGGTTTCAGGGGTGGGGTTGGTGAGACCAAAACTAGGTTTACGTGAAGCTGTGCAGGGAGTGTGTGGTGAGGGCAGCGAGGCACACTTGTGAGGCATCTGTCATTGAAAGGAAGGAGTGAAGTAGCTCCATGGAGTCAAGCCGGCAAATGAAGACTGGACCCTTTTGCAGGTCACTAGGCTGTTCCGTACGATCAATCTTCTGGAGGCATGGGCCACTCCAGTGTAAGCAGCCAAGAGACTCTTCAATGACAGTGTAAAACCAGCAAAGACTCTCCTCTCTTCCCACTTTCCTGATACTGGTCTCTTAATTCACCCAGAACTGATATCCAAGGCAAAAGGACAGAATATAAGGATTTAAGATTGCTAAACAGTCTCAAGCTAGTAGTTCAACCTGTCTTAAATCTCTTTCTGAAATTATGTTTTAGCATAATTTTCCATGGCCTGCTAAAATCACCATAGCATTTTCTAACACCCTTCTTCCTGAGAACTCAGAGTACTTGCAAATATCTCAATCAATATCCCAACAGATTGTGAGAAAGCAGAGCAGTCATTATCATCCCTATTTTATAGCATGTCTAACACTTAAAGCAGTTTCAAGGAATAAGAATAACACTTAGGAAGAAATTTTCAAAGCACTCAAGAACATCAGCTGCCACCAAAGGTGAGCTGAAATGTTTTCATTACTTTACAGTTTTCAAATTCTCAATCCACCCCAACTAGTTTCTGACATGTCACAAACCATCTGTAGCCACAGAAACCCCTCTCTTGATGTAGCAGTATTATTCAAGCATTTTATGTGATTATTTTGTTCTTTTAAAAATTACACGTCCTCAGCCAATCCTTTTGGTGCCAACAAATAAGCCTAAAAATTCACAGAATAAAATCTTTACAATTCTTTTTGCTAGTAAAGGCAGAATCTATTCAGCAGGAGGCTCCAGTGGCCTATGATGGGGAACAATTCATTAGGAAAGAACTACAAATATATAAATCGACACGCCAGAGGAGAAAGACCTGCTGGACCCAATGGGAAATGCATACTACATAAGCATTTGTTCCACTCCATGCAGGCTTACCTGTTTTTGGTGGCACATACTATATAATAATCAATTATGCTGACAAGTTTCTCTCCAAATCGTTTCAGCCTCAGTTATTCAAGCACCTCAGAGGTGAGACTGGGAGCCCTCTAAGGAGGAGAATGAGTAGGGAGTTTGGCTTCCAGTAAAACAGAACATATGGAACTGTTCAGGGGGGAGAGAGGGCAAGCAAGCGTGCAAGTGCACACAAGCAAGAGGAAATTTGTTCAAGGGTAGATACAACTCGGGTATGCCTCATACTGGGAGAGACAGTAATATTTGAAAAGAACTAATTAATTTTAAAAAGTAGTTCTTACTTTTAACAACTCCGACCGTTCCAAAACCAGCATTCTAGCTCATTCCGGGAATAAAGTGACCTACTCTATGTCGTCTTTCCATGTTGAACAAAAAGTGTGCATCATCAGGCAAAAGTCAAATGACTTGCAAACTGGAGACCTGGGCCCCAAACTTTTTTTTTTTTTTAAATACTGACTTTGGGATACTGAACAAGTAACTCTCCCTTTCTTCCTTTGCAAGGCATATGATAGTCTTCATGGCTAACGATGATGCCCCAGCATATTCATTATAAAGTAAATTGGGACTTTAGCTCATCTTCCCATTTAGAAGATGGTCATTCATGGTTATTTTTCTTAGATTTCAGTTACCACAGCACATTTGTGAAGAGAGAGGTGTATATGAGATTGGAAATAACACATTCAGATGAGCTAAACTCAACTGCATCCCAACTAAGCTTGTGTGAAAGGAAAAGTAATAGAACCACCCACATACTACCCAGGAAAACAGCTTTTCCCTGAGTCCAAGAACAGTTAAAGATTAAAAATCAGAATATTGAAGCACTGATGTTATTTCCTTCTAGGACACTCTCTTCACACAGAAAACACCTACAACACTGGAAAGTATATAGCCAATACAATTAGAATGGACAATAATTTCTAGATTTAGAATTTCACCAACCAGGAGAAAAGATTGGACCAACACAGTTCCAACTTTTTATTCTGTACAGTAAAGATGCTTAAAAACACTGAACAAAAAAGACCTTATTATCTACAATACCATTGTTTTCCTAAAAGTGTGGATATTTTAACACTAAAAAATGGGAGGAAAATATAATCAGAAAGAAAGGACAGTCCTTCCCAAAAAAGTAAAATGAAAATCTTCCCTTCCTCCCTCTCTCTTTCAATCTTTCTCCCTCTCTGTCTCTCTTACTCTGTCACACACACACACATTCACAAAGTAACACTACATTTACCTTACTTTACCCATTTTCTGTAGGCCACATCTCAGACTGGCCAGCCCAGACTGGGGGACTGCTCTTCAAGCCCTACAGCTCTAGGATGCATGTAATTGCCAGGAGGCATTAGATATCACTAACAGAGTATATGTTTTGCAGATCACTATGCCTGATGAGATATATGCCAAAGGACAATGTTCACCTATTTCACCTGTTGTGATCACTTTCAGCTTTGGGATGGGAGAGCTTTTACTTTTAATTGTCAAGTCATCATTCTACCAAACAAAAGCCTTATATTTTCTCAAGTCTTTTACTAGACTCTGGAAGACAAGACACAGGCACATAATTTTTAAAAAGTAAGAGAATTAAGTACACAAAGATTCAGCTGTCATGATTTTCTCTTTAGCTTGCTAAGTATAAAAAAATTTTTTAAATACAAAATTCAAAAGTACCAAATGAAATAATGAAATTGTCCAACAACCTCTTAGTAAGAGTAACTTGGGAGGCATTTTAAGAACATGTGGATATAATTTGGAAAGGAAATTGATTCATAAAATTACCACAGTTCCCCATAACTGGAAAACAATAGAGCCCACTGCAAAATACAGGCACAGCATTCAAATAATTTCAATGGTTTCTCAGTTTCTTTTTTCCTTAAACTCTCTGCTCCTTTTATCACTAAGATTTTTTTAAATGAAAAGTAGAATTTCTCTGTTGTCCATTTCTTCTTTTATTGTTTCTCTTTTGTTCTAAAAATGAGGGTAAAATTAAGTGCTTAGATCACTAGAGATTTCCAGATGGTCAGACAAATGAGTACTTAGGCCTCTGGGCTTGCGTTTTTTATAGATACAGGCACACATCTCTCACTGTGTCTCCATGGTTCTTGTTCAGTATAAACATGATATAGCCTAAGTACCTTAAATATGTGACAACCAAATTTCTGCCTAGAATGAGGATTATAATGGACTTAATTGCTAAAATCAAAGTGGGAATTTTCTATGAATTTATAAAAATATATCTATTTCCTGGGGTATGTCTATATATAAAATATTAATAAAATATTGAAAGTTTTTATTATATATGTTTTAGCCTTAGCAGCTCATTCTGAAATGCAACTATTGGTCTTCTTCCTTCTTCTTCCTTTAGCTTATTTCTTTGATGATTTTTTTATCACACTCCACCATCAACTCTTTGCCTAGTTCCCCAGAATGACCATTCCTTTGTTATAATTCCAGGCCATTCTTCTCTTCTTTTATTTTCATGTTTTCCTTTGCTGTTCTCCTTTCACTCTCTATCATACAAGTAAGCCTGTAGATAAGGGCTAGATAGCAACTGAAGGTATTTATTTTATTAAATAAATATGCATATACTGCTTACTATATGCCAGGCATTATTCTAAGTGCTTTTAAAAGTGTTAACTTATTTAATCCCCAAAATAAGTCTAGGAGGACATTACTATTATTATCTCCAGTTTACAAATGTTAAAACTGAGGCCCAAAAAGTTCAGTAACTAGTCCAAGGTCAAACAACTATTTAACAGTGGAGCCAGTCTGAAAGCTAGTCAGTCTGGCTCCAGAGACTTTGCTCTTAACCATTGGTTGGGGAGAAGGAGGAGAAGGAGAAAGAAGGAGAGGGAAGGGGAGGTGGAAAACAGAAGCGAGAAAGAGGGAAATAAAAGACAGATTCACTGGGGGTGAGGTGGATAGAGGGAGGGGCAGCCTAGAACTGGCCCTGGATCCATCTGATCTGGGCTTGATGTTCTCTAGGCTGTGAGGACAGAAATGTAAAGTGGAGTGCTGCACATTGGAGGAAGAGCTTTTCCATCTTGGAGATAAATGGTAATTGGTGGTGCTGAAGGACATTAGTGACTAGACTATTAGCAGGAGTAGAAGAAAAGAGTGTGACTAGTGGTGTGCTAGTGAATGCTGGACAAAGGCTCTCTGAAGGGATTGGGGAGTCTTCATTTATAGAGTTTGCTGGTTTCCATGGTGTAAATACTCCCACCAAGGCTGATTTCAAGCTATGAATGTGATGTTACTGAACATGAGTTGGGAAGTGATGTGAGTAATACATGGAATAATACAGTATTTCCAACATCAGGTACAATAGAAGCAAATAACTTCACAGGCATAGATAAAGTAAATGTAATATAATTATGAAGTGAAAAGTTTGAGCACTTTTTACCTTTATTTTTACTATTACAGAATTTAATTCATAATGATGGTTGAATTTAAATAACACACTCACAAAATTCCTGAAAATGTAACATTCAGCTCTTAAGAGCCTTTAAGAACTGCACCCACCACATCACTGAGTGTAATTACCTAAACACATCCTTCTTGAATAAATGGATGGATAATGGTTTGGGAAATCTCATTTACACAAGGTTCCCAATTCACCACAGTCCAGGAAATACATGAAGCGAGTTGCAGACAAACAAAAATAATAGCTCTTACGAAAAAGAAAATATCTACTCTAATCAGATGACTGGAAGAGGTTGGGAATGAAAAAGAGAGTATGAAAAAGAAGTTCAGAGAAGGGCTGAGCTTGTGTTCTCTAGTGTGGTATACACCAGGAGTTGCAAACACAAGAATACTGACCCTTGCCACCTGTCCTCACATTCCCCAAATAAGTCTTTCATTTTCTCTCTTAATGAATGAATATAAATTTTACATTAAGTTGGATACGGCACTGAGAAAAGTATGCATGGAAAGCTATGATACAGACAATGAAAAGTCAAATGCCAGGGAACTAGCAGTCTTTGTGGAAACTGTTTGTTTCCTTTACCAAGGATTCCCCAGAGATAAGCACAGAGTCTAGCAAAATCGGCAAATGTTTTTTAAGTTACTTGGTAAATATTTTTAAAGTTTTTTTTTAAATTTTCATTATATCTGTTCCATGAGGAAACTATCTTTGAAATAGCTGTCACTTGAGTGCAAAGGGACATGGTGGCAAAGGGAAGGGTGAGAAAAAACTATGTTTTTAAGGAAAACTTTCTCTGCCTTTATCTTAATTGCTCAAAAGTATAACAATAATTGAAAGTTCATGGATCTCAAAAAGGAAGGCATACTTAGAACTTTTTACCTCCAGCTTTTCATATAACCTCTATCAGGTATGGCACAATATGGAATTTTATGTATAAAACACCATATTAGCTTCCCAGCTCCTGAAACAAATACCATAGGTAACAATGAAAATGTATTAGCTCACTGTTTTGAGGCTAGAAGAAGTTCAAAATGAGGTAGGAGCAAGGCCTCACTTTCCCCCTGAAGACTGCAGCATTCTAGGGCTCACTTCCAGCAATCCTTGGTCCTTGGTTTTTCTGTCACATGACAAGGCACATGGCAGCATCTTCTCTCTCTTCCGATTCTGTTGACTTCCAACTTCTGGCTGCTCCCATGACTTTTCTCTTTATGTGTCCAATTTCCTTTGCTTATAAGGACTTCAGCCATATTGTGTTAAGGTCCACCCTCATTCAGTTTGAACACACCTTAAGTATAACATCTTCAAAGGTCCTACTTACAAGTGGGTTCAAACCCACAGGACCAGGGGTTGGGACCTGAACATGCCTTTTGTTGCAAAACGCCAAATAATGGCTGTTTTGCTAACTGACACCTAAACATATAATTATAACTGGCAACCCTATATAGTAAAGCACTGTAGGTAAAAATAATAATAATAATAACAATAAGCTAGCTTCCAGATCCTAAGTGGAAGGCTGTGGATTGAACTGGTATTTAACATAGTTCTCGCTTCTATAATTGGAAAGAGGAAGCAAAGCTGTTAGCTTCAGGTTGGCTTTAGTAAAGCTAATACTTAGATTGAGGCCCTTTCAGTTTTAATGAACACTGTTCCCCCCATCCCCCACTCCAGTCCCTTCTTCCTCAAGTGACAAGAAATTCTCGCCCAAAAATTCTAGTTTGGAGAAAGGATTCTACTTTTCTGATATAGTTGATGCAGCACAGTTTGGATACAGAAAAATAGAATAACTAAGTCTAATAAAGTACCCCTACTAACTTCTTTTTCTAAGTCTAATAAAGTACCCCTACTAACTTCTTTTTCAACAACAATCATTAAGTGAATATTTCTTCAACACATACTGCAAGGGATGCGCCGTGTTAAGGAGATGTGAGAATGGATGGGTCAGGAAACAAATTTTTAATAAACACCTCCTTTGTGTCAGGGATTGTGTTAAACAGGGTGTGACACTTCATCTGTTTTAGTCCTCACATACCTGCTAAGCATGGTTCAGAAATGTTAAGTTCTTTGCCAAATAACAGCTGGTAATGATGGGGCCCAGAGCTGGCCTCACACTAGTCCTACTTCAAGCCTGAACTCTTTCCATTTTACCATATTGCAACTCAAATCAAGAATTATCAAGCAAGTCTCTAGCATGAAGGAGACTTAAATCTAGTTTTAATCTTAAACCTGGAGAGGCTATAAGATATCTATATACATAAATGCAGCTAGCCATAGGAGGTAGCATATGAATGCTATTCTTTGAGGCCTGGGATGCCACAAAAACTTCTCATGAAGTTAGAATCTGAACTGGGCCTTTAGGGAGGGTAGGTAGAAAAGAAGGGGGTGGGTATTTCATAGTCCTCCAAATACCTGTAGGGAGAGGTGGAGCAGGGCCTTATGAATAAAGGGACAGTAGCAGGAATGAGAAAGATTTACCTAAGGGAGAACTTACTTTTTGATAAAGAAAGTACGTTGAACATACACATATACCCTCCCTCTCTAAACTCTACAAAATGAGTGTTAAGAGATTTTTTCCCCCTAAAGACATAATCCTAAAAGGATAAGAAGAACAAGAGGAAGACAAAAACAACAGAATTTGGGGGGTGGGGTGGGGAGATTAGTGGTAAATATCTTTATACATTCAAGAAGATGGAATCCTATGCCAGCAGTAGGGAAAGCTAAGAAACAAACCAATCTCTACTTAAAAATTCCTAACAGCCCCAGTATATATGGATGTGGGTGCAAACAGGAAGGAGAGGCTAATAACAAGGATTAATTGAAAGTCTATTTAAGAAGTAGTTAGACATCCAGATCCTTTCCCCTATTGGGCAACTGTCCCTCCACTGTTCTGGCAAAAATGGAAGGAAAAAGTAAAATAGAGGGTCTCTGGCTTGGGAGACATCATGAACAATTAAGGGTGGGAGAAAACAGGGGGATTAAGTGAGTGAATGCATATTGGATGTCAGGAATCCCCAGACTTGCACTTTCCAGACAGCAGACTGGGGAATCTTTCCCTGTGGAATTTGTCCAAGAGGAATGGCCTAAAGATACTGACATTGGAGGGTTCCCAAATAAATGACCCAGTTAAATCTTCACGGTTCTATGGCCTAAGCCCAAGGCATGAAGTATGATGAGATGACTAAATAAAGGTTAAACAACTTCTGCCCTTAACTTTTAAAAAACAGAAAGGATCTCTTTGAACCAATTCCATATAGAACCATCACTAATGTAGTTCAAAGTATATAAGAGAAAATTCTTGTTTCTTACCTTCTGTGCTCTTGGAAATTATTTGATTATCAAACTGATGAAATGGCCTCAAATTCATGCTGGTTTAAATAAGAAGGCCATAAGCACACAGGCTTTAAAGATCTCTTGGAACCATATAGTCAGATAACATGCAAGAGTGAAGGGTGAGAATTATAATCTTCCTTTAATTAAGTTAATCAATACATATTTGTTCTAGGCTCTACAGAAAAGACCTGGTCTATTTTAATATGCACACCCACCTCCAAAGCTTATAAAAATTAGGCTTGGCAGGTTTAAGCTAAGCGACTAGGATTTTCCACTGATAACCTAAAGCCATAACATGTATCACATTTAAGTGAATGTGGCAGGATTATTTTCTGAGAAACTAATTTCTGTTCTAAATGCTATAGGAACGTGGTGGCAGGGTAGGGGCAAAAATTTACTCTTATCCTTCTCTGATGCAATTGTGAAAGAACAGTAGTCTTTGGATCCCAAGGAAAGGATTAATAACTTTCTTCTGCTTCAAGAAACTATCAAAAAGAAAATATATCACACAGCTCCCTGAGAGAGGAAGCTAGGACTGTCTTAGATGGGAAAGAGAGGGAGATTTTGCATGCTTTGAAACGAATAATAATAACGGAAACAGTATTGAACATTTACTGAATGCTGACTATTGTGTTAGAACGTGTTCATATTAATATGTAAGGAGGAGAAACTAAGATGGCGGCTAGGTGAGACAGGGCAAAAAAACACCTCCGTGAAAAACACTAGATAAAAACCAGAAACTGACCCAGAATACCACTTACAGCAATGCGCCAGCTGGATGAGGTCTGCTAGTACCACAGGGGCCATATGCTTGGTGAAACCAGGAGTCTGCATTCTGAAAAAATTGAGTAAGCTGGCTGGAAGACCCACAGCCACGCGGCAGTGTGGGGAAGCAGGGGTTGGCGTTTGGAGACCGACTGATTCTTTTTAAAAAAAAAAAAAAAGGGAAAAACCCAGGAGTGGCTGCAGTTGTGACAGTGGGAACCACGCAGTGAAACACAGCAAGAGGGGGCTGGGCCGGCCTCTCGGTGTCTGGCCTGGAGGATAGTCCGCTGCAGATACCCTCAGGGCCAGGGGAACAGAAGGGAGAGCCAGAAGCTGAAAGAAACCCCGCAGCTAGCAGCTGGCTCCCCGGAGGGCTGGATAAACTCCTGCCCGGGGCCGTGCCCACAGCCCAGAGCCCCGCCAGCTGTCCCAGAGCTGGGAAGGAGGAACGGTGCAAGGAGTGGGGGTTGAGACACCCCATTTGGCCATCTTTGCATCAGGCTGAGAGTGCCCCTGCACAGCCCGGCGGCCCGGGCTTCCCTTGAGGGATGGCACGCACTGGTGACGTAGCACGGCATTCCCTCGGTAGAGCTCCTGGAGGATCGTGGCTGGGAGGGGAGGCTCGCTCGGAGAACCCAGGGATGCTACGCCAAGTCCAGTGGTTTGTGGGACAGCGAGAGAGAGGGTCTGGGGCTGAACTGAAATGAAGGCTTAGACTCTCGCGGTGGCCTTGAATCTCGGAACCAGGGGGATTTGAATATTAAAGCTGCCTTTCCTCCCTGGCCACCTGGACACATGTCCCACATTTAGGGTGAACGGCTCCAACAACACACCCAAACTGAGTTCACCAACTGAACCTCACAAGAATCAATTCCCCACACACCACAGGAACAAGGTTGAGAACTTACTTGAGGGGTATAGGTGACTCACAGACGCCATCTGCTGGTTAGTTAGAGAAAGCGTACAACACCAAACCGTGTTTCTGAAAAACTAGATTGGTATCTTTTTTTTTACAACTTGAAAGAACCCTATCAAGCAAAGCAAATGCCAAGAGGCCAAAAACAACAGAAAATCTTAATGCATATGATAAAACCAGACGATATAGAGAATCCAATTCCAAACACACAAATCAAAATATCAGAAGAGACACAGTACTTGGCACAATTAATCAACGAACTACAATCGAGGAATGAAAACATGGCAAAGGATTTAAAGGACATCAAGAAGACCATGGCCAGGATATAAGCAACATAAAGAAGACCCTAGAAGAGCATAAAGAAGACATTGCAAGAGTAAATAAAAAATAGAAGATCTTATGGAAATATAAGAAACTGTTGGCCAAATTAAAAAGACTCTGGATATTCACAATACAAGATTAGAGGAAGTTGAACAATGTCTCAGTGTCCCAGAAGTCCACAGAACAGAAAATGAAAGAACAAAAGAAAGAATGGAGAAAAAAATTGAAAAAATCGAAATGGATCTCAGGGATATGATAGATAAAATAAAACGTCCAAACTTAAGACTCATTGGTGTCCCAGAAGGGAAAGAGAAGGGTAAAGGTCTAGAAAGAGTATTGAAAGAAATTGTTGGGGAAAACTTCCCCAACCTTCTACACAATATAAATACACAAAGCATAAATGCCCAGCGAACTCCAAATAGAATAAATCCAAATAAACCCACTCCGAGACATATTCTGATCAGACTCTCAAATACTGAAGAGAAGGAGCAAGTTCTGAAAGCAGCAAGAGAAAAGCAATTCACCACATACAAAGGAAACAACATAAGACTAAGGAGTGACTACTCAGCGGAGGCGAGAAGGCAGTGGCATGACATATTTAAAATTCTGAGAGAAAAATTTCCAACCAAGAATACTTTATCCAGCAAAACTCTCCTTCAAATTTGAGGGAGAGCTTAAATTTTTCACAGACAAACAAATGCTGAGAGACTTTGCCAATAAAAGACCTGCCCTACTTCAGATTCTAAAGGGAGCCCTACCAACAGAGAAACAAGGAAAGGAGAAAGAGATATAGAGCATTTTAACAGACATATATAGAACCTTACATCCCAAATCACCAGACACTCATTTTTCTCTAGTGATCACGGATCTTTCTCCAGAAGGGACCATAAGCTGGGACATAAAACAAGCCTCAAGAAATAAAAAAAAAAAAAAAAAAAATTGACTATACTCAAAGCACATTCTCCAACCACAATGGAATACAAATAGAAGTCAATAATTTTTGAATTGTAACTCCACTATTTACTTCCTACATTATATAAAATACACAAACTCTAATGACAAATCAGTGGTTTTGAACTCAACGTAAAATACGTAATTCTAGACAACTATATAAAGGTGGGGGAATGGAGGAGTATAGGAACATAGTTGATGTGTCCTATTGAAGTGACGGTGGTATCAAAGAAAAACAAGATTGTTATGGATTTAAGAGGTTAATCTTAAGCCCCACAGTAAACACAAAGAAATTATCAGAGAATATGATCACAGAGAGGCAAAACAGAGTATGGGTTAAGAGAAATGGGGGAAGGGGCAATGGGGAGTTAAGAAATGAGTGTAGGGTTGCTGTTTGAGGTGAAGGGAAATTTCTAGTAATGGATGGTGGGAAAGAGCATTACAACATTCTAAATGTGATTAATCCCACTAATGGAAGGCTAGGAAGGGGGTGGAATTGGAAGATTTAGGCTGTATATATGTTTCCACAATTGAAAAAAAATAAAATAAAAATAAAGACAGTCTAAATAGATGACAACTGAATGCCAAGGATGAACCTGGATGGGATTGGAGGATGGAGGACAGGAGGCTCAAAGGGACATAGTTGAGACGTAAGGAAAAGGAAATATAGAATGTAAGCTTTGTATCATTATTGAATCTCTTGTACTTCTTAGCTGTGCTTAATGGGATTGCATAAAAGAATGTTCTTGTTCATGGGAATTCTATTTGTAAATTATAGTGTTTGTTCAAGGATGTGTGCAGCTAGCTCTCATATGTTCAGACGACAGAGCAATAGATGATGGATGATAGATAGGGAGGGAGGGAGGGAGGGAAAGAAATAGCGATGTGACAGCATGTTAAAGTTGGTGGATTGGGCTATCGGGGGAGGGGGTCAGGGTAGGATGGAATTCTGTGTATGGGGTTAGTATTGTTTTTGCAACTGTTCCTATAACTTTGAATTTATTTCAAAATAAAAAAAATATGTAAGGAAAATTTACAAATCAATTTACTTGTCACAACAACCCTGGAAGGAAGTTTCTATTATTATCACCATTTTACAAAGAAAATTGAAGCACAGAGAGGGTAAATAATGTGCCCAAGATCACGTAGCTATTAAGTGGCAGAGCCAGAAATTGAACCCAAGAAGTCTGGCTGCAGAGCCCACTGACTTAATTACTCAGAGTAGTAGATTCCTGGAGCCAGGAAAGTCTGAAATGAGGAGTAGTAGTTTCCACTAGTGGCAGGATCTACTGGTAGATGGTGCTCTGGTGGGTAGCAAGATCACTTATGAGATTGTGTGTGGATGTCTGGGAGCTGAACACTAAGACAAGGTCCAATGGTTGAGTTTGGTTGGCATGAATATAGAGATTGTAGGGCACGGCAGACTCAAATGTCTTCAAGTCAACCAAATAGTCTTGCAAGATGAGCCTTACAGTAAAGACTAGGATGGACAGAAGACTAGTAGAAAAATAAAGAAAGTCACATTTTTACACCCAAATGTATATTCATTACAGTGATGATTGCAGGCACATTTCTCCCTTTATTAGAGAAAGTTGCATAGACTGTCCCAAAGCTCTAAAACTCAAAGCTTCAGAGCAAACACAGGCTCTCAGATCCAGAAATGAATCAAAACGAGCTCTATGTTGGAACAGGGAAAGCAGATAATAATTAAATTGGTAGTACTTGTTGCAGTTGAGATTTAGTGAAAGAAGGAAGTAGCAATACCTGAGATTAACCAATCCACATTGCCCAGCCTGCATGACTCCATACCTCCTCACCCATAATGGTACAGCAGTCTCTTTAGTGTCCTTTCCTGGTAGCATCTCTACAGATTCCAGCTGTGCACTGAACTGCACGCCCTCACCACATCTGTGACCGAGGGCCTTCTGTTCACTGTACTTGAAATGCCTGTCTCCTTTCTTAGCTTGGTACACGGCTACTCAGCCTGCAAGATCAAATGTCAGCCTTCTCTCTGTAAAGCCTTTCCCGACTTTTTACAAATTAGTCATTCATTTCCTTTGTGCTCCTACAGTACTTTGAACAAATCAGCATTGTAGAATTATTTGTTTACCTATTTCCCCTATTCACTAGCCCCAACCATCTCATCACAACCAGACTTTGTGAATCCTGAGTGGCTGCTCAGTGTCTGGCACCTAGCAGGACAAATGCCTGAGGGAGGCAGAATGACACTGAAAAGAGGAAGAGGCTACAGAGTCAGAACAACTAGGATCTACCCAACCACCATGGACTAACTCAGTCATCTTGAGAAGCCACTTATTTCTCTCAACCACACATTTAAAGCACTTACTTTGTATGACTGCTGTAAATATTAAGTGAGATCATATCAATGAAAAGCATGTAGGTCAACAAGTAGCAGTTATTATTATTTTGCCTCCAAAAACGTTAGCTGAACAAATGCAATTTACCAGAGAAAATATTGAGAAATGAATATAATCTTTATTAAGAAAATAAGCATAGCAAAATAGATGTCTCCATGTTCACATGATTGGTCATCAGTGAGGTATCTTAACAGAGCAACTAACAACTACACAAGTATTTCTATAGAGGAATTAATAAAAATAAATATGAAAATGCAAGAGATTGGAAAATGCAAGAGACATGCAATTGTAAGTTAAGAGTATTACCATAATTTAAAAAGTGCTGTTGGCACACACTGGATTTAGGTATCATTTCTAAGTAAATTATAGGAGTGGACCACAGAAGTTTTCATCATAACTGTATGTAAGTTTTCAATGATTTGTTGCAATGTATCGTCCAAAGAATTTCTCAGTCTTCATTTCTACTGATATACGATATCCATTTTTTTAAAGGGGATGAACAGGAACTTCAGTAAAAATAAAAATCTTAGAAACCATCATAAATCTGATAAGGCAGAGGCAGGGCAAGATGGCAGACTGGTGAGCTGTATGTTTTAGTTACTCCTCCAGGAAAGTAGGTAGAAAGCCAGGAACTGCGTGGACTGGACACCACAGAGCAATCTGACTTTGGGCATATTTCATACAACACTCATGACAACGTGGAACTGCTGAGATCAGCGAAATCTGTAAGTTTTTGCGGCCAGGGGACCCGCGCCCCTCCCTGCCAGGCTCAGTCCCGGGGGAGGAGGGGCTGTCAGCTCCGGGAAGGAGAAGGGAGAACTGCAGTGGCAGCTCTTATCGGAAACTCATTCTACTGATTCAAACTCCAACCATAGATAGACTGAGACCAGACACCAGAGAATCTGAGAGCAGCCAGCCCAGCAGAGAGGAGACAGGCATAGAAAAAAAACAACACGAAAAACTCCAAAATAAAAGCGGAGGGTTTTTGGAGTTCTGGTGAGCATAGAAAGGGGAAGGGCCCTGAGGCGCATATGCAAATCCCAAAGAAAAGTTGATCTCTCTGCCCTGTGGACCTTTCCTTAATGGCCCTGGTTGCTTTGTCTCTTAGCATTTCAATAACCCATTAGATCTCTGAGGAGGGCCCGTTTTTTTTTGTTGTTGTTGTTTTTTTGTTTTTTTTTTTTTAATCCTTTTTTCTTTTTCTAAAACAATGACTCTAAGAAGCCCAATACAGAAAGCTTCAAAGACTTGCTATTTGGGCAGGTCAAGTCAAGAGCAGAACTAGGAGAGCTCTGAGACAAAACACAATAATCCAGTGGCTGAGAAAATTCACTAAACACCACAACTTCCCAAGAAAAGGGGGGTGTCCGCTCACAGCCATCATCCTGGTGGACAGGAAACACTCCTGCCCATCGCCAGCCCCATAGCCCAGAACTGCCCCAGACAACCCAGTGTGACGGAAGTGCTTCAAATAACAGGCACACACCAAAAAACTGGGCGTGGACATTAGCCTTCCCTGCAACCTCAGCTGATTGGCCCAGAGTTGGGAAGGTAGAGCAGTGTGAATTAACAAAGCGCCATTCAGCCATCATTTCAGCAGACTGGGAGCCTCCCTACACAGCCCAGCAGCCCAGAACTGCCCTGGGGGGACGGCACTCACCGGTGACATAGCACAGTCATCCCTCAACAGAGGACCCGGGGTGCACGGCCTGGAAGAGGGGCCCACTTGCAAGTCTCAGGAGCCATACGCCAATACCAAGGACTTGTGGGTCAGTGGCAGAGACAAACTGTGGCAGGACTGAACTGAAGGATTAGACTATTGCAGCAGCTTTAAAACTCTAGGATCACCAGGGAGATTTGATTGTCAGAGCCACCCCCCCCTCCCTGACTGCCCAGAAACACGCCCCATATACAGGGCAGGCAACACCAACTACACACGCAAGCTTGGTACACCAATTGGACCCCACAAGACTCACTCCCCCACTCACCAAAAAGGCTAAGCAGGGGAGAACTGGCTTGTGGAGAACAGGTGGCTCATGGATGCCACCTGCTGGTTAGTTAGAGAAAGTGTACTCCACGAAGCTGTAGATCTGATAAATTAGAGATAAGGACTTCAATTGGTCTACAAATCCTAAAAGAACCCTATCAAGTTCAGCAAATGCCACGAGGCCAAAAACAACAGAAAATTATAAAGCATATGAAAAAACCAGACGATATGGATAACCCAAGCCCAAGCACCCAAATCAAAAGACCAGAAGAGACACAGCACCTAGAGCAGCTACTCAAAGAACTAAAGATGAACAATGAGACCATAGTACGGGAGATAAAGGAAATCAAGAAGACCCTAGAAGAGCATAAAGAAGACATTGCAAGACTAAATAAAAAAATGGATGAGCTTATGGAAATTAAAGAAACTGTTGACCAAATTAAAAAGATTCTGGACACTCATAGTACAAGACTAGAGGAAGTTGAACAACGAATCAGTGACCTCGAAGATGACAGAATGGAAAATGAAAGCATAAAAGAAAGAATGGGGAAAAAAATTGAAAAAATTGAAATGGACCTCAGGGATATGATAGATAATATGAAACGTCCAAATATAAGACTCATTGGTGTCCCAGAAGGGGAAGAAAAGGGTAAAGGTCTAGGAAGAGTATTCAAAGAAATTGTTGGGGAAAACTTCCCAAATCTTCTAAACAACATAAATACACAAATCATAAATGCTCAGCAAACTCCAAATAGAATAAATCCAAATAAACCCACTCCGAGACATATACTGATCACACTGTCAAACACAGAAGAGAAGGAGCAAGTTCTGAAAGCAGCAAGAGAAAAGCAATTCACCACATACAAAGGAAACAGCAGAAGACTAAGTAGTGACTACTCAGCAGCCACCATGGAGGCGAGAAGGCAGTGGCACGATATATTTAAAATTCTGAGTGAGAAAAATTTCCAGCCAAGAATACTTTATCCAGCAAAGCTCTCCTTCAAATTTGAGGGAGAGCTTAAATTTTTCACAGACAAACAAATGCTGAGAGAATTTGCTAACAAGAGACCTGCCCTACTGGAGATACTAAAGGGAGCCCTACAGACAGAGAAACAAAGAAAGGACAGAGAGACTTGGAGAAAGGTTCAGTACTAAAGAGATTCGGTATGGGTACAATAAAGGATAATAATAGACAGAGGGGAAAAATATGACAAACATAAACCAAAGGATAAGATGGCTGATTCAAGAAATGCCTTCATGGTTATAACGTTGAATGTAAATGGATTAAACTCCCCAATTAAAAGATATAGATTCGCAGAATGGATCAAAAAAAATGAACCATCAATATGTTGCATACAAGAGACTCATCTTAGACACAGGGACACAAAGAAACTGAAAGTGAAAGGATGGAAAAAAATATTTCATGCAAGCTACAGCCAAAAGAAAGCAGGTGTAGCAATATTAATCTCAGATAAAATAGACTTCAAATGCAGGGATGTTTTGAGAGACAAACAAGGCCACTACGTACTAATAAAAGGGGCAATTCAGCAAGAAGAAATAACAATCGTAAATGTCTATGCACCCAATCAAGGTGCCACAAAATACATGAGAGAAACACTGGCAAAACTAAAGGAAGCAATTGATGTTTCCACAATAATTGTGGGAGACTTCAACACATCACTCTCTCCTATAGATAGATCAACCAGACAGAAGACCAATAAGGAAATTCAAAACCTAAACAATCTGATAAATGAATTAGATTTAACAGACATATACAGGACATTACATCCCAAATCACCAGGATACACATACTTTTCTAGTGCTCATGGAACTTTCTCCAGAATAGATCATATGCTGGGACATAAAACAAGCCTCAATAAATTTAAAAAGATTGAAATTATTCAAAGCACATTCTCTGACCACAATGGAATACAATTAGAAGTCAATAACCATCAGACACTTAGAAAATTCACAAATACCTGGAGGTTAAACAACACACTCCTAAACAATCAGTGGGTTAAAGAAGAAATAGCAAGAGAAATTGCTAAATATATAGAGACGAATGAAAATGAGAACACAACATACCAAAACCTATGGGATGCAGCAAAAGCAGTGCTAAGGGGGAAATTTATAGCACTAAACGCATATATTAAAAAGGAAGAAAGAGCCAAAATCAAAGAACTAATGGATCAACTGAAGAAGCTAGAAAATGAACAGCAAACCAATCCTAAACCAAGTACAAGAAAAGAAATAACAAGGATTAAAGCAGAAATAAATGACATAGAGAACAAAAAAAACAATAGAGAGGATAAATATCACCAAAGTTGGTTCTTTGAGAAGATCAACAAGATTGACAAGCCCCTAGCTAGTGATTTTACTGACAAAATCAAAAAGAGAGAAGACCCATATAAACAAAATAATGAATGAAAAAGGTGACATAACTGCAGATCCTGAAGAAATTAAAAAAATTATAAGAGGATACTATGAACAACTGTATGGCAACAAACTGGATAATGTAGAGGAAATGGACAATTTCCTGGAAACATATGAACAACCTAGACTGACCAGAGAAGAAATAGAAGACCTCAACCAACCCATCACAAGCAAAGAGATCCAATCAGTCATCAAAAATCTTCCCACAAATAAATGCCCAGGGCCAGATGGCTTCACAGGGGAATTCTACCAAACTTTCCAGAAAGAACTGACACCAATCTTACTCAAACTCTTTCAAAACATTGAAGAAAATGGAACACTACCTAACTCATTTTATGAAGCTAACATCAATCTAATACCAAAACCAGGCAAAGATGTTACAAAAAAGGAAAACTACCGGCCAATCTCCGTAATGAATATAGATGCAAAAATCCTCAACAAAATACTTGCAAATCGAATCCAAAGACACATTAAAAAAATCATACACCATGACCAAGTGGGGTTTATTCCAGGCATGCAAGGATGGTTCAACATAAGAAAATCAATCAATGTATTACAACACATTAACAAGTCAAAAGGGAAAAATCAATTGATCATCTCAATAGATGCTGAAAAAGCATTTGACAAAATCCAACATCCCTTTTTGATAAAAACACTTCAAAAGGTAGGAATTGAAGGAAACTTCCTCAACATGATAAAGAGCATATATGAAAAACCCATAGCCAGCATAGTACTCAATGGAGAGAGACTGAAAGCCTTCCCTCTAAGATCAGGAACAAGACAAGGATGCCCGCTGTCACCACTGTTATTCAACATTGTGCTGGAAGTGCTAGCCAGGGCAATCCGGCAAGACAAAGAAATAAAAGGCATCCAAATTGGAAAAGAAGAAGTAAAACTGTCATTGTTTGCAGATGATATGATCTTATATCTAGAAAACCCTGAGAAATCAACGATACACCTACTAGAGCTAATAAACAAATTTAGCAAAGTAGCGGGATACAAGGTTAATGCACATAAGTCAGTAACGTTTCTATATGCTAGAAATGAACAAACTGAAGAGACACTCAAGAAAAAGATACCATTTTCAATAGCAACTAAAAAAATCAAGTACCTAGGAATAAACTTAACCAAAGATGTAAAAGACCTATACAAAGAAAACTACATAACTCTACTAAAAGAAATAGAAGGGGACCTTAAAAGATGGAAAAATATTCCATGTTCATGGATAGGAAGACTAAATGTCATTAAGATGTCAATTCTACCCAAACTCATCTACAGATTCAATGCAATCCCAATCAAAATTCCAACAACCTACTTTGCAGACTTGGAAAAGCTAGTTATCAAATTTATTTGGAAAGGGAAGATGCCTCGAATTGCTAAAGACACTCTAAAAAAGAAAAACGAAGTGGGAGGACTTACACTCCCTGACTTTGAAGCTTATTATAAAGCCACAGTTGCCAAAACAGCATGGTACTGGCACAAAGATAGACATATAGATCAATGGAATCGAATTGAGAATTCGGAGATAGACCCTCAGATCTATGGCCGACTGATCTTTGATAAGGCCCCCAAAGTCACTGAACTGAGTCATAATGGTCTTTTCAACAAATGGGGCTGGGAGAGTTGGATATCCATATCCAAAAGAATGAAAGAGGACCCCTACCTCACCCCCTACACAAAAATTAACTCAAAATGGACCAAAGATCTCAATATAAAAGAAAGTACCATAAAACTCCTAGAAGATAATGTAGGAAAACATCTTCAAGACCTTGTATTAGGCGGCCACTTCCTAGACTTTACACCCAAAGCACAAGCAACAAAAGAGAAATAGATAAATGGGAACTCCTCAAGCTTAGAAGTTTCTGCACCTCAAAGGAATTTCTCAAAAAGGTAAAGAGGCAGCCAACTCAATGGGAAAAAATTTTTGGAAACCATGTATCTGACAAAAGACTGATATCTTGCATATATAAAGAAATCCTACAACTCAATGACAATAGTACAGTCGGCCCAATTATAAAATGGGCAAAAGATATGAAAAGACAGTTCTCTGAAGAGGAAATACAAATGGCCAAGAAACACATGAAAAAATGTTCAGCTTCACTAGCTATTAGAGAGATGCAAATTAAGACCACAATGAGATACCATCTAACACCGGTTAGAATGGCTGCCATTAAACAAACAGGAAACTACAAATGCTGGAGGGGATGTGGAGAAATTGGAACTCTTATTCACTGTTGGTGGGACTGTATAATGGTTCATCCACTCTGGAAGTCAATCTGGCAGTTCCTTAGAAAACTAGATATAGAGTTACCATTCGACCCAGCGATTGCACTTCTCGGTATATACCCGGAAGATCGGAAAGCAGTGACACGAACAGATATCTGCACGCCAATGTTCATAGCAGCATTATTCACAATTGCCAAGAGATGGAAACAACCCAAATGTCCTTCAACAGATGAGTGGATAAATAAAATGTGGTATATACACACGATGGAATACTATGCGGCAGTAAGAAGGAACGATCTCGTGAAACATATGACAACGTGGATGAACCTTGAAGACATAATGCTGAGCGAAATAAGCCAGGCACAAAAAGAGAAATATTATATGCTACCACTAATGTGAACTTTGAAAAATATAAAACAAATGGCTTATAATGTAGAATGTAGGGGAACTAGCAATAGAGAGCAATTAAGGAAGGGGGAACAATAATCCAAGAAGAACAGATAAGCCATTTAACGTTCTGGGGATGCCCAGGAATGACTATGGTCTGTTAATTTCTGATGGATATAGTAGGAGCAAGTTCACAGAAATGTTGCTATATTAGGTAACTTTCTTGGGGTAAAGTAGGAACATGTTGGAAGTTAAGCAGTTATCTTAGGTTAGTTGTCTTTTTCTTACTCCCTTGCTATGGTCTCTTTAAAATGTTCTTTTATTGTATGTTTGTTTTCTTTTTAACTTTTTTTTCATACAGTTGATTTAAAAAAGAAGGGAAAGTTAAAAAAAAAAAAAAAAAACAAGGAAAAAAAAAAGATGCAGTGCCCCCTTGAGGAGCCTGTGGAGAATGCAGGGGTATTCGCCTACCCCACCTCCATGGTTGCTAACATGACCACAGACATAGGGGACTGGTGGTTTGATGGGTTGAGCCCTCTACCACAGGTTTTACCCTTGGGAAGACGGTTGCTGCAAAGGAGAGGCTAGGCCTCCCTATGGTTGTGCCTAAGAGCCTCCTCCCGAATGCCTCTTTGTTGCTCAGATGTGGCCCTGTCTCTCTAGCTAAGCCAACTTGAAAGGTGAAATCACTGCCCTCCCCCCTACGTGGGATCAGACACCCAGGGGAGTGAATCTCCCTGACAACGTGGAATATGACTCCCGGGGAGGAATGTAGACCCGGCATCGTGGGACGGAGAACATCTTCTTGACCAAAAGGGGGATGTGAAAGGAAATGAAATAAGCTTCAGTGGCAGAGAGAATCCAAAAGGAGCCGAGAGGTCACTCTGGTGGGCACTCTTACGCACACTTTAGACAACCCTTTTTAGGTTCTAAAGAATTGGGGTAGCTGGTGGTGGATACCTGAAACTATCAAACTACAACCCAGAACCCATGAATCTCGAAGACAGTTGTAGAATAATGTAGCTTATGAGGGGTGACAAGGGGATTGGGAAAGCCATAAGGACCACACTCCACTTTGTCTAGTTTATGGATGGATGAGTAGAAAAATAGGGGAAGGAAACAAACAGACAAAGGTACCCAGTGTTCTTTTTTACTTCAATTGCTCTTTTTCACTCTAATTATTATTCTTGTTATTCTTGTGTGTGTGCTAATGAAGGTGTCAGGGATTTATTTGGGTGATGAATGTACAACTATGTAATGGTAGTGTGAACAATCGAAAGTACGATTTGTTTTGTATGACTGCGTGGTATATGAATATATCTCAATAAAATGAAGATTAAAAAAAAAAAAAAAGACATAATGCTGAGCAAAATAAGCCAGGCACAAAAAGAGAGATATTGTATGTTACCACTAATGTGAATTCTGTGAAAAATGTACAATGTTTTATACTGTAGAATGTAGGGGAGCTAGAGATACCAATTAGTGGAGGGGGAATGATAATCTAATAAGAACAGATAAACTATGGAGGGTAATCTCAATGTTATGGGAATGCTCAGGAATGATTATGGTTTGTAAACTTTCTTGGATATAGTAAGATCATGTTGGAAGCAATAGAGTTATTTTAGGTTTTTTTTTTCTCTTATTCCTTTGTTTTCTTAGGGGTTGTTAATTTTCTTGGGGTATGGAAGGAACATGTTGGAAGCAATGTAGTTATTTTAGATTATTTGTTTTTCTTACTCCTCTATTTGGACATGGTTTATTAATTTTCTTGGGGTATGGTAGGAACATATTGGAAGCAAAGTAGTTATTTTAGGTTATTTGTTTTCCTTAATCCATTGCTTTGTTTGAAATGTTGTGGGGTTTTTTTGGTTGTTGTTTGCCTGTTTGTTTTTAATTTTTTGATAAACAAAGTTAAAAAGTTGAAAAAAAATCAGTAGAAAAATGGGAGTAAAAACTAAATGACAAATAGGGTGGGATGGGGGGATGGTTTGGGTATTCTCTTTTCACTTTTATTTTTTATTCTTATTCTGATTCTTTCTGATGTAAGGAAAATGTTCAGAAATAGATTGTGGTGATGAACGCATAACTATATGATCATACTGTGAACAGTTGATTGTATACCATGGATGACTGTATGGTTTGTGAATATATTTCAATAAAACTGAATTTAAAAAAAAAAAAAATCTGATAGGGCCAGTGAAATTAGTCAAGATCATTACTTTGTCCTGTGAAATTTATCCAAGTAAAATTTTTAAATATTATATAATGGTAATAACCTTATAAATTAAATGCATAATAGTCCTTCTCTATTCACTTTCATTTCTTAGGAAAGAACTTCTCAAATAAACGTCCGAATCCCTAACAAGTGGTTCAACAATTTCAAAACAATATTTAATAAACCAAAATTCCCATATAACCAAATCCTATATATAATTTATACAATTTCTTATCCTATCTTTGATGATTCTTCTAAAATATGTTCATATTCCCCTGTGCAATCCATAGATCTTAACACAACCTCATGATGACTTACTATGAATTAATGCTTTGTCATTATTAACATCAACTTTTGTTCAGTAACAAAACCATGCCTTCAAAGGCTAGCGTGGCAGGTAGAGCAGTTAATACCCCACTTAAATGGCTCCAAATTGGCATGTGGTTTTATAATTTTTATATGATTTTTCTTATAGGGATTAGCAGCTATAAAACTCAATGCTTTGAATAAAAACTAGCAGTAGGCTCTTCCTATTGTCAGTTCCTTCAATGGCTAATTTGCTGTTTCTTTAAATAATGTGAACCAGAAAAATCAGATAACCAAACTTTTTTAGAATCAATAGGCTTTGATTGAGGGCCTATGGGTAAAATATATAGGCTTTGATTCCTGGGAGGTTATGTATCTTGGTTTATTTATGAAACTCAGAAGCTTTCAATTTTGTCTATACTAACTCACTTTTGGTACTTAATTTGTTAGTCAATCAAGTACTTAAAAGAAAATAAAATGCAAGAGCTATCCTCTCCAAGAATAAGAAGCCAAGCGTGCAAAAAGCACTTTGATGATTAAGATGGGATTCATGATATCGATATATTTTTCATATCCTTTGTTAAAATTTAAGTTTCTTGAGAGCAAAGCCTGGTTATGCTCATCTTTGTATATGTCAGAGCACTGCGCATTGTGCCCTGTACAAAGTAGGCAATCAATTATTATTAATTCTTGAAGTAACCACAGGAGTAAGAGAAAAAGAACCTTTGCTATTTCATCAAATATAACAACTACCTTAAGTAAAAGGATGAAAGCACTGCATCCAGACACATCTCCTTATGAGAACAAGAATGGAAAGAGGGGCATGATTAAAATGTTACTGGGTAGAGACACCAGAGAAGGAATCTGGGGGCTGACCACCCAGGAATGGAGAAAATGAGAGCTCACAGAGGACCTCTCCTTGCCACTGTCCCAGGCCATCAAGTGTTGTCATGGCTTATGGAAACTAGATGTCAGTTCATTTCATTTCTACTCTCAGGGTTCCTGCTCTGAGGAATCTGATCATATAGCCTCACTCTTTTATTTATTTTTTATCAAAATTTTTATTGTGGAATATAACATATGAAAGTAGAAGTGATAACTTTCCAAGTGCAATTTAACAGTAGTTGGAGAGCAAATTTCCAAGAATGTTATGGGTTACAGTTATTTCCTTATTGTGAAATATAACATATATGCAGAATGGTAATAACGCTCAAAGTATGATTGTTTAAAGGCATATATCCCACAGATAAGCACTACAAATATAGATAGGTGCTTGCATGATATCCTTCACTCCTTTATTTTTACTTCTCATCATGGCAGGCAGCCACAACCAGATTACCATGGTGTAAAAGTGTTTATGTTTCCATTTCTGGACATATTTACTTACAAAATCCAAAATTTTAATGACAAGAGAGCTACCTCTTGTTCCACAATTATCTTTAGTCACCATCCCTCTCTGCCTTCCCTAATTTGCATGCAGATGTCTTAAAAGACAGAAGAAAAGGATTTGACAATTTACCACTCACCAATATGGCATGGATTGATATTTGGCATGTTATTAACTCTAATATTTGTAGGAAATCTGTATTCTGTACTTATATCAGTATTTTCTTTTACAGTTGGTGCTTTTTGTGTCTTGATTAAGAAATCTTTGCCGAATTACAGGTCATGAATATATTCTCCTCATTTATCTTCCAAAAGCTTTATTATTCTTATTATTAATCATTTTGGATTTATCTGGATTTCCAATTGATCCAGCACCAATTCCATCAGAGCACTGGAATAGCCCTTAAGTCATAAGTCAGGTGTTGGTTGGTTTTTGAACTCTATACTGAACCACTGATCTCTTTTAAATATAAAAAAATTTTGCTGACCTCCCCATGATGGCATATTACTTCCAATAATCATTGTTAAAGGAAATATTTAATGACCCAAAGATTCTATGAATTCAGTAATGCATATAGATGATTTTGTAATTTGGTTATCATTATAGCATTTCCTGTGTTGACAATAGTACATTTATGTATGAGACCTAATTATTCGGATTCATGGTTCCTTTCAGTAGCTCAGAGACCCGCAGCCTTGTAACTTATGCTTTGGAAGTTAATTTATAAAGAAGCAGCTTTTACTCACACATCTTTGTACTAGTATAAGTTCTCACTATTAACATAAATCTGTCACCATCATCACATGCAAACAAACTGGAAGAAAATTAGAAATTTCCTTCCTTCCTTCCTCTGTCCCTCCCTCCCTCCCTTCCTTCCTTCCTTCCTTCCTCCCTCTCTTCCTCCCTCCTTTCCTTCTTTTCTTCATCTTTCTTTATCTTAAAGAACAGCAGAGATCTTTGGAAATCTTAGAAACAGTCATCAGCTTCACAGCTGGAAGCAATGGTGTGGCTTACCTAAAGGTCATACTTTGTACTGTTACTGGTACTTTAGTCACTCAATCACTCAATCAACCAATCAAATCAAGATACAATGCCTCAATTAATGAAGTCTTGGGAAATAAAGCTTTTTTAAAAAAATTGAAGCAGGTCAAGGTAAGAAAAAAAAGGAAAGCTGTGAACCATGTGCTGATGCATGTCTTAGGGCTTTATCAGAATGCTTCTAAAGCTGCACACACAGGTGACTGCTGATCAAGTACCTTGTTTCATGACTTTTATTTTTAATCACCAGAGGAAAATGGATTTCACCTTAGAACAGTTAAAGCATCCTTTTGACATTTCCAACCTTGATTTCTTTCACCTTCTTCACCTTGACATTCAAAGTCCCTGACCACTAAACCAGTGTTTCTCATAGTGTGGTCCAGGAACACCTTCATCAGAATCACCCCGGAGTGCTTGTTAAAAGGGTGGATTCCTAATCCCCACTTTAGACTTAGACAATCAGAGTCTGTACAGTAGGGCCTAGGAATTTCCATTTCTAAACAAGGTCCATGGGCAATTCTTGTGCACCCATATTTGAGAAGGGCTATTTCTGGTCCTATTGTTGTTTTTTCTCATTTCCTGAGAACCTTTGGGGGCAGACGGTTCTCTTCTAAGACTGAATGGCTACCCTGGCTGAGCACAGGTCTGCTTTAAAGGAATCCTCCCTTCACATGTCTCACTTTTCTTTTTGATTTGAGAACAGATGGGAAGAAATAAAGAAATTACTCCAACTAAGGAAATTATTCCAGCTCAACTGTGGCTTTGTAAAGGAGATGCCAGTTGAGCCAGTAATATTTGGCTACTTGGACATGCATGGATGGGCATTCCCAGTAGAGAGAAGGGGAGTAAAAAGATCTTAAAGGCATGAATGGTCTCAGCATGTGAGGGGAACAGGGAGCAGTTGAGTGAAGTGCCTGAATTGCTTCTAGTTAATATACAGATTAAGAAACATATACATGTTGAGATCAAACATGCTACGTATATAATGCATTTAGGTGGATCATGAGATTATGTATGTAGAGGCTTTTTTAAAAGTTTAAATGTTTTATGTAGGGTAATATTATTACTTCATAGACCAAAACTGAAAGTAAAGAGGAAAAGGAGAAATAACATCTATTAAGCACTTACTTGTGTTGGCTCTAAACTAGGAACTTTACATATTTGATCTTCAATTCACCAACATTTCTATAAAATATTATTTTCCTTAATATGAAACCAAAACTAGTAGACATTAGTATAGTAGTCTAGTATACCAGCTAAGTGGGGGAAAGACTAACTTTTAATTCATTTTGCATGGTTCCTTCTTTCTGCTCACAAACTGCCAAATAAACAGATCCCGGAAGTCACCAGAATTAAAGTTTATCATAGGAAGTGGCACTTTTTAGGAATGAGGAATTGCTGGCTCTTACTTTCTCAGAACTTTTAGTTTGATGATCATTCATGCTCTGTTAGCCTGACTGTGTAATATGTAGAAACACTGTGGAAATGAAGCTTAGAAAGGGAAAGTGAGCTGTCCAACATTAGCCAGTCTGTGTAACCAGATGTTACCCTAGCGTAGCCATTCTGACATATTTCTGACTCCACGGTTAACAGCTTCGAGTTGGGCTCCTCTCAAGGACAAATTGCTGGCCTATGGGCTTTGGAATTTTTTTCCTAAAGGAAAAACAGACTTACGCTGCTCGGTTGGCCTTCAGAATTCTATCTAAAAAGCCAGCATTGTATACATTGAATTTCATGAAATTGCTGTCGTTTGACCTTGTTTGACCTATAAAAGCAGCAATTTCAAAACCTAGCAGAAGCATTCCAGATGTGCTTTAAAGAGTTTTCTAGTTTGCCTCAGGTTTTGGTTTTGGTTTCTAGAAGAAAATACAACTATATATTACAGAACTTCCTGTACTTTAAAAAGCTTCACCATACAAAACAATGGTGGCATTGACTATTACACTTGAAAGTGCTCAGAGAAATAAATCCTCATCCATCATTTCATCTTCACAATCCTGCAAATTGAAGACACACCAAAAATTCCATTATTTCCCAATGCTAATGTCAGAGATGAACCACCTACGCTAGGCCATTTGCTCTATCTCTAGAAGAATTTTGTGAATTTGCTCTCTAAAAAAAAAACAACCAACACAAATGTCCTAACTGATTAAAGATCCATGAAAGCAGCTTCCAGTCCTTGTCTTCAATATGATTTCCATCCCGTGCTAATGACTATCAGTCATTATCCTGTGAATACACCCCTTTAGGTCTCCTAATGCCAGCCAGCTGCAAGTAGGAAATTAAAGCAAAAGGAAAGTTGGGCTTTGCAGCAGTTTCACTGTGGGTACCAGATCCAAGAGACACTCATCCATTAACCAAATAGCAGCACTTTCAAACCCAGTGGGAACCAGTGGCCCCCTGCAGAGAAACAGAAATTAGCTTTGAGAGGAGATAATTTGTCTTTAGATGGTTGTCATATTCAGAAAAGCTCTCCAGGCGAAGTGGTGGGAAGAAATGGGAGTGAAGCTTCTGACAACACAGTCACACATAAAACAAAAGCTTATCAAGGAGCCAGGTGGCACTGAAGATTGATGTTCTGTCTTGCTACCTCTGGGACATGTGCTTGAAATGTAGCAGGAGCTGTGGTGCCATTTGCCTCTAATGGCTGCTTGGAAAACTAACACTGCACAAACAATGGCTGTAGATTTAACTCAACTGAAAAGGATCAATGAGACAAATGGAATAAGGTCTTCGAAAAATAAACTGGTGCCATTGGGGGAGACTTTGCAAGGCTTGGGGGAGAAGAGTCAGTACCCAGAGGGTGCTGATGATGGAGACAAAGAAACCTACTAAAGTGGATGGCTGTCACAAAATAAATGATTGAAATTTGAAATACATCCTGGGATTGGGTAGCAAGCTGCAACAAAATGCCACTTGCTGTTCAAAGCAGAAGAAGCACAAGAAATGTTTAAGACTGTGACACTATTTTGACTAACTTGAAAATAATCTAATATTACAGAGCTCGGATTAACTGCCACTGGGTGAAAGTATAGGAAAACGCTCCGATGTCAGTGAACTGAATAGAACAACATTCATTTGCAGAACTGACATTTATTGAGCAGCAGCACAGTGCCAGGTTCCCACCTTCAAGGAGTTTCCAAGATGTGAGACTACAAAAGGCACTCAGGATGTCTTTAATTCTGGGGTATTAGAAGACAAATATCCAGGTAGATGATGTAGAGGTAGACGTATTATTTTTAAAAGTGTTTTGACAATTTTTTCATTGCATTTATGGCTTTAGGTAAGAACCTGTCAATTCATTGAGGAACTTTAATCAAGAGGAGTTAAGAAGTCGGAAGATGAAGAAAGCAAGCAACTTCATGGGTTTTATACAAGCTTTATTAACCGGCCATTGCCCTATCAATTTCAATTTATAGTTACTTTTATATATAAATTAATATCTATGAGGTACTACAGTATAAAAGCTATAGAAGATAATGAAATCATGCATTTATTCATTCAACAGGCATTTTCTGAGCACCTACTACATGTCAGACACTTCCCGAGGAGCTGGACATGCAGTGGTAAAAGAATCTCTATACTCAATGGATTCATAGACTCATGGGTGACAGATAAGTAAACAAGCAATTACAAAAAGGTAAGATCACACTGTTAGTAAATGCAAGTGCCAGGAATCAGGCCTAAGTAGTGTGCCCATCTGCTTAACCCTTAGGATACTCTCTTACAACTCTGAAGTTGATAAAGTATGTTTCTCATTTACAATTGTACCAACAACTTAAATCTGTGTAGAACTTTACAATCACAATATACAGCAGCATTCATTACTTATTTATTTCCCATAATGATAGTGGAAGAGTCAAGCTAGTACTATTTCCATTTTATAAATCAGGAAACTGAGGTTCAAGGAAGTTAGGCTTCCTGTGAAGAGCCATACAGCTAAGGAGTGGCAGGTTTGGGATCCAATCCCATATCTAGCACCAAAACCCTTGCTTTTATAACTATACAGGCCAATTTTTTTAAAATTAAAATTCAGTACGGTTTCACTTCACAAAGTGCTCTCATATGTTCCAGATCATTTAATTTTCCTGACAATACAATGAGGAAAATATCTCAGATTACAAGTCAGAGAACTGAGGCTAAGAGATAATGAGGGATATACCTAGTTTATATTGGTAAAGCTTAGTGGTGAAGCTAAGGCTTACAACCACATTGCCAGACTCTAAATCAATGTTTTTTTCCCACCACAATCTACATATGTAACAATTGTTCAACAACATTCGTGGTTGCCATTTTAAAAATGGAAACATGGGGAGGTGACTTAATGCCTACTTTCCTATCATTAATTGCTTCTACTCTCTCCCCAAAGAAAAAGGTACACACTGTGCTTTTCAGAATAAGTAGTTTATCATCATATTATTTTAAAAAGAGTACTATTACATCATTACTCAGGTATTAGGGCAGAGGAAATGAATTTGGAGATTTGAAGGTTATGGGCTAAAATATGGATCCCAGGACCCTCGAATCAGAGTCACACCTTGCCAAGTGCGGTTGTACTGGTATCTTGAGAATAAGCTAAAGAATCAATCCTGCCTGCCCAACAGGTGGAGGACATGGAAATGGGTATTCTTATGTTATTTTCATATCTTGTTAGACAGAAAAAACCTCTAAGGTCCCTGCTGTAGTGTAGAGGAGGAGTTAAAATTCACAGTTGAAACTGAGGTGATTTTCTAGTCGAGGTTATAAGAATATTCCAGGAAGCTTGGTGGTTCGGGAGGGGATTGGGAGAGGAGGAGCATAAAGTAGCAGAGATACTCTCTATTAAATGCCTGGGATAAGTCATAGGTGAGAAACAATTGTCCACTTCTCATTGCTGGTAAAAATAGTGGATTTGTCACTACCCAGGAATGGGAGGAGGACCCATTCCCAACGCCATAATCAGCCGGAGGGGAGCACTGTTATCTTCTTCAAGTAAATGCAAAAGCCATAGAGAAATTAAGGGGGTCATAATAAGAAACAGGGATTATAATACACCGTACAGTCTCTAGCTGATGGCCTAAATATAGGGCTTCTTCCTTTTAAACAATGTCGGTGGGCAAGTTTTTTTTTTTTTTTAATTGGTTTCTAGGGAGTAAAGGAAACGGATAGCGAGGAAGGACCCACCCAAACAGGAGAAATGGCTATGAGGGACTATTAGAAGGTAGGGCTCGAGTGGGAGTTACAGGAGCTCCGAAGTTTAAAGTACCACGGAGTCCCACACAGTCTCAGTTTTGCTGATGGCTGTTCTTGTATTTTAAAAATAAAATATCTGCTGAGTAGAGTAAAGGAGTGAATCAAATTCCCAAGGTTCTGATTACCTTTCTCTTTGCCAGCTTTTATCACAAAGATCAGTAAGACTGTCAGATGGGATGTAACCTTCCCTCTTGCACTCATTTTAGCTTCAGAGCATGTGAAGTACAGGATTAAAGGTTTTTTGTTTTTTTTTTTCTTTTTTAACAGGTGAGCTCAGGAGAAGAATGTTAAAGAAAAATACCTAGGTACCAGGAGACCAATAAGAAAGGGCAAGCATGTGTGAGAGAAACACCTCCCCATTGTCTGTCATTCCCAGCTCTACTGTGGCCTCACCCGGAGATATATGAAGCTGGATGACCAGATTCTGGAGGGGCAAGTGTAAAATGATGCTGTGCTCCGTCATTATGGGGCCTCTCTCTGCAGTCAAATGGTGGGGACCACACATACTCTCCCCCTCCCATTATCACAGTTTCTCACTGGAACAGCTGCATAAGGCTCCTGGTTATGGCTGTGTCCTCAGTTAAAGGTGCTACCTCAGTAAGGCAAATGTAAACACAGTAAACATCACCTGCCAGGAACTGTGAACGGCCAGAACCTGTTTTTGAGTACCATTCTGCCCAATACTACCAAAAAAACTGCCCTGGAGGCTGTGCTCTCTCCAAGGAAGGGGAGGGAGGGAGGAGCAAGGCCCTGTGTTGGAAAGAGGGAAAGAGGGAACAACATCCATGTGTGGCTGCTCAGCTAACAGGAACCAACAGGTTCTTCTGAGGTTTAACCTGACCAGAAGAGGGGGGGAAATGTTTCTAGAACAGGATCTCTGTGCTTCCAGAGATGAGTAAGAACATGAGCACATGGTGAGGCTCAATAAGCACTTGTTGAACTGTACCAAACTCAGTCAGGATGTCTGGGGAGTGGCAACACTTGTGGATGGTTTTCCGGTCCTCAGGTGTGCCTAAGGCTGATGCTGAGCAATTCAGATACTAGGGCAAGGATTTCCTTCCCCCATAAAATAGAGGTCACAGTTAGTAAAACAGTAAATAAATATTGGCAATGGCAATATTGAGAAGAGAGAAGCAGATGGCAACAGGACCCAGCTAGCTATATAAGAAGCAGGTGTTCCAGCTGGTCATCCTGAATGTCATGCTAAAGAACGGCACTGTTTCAAAGAAGCTTGATACTACCTCAATTGCCTAAAACATGGTCAAAGGCACTTTAGCTGGTATTTCTCTACCTTCTCTATCTTAGGCTGGAATCCTCTACTGGACTGTGTGTATTAGAAGAAAAAGACAGGTATTTGACTAAATCTAGCTTCCATCTCAAGTCTCCCAGCCCTTCAAGGAATACTTCAGAACAAAGGTACCTGATTATCTTTTTATTTGTTTATTTGTTGTTTTGTTTTAACAAATGTTTGGTCCCTACATTTTGTGAAGAGTGTTCAATATATATAAATTTGCTATGTGTGAATTTATGCAGGGCATAGATTTTAAGTGACAGCAGCAGATATTGTTACTCCTCTGCTCTTAGAAAGAATGCTTTTTATCAAAGAAGACTTTGTAAGAGTGTTGCTTGCTCTCAAATCTCCAGCCCAAAGATTGGAGTCCAGAAAATAGTGTGTATTTTTAAAAATGGAAAAATAATACATTTTAGGCTCTTGCTAATTAAATTTCAATAATATTTTCCATTATGAGCATTTAGAAAAGGAAATGTTATCTAAGACTCATCATGCAATGACTGAAGTTATGTTAATTTTTTTCTTTTCTTAAAGGATTAGTAGACTGATTGATCTATATATCTTGAATTATTCTGTGGGATATCCTTTTGGTAAAAATACGGGGTGGATGACAGTTCATGTGGTCAAGTATTAGCAGGTAGTTCAAAAGCTATACTGAGAAAGAGTTGCTTAATGGATTCTTTTCAACCTAAAGGGATATTCAAAACAGAATATAGTCCTTGGAAATGGCCTGTGCAACAATTTTATTGATAACTTTGGATAAAGACACACAAGATTATTTATTAAATTTAAGCAGACCAGAAAGCTGAGATTGCTGCTACTACTACTAATGACAAAGTCAGGATTCAAAATTATCCTAATTAGCAACAAACCAAAAGTATGAAATTTAAAAGCAATAAATGTCTTTCACTTAGATCCCAAATTACTAGCTTTGTCAAGTTTATTAAAAAAAAGATCTGGGGATTTTAATTGGCTAAAAATCAATATGAATTCAAAATTTCATCAGGTTCTTAGACAAATAATAACTACCACCACAAATCTTGGGCTGAATTACGAGCAAAATAATATGCTACTCACAGGAAGATCAATGCAACTGGAATTACCTTTTCAAAGTTCATGTCACTCCCCTGCTCACAATCCCCCAATGGCCACCCAATATGCTTAAAATCCATACTTCACTACCATGGCTACCAGGATGTACATAAGCTGGCTGCTGTTCTCCTTTCTGAAGTCTCATTTTACTCTCCCCTCTCTCACTTAGCCCTCCTTTGCTAGCTCTCTATCTTCTACTTCCTTTTCCTGGCCACTGCCCACAGATCTTTATGTCTTGGTTTCTTTCTATTGTTCAGGAACAGCTCAAATGTCATATTGTAAGAGGCTTTCTTTGACCATCGATCTAAAATAAGCCACCCTCCCATCCTGAAACATTTTCTATCATATTATCCTGTTTTATTTTCTTCAAAACAATTTTTGAACTGAGACCACCTTGCTTATTTATTTCTTTTATGGTTTATCTGGTCTATCCACTACAAGACTGTAAGCTCCATGAAATTTAGGACTTTGCCTGTCTCATTGCTTGCTGTTTTACCAGCATCTGGAATAGTGTTCAAAACAGAATAGGGGCCCAAAAGTATTTGTTGAATGAAAAGTTAAACCATGTGTTCATCAGACCACAGCAGACGGTGCTTAATTCTAGGTATCTCATCTTGAGAGGGATACTGGAGGTTAACCAGGGGATAGTAACCAGGATGATGAGAATCCTAGAAACCTCTTCATATGAGGAAGAATTGACTAAACAAGGACTACTCAATCTGAAGATAGATATCCTGTAGAAAAGGGAGCAAACTTGTTTTGCCAATATTCTGGATGGCAAAACTAGAAGTAATGGGTAATTTACAGAGAAACAGACTTTTGGTTCAATTTTGAAGGAAGAACTTTCTTTAAAAAAGGAAAGGAGGACAGCCATGGCATGGACTGCCTTTTGGAGTGCTAAGTGTTCCATTAATGTTTGCATTTGGCAGGGGGCTGGATGGCTATCTGTCAGGGGTGATGTTAAATAGATTCTGACATGGGGTGGGTGGTAATCTAGATGACCTTCAATCAAGGACTCTCAATTCTAAACATTATATAATAATACAAGTCTGTTTGCATACTAGTATAAGATTTCCCAAAGGATGTTCCTTGGAATATGAGGTCCTTGTGATACTCTCATGAAACAAACAAACAAAAAAAAAACAGTTGGGAAATAGTAGAGACTACACTTCCTTCTATGATGTGCCACAGTAAAGAAGAGTGAGCAAACATTTTCCCAACCCTATTTTTACCTTGGGACCAGTTCTCACACAGTACCTATTAAATCCCACAGAACTGTATCCTGTGGAACACATTTTGGGAAATGTCAGCCTACACTATGGGAACAGTATTTTTTTCTCCTTAGAATATCATAAAGTGCAAAGAGTCTAGAATTTCTACATTCTGATTTATAACAAAGATTTTGGCTTAGAACATGGAAGTTATACAGCACTCAGAGAAAATTTTAAAACTTTCTGCAATTTTATAAGGACAAGTAATCTATAGGTCACGGGAATTGGTAGTATTTTGTTGATTTAGAAGAACACAAGCAGATCAAAGAAACTGACATTCTACTGAAAAACAGTTCCTGCACATGTTTGTATTAAGAGTTTCTTTGAACACTATGCCCATGAATAACTCATATACAACTTATAGTTGCAAGATATTGAAAACATTAATATTTCATATGCTGAAGTACTTAGAGATGAACATTCATAGTGTATTTTTGAAACTGACCAAAAGCAAGAAAAATTTGATTTATAGAAAAAGAAACTCGTATCTTTTGTTTGGAGTGTATTAATTTGGTGAGAATGCAAAAGATTGGAAGGATTCAGTCAACAAATACTTAGTACTTACTATGTGCTGGGCGTTAAAGATACAGTGGTGAGCAAAACAAGATACTGTTTTCAGGATGCTCATTTCTTAGGAAGAGGCAGACAATTAAATGGGTTGTCATAATAAAGTATGATAAGAACAGTAACGAGCTGGAGCTGGCTACTATCGGCTTGTGAGAGTGGGTTGTTAAATTTTCAAATTTTTGTAAGCCAGCTGTTAAACAGGGTCATCATCAAAAACCATATTATATAAACATACAACTAAATAAATTTTATTTAAAAGTGATAATATATACTCAGAACTCATCACTTACCAATTATTTTAAATTTTACTATTACCTATGCTCTTGTGGTTATATCTATTGCATCTGCATGGTGGGAATTCTACATAATCAAGTGCTACTGTGCATCTCTTCCAAACACCACCTTTAGCACCATGTTGGTAGCTTAAAATCAGCCATGGTAGGAGTATCTGCACCATGGAAACCGGCAAATGCTACAAATGAGGGCTTGATTAATTGCTCTTTCCCTTTTCTTTCCAGAGAGCTAAACAATTACCAGCACATCTTTGGATGGGAATTCTTTTCAAGTTCCAAGGTTTCAGGTTGAAACAGATGAGACCTCCGCTAAAAGATAAAGGCTACCATAGCAGATTTTTGTATCCTGGAATTCTTGACTTCTGAAAGGCCCTCCTATATCAAATGTTTACTTTCTCTTAAATGTATTTTCACTTAATAAATACGTGTTGAACACTTACCATATGCAAACATTGCATTAGGGTCTGAGAAGTATGCAGAATTGAATTAGAAATGGTTCCTGATCTCAAAGGATGTACAATCTCATGAGAAGTTGTGCCAGTTTGAATGTATTGTGTCCCCCAGAAAAAGCCATATTCTTCGATGTAATCTTGTGTGGGCAGACCTATCAGTGTTGATTAGATTGTAATTCTTTGAGCGTTTCCATGGAGATGCACCCCATCCAGCTGTGGGTGATGACTCTGATTGGATAATTTCCATGGAGGCGTTACCCCACCCATTCAGGGTGGGTCTAAATTAAATCACTGGAGCCATATAAATGAGCTGACAAACAGAAGGAACTCAATGCAGCTGAGAGTGACATTTTGAAGAGGGGCTACAACCAAGAGGGACACTTTGAAGAATGCACAGAAGCTGAGAGAATAGCTGCAGATGAGAGACAGTTTGAAGACGGCTGTTGAAAGCAGACTCTTCCTCTGGAGAAGCTAGGAGAGGACAAACACCCCAAGAGCAACTAATCATGACATTTTGGAGGAACTGCAGCCTAGAGAGGAACATCCTGGGAGAAAGCCATTTTGAAACCAGAACTTTGGAGCAGACATCAGCCACATGCCTTCCCAGCTAACAGAAATTTTCCAGACACCATTGACCATCCTCCAGTGAAGGTATGCGATTGTTGATGTGTTACCTTGGATACTTTATGGCCTTAAGACTGCAACTTTGTAACCAAATAAACCCCCTTTATCAAAGCCAATACATTTCTGGTGTTTTATATTCTGGCAGCATTGGCAAACTAGAACAGAAGTTAAGATGTGAAAAGATAAATATTGAAGGAAAGTAAACTGTAACTTTTAAATGAGTGTTCAGATAGCCGGTTCTATTAGAATTCAGATTCCACAGAAGAGGTGAGATATATTTATGGATAAGATCTGACAGCTAAAGGAAAGTATGAAGGACATTGCAGATAGGAGGGAATAGTATGGGGAAGAGTAAGGAGTCAAGAAAAAGCCAAGGATGCTGTGATGGTTAGGTTCATGTGTCAATTGGGCCAGGTGATGGTACACAGGTGTCTGGTCAAGCAAGCACTGGCCTAACCATTACTGCAAAGACATTTGTGACTGGTTAATAAACTAAAAGCCTGGCTAATTAAATCATCAATTGGCTTTAGCTGTGACTGATTACATCAACAAAGGGCATGTCTTTCACAATGAGAAAATGCAATCAGTTGGATTTAATTCAATCAATTGAAGACTTTTAAGCGAGACTGACAGAGGACCTTCACTTCTTCTTCGGCTAAGCAGCGAAGTGTTTCCTGAGGAGTTCATTGAAGTTGCCAGTTCGTTTCCTGAAGAGTTCATCGAACACATTCATTGGAGTTGCCAGTTTGCTGCCTGTCCTACAGAATTTGGACTCATGCATACCCACAGCATGAGAGTGAGACATTTATAAAATCTTGTATTTATAGATATCTCTTGTTGATTCTGTTTCCCTAGAGAACCCTAACTAATACAGTTGTTTTTGGAAACACTGATCAGACTAATTAGAAGGTTTGGGTTATATAGAATACACCGTTAATTATCTTCCACAGTTGTCCCTTATGAGACATGCTTCCTTAGTGTTAAAGATAGGGGATCTGGTTCAACATGATGTTCCCTGAGTATATCAAATCTTTTCTGGCAAGTTTAAAATTGTCACATGAGAACACTTAAATGGAAAAGAGACCTGCCATAATACCTATCACTCCACTGACTGCCAAGGGTTGATTTAGAAGATATCGTCGACCATGAGGTCATCTTCTCTCTACTCCTATGTTTTCTTCCTGAAGCATTCAGGCAAAAAGGACCATTTCCTATTTCTTTCCTTTGCTACATGATACTTTGTTAAGGTTTCAAATTAGAATCACATGCTAAACATTCCGGGTGCCTCTCCCTTCCAGCGTGGGGCTCTCTGAGGGCCTCTAGTGGCTCTGCCCCCAATCCCATAAATTCCAAGATACTCTCATTGTATGAGAGAATATCTCTAGAATTAGAAATGAATCCTTATTGCCTAATCCTCTAAAAAAAACTGCCCTTGCTGATGCTAATAATACTTATTAGGAAAAAAGGCTATATTTACGTACCACTTCCTAGGGAATAAGTCTTATTCATCCAAATTATCCCTTTTAACTTTCTAAGGGAGGCTCCACAAATGCTTTTATATAAACTCTACAAATAAATATAAAAGTGATCAGACCCACTTAAGGTGGTATTATAATGATCTGGGTCTGAAGAACCGGCTCAAAATCCAGCAATCTTGCCACTATACCAGGGGTTGGCAAACTATGGCCTGTGGCTAAATCTGGCCTGCCACCTACTTTTGTAAGTAAAGTTTTGCTGGCAGACAGGCAGGCCCATTCATTTCCATATTATCAATGGCTACTTTCCTGCTCCAAAGGGAGAGTGGAGCAGTTGTAACAGAGACTTCATGGCCCATGAAGCCAAAAATATTTATTATCTGGCCCTTTAAAGAAAAAGTTTGCTGACCAATATACTATGTCATATTGCCTCAGTCAAGTGATCCTAAATTCCCAGGATCAAATGAATGGACTCTTTCAGTCCAACATGTGATGCAGCAATCTATATTTACTGGGTACCAGAATGGGACTCTTTAGGCCTCGAGTACCTCATGGGGATGCCTGTCATGAATACATCAACCATAACTTGGCCAAGGGTGGTAAAAGGGCTCTGGTTACAAGGTGCTCAACTACTTTCAGATTGGCCTGTGATTACTATCAACATTTTTGAGGTTTACAAGAAACCAAGGAAAAAGAACAGAATAGAAAAATAGAACTGAAAACTTAAAAGATTAAATGAAAGCCTAAGGTAATGAAGCAAGCAGCTGAGAGGAATAGAAACGGATTTTATGAAATTCCACAGTCGCAGTTTGCTTCTTGTTGTCTTTTCTCAAAATTCCTTTCACCTTATCCCCTATTTCCTTGCTTGACTAAAGACTCATATCACAGATATAAAATACAAGTGATGCTTTACTTTTTTATCACTATAAATTAAAATGTTCACCAGTGTGTATCTGTATGCGGGGGAGAGGGAGGAAGATGAAGAGTGGAGGACTAGTTCTCATAGAATTCATTGCGAAGTCTGTGGTTTACTATAGTGAACAAATGCCTGCCTTTTATGTTCTTTTAAATCCTGTAAGACTGACAAGTTTAGCCAGTCAACCAGAGACACTTCATTTCCCTCCAAAAAAGAAGAGTGCACTATCAGCACTCTGAAGCCACTGCAGCAAATAACCAGATCACTGTGACTTGTCTTCATCACAGGATTATAAACTAAACTCTTTAATCTGTTAATGTAAGCAAGGCTTCTTTTAACTTACTGCATACAACCTGAATTGTGGAGATTTATTTAAACCAAGTTCCAAACTGTTATCAAGAAAGACGCAATTCATTGGATGAGAGGCAGACAGCATGGTTGGGACATGTGGCAGGAGTTATATGCTGGAAAGTTGACGTAAGTGAAGGCTTCTCTCAGGGAAGTTTTTGATTTTCTGAGAGAACCAGATAATGGACAGTCTGGGATAAGTCTAACCGAGCCACATCTTCAGTCAACATCTTTAGTCAATTCAATGGGCAAAGGTTATACTCCTAATCTGGCTGTCTATCTGATAGTTGGCCCACACTGGGTATTGAGTACATTTTGACTGAACAGAATGTTCCCAGTGGGCCATCTGTCAACTAGGCAACAGGATGTGCAGCTCTTGCACAAGAAAAACAACACAAAGCATATGCCTACCTAGTCAGAGTAGACCTTCCACATTATCCCTCTAAACAGATAATGGTTACTTCCTCACTTTCATATAAACAGAAAACACACAAGCAATAAAAATCAAAGTTCCCATGATGGTGACTTATACATACATTTCATGTCAGGATATAGGTTTGGATGATTAGGCTTGAGTTGATAACGGCCTTTTTAAGTAAAAAATAACGATATTTGATAGAACAAAATTCTATTACAATCAAAGTAGAAAACCCAGTGTGATTTTAATGCAGACAGATATTTTCGGTTAATATTTCAGACATAGCTTAAAATGACCTCCTTTTTAGTCAGGGATTGGCTCCCAAAGGGGATTTCAAGTTTGGTTATAAAAATTGAGTCTAATATGATTAAAAGGGTGTAATAATACTATTTCACCTACAGAAGCATGGCAGGGAGGTATGGCCAAGGACATGGAGAAGCAAAGTAAAGTAAGGACTGCATATATCAAACTGTTAAGAATGGAATGCGTGGTAGTATTAAAGGATCAGAGAAATTAAATTTGTTGGATAAAAATGTAGAAAAGAATATATATATAGATCAAGGCAATCTTTGGATTTAAAAATGGGGTAAAGATAAGCAATTGAGCAGTTTCCTTGGCAGGACTGTGGTGGAAGTGGAAGTGATTTACACCTATCTGAAGAAGTAGATATGAAAAATAACCTTTGGGTAGAATAAGAATGCACCTAAAAGGAAAGAAGAGCTGCAGCAGAAAACGTCTTGCCCATCGTGGATTTTATATTCCCTATCTTAGCAAATACCATCTTTCTAGTCAACAAATTTTTAAAAACCTGAGCATTGTGGTAGATTCTGACTAGTAAATCCAGTGGCCATGTGATTCTACCTCCAAATGCATTTCATACCCATTCTTTCATCTCCTACTGTCTTATTCAGGGGATTTTTTTTTTTTTTTTAATTCTCTTCAACTGTGAAATATATACTATATGGAAATGTTCATAATATGGATATACATTTTAATGAATGATCATAAAGCAAACAACCACTGGATCCACAAACCTTGTTAAAAAAAAAAAATTCCAGTATCGTAAGTTCTCCTCCTCTATAAATCAAACCTTTTCTTTTCCTACCTGAAATAATCTTTGTAATAATCCCTTTTATTGCTATTCTTGGTGATTTTGTCATTTAGATATATATCCCTAAACTACATAGGTTAATTTTGCCTGTTATGAACATAGTCATACCTCATATATTCTTTTGTGTCTTGCTTCTTTCTTTCAACACAATGTTTGTTAGATTTATTCACACTGCTGTGTATAACATGAAGTCATTCATTTACATTGCTGTATAGTATTCTCATTACGTATTTAAGACAATTTATCCAATCTCCTAAATGTGCTATGCCATTTCATACTTCCATACCTTTGCTAATGCTTTTTTCCTTTACCTGGGACATTTTCCTACCTTGCTGGATTCAGCTTAAGTATCATCTCCTTTATGAAATCTCTCTTTAATGACCTTCAAGGTAGAATTGATCACTCCAGATATAAAAGATATAACATTGAATTGTTAATATGTCTTCCCCTGTCTACTAAACAATAAACTTGAGGGGCAAGACTCAGATCTTCATCTCAGTAGTCCCAGTGTTTTACACAGTGCTGTGTATTGTCTATGCACATGAGAAATGTTGGTTAAATAAGTTCAAGGATAGTTACACAACTTTCAAATAAGATTTTTTAAACATCAAAGAATAAAGTAACTATGATCTACATGAACAGGAGAGATTTAAAAAGGTGAGCCCAGTACATTGGCCTGAGGTTCATAGATTTGGACTTTAATCTTCCCATAAAGCATCTACCACTGTAGGATTTGGGTGTTGACACAAGTCCTCCATGGCTGATATCTCAAAGCTAAATAGCACTCTTAAATGATTGTAAACTTTAGCCTTCATTTTTTGTTGTCTACCAATTCATGTGCCCATTACCCTATTACCTGTAGGTAAATATGCAAATGCTAAACAAGCCTGCAAAGGAAAATACAATGAATGAATTTATTAAGAGCATACATTTTTCACCAGAGCACAATCTTCAAAGCAATATGCTGCACTGTCATTATCTCATTACAGTAATTTCAACACTTGCTCCTGTTAACGCATTAAAAAACATTTTAAATCATTTTCTTCATTGCAGGCACAACAAACTATCTCATTACCCAAATATGGATCAGTGCCAAATGATAAGTCAAGGGATGTTATGAAAGAAATTTATAAATGCAGGTAAGAGTCCGAGTTCAGAGAAAGGAAACCATATAACAATATATAACTGTAAACCACTGTTCGACAAAGAGGAAGTCATTTTTTAAAATTTTGTTACTGTTATGCTATAACAGAGCTCACACATTGCCTTTCACCTTATTTTGAATTTTCTAGAGGGAAAAGATGTCTTGTTATTTGACTAAACTTTTTTCTTGCATAATACCTATGTAGACATAAATTAACCTTTATACATGTACCTAACATTGTAAAACAATCCTATTTAAACATTTGGATGAAAACCTTAAATAAAAAACAAAAAACAAAAAACAAAAACCTTGTCATTTTAAACACATTGTTTAAAGTAGAGGTTGGCAAACTGTCACCCAAAACCCAAATCCAGCTGCCACATGCTTTTGTAAATAAAGTTTTATTGAAACACAGCTGCACTCATTCATTTACATATTGTCTAAGGTTGCTTTTAGGCTACAATGATGGAAATGTTGCAACGGAGAGCATATGGCCTGCATAGCTGAAAATATTTACTCTGGACCTTTCCAGAAAAAGTTTGTTGACACATTGTCTAAAGCCTTGCTACTCAATATATGAACCATGGACCAGCATCATCTGACTCCTTGTTAAAATGCAGACTCCGGCCTCAACCAGACTGCCTGAATAAAAATATGCATTTTAAAAAGATCTCCAGGGGGGATCTTCCAGAGAAGATGGTAGGGTAGGGATCACCAGAACTCAGCCCTTCTACCAAAACAACTATTTAACAGGCAGGCACTGTCTGAGAGAAGTATTTCGTAACTCCAGAGGCCAGAAGAATACTGTATAACATCCAGGAAAGAGCAAGAGGAAGAGGCTGATAAATTACTGCAAAGAACTGTAAATTGCTCTCTCTGCATGATGCCTACCAGTGCCCACCCCCAACTCTTGCTGTAGGCTGGCATGAGGTCTAGTTCCTGGCCAGCTTCTGACAGAAAGGGACATAAAAATCCTCTTCCCCAAACTGCAGCTTTTGATAAGGGTATTTGGATCTCCGGGTCCAGGTTCTAAGGGAAGCTTTTGTTTCGATTCTCCCTGAAGGTGACAGAGGTGGTAGAGATTTAAGGATGCAGTCCTTCCTTGGGGCAGTGGGGGACAGTTAGCTGAAGGGCTGCATTTACAGTGCAGGCCAGGAAAGCTCAGCTTTCAGAAGCTATCGGAGAAGCTTTTGGCACCCTTCCTGATACCCTCCCCAGGTCACTTTGGAGCTGGCCTGTAAACCCTTAGTGGGTCCTAGGCCTTATTTTGGCTGGGAAAGATTGTCCTCGCTGGGGTGATCTTCCTCCAGAATTTGCCCTCCATGCAAAAGCAGCATGAGACAATGAAAGGAGTGTAAAAAAATATAGAGGTGGACACAATCTGTGAATGTCAAGGAGAGAGTTCTGACAGCTGAAAAAGAAATGTGTTACGTACACGGGAATCCCAATTAGATTGAGTGTCATTTCTCATCAGAAAACATGGAGGCAAGAAGGGACTGGGTTGAAAAACTTAAAGTGCTGAAGAAACACAGCTGCCACCCAAGAATTTTATATCTGGTGAGACTATCTTTCAAAAATGAGGGAGAGATTAAGACATTCTCAGATAAACAAAAGCTAAGGGAATTCATCACCACTAAACCTTCCCTACAAGCAATGCTAAAGGGAATTCTTCAAACTTAAAGGAAAGAACACTAGACAGTGGTTCAAACTGACATAAAGAAATAAAGACCTCTGGTAAAGGTAGTCATTTAGGTAATAATAAATGCCAGTAGTATTGTATTGTAATGTATTCTTTGGTATGTAACTCTACTTCTTACTTCCTACAGGTGCTAAAATGCAAATGCATAAAAAGTAATGATAAATCTAGGTTTTTGGATATACAGTGTACAAAGATATAAATGGTAACAAGTACAAAAAAATGGTGGGGGGAGAGTGGAGAATAGGAAAAGTATATGTGCATGCTATTGAATTTAAGTTGGTATCAAGCCAAATAAGATTGTTATAAACTTAGTATGTTAAATTTTAACCCCATGGTAACCATAAGAAAAATAGATGACAAATATATCTAAAGAGAAATGAAAGCAACTCAATATGGCACAACACACACAAAAACAAATGAATATAAAAGTAGGCACTAACTGAAGTGAGGGACAAAAATGGCATAAGACTTACAAAGGCTAAATAGCAAAATGGCAGACAAAAATCCTGCCTTTTGTATGTAGTGACTTTAAATGTAAATGGAATAAACTCTCTAGTCAAAAGCTGGAGATTGACAGAATGGACCAAAAAAACATGACCCAACTATATGCTGTCTGCAAGAGACTCACTGTAAAGTCAGATACAGGTAGATTGAAGGTGAAAGGATGGAAAAAATATATACCATGCAAGAAGTAACTAAAAGAAAGCTGGAGTGGCTATATTAATACCAATACAATAGACTTTGGGTCAAAAACAGTTACATGGAACAAAGACGGTCATTATGTACTAACAAAGGGAACAATTCAGTAGGAAGATGTAATAATTTAAACATATATGCACCTAACAGCAGAGCCTGAAAATACATGAAGCAAATTCTGACCAATTTGAAGGGAGAAATGACAGTTCAACATTAATAGTAGAAGACTTTAACATGCCACATTCAAAAATAGATAGAAAATCTAGTCAGAAGATCAAGAAGGGAGTACAAGACTTGAATGATATACTAATCCAAAAAGACCTAAGAGACATATATAGAATACTGCACACAACAAAAACAGAATACACATACTTCTCAAGTGCACATGGATCATTCTCCAGGATAGACATGTTGGGTAATAAAACAAGTGTCAACAAATTAAAAAATACTGAAATCATACAAGGTATATTCTCTGACCACAATGGATTGAAGCTAGAAATCACTAACAGAGAGAGAAATGGAAAATTCACAAATATGTGGAAATTAAACAATATACTCTGATTAAGGAGGAAATCAGAGGTGAAATTAGGAAATATCTTGTGGCAAATGAAAATAAAATTACAAGATACCAAGACTGAGGGGATGCAGCAAGGGAAATGCTGAAAGGGAAACTTATAGCTCTAAATGCTTACATTAAAAAATAAGAAAGACTTAAAGATAGATCCCTAATCTCAAAACTGGAAGAACTAGAAAAAGAAGAGCAAACTAAACCCCAAGTGAGGAGAAGGAAGGAAATAACAAAGATTAAAGTAGAGATAAATGAAATAGAAAACAAAATAAAAAAGACCAATAGAGAAAATCAATAAAACCAAAAGTTGGTTCTTTGAAACGATCAACAAAATTGACAGTCCTTTAGCTGGACTCAAAAAGAAAAAAAGAGAGAGGATACAAAGAATGATAATCAGAAATGAAAAGGAAGACATTACTACCAACCCCACTGCCAAAAAAAGAACAAACAATCCTAAGGCAATAAATTAGATAACCTAGATGAAATGGACAAATTCCTAGAAACACATAAACTACCTACAAAGACTCAAGAAGAAATAGAAAATCTCAACAAACTAATTACTAGTAAAGAGATTGAATCAGTAACCCATAACCTACCAACAAAGAAAAGCTCAGGACCAGATGGCTTCACAGGGGTATTCTACTAAACAGTCCAAGAAGACTTAACTCCAATTTTAGTCAAACTCTTCCAAAAAATTGAAGAGGAGGGTACACTCCTTAATTTATTCCATGAGGCCAGCAATACCCTCATACCAAAGCCAGGTAAAGATACCACAAAAAAAGAGAAAACTATAGAACAATATCTCTTATGAATATAGATGCAGAAATCTTCAACAAAATACTTGCAAACCACATCTAACAGCACATTAAAATAATTATACATCATGATCAAGTAGAATTTATATGTGGTATGCAAGGTTGGTACAACATAATAAAATCAATTAATGTAAGACACGACATTAAGAGAATAAAGTATAAATACCACATGACCATCTCGATGCATAAAAGACACTTGACAAAATATAGCACACATTCCTGATAAAAATACTTAGAAACCTCCTCAACATGATAAAGGACATATATGAAAAGTCCACAGCTAACAGACTACTTAATGGTAAAAGACTGAAAGCTTTCCCTCTAAGGTCAGGAACAAGACAAGGATGATCACTTCATCACTGTTATTCAACACTGTACTGGACGTTCTTGCCAGAGCAATTTTACAGGAAAAAGAAAAAAAAAGGCATTGAAATTGGAAAGGAAGAAGTAAAACTTTCCCTATTAGCAGATGATATGATCCTATATATAGAAAACCCTGAAAAAGCCACAACAAAGCTCCTAGAGCTAATAAATGAATTCAGCAAAGTGGCACAATACAAGATCAACACCCAAAAACCAGTAGTGTTTCTACTCACAAGCAATGAACAACAGGAAGAAGAAATCAAGAAAAAAAATTCCATTCTCAATAGTAACTAAAATGATTAATTATCTAGGATAAATCTAACCAAGGATGTAAAGGACAGCAACCACAGAAAACTACAAAAAATTGTAAAAAGAAATTAAATTCTGTGTTCATAAATTGGAAGGCTGAATGTTGTCAAGATGTCAATACTACCCAAAGTAATTTTAGAATCAGTGCAAATCCAATCAAAATTCCAACAACCTTCTCTTTAGACATAGAAAAGCCAATCTCTTCAAATTTATGTGGAAAAATAAGAGGCCCCACATCTTGAAAAAGAATAATGAAGTTGAAGAACTCTTACTTCCTAATCTTATTACAAATCCACAGTAATCAAAATAGCATGGCAGTGGCACAAGGGTAGACATATAGACCAATGGAAATGATCTGAGAGCTCAAACATCAACCCTCATATTTATGGCCAACTTATTTTTGACAAGGTGGCAAAGGGGACTCAATTGGGGAAGAATAGTTTCTTCAACAAATGGTGCTGGGAAAACTGGATCCCCATCTGCAAAAAAAAAAAAAAAAAAAAGGAGGACCCATACTTCACACTATATACAAAAAATCAACTCAAAGAGGATCAAAGACCTTAGTATCTTAATATAAGAGCTAGAACCATCAAACTCCTAGAAGAAAATGTAGGGACTCATTTTCAGGAGCTAGTACTAGGCAATAGTTTCTTAGACTTTACACTCAAATCACAAGCAGTAAAAGAAAAAAAATTGATAAATGGAACCTCATCAACATTAAACACTTTTGGTCCTCGAAGAACTTCATCATGAAAGTAAAATGACAACCTAATTACACAATGGGAGAAAATATTTGGAAACCACATATCCAATAAGGGATTAATATCCAGAATATAAAAAGACATCCTTCAACTTAACAACAAAAAGACAAACAGCCCGATTAAAAAATGGTTCAAAGACTTAAACAGATACCTCTTCAAAGAAGATATACAAGTGGCGAGAAAGCACATAACAAATGCTCAACATCATTAGACATCAGGGAAATGCAAATCAAAATCACAAGGAGATACCATTTATACCCATTAGAATACTGTTATTTAAAAAATGGAAAATAAAAAGTGTAGGAGAGGATGCAGAGAAATAAGAACACTCATTCATTGCTGGTGGCAATATAAAATTGTGCAGCTGCTATGAAAGGCATTTTGGTGGTTCCTCAGAGAGCTAAGAATAGAACTATCATATAATCTGGCAATCCCACCTCTAGGTATATACCCAAAATAATTGAAAGCAAGTGCTTGAACAGATATTTGCACACTGATGTTCATAACAGTACTATTCACAACTGCCTAAAGATGGAAGAAATTCAAGTGTCAATCAACTGATGAATGGATAAATAAAATGTGATACATACATACAATGGAATATTATTCAGCCTCAGAAAGGAATGAAGTACTGATGAATGTGACAACATGGATGAACCTTGAAGACATCATGTTGAACGAAATAATCCAGAAACAAAAGGATAAATATTGTATGAGCTCACTGATTTGAAACAATCAGAATAAGCAAAGTCATAGTGTCAGAATCTAGAATACAGGTTACCAGGGGATGGAGTGGGGATAGGGAATGGGAAGTTAATGTTTAAAATGTACAGGGTTCCTATCTGGAATGACGGATTGGTAATGGATGGTGGTAACAATAGCACAGCACTGTGAATGCAATTAACAGCAGTGAGATATATATCTGAAAGGGGAAATGTTAGATTATATATATGATAACAGAATAAAAATTTTAAAAATCCATGGAAATACACTACACAAAGAGTGAATCCTAAGTTAAACTATGGATTTAATTAACAATATAATTACAAAAATGTGCTACCATCAATTGTAATAAATGTTCCATACCAATGCAAGCTGTTGGCGGTGCAGTGGTTTATGGGAATCCTGCATTTTATGCATGATTGTTCTGTAAACCCACAACTTTTCTAATAAAGAAAAAACAAACAAATAAACAAAACAAAACAGATCTCCCAGGTGATTAATATGAATATCAAATTTTAGAAAAACTGGTTCATAGAACATAATCCTAAAGATCAACAGAACTGTAAAAAAAAAAAGAAAAAAGGGGGTGGGGGGGTGGGATTATTACAAGACTCACAATAGTTTATTTCTAGAAATAGCTTACTACTAGATTATAGAGGAGAGAGCTGCTTACAAAGATTTTTTATAAAAATGAAAAAGAGAAAAAAGGGAGGTAGATTGCAAATTATGTAAAGCACTAATATTATATATGAAAGGGAAAGATTTCTAGCATCAGTTTAAATCCCTAGAGAGAATAGGGCATGTGCCAAGGTGGCTGGTTTTTTTCATAAAAGAATGACTACTGTTGAAAGCAGGTCTAGACATCATATCACTCCCTCTAGTCCAGAGACAAGTAAGAAACAAATTTGCTGATTTCAACCAAGTCCATTTGGTTGTCATGTTCATTTCCTTTTTAAATACTCCATTTTCTCTTGTGTAACAGGAAAACTGTTTTTCCAATAAGGCAAATGGGTTAAGATTTGCTCCTTGAAAACAAACATCTTAGAAAGTCCACTCTAAATCTCTATTTTTTCATGAGTTATTGCGTTCTATTTGTAACAGGCTAAATGCTGTCATTTTGGGTTTACTTTACCCAACCCTGTAAAAATCTGACAGAAATGAATACCATTTCCTCTTGAAAGCTTGATCTATCATTGTGTTTATACCTAATATCTTTAAGTTTTCTAGTTTTTGATTTGGTACATTTCAATACATCCAAATTAGACCCTCCAAAGATAATATATAATATATAAAAAGCACAAAGATCATTTTGTGATCTGCCCTTCTTATCAATGATCAGCAGAATTTAGACCTAAAAAAAAACCACATGCTAGAATTGGAATCCTCACTGGAAAAACATGTCCAGGAGCTAGCAAAAATATGTCAGGCAATAATTTGAGAGGAAAAGTTATTGCTCTTTTGCTTACAACTCAGTTGCTCAGAGATTGTTACCTTTTGCTCCCAAACTCTCTGCTTTGGGCCAGCTGGACTAGCAGGCAGAGAATCCACTCAAGGAAAAGGAATCCTTTGTTTAAGAGCTTTCAAACTGGGCTATCTTTGATTTCAGAGACGACAAACTGATTTATGTCACAGCCTATTTATACCTTTTGCCCCCTGCCTCGATTCTTACAATTAAATCTAAGGAGGAAGGTGGCTGCTATTTTATGGTCTCTTTTCAGAGCATTACTGGAACTTATAGCCAGGAAGAAATTCTGAAGATGACCAATATCCTCTGTTTAGAGATAACAAATTGAGGCCTAGAGAGGGTAAGTGTACTGCCCAAACTCACAGCACAAGTTGGTAGCAGATCACCAGGATGTGTACTTCTCAAGGACAGAGAGTTCTCATCTTTTAAATTTCTGCAATTCCTAGAGCTTTGTACAGCGTCTGGCACACAGTAGGCATTCAGTAACTGTCCAACTAATACAGATTTCTGAATTCCAGTCCAAAGTTTTTTCCATTGTACCATGCGTTTTCACATTTAACAATGGATTAATCTCTCTTTTATCTTCCAAAAGAATCAGAAGTCACATTTCAAATTATGCTTTTACACAGGTATAATTAAATCTTTAAAAGGTGGGATGGCAAAGAAATTAGTGGCTAGAGCCTAACAGAGGACGTTTTACAACCCACAGATGCCAACAGCAGGCAGTTCCACCCTACTCCACCCTCTTCCCCCACAGTATAATGGCAATTATATTCCAGGGTGAAAAATATAATTATCTAAATGAAACCAGGAAAAAAAAAAGGCATACAACACAAAAGGATTAGCTGCTCATGGACTTGAGGTTGGGGGAGGCAGAGGATGGATTCAGGCTGACAATTTTGTAAAGTAGCCATCAATTATTTAAATCATTGTGACTTTTCAGACAGCATTCTGGACAGCAAGTGAAAAAAAAAAACACTTTAAAATTTTGAAAACTGTAAATTAGGAGAGAGCTGCTTGTTATGTGGTTTTGGAGTGAAACGTGCTCTGCCTTTAGAGAAAGGAGTAGAAGGAAAGGAAAAGTCACCCTAAATGGGAGGTGGCTCTAGATGTGACTTTTCTGTAAGTTCAGCAGAACAGTATATTTTTCTTACAGTACAAGTGTTGATGCTGCTAAAATCCAATGAAAATAAATTACGCAGTACATGAAAGGTAGCAGGTTTTAGCTAAAACCACAGGTAGAAGGGAAGAGAACTAGGACAAAAGGAGAAGGGCCTGAATTCCACAACTGGATCTGCCATTTAACAAGTGGGTCACCTTAGGCAAGCCACTAAATGTGGTGACCTTGACTCTTCAGTGAGGGAGTTGGATTAATTTTTAAGGTACCATTTAGCTCTAAAATTCTTTTGAAGTCTGGTCTTTCTATGATAGATAGTACCAATACTAGCTGGGGAAAATTCACACTATAGGCTATGCATAGACAATCAGGCTTTTTATATAAAGTTATATATATAGTTATGATTTACAAAGAATATTTTTTTCCAGGTATATGAGTTTGGTTACAACATTCTATGTCTGCTATGCAATGTTTCTAATACATAAGTAAACCAGCCAGTGTCTATATGTCCAGGACCCGAAAGCAATAAAGAAGTCGAATTAAAATGAGCCTAAAATGTTTGCCATAGCTTGAAGTATTTGCATTTGGTAAGTTAGTTCTAAGGCAATTGATTATTTCTCCCTAGGCACAAGATCTGCAATTGGGTTAGCATTCAAGAATCTAGTCTATACTGTCATGAGTGAAATGCATTGGTTTTCCCCAGATATAACCAGTTAAGAAAGAATAAAAATAGCTTTAAGTCTAGTCATTTATACTTAATTCTATAAAACTACTCCATAAAAAGCAGACATTATAAATATATAACTAATGACATAAATATTCAATTAATGCATTTTAGATGAATATATGAACTATAGGAAGCTTTTTAAATTACAGTTAAATTTAATTATTAATTAAAAGCATTCACTAAACTGTAACAATATAAATAACAACTTATCTCTGATTTTTTTGTTTTTCACTTAAAGATAAACTTCCTCTTATGTCTTATGCATAAAAAAGCTTATGATTATCTGCTACTTACAAATTTCTTGTGCTTTTGTCTGTTAGTTATTTCTGCACTTATACTTTGGTCCTTCTGTTATACTCCTTCCACCCTATTAATTTCTTTCCAAAAGAGGAGGACTTGCTAATCTAATAAGCCTCTGAGTTTGTATTGCATTTTACTAATATGCACATTTGCTGTACATTCAAGGAGGTGTGCACGGTACAACTTCCTATGCTTTCCATCTCCCTGGGAGTAAACATATTTCTCTTCTCTTTCTATTCCACCTTCTTCAACTTTGACTAGGTGTGTAAATCAGGCTCCAATTAGTCCAGTTGATCCAGACATCTAACATTCAAGGGTGTGTAAGCCTTTAAGGGGACAAAGCCATTTCTTCCCGGAAGCTTAACAGAAAACCTCCTCTAGAAAGATTGCAAATTTAGCTCATAGCAAAGCAGGATTTCATTTCCCACTTGACTAGCTCCTTTGGGTTTTTAGCTCTCTTTTTAAGAAAGCCCTGGGGGAGGAATCCCAAACCCAAGAATAAATTTACTTGTTGCTAGCCCTAAATAACTTGATAAAAGAATCATAGTGGCTATTTTGTCCTATTAATTCCATATTTCCAGATACCTAAAAGTCCCTATTCTGTTTTTTCAGGTTTTTTTTTCCCCATCATGGGTAAGAGCTGTTTGTTCATCTTCACATGGATTTTTTTTTTTTTTTTCCCTACTGTTGATACTGGAAGAAGAAAAAGTCATTAAATTCTGCATAAGTCTACTGCACGTGAATTCCTATGACTGTTATTTTTCAGACAGAAGATCTTTGTGACACCTGGCTCCTGGTCTTTACCACAGCTACAACAGCATGTCTTCAGAAAAGGAATGCTAAGTATTGTTATTTATTTTGTTTTTAATATAACATAAGAGTAATTTAAGTATTTCTACATTCCCCTTTTTCTTTTTGTAGAGTCAATAGTTTATTCATGTTTCTACTTTTTATTAAAGCACTAACCACCTTGATGTACTTACTAATTTATAAGTATGTCTCACCCACTGCCATCACCCCTCCATCCCCACAACTTCTACACACAGCTAAAAACAATACCCAACTGATTTGAAAATGTATATCGACACAAAAATATACACATGAATGTTTGTAGCAGCTTCATTCATAATGGCCTGAAACTGAAAGCAACCAAGACGTCCTTCAATAGGTGAGTAGATAAACACTGTTACATCTATACAGTAGAATATTATTCAGCAATAAAAAGAAATTAACTTTCAAGCCAGAAAAAGACAAGAATGAATCTTAAATGTCTATGGCAAGTGAAAAAAAAAAATCTGAAAAGACTACATACTGTATGACTCCAACTATATGACATTCTCAAAATGTGAAACTACAGAGGTGGTGAAAAGATAAGTGATTTCCATAGGCTTAGGGAAGTGGGATTGAATAGGAGAAAGTATAGCAAATGTTTTAGGGTAGTAGAACTGGTAGATACATGACCCTATTTGTCAAAGCCGATAGAACTTTGCAGCAGGAAGAGTAAACCTTAATGTATGCAATTTTAGAAATAATCATTTAAGAGGCTGAGGGGTCCCCAGGATCAAATGAAGTATGATAAAACAATCTAACGGTATTAGAAATGTAGGAAATAACTGCCTGAAGGGGTGGGGGAAAAAGTGCTAACTCAAGTAACTTTGGAAATGAGTAGAGTAAGACTAACAGCAAAAGAAACTGTACATAATAAACATGCTACACTAGTTGATAAAGTTGTTTTTCTGGAGGGTATGGGTTACCAATTCTGGTAACCTATAATACACTTATACTTCACTACATTAAGTAAATGGATGGTAGATGGTGGGAACCAGGCTTTTCACTGTTGGAGAGAGAAGGTTACAGTTAAGCAAGAGGAGGAAGCTAGAATGATCCATGTGATAATGGATTTGTGTTGGAGACATCAGTATGAACTCAATTTTAACTTAATATAGTTACGACGGTTACACATAGAAACATTTATAATGTGAATATATAAAGTTAGTATACACACATATATTTCCTGGCTCTGTCAGCTGAGAGGGCCTAGAAGTAATGACAACCTAGTTCAATTGAGCACACCTAGTGTCTAGATCTGGGTTTCTAATACTATTCTTCAATTAAAGGAAGCAGAGCTCCTTGGAGAAACTGCTAATTCTAGGACTGGGGTGGGAATTATGCAAGATGAGCCTGGAGCATCTTGTAGTGTCAGGAAGTAAATGTGTGCTAAAAAAAATATCACAGGACAAAGGGGATACAGGAGCCAACTGAAGGAGCTTCCGATGGCCAAAGATGAAGCAATTTGAACAATAAAATAAAGTAATACTGGATTATAACACAAAATAGAAAATAAATATCCATGAGTTTATACTAATATAAAACAGGCTTGGATAAATTAATAAATGGGGGAGAATAGAATTCCATATGATTTATGTAGATACCTCATCATCAAGGAGGTACAGCCCAACTCCCAGTTTCTTCAGTGTGAAGGCTGTGCATAGTGACTTTCTTCCAAAAAGTACAAAATGGAAAGTGGGGGAGTGGGGCACAACCTTTACAGTAGAGAAACCTGACCAGCACTATCTCAGTCAACTGATCAAAGTTCACATCAACAATAAGTCATATTGACAGTATGTACCCTGGATATGATACGGTAAGAATGGAACATTACCTCTGTGGTCTTCCTCCCCAAACACATAATCCTAGTCTAGTCATGAGAAAAGGATCAAATGTACCAAACTAATGTAAGATGTTAATAACAGGGGAAACTGATTATGGGGTGTATAGGAACTGTCGCTGTATTATCTTCACATTTTTTTTTTCTGTAAATCTAAACGTGTTCCAAAATAAAATATTTATTTAAAAAAAATCCAAATATTTAATGCTGCTTTCCTTGGCAAACAACATAGGTTCACTTTTATACACCCTATCCCTAACAGTATACACCAGAGCCTATCTATAACATAACTGTTTACAATTTCCATTTTATTCGTTTAACAAATGAGTGCCTACTGTGTCAGAAATTTCTTCTGGCTCTGAAGCAAAACTCTGAAAGGATGGAAGAAAAGACCACCTCTGATCTGAGAGGCAAAAAATTAACTGACAGTCCAGCCCTCTCTCTGCTTTAACACGCTGCTCATTCTGGTCAAGTCGTGAAGCCATGAGCAGACAAGGTCACCAGAGCACTTCTGCAGGGGCCTGATAGGCAGCCGTGACCTTGGAATGACTAAGGGAACAACAAATTCAGAAAGGCTTTATGGAATAAAAAGGAAGAAGCAATTAAGTTCCTGCAGTTGAAATGGGGCAAAGAAGTAGTGTGTCGAAGAGAAGAGGTATAGAATGGCTCTCATTTAAGTGAAGTTATCTGAATTTGACTCTGTAGCTATTTGCAAGTGAATACTCAGGGTATTCTGGACTCCACAGATATGACCATCCATCATGGGAATAGCAATAAGTATGGAGGAAAAGAAAATAGATGAAAATGAGCAAACAACAGAAAGGGAAACTAGAAGCCTAGATGGGTTTTTTTCCTCCCCCCAAAACTGTATTTCTAATACGTACAATCCAAAAAGGACATAATGACATAGATAATTTGTTAATGAGTGAGCTGCATATTGCCTTTTCCCCAAAGTGTGTATCTAAAAAGGTAATAAATGAGAAATGTACAGCATAAACTTTAAATAAATATGAACATGCTACAGTCAAACAGCTGCTCCTATGGACCCAGAGGTGATGAAGAACTCCATCCAGCCATGACCTGTGAGGGCTCAGGGAGAAAAACCTAATGGAAATTTATGAGTACAATATGTATCCCAGAAAGTCAGCCTGTCTGGTTTGCCTGGTCAAATGTGACAATCACTTTTACAAAATGACTTTAAATGCTGAGCTCGGCAAAATGTTGGGGCTCACCAAACCTCAGGGAGCTGGTAATTACCCAAAGCCTCCATGTAGAGAGAAACACTCAGAGAACTTTTTGTCTTCCGATCATAAGTTCGTTAGTTTACCGGATCCCTGCCTTGGTCTATCTGACTCTAGGCTCTTTGCCCTCTAATCCTGCCTGAGAACTGCCCAAAGCCCATTCTTCCTTAAAAGCACATCCGTTTGAGTGCACTGCTCTAAAACCTTACATGACAATGTCTTTCTTTCTACTTCAAAACTACACTGTTCTGCTCAAAGTTTGAGACCTCCATGATAGAGTCACTCCCTATCTTAACCTTAATTCATTCACTCATCTAGAATAATCTGACTGTTTCAGGAACACATCACAGTCAGCTTTACCTTTTGTGTCTTTGTTTATGTTTACCCCTTGTTTGGGTTGCCGTCTCCATTTTCTATACATCCTACAATGCCACGTTCAGGACCCATCTCTTGCTTAAAGTCTTTCCTGAATCCTCTAGTGCAAATCTTCTGAAGTGTCACATTCAGTGCTCAATTACTGTCCTCTAGTCTTTTTTGACTCATAGATGTGAGGCATTCTGATTCCCTAACTAAATTAGAAGCTCCTGAGAGGTAGGAGCCATGTTTTAAATATCTTCTGTATCTCCATATCATTTTGTCCAGTGATAGAACAAAACAGGTGTTCAATAAATATGAATGATCACACTTAGTTTTAGTAGAAGTTCAACAATGGAAATTACTTGACTGTCTCATTTCACTCTTACAGCAGATTTATCAAATTTTACCAGCTCATCTTAGAGTGTCTATGCTAAGATTAAATACACCCAAGTTTTAAAGTAGGATGGGATCCTTGACAAACATGAAGAAAAACATCTGCTTTATTTGAACAGTTAATCTTAAAGGGCCATTTAACTTGCAAACTGAGAGAGTTTTGTTTCTCTCTCTTCATTTTTCTCAGTAGAACATCTCTAAGCCAGAGCTGCAACATCCAAAAATTACAGAGGAAAAAATTACTTAGGATAAGAACCTCAAAAATTCCCCCAGAACAGCAGTTCTCTGTCCACCCTCATCTGGCTCCTACTAGTAATCTTGCCAGATCAGCAATTCTGTGTTCCCAAGAATGATAACCATCATTTGCTTGAGCTGTTGAGCCAGCCTTTTCTCTCTTCCTAGTATCATTTGATGAGGTGTTCTTCCTCTTCTATAACATTTAAGGATAAAAAATATCTGAAGATGCCTTTGTCAACAAGTAAAGTCAAGTGTAGTTCAAGCAAAGGCAGCTCTCTAAAGATCTGAGTGACAGAGTGTTAATGCAGTTCAGTCCCTGTCAGCAGATCTGTCATAAGCCGTTACCTTCTCTCCTGGTTATCCACCAAAGAGTGTGCTGAGGCAGGATCAAAACAGACAGGAGCCAATCAATGTCTCAAAATGCTTAACCCAAATGAGCCCTGTTTCATAGAACAGTCTAGGCGACAAGATGGCCATAATTGGGCCTACCTTTACTCAGGATAGAAAATAGTCAGAGTCCTAGTTTAAAACTCAGGGCTTATCCCTGTATTGATGTCATTCTGAAACAGCCTAGTGTCCAGACATGTTTCTTAGCAACAAGCAAAGCTGGTAAACAAATGTCACAAACTGTAATTACTTTCTCATTCAGTAGTCCCTCATGACTCCTTACCACTGTGGATAAAGCCTTCTAGCTTTTCTTTTTAAACTGACCTCATACCCAGATATAATAGATGAATTCTTGAAAAGTTATATCTGAATGAAAATCTACTTCAAAAACAGTATGACAAATGATGGATTGTTGAAAACATTTGGAAATAGAACTGACCTCAAAGAAACAGAAATTTTGAGATTATTAATGATTCTTATAAAATGTGTAGAGCTGGTTGCAGACAATTTTCTGCAGACAAAAGGAAAAAAAGGTTTCTCCATTTCTAGTCCTTCTGGACTTTCTCAAAGGCTTAGCTGGCTATACAGTATAGAAGTCAGTTTAAATGTACATATACATTTATACATATACATACATATTACTTCTCTCCTGGTTTTGTAGAAAGCTACTTACAGTATTCTGGTTAACCATTAACCAGGAACTTCTCTAATAAACTAGCCCAGTCAGCTAAGATACTATCTCATTTTCATTCAAGACGAGACTATAAGTTCAAGATATTTGAAAAAATTCAAGTTGATCATATTATGTGCTTGTTCTACCTGTATATACAAATCATTTCTTACTGGCTCACTTCACAGACTTCTTCATCAATGCTTATGAGTACAAGTTCCCTTTTAGTATTACATCAATAAAGGCACTTTGTCTAGATTAATCACAAGCATGAACTGGTCAGGTTCCTGTTCATGACACTATTTAAAGGAAACATATGGATGAGTACTTTTAGAAATTGAACACTCTTGTAACAAAGCAACTACTCTCCCACTAAATGTCTCTCTCTCTCTGTTTGGATTTTCTAATAAGTTAGTATAAAACTAGGAACAATATCACATTAAAGTACTTAAACAATGATTGGGAATTCATGTCTGGGATGGTTAAGGATGATAAAAATTACTAGGTTGGTAATGCTATAAAACAAAGACTGAAAAATGTTAATTACAGAATTTGGGTGGGGAGTATGTAGGTGTACATTGTATTTTTTTTTTTTTTAGCTTCTTTGTATATTTAAATTTTTTTCATGATAAACTTCTGGGAAAAAATATTGCCAGGTTCTGATATTGGCTGTCTAATCAAGTATGAAATAAACTATTGGGAAAGACTAGTGACCATTAGAAACTTTTGCTAGAAAACATTTTTATTTCTGAAGGTGCTTTCCTAGCACCATTCTCTTTAACACTGATGGGATTACTATTTCTGAATGCAGTGATCATATGGGTGTGTGTGCCAATGAAACTAATTATTATGAAGCATCTCAATATGTAAAGTACTTCATAAAGCTCTGCTGAATACAGGATTCTGTTATACTTCTCACCTTAGTCTTATGAGGTAGTTTGAGCAAGTATCATTCTCATTTTACAAATGAGGGAACCGAAGCTCAAGGAAGGTAGGTGGCTTCTATGAAGGTCATAGAACTAACAAGGAGGCAAATCCAGGATTTATATGCTTTTCCTACCATGCCATGATGAAACTTACATTAATTACTTGCAAGAATTATTATAAAGAAATAAAAAAAATAAAATGTTTAAACCAGTAATAGAATTAACAATAAAAAAAAACACAACTTGATTAGACACCCTGAAGACACAGATGAATGCTGTAAGATCCTTAAAATCTCTGTTAGTAAGGAAAGACTTAATTTGCTCAGTTGTGTTGGAAGTGAACAAGTGACTGTTGAAAGCCACAGTGACGATGTAAGCAATCAAAGACAGCAGCAAATCCATCTTCTACTCCACCTGCATGGATAACGCCTGAACAAGTGGTTGGTTTCCCTACCTGTCATGAAAAGGCCATGCAGAACTACTAATGAATAAAATATTAAGAGTAAAACTCAGAGAAAATCAAAACCACTGGCAAGTGGTGTCTCTCTAGATCTAGATAAACCCAGAGGAATCAAACCCCAGTCCATCTTGGTTCTAAGACTTATTTTAGAACTGAGACCATTAGCAACACCTCTCAGAGCTCACAGGGGGAAAAAAAAAATCAATTGATTAGCTCTCTTTTCAACTTAATGATTTGCATGATGACTTCCAGCAGACTTACATGGGTCTAATCTATTTACACTAATAAAGCTAAATCTATTCTGTACCACAGAGTGGAACAACTGGCTGTGATGCAAATGCTGCTCAAATGCAACATTCTTCATATTACTATAATTTGATATGATGAAAACAATATGCTAGTGCTACTGGCACATTCCTTGGGAAACCAGCAAGAGGTTAGTGTCAGTACTTTGGCTTAGCTGGGGAGATAATAGGTTTGGGCATCAGTATAATTATCTCTAGCAAGTCATTATATTGTAAGCAGCTGTGTCCACCAACTTTCAATAAGTTTTATCTAGACTTACAGCAATCGTTCAGTCTACAGAAAACTTTCATTCTGAATCTTGTTGACATCTAGGATTTGGACCATCCTGGACCTACTGCCTTAAACAGTACTTTTACACTGCTTCCTGCCAGAGGGTCTTCAAGGAAAATATAGCAAAGTGAATATATTGCATTCCATACAGCTTGCTCCCAATTACTAGCTTTAGTGGTCATAAACAGCGCTTGCTGATTCTGTTGCTAATACATGATTAGTAGACAAATTGTAGGAAACTGAGAAAGTAGGTGAACAACATCATCTCTTTCTGTTGCACTGGGGTTAGGAAATAGAAGTTACTAGGTGGGTGCTAGAGTATGAAGAACAGGAAGTAGTGGAAAAAGCAGGTCAGCGATGAGAAGGAGCAGCAGGTTGAAAATCTAGACAAAGACATCAGGGGATGAGGTGCACAGTCAGTAGAGGTCAGAAACCCATCAAGGTAAGAGTTATGGAGCAGGCAAGTAACATGGATCAGAGCACTCAATGCTGAAATCCAAGCATATGTAACATGGGCCAGCAAGAAGAGGATATGTTTTATAATCATTATTCCATTTAATCATTGGTATTCCTATGACATAGATTTTATTATTCCTGTTTTATAGAAGAGGAAATAGGTACAAGGAGGTTAAGCAATTTGGTCATGGTCACAAAGTTATCAAATGAGATGGCTGGGATTTAAATACATTTGTATTTGAGTCCAAGACTTATGTACCTGGGTTCAAAATATCAGGTACAGCACTGTGTCATAAATTTGACTGAAATAAAGAATGCCTCAACTCTGCCTTTATATACTCCTTTTCAGGGCAATATCTGAATCTATGGAGTAGAAAGATCCAGGACAGTGGCACTAATTCCAGCTACACATTGGAATCATCTGAGGATCTAACGAAACTGATGCCCAGACCCCACCCCAGACCAATTGAACCAAATCTCTGGAGATGGGATCTGGACATCGGTATTTTTAGAAAGCTCCTGTTTGATTCTAATGGAGAGCTGGAGTTGAGAACCACTGCTCTAAGGTCACAGTTTGTAAAAGTGGAAAGTACAGCTGGGTGAAGGAGAAATGAGAGTGTGGTGATGGCAGGCAGACTGTAACCGTTTCACTTCTCAGAAGTTATTCTGACAAATAAAGGAGTAGTAAGAAAAATGAAAATTTAAACACTTAAATGTTTCAAGATTGCCTAATATTTTTACTTACACAGCTTATGTTTTTTCCTCCCTTGATAAGGGAATTTGAGCCTGAGTATTAGGAAAGCTGCCTGTCTCAAGTGCCTTACATGAGCCAGAAAATGTAAGTTTGTCTTGCATTTGAAAAGAACTTTGCAAAATTCAGCAAGGTGCTAGACTAGGGAGAGGCTTCTCCTGCTGCTGCCAATATTGCTTTTACAATTTCTGAGCCTGTGTCTAACAAAGCTAAATACAGTAATTTTTTTTTAAAGTGACTACTCTTGTTCATCACAATGCTAAGAGCCCACAACATAAAATCCCATTTCCTAACTCCCAGCTACACTTGGTGGAGTTGCAAAAGGCGATGTTTCTTAAACTTTAGTGTGCATCAAAATCACCTGGAGGAGAGGCAACAGTCTCTTCAAGGGATGCAGCGTACCGCCCCATAATGTCAACATCTCTTTACAACCTTAACAGGTTAGGGTGGTCACTGTCCAGCCATCTCTGAAGATCAAGAAGGTGATTAAAAGAGAGGAAGGGGTACCAACAGACAAGATAGAATTTAACAAAGGATTATGAATACTGAACCTTATATAAATTTTTTTTTAGATGCTAGGGTATTAGAATAGCTAGAAGGAAATAATGCAATGGTTGAACTGTAACCCATAACATTCTTTGACATTTGCTTTATAGCTACTCATTAAATTGTACTTTGAAAGTTATCACCTTTCAGCATATATGTTATATTTCACAATAAGGAAATAACTGAAACTGTGGAACTGTAATCCATAGCATTCTTTGAAAGTTGCTATATAACTACTTGTTAAATTGTACTTTGAAAGTTTTCACTTTTCCATATATATGTTATTTTTCACAATAAAAATGTTTAAAAAAAGATTAAAAAAATCACCTGGGGGGCTAGTAAAAACACAGATTCTTGGGCCCCACCCCAGAGCGGAGTAAGATTCAAGAATTTGCATTTCTCACAAGTTCCTGGGTGATACTGATGTTACCAGTCCACAGACCACACTTTGCACAGCACTGGTAGAAGGCATGTGTCTCAAGCTCTAATGTACATACAAATCACTGGAGATATTGTTCAAATGCAGATTGCGATTCAGAAATCTGATGCTCTCTTCCAGCATGGGTATGGGGCAGACTTGACTTGTGCTTTGGTTCACACAAGTAGATGTCCATTCAGCAGTTTCATAGATAAAAGGGATAAAAACCTTAAGCATATAAACCTCTCTACCCCTGTCTTAGATGGAGATACTAAAATGCAAATAAAATTATATGATATGCCATCAATGATAAACTGGAGAACTGAAGTGAATGTCTCCCCATATCTAAGCAATGTACAAGTGGAGTCTCCTGAAGACATATAAGACAGAAGATGGTATCTGCTTCTATTTGTTTCTGTGGCGCCACGTCCAGAATGCTAGAAGATCTGACTCAGGAGAAATGAGGAACTTCTCTTAGGAGAGTTCCTTAATTTGAATCAGCATGCTTTGCTTTGCATTGGCTAGAAGCCATTTTGCTGGGGAAAAAAAAATGATGGCAATAGAGGAATCTCAGATGGTAAGACTAAAGGGAGTATTCCAATCCTGCATTCATACTGATAGCATTAGAGGCATAAGAACAACATATTAATTTAAGTATTGTGGGGAATCTTAAACCAAAGACCATGAATCTTATATTCTGGATGGGAAACATGTATACACGTCTTGTATTAAGGAGGCCATCATTAATTATTTTTATTCACTGATCCATTCAGCCATTTATTATATATTTAGTGCCTCCTCTCTGCCAGGTATTTTATAAAAGTGGGGGATTTAGAAAAGAACCAACTGCAACAAATAACCAAGCTTTTCCATCTGTTGGAAAATACGTAAGGCACTGAAGCAAGAGATAGGGTTCTATGTTTTCACTTCTCTGTAAGGCACTATAAGGGAGCAAGGGATTTAAAGTAGTGTTTCTCAAACTATGGGGAGAGCTCAGTTTTTTTCCTCAATATTTTATATATTGATACTTTTCACAAAACACAAAAATGAATTACTAGAAAAAATAAATTTAAAAAATCACAAAGAGATAACAAAACACAAGTCTCGATTTTTAAATTATTAGATTCAACAACGTCAAATTGTTAAAAAAAAAAAAGTGTCTAAATGCTTACTCCCAAATTCTGCATGCTTCATAGTAGTAGATCAGTAACAAACAGCTTAGCATGTTAGACCTGGTTTAGAGCATGAACTCCAGGATTGGAGCTCTTCCTTCCTATTGACTCTCTCCCTCCCTCCCTCCCTCCCTTTCCACCTTCCTTCTTTGTCTCCTGTGACTAGAAAGTTAAATTGCTTATGTAAAAGCATGTTAGCACCCACCCACAGAAGTGTCCCTTATAACCATGTCACCATACTGCCCAGATGCCATTTTGGAGAGGGAAGGACAAAGTGTCCTCGGGTTTTCTTCAAAGGTCTCCCAAGCCAGAGCACCACTGAGACCACTGTCCTTCCAACCTTCCTGGAGAATCTGGGTTGGGCTGATGCTACACGACACTGGGTATTGTCTCAGGGAAAAGGAACAAACCTCTCTTCTAACAAACAGCAGTCTAGCAGTGGGAATAACTTTAAAGGTCATCATCACACTTCATGTATTTGAATACTTAACTCACCCGCATCTTTGACACATACATATTTCTTCAAGCTCCTACATTTGTTTTGGATTCTGAGCTAAAATTTTTGAGGACTATTTCTTACTTTTCTTTAGATTAATCACCTACAATTAGCTGTGAATAAAAATATCAAGGAATCATTGAAACCCACTTAAGAAACATTGAAACTTGTGCATAAAAAATTATGCTAGGAAATAATTTACAACCATTACTAAGCATGAGACTCTCTCAACATGGTAAAGGAAAATAACTATCACTTCATTTGCTTTTCTAGTCTCATAACTCTGAGAATATCAAACAGATTTATTGATATAGTTTAACCAACTGGCATTCTCATAAAATAAAAATTTTATGAAGAAAAATAACTAATTAACAAAGAGGTGTTTTGGCTCTGAAAACAAATTTGGAGGTTAATAGTTTGAATGGTCTTAGTTTCAAGATTTACTCACATATAATTATCAAATCTTGATGAGGTCAAAGAGAGAAGAAGTAACTTGGAGTTCTTTTAACTCCTCAGAATAGAAAAGTTGTTTTAAAGGACAAGAGACACAATAAAATGTACAAAATTGCTGGCGATGAGGTGGAATGACCGACAGGCCCAGTGGTAGACTGCTCAGAGGTGCCCTTTAGTTGGAAATGTGTGACCTGGACATAGCCAAGATTGTAGTCAACTAACTAGTTAATGAGTTTTAAGGTATCTGTTACTCAAGCTGAAAATGATCATGTTTAATAAGACACAGATTCACTCTGTAGTGCATTTTTGCCTTTTCCCCCCTTTAAATTCAGTACAACAAGCATGTTAAAGTGCCTCTATAAAGCATATAGTATGACACTTTAAGTAAATAGATATGGAAATGCTTTTTGATGGTGATGAGGCCAATAATAATGGTTACGGGAGTCCAGGTTATACAGTCCATAGGGTTGTCTCCAAGAGAACAGAAAAGCACAGAGAAGTGTAGAGACTAGATGGGGTAAGGGCAGTAAGGGAGAATCATCAGGAAAGGGGAGCTACTTAGGATAATCAGGAGAAGCTACCCTGTGGAGGGGATATTGTAACTGAGACTCAGAGAGGAGAAGGTCCCAGCTGTGCAAATATCCAGTGGAAGAGCAATCCAGCAGACGGAAGAGTGAGCACATGCTTTTGCCATTCCTCTTACTCTATATCCCATACTCAGTACAGATCCCTCATCACAAAGATATTATAAAACAGACCAAGACAATCCAATTGAACATCCTCCTAGGTGGGATGCTATGATTCAAGTTCTGGGAGAAGTGAATGCCACTCTTCTACTTTCTCAACTGTCAATAAAGAGTTTCCTCATATAAAAAGAATATTAATAAATAGGAAGCTTCACTATGAAAGGTCTGGCACTTCTGTTAATTCAAATGTACAAAGAAGGAAAAATACAAGGAGGACATACATATATAAAAGCAGGTAAGAGCAAACAAATGAAGCAAGTGCAACTCCCTTTCATTTACACAACTTCTCTTTGACGAGCTCAAGCCTTCAATATTTTAAGACATTCTCACATTGTGCAACTATGTAAAAATGTGCTATTATGTCCATCATTCTCTTAAAGAAACACTATAGATTCAATGACAGTAAATAAAAATGTATACCCATAATTTAAAGTCATGCTAATTGTCTTTTAGTTTTATATTTACCTCCAACTAACTAGACTGGAATATAGGTAAATAAGTACCTCAAATATCTCCTGTGATGTGGACTAACAAATTATTTATATCTGTTGTCCAGAAACCATTTGCTTATATAGTCAAAGTAAATATTTCAATATTAACAAGATCATCACTTGAATTAAATTATCTGACTTTTAAAACAAGGCAGTTGGCCAGTTTGCTCAAATTCACAGTGAGCTAGCTGTGTTATTTATAGTAAGTCTGCCCTCAAATGGAGCAGAGGGCTTCCTATTGGTAATTGGAGTTACGCAGAATTAACTTCCTTGCTGTTATTCCTTCCTACTGCAGGATGCATTTGAAGGACAAATTACAGGCAAATAATGAGGAACTGACTGCATGTTAATGAGAGCCACCCTCTCTCACAACCAAAGCTAACCATTATTTTCTTAAAGATCATAAGGAACTTCATTTCCCTACATTAGTCTTAAATTTCCCTAATGCCTGTTTAATTTATTTCCTCTTGTTTTGTCCCTGAAGAATATGGAAACAGATGGTAATTCTTCTTCTTCTTTTCAATTATGACTTTTCTCAAGCAAGAAAAATTGCTGATAAAAACAGTAAGTGTGAAATGTACTATTACCTGTAGGAGAGGCCGCTGCACCCCCAGCACCTTCATGGTGTCCGCATTGGCCAGGATCTTCAAAGGGTCAGATGTCTTAGTGACTCCTTCAATCTCCTTGTTGATCTCAGCCAAGACCTGATTGAGGAAGATGTTTTTGATGTACACGGTGAGAAACTCTCGAAGAGGACACTGTTTGGCTGGGCCAAGTCCTAGGGCATGCTCAATCTCCTGAATAAATCTGGAAGACAAACAGAGTAAAAAGGTTATTAAGTGCATCAGAACAATAGTTACATAAATATGACACAACACATATGGATATCTGTAGGCTTTGGCCATTTCCATGGAGATATGTGGGGAAATTCCCAGAAATCTTAACAAAAGAAGGTTATATATTTATATTCATCTAAATGGGAGCTTTTAAAAAACTACAGATTATTTCATTAATTGAAAAGAAATTGGATGTAATAGAAAACATGATGTCTAAGCAGGGGGGAAAGGAGTGAAGAAAATATTTGTATTAATCCAAAAGACATTACACTAGTAATGAACAATCTGAAGACGGAATCAAGAAAAAAATTCCATTTACAATAACAACTAAAAGAATCAAATATCTAGGAATAAATCTAACCAATGAAGTACAGGACTTATACATGGAAAACTATAAAACACTGTTGAAATAAATCAAAGAGTCAAATAAAGGGAAAGACATTGTGTGTTCACTAAATGTCAAGGTGTCAATTTTATCAAAAGTGATTTATAGATGAAATGCAATCCCAATTCAAACTCCAACAGCCTTTCTTGTAGAAATGGAAAAGCTAATCATCAAATTTACAGGGAAGGGTAAGGGCCCCAAATAGCTAAAGCCATCAGGAAAAACAAGAATGAATTTAGAGGACTTATACTTACCCATCGTAAAACTTTTTACAAAGTCACAGCAATCAAAACAGCATGGTACTGGCACAAGGACAGACATATAGACAAACTGAATAGAACTGAGAGCTCAGAAATTAGCCTTTACATTTATAGCCAACTGATTTTTGACAAGGTAGCAAAAACCATCAGTGAGAAAGAACAGCCTTTTCAACAAATGGTGCTGGGAAAACTGGATCCCCATTTGCAAAAAAAACAGAGAAGAGGGCCCATATCTCACACCATATACAAAGATCAACTCAAAATGGATCACAGACCTTAATAGAGGGGCTAAAACTATCAAACTCCTGGAAGAAAACACAGGGAAGCATCTTCAGGACCTGGTATTAGGCAACGGTTTCTTAGACTTTACATGGAAAGTACAAGCAACAAAAGAAACAGTAGATAAATGGCATCTCATCAAAATTAAAAACTTTTGTTCTTAAAAGGACTTTATCATGAAAGTAAAATGATAACCTATACAACAGGAGAAAATATTTGGAAACTACATTAAAGTATTAACATCCAGAATATATAAAGAAATCCTTCAACTTGACAAAAACAAAAAACTTAACCGAATTAAAAAATAGGCACAAGACTTGAACAGACATCTCTCTAAAGAAGACATACAAATGGCCAGAAAGTACATGAAAAACGCTCAGCATCACAGCTGTCAGGGAAATGCAAAACAACACAATGATATACCATTTCACACCAATTACAACGGCTGCTACTAAAAAAAAAGAAAAAAAGAAAATAACAAGTGTTGGAGAGGATGCGGAGAAATAAGAACACTCATTCATTGCTGATGGCAATGTAAAATGGCACAGCTGCTGTGGAAGACAGTTTGGTGGTTGCTCAGAAAGCTAAGTATAGAACTACCATATGACCTGGCAATCACACTACTAGGTATATATCCAAAAGAATTGAAAGTAGGGTCTCAAACAGATATTTGCACATTGAAGTTCACAGTGGCATTACTCATAACTGCCAAAAGATGGAAGCACCCTTCCATCAAATGATGAATGAATAAACAAAGCGTGGTATATACACACCAAGGAATATTATTCAGCTATAAAAATGGAGTCCTGATACTTTCAGAACATGGATGAACCTTGAAGTCATCATGTTGTATGAAATCTCAGACAATAAAATAAAAGGACAAATTTGTATGCTTTCACTGTTTTGAAACAATTAAAATAAGCAACCTCATAGAGTCAGAATCTGTAATACAGGTTTCTGGGAGACAGAGTGGGTATAGGGAATGGGCAGTTAAGGCTTAAAAGGTACAGCATTCCTATTTGGAATGATGGAAATGTTTTTATAACGGATGGTGGTGATGGCAGCACAACATAGTGAATGCAATTAAAGGCACTGAAATATATATCGTAATATAATTAAAAGGGAAATGTTAGATTGTATACATGGTAACAGAATAATTTTTTTTAAATCCATGGAACTATACTATACAGTGAACCCTAAGTTAAACTGTGACTTTAATTAATAGTACAAGTATAAAAATGTGCCCTCAAACTGTAACAAATTGTCCACACCAGTGTAAGGTCTTGGTGGTGGGGTGGCATGTGGGAATCCTGTATTTTATTCATGATTGTTCTGCAAACCCACAACTTCTCTAAATATATATATATATATATATATATATATATATATATATATATATATATATATATATATATATTTTAAAGACATGACTAACTGAGAAGATATATTTGCAGCTTATATCACAGATGAGGGCTAAAAATCAACTCAGTTGAAAAATGTTTAAAGGACAATAAAAGACAATTTACCGAAAAATAACAATAGCCTTTAAACATAAGAAAAAATTCTTCATTCAGAATTAGAAAAGTGCAAAGTATACTAAGCTGAGATACCATTTTTCACACCCATGTAACTGATCAAATTCCAAAAGTTTGAAAACACACTCCCTTTGTATAGGTGGGGGAGAGAGGCATTCTCAGTGAAGGAAGATGACAAATGATACAGCTCTTAGGAAGGGTGAATTGGTTCTATCATTCCAAATTACAAATGTATTTCCTTATGACCCAGAAATCCCACCTCTGGGATATGAATATGGATTAGATGATCTATATACAAAGTACACAGATCATTGCAACACTGTTTTTAAGGCTGAAGTTTGGAAACAACCCCAAAATTCATTCATTAGGGAACAGTTAAATAAACAGTGGTATAGCTACACACTGGAATATTGTGCAGGTCTCCCTTGCACCCCATAATGGAAGCTTTTGAAGCATTAATATGAAAAGATCCCCAGGACAAATTAAGTGAAAAGAGCACGGTGCAGAAAGATATATGTTTAGCAGTATTTATTACTATGTAAGAAATGCATATCCTTACATTTGCTTATTTTAGTATAAAGACACCCACGGAAAATTCACAATAAACTAATAAAAGTGAGTACCTGTGAAGGCAGAAAGAGGAGGGAGAATAAGACTTTTCAAAATCATTTAATGTTTTAAACTTGAGGATGTATTACCTACTCAAATAAAATTAAATTAGAAAATATAAAAATTACCTACACATATCAGAGATGATATTCCATAAATGCTTTCTAATTAGACCACATTTCAAGTTTGGTGTATAAAATGTTCCTTAAGTTTAGGTATTTAACCTAATAAAGAGTTTTCTTTAATTAATTAATAAATGTATTAGGTTTAATCTTACACTTCATCAGTTAAGCACTCCATTAACTTCTGGGGTGTATGTGAGTACGGGGGATACATACAAGATTATCATAATGAAAAAGTAATCCACAGTGTGTGGAAAAGAAATTGAAAATTGAGAAGCTAAGAGAAACAGAAATAAAGCTTGGAAAGGGAAATGAAAGCATTACCCCAACCAAGAAATAATAAATCTTTAAGGAGAGGTGGGTAAAAGAAGACAGAGGAAAATGAAAAAATAAAAGTAGATAGTTAACCATGGCCATAATTTTAAAACCTTCAAATCCTACACCCCACTATGTTGAGCCCTTCTGATCTCATCTAACCCACAGAGAAATCCCCATTGTCTCCTTGGTCCACCTCTGAAAGAAAAACACTTTTATTAATTTTCTAATGAGAAGATACACCAAAGGGCTTCTCATTTTATTTTTTTTAAATATCATGGGAATTTCTTGGAACATCAAGACGTTCTCCTTTCCATCTTTATTTTTCCAGCGTCTGGCTCACAATGACCCCTCATAAATGTAAGATAATGATGACAGATACCCCATGGTTTAAAACAAAGATTTCAGAATCAACAATTGTATATGGAGAGATGAGTGTATGAATATTTGTAGCTATAATATATACATACACATGTGAACATATGTGGGTATAAATCAATAAAGATATAAATTTGCATTTGTTTGATAGGAAAAAAAGTTATGGGACTCAATCACCAGAATTGGTATTTATTCTTTGCAAAGGGACTTAGAAAAAGAGTACTGTGAGCAGAAGTGCTTCTTACACTTTCAAAATAATTAGCATTTATTAGAGAGAAATTTCTACTAGTCATTCTGCTCCCAAAGAGACTGACAGAAGGCTCCCAATTATTCTCATCTGCTTTCTTTCTAGTCTCTTATTTGCCTTTGGTATCCCTAACATATGAAAGCACTCTGAGCAGCACTGATGGAGTAGCTCCCAAAACTTGCAACTGAGTGATTTCTTTCAAACACAAATCATTTCTTCCCTAAGCACACATATCAGTCTAAAATTATACATCCAGGTTGATGCTGTCATCTCTAACTCGAGGGGATCTACTCAACGTGTTTCCAAATCTGCTTTCAGAGTTGTGACGATCTCGCTGTGCAGAAAGCATGAAACATGTGAGTGAGAATGAAGGAGAAAAATTAGGGCTGCTTCACCAGCTCCGTCTTAACTCTAGTCAAAAATGAGAAGTGATGACGAAAATGGGCAAACTGCCCTTCCCTGGTAAGGAAGGACACAGAATAGGAACTTTCCTAACCATCAAGGAAGTAAACCATACTGTCACTCTGCAGAGAATGACTTAGGGAAGTAGAGGGGTCAAGAGCAGAGCATTTACAGGAGGTATTCGAGTTTGAACCTTGGATGTATTGTCTGGAGCAGCTTATTTTAACCTCTCTTAACCTTTTATATTCTGTAAAATGGATATAATACTAATACATCCCTCACAGGGTTGTTGTAATGATTAAATGGGGCAATAAAAGTTAAGCACTCAGCCCAAGGTTCGATACATGGCAACTGCTAAATAACTGGTGGCTGCTGCTATTTTTAAAAACACTTTTTAAAATTTATTTCTTATTAGAGCAGAAACATCATGCAGGAACTACGTTCCCGTATACCACCCCCCCCAAACACACAAAGTTTTCTCTGTTATTAACATTTTGCATTATGTTATACCTTTGTTATAAAATGAAACAATATTATAATTATGCTATTAACTTTAGCACACTGTTTACACTGTGCTGTACAGTTCTATGGGTTTTATGTATATGTGTGTGGGTGTGCGGCAATTTATATATAACCTAAAATTTCCTTTTTTTCCCCTTTTCAAATATACAATTTAGTGGTGTTAATTACATATGTAAAAGTTGTGCCTCCATCTCCACAATCCATTGCCAAAACTTTTCCATCACTCCAAACAGAAACTCCATAACAATTAAATAGTAACTCCCTATCCCCCTCCTACTTGGTGCCTGGTAACCTGTATTCTAGTTTCTGACTTTGTGAATATGCTTATAATGCTTATTTTATGTAAGTGAGGTCATACAGTATTTGTCCCTTTTCATCTGGTTTATTTCATTCAACATGATGTCTTCAAGGCTCATCCACATCATAGCATGCATCAGAACTTCATACCTTTTTACGGCCAAACAATAGTCCATTGTATGTATATACCATATTTTGTTTATCCATTCATCTATTGATGGACACCTGCATGGATTACTTTCATCTTTTGGCAATTGGGAATAATGCCATAATTAACATTGGTGTGTAAATGTCTGAGACCCTGCTTTCAATATTTTCGGTATATACCTAGAAGTAAGGTTGCCCGGTCAAGTGATAATTCTATACTTAGGCACAAGCGTTCCCATTTCTCCACATCCTCTCCACTTCTTTTCAGTTTTTTAAAAAATAGTCATTCTGGTGGTTGTGAGATGGTATTTCGTTGTGGTTGTGATTTGCATTTCCCTAATGGCTAATAACCCTGAGCATCTTTACATGTGCTTGCTGGCCACTTGTTTATCTTCTTTGGAGAAATGTCTAGTCACGTTGTTTGCCAATTTTTAAACTGGGTTGTTTGTCTTTTTGTTACTGAGTTGTATAAGTTCTTTATATATTCTGGATATGAAGCCCTTATCAGATATATGATTACCCAATATTTTCTCCCTTGCTGCTATTTTCATTATTACTATTATAACTATCATTATGTAAACCCTGATGAGGTTGGATATTTGAGGAAAGTATGGCATATTTTATCATTTTTTCACCTTGCACCTTTAATATCCCATTCAATCATCCATTGTCAACAAGTCAGACCAATAGATTAACACTTTGAATATTTCAGCAATGAACAGATGTAGGAAGGAACAACTTCCAACAGACAAAGCCTCATGTGGCCAGGGGTCAAGTGTATACTGCTCACTGCTATAAACTCAGTGCCCAGTACTACTGTGTGGCTGACATATATAGTAGGTTGTCAGGAAATATTTATTGAATAACTTATTAAATAAAATAATTAACAGGTCCTTTGACTTCCACTCGTATATCCTGGAACTACAGCAAGGCCACCTTGCTGACAAATAACGACAAATTCTCCCAAGAATACTAAACTAAGGTCCAAAAAGAAGATTAAAAAGAAAGAAAAAAACCCAGACCATCCCATATTTCCACTGCCCTAACATTAACAGCTACCTCTTATTAAAAGAGTGCTCGCTAATCCTTCCCCTCATTCTGTTCACATTACGTAGTATTCTGCTGTTTCACAGAGTAGCAGAACACTAGAGTCATTCCATCATGCTAGTGAACTCAACATTATTCAATCAAATACCTATTAAAGAACATTAATGCTGCCTTCAGGTTTTATTGTAGATAACCCTACAGTGTACATCTTCATTTTGCTTCCGTTGAATTATTTCCACAAGTTAAAATACTGGGAGTATCTCTTCAGCACTTTTTGTGTGATTCTATATTTTATTTCCCCCAAATACATCCCATGTAGTACACTACATGGTCCTTTCACCTAGTAAGAATTTTTAAAAATGTCTATTGAATTGGAGACAGAAGAGAGTATCAAGGGTATAGGAGAGAATCATCAAAAAGCCTAATTTTTCCAACAATGCTCCTAATTAGCTCTATGGAAGTATAAATACATTGAATTTTCAACAGTGAAAAAGAATCTCACTAGGAAAGAATATACTGCACTTCAAAGTTAAGATGGAACACAGATGGAACCCTGTGAGAAAGGTACTATCTAATCTTGCAAACTGCTTTCACACTAGGGATTTCTTATCTCTATAAGTGATGAACAGGCAAACACAAAGACCTGTGTATGTAGAAAAAGAGATAATGCAAATCAAAGAGAAAGATCTACATAATGCTATAAGTAGAGGATCTAATTACAGGATTTTGAGGTACCTTATTCAGACCAGTCTCATAAACTTAAGGTTTTAAAGTAGGATAAAACAAAAAAACAAACAACAAGAAGCAGGCAACCAATTCTCATTGCATTTGAATGTTTAAAGCATGGATCTAGTCCCTAAATTCTAATAATGCTATTTGTAAATATTTAGTCCAGAAGTTTTCTTTTCAGTTTATCACCAACCAGGTGGCCTCTAAAATCTTATACATACTCAGTACCTACATTTTTTTAATTTAATATTTCTTGCAGCAAGTATTTGTCCCTTGGAATGTACACATGAGCACCTATTACCTACATTTCACCCAGCATTTTCAAAATTTTTATCTTCATTTGATTTCTATCCAGGGAAATTATAAACTAATTAAAACTTCACTCAAGCTTCCCACACTTCTGATTTGCAAAGCTTCTTGCTTATTAACCCAGTCTCCATATCACAAATTACATTTCATTGTAAAGCTCCATTTCTTCCATTTGATCTCAAGCAATAATTGTGGCTGCTACTGGCTGGAAATATCCTTAAACACAGAGGCCCTGCATTGTATTGTAACAGTTGCAATGAGAGCAGTGATATTTATTCATTTAAATAAAAATAGTTTTCCTTACATTCACACCCTAACACATTATAAAATCCTATAGCTGGCATCGCTAGTAAAGGGAAAAATTGACATCATGTGCTTCCCGTATCTTGCAGAAAAAACATAGCATTACTTCTTTTATATTCCTGCTCAAAAGATCACAAGGAAACATCATCTTTCCATAAAGATGTACCTCTTTCAAAATGTACAAATTTCAGAAAGTTCAAATTCAGAATTCAGGCTTTTAGAGCAAAAGTAATTCATTCATGACTCTGTCAAAACAGTGTACTACTTTATTGATAGTTAAATTTTTAACTATGCACTTATATAATTTATATAGTAGTAGTATGTATTTATATAATCTATATCATACAATACACAATATTTTAATTCCTTTTGCTTTGATATTTCCTGACTTTGTTGAATATTTTCTCACATATGTTTCTGGTAGTTTAGGCTAAATAACATACAAGTAATATTTATTTGGAAGGCTTGGGGATTTTCCCCCTGCTCCCATGTATTAGAACCACAAAAACTGTGATTTATTCCTCTGACCTCTCCATTCTGCAGGTTCCCTTGGGATATCACTTGTACTAAGGTATCTTCTAATCTAGTCTTGACTCTTTGTAGAAATGTATCATGTATCCTTCCACTGAGAAGCTCTTCTACTATGTAATAGCTCTGAAGACTTTTATTTATCTGAATCATCATCTTCATTTCATTTTAGTCCGAGGTTCCTATGTGAAAAATTACATGAAATTTACAGGCCTGCAGGAGCTCTGCTTAGACAGTCAAGCACATACAAAGATATGTCCACATAGCACTTTGTCGTGCCAGTACTCTGCCATCACATTTAAAATATGTACATTTAATAATGTGTATAACAGATTATATATAAATGTATACATTAAAACTTAATTAGCAATGAAAAGTGACATGCTGTTTTTGAGAGTGACTAATTACTTGTGCTCTAAAAGCCAGAATTCTGAATTTGAATTTTCTGAAATTTGTACCTTTGATTTTGTGTTTTGATTTTATGGAAAGAATGCAAACAACAACAAGAAGAAGAACCCTGGAGCATGAATGACACATGAGTTAGACAAGGAGAAAATAAAATACAAGTTCCTTCCATCCCTAAATCAGCATGTAGATATAAGATTTGGACCCACAATGAGAATGGAACACTGTCAAATGCAGAACTTCTCTAGACAAATATGTGTCCATGTAAATGACATCAAGCAGTGCTAATAACACCGAGTCCCAGATTCTGATAACACTTTCTGTACATCACTCTAAGTGAAATAGAGGACTTTTATGAGAACATAGTATGCTAGGCAAGCTTGATTTGTGTGAAAAAAGTAACCTACCACCCATAATAAAATCCACTTCCAGACATGATCCTATTGTTGTACAAAGAACTATGACCACTTAGCTGTATCCAAGTAAATAGGCCTTTGGAATCAAACCCACATAAGGCCATGCAAAAAGCTGGAAACAACTTGGTCTGCAGAAAGAAGCCACCTCAGTAAGCTTGGCTCCTTTAAGACATATTTCCTACTTTCTCTATTGCTCTCAGATATGACATTTAATGCACAGGGAAAATTGGAAAACAACTTTGGCAAAGAAAGGAAAAAGCCTCAGAGGAATTGATTGGAGCTGTATGCAACTTACTTGGATTATCTGATTAGAAAAAAAGATCATTTAGAAATGATTTACAAGGGACACTTTCAGAAACAGCAGCAACAGGCATATTTAAGACCATAAATCAGTGGAACATGAAAAACGAGGAAAAATCCATAAAGGTTAATGCACTTTGGAGCACATTTGCCTCTTTAATTCATAGGAGTAAGTCATCAGCACATCATGAAGAGGGTTTTCCCCAACAGTCTGTAATTGTTCATGCTGAATGTAGCTGCTGTCCGTGCTTTTCGTATATAAAGATTTCCTGAGTAAAAGTGCGAAATAAGCTCATCACTACGGAGCCTGATCATGTCCACAACCTACATACCCCTAGGAGACAATTTGCAAAGAACTAATAAAATAAAAAGGGATTTGGGTGCTCTTATTTGTAGTAAGTGAAATTCATGCCTAAACTAGAGGCAAAGAGGTAAAAACCATTAAAGTAAAGGGAGAAAAGAATATTATCTACAAAGTTTGGAGTCTGCAAGCTTATAAACAAATTTAACTTTTTAAAATCTTACATTGAGTATATTGGAAGTGATTTGTGACTACACTTAAGTATTCCCTCCAGACTATAAAGCACTTTAGGTAAAATGAAGTAGCCCTCTTATAAATAACAGCTCTTTAAATTTTTTAAGCTTATAATTTGGAAATTGAAGTGACTCAAACTCTAACGCTTAATATCAAGCAATTTTTTTCTTTTAAATAAAGAAAATGCATTAAATAAATAAATAAGGGCTATTGATCTAAAACTCAGAGACAAAACAATAATCCTGCTTTTCCATTAGGTAAGGTAATCTGTTTTTATCTTTTCAATTTATCTTATTTACAGTAAAATAGCCTCTCGTTATTTTTCACAAAAGATAAAGCTGTCAGAAGATTTTCCAAGAAAAATAAAACTTACTACAAAATATTTATAATATCACCTGGAAATTTATGTGTGATGCACTAAATATACTTAATTTAAGGTCCTCCATATCAGTTTGACCTTCAGATATTCTAAAAAGAGCCACTGGGGAATGTGGCAGCCTTCTACCTGTTGCTATGTCAATAGGAGCTGTACAAGAAATAATCTTATTGATAACTGCTTACCTTTATTGAGCTCTTACCATGTCCCAATATAAGAGCTTTATATAGATTATTTTGTTTAATTCTTACAACACCTCTCTGAGGTCTGCACTTACTATCTCAATTTTACCTATGAGGAAACCGAGCAACAGAAAAAATAATAGTAACATCAATAGCACTGAGCAACAAGATAATAGAAACATTAATAGCTGACAGTTATATTGTACCTATTATACCAGCACTGTTTTAAGCAATCAGCATGTTTTCTTTCACTTATTCTTTACAATTCTATGAAGGAAAGTACTGTTATAACTATTACTTAAAGAAGAAATGAAGGCATAGAGAGGTTATGTAACTTTCCCAAGGCTATACAGCTAGTAAGGGTTGGGGCCAAAATTTGAATCCAGTGGTTTGGCCACACTAGACTTAACCACTACTCTATACTATGTACTTCTCCAATATGACCGCCTTGCAAAATTTCACCCTGAGGGTTAGGACCTTGCATATGAGCAGGTAAAAGGAGGACAATCAATAGAGGTAAGTCCACGCTTACCCTAAAGTGTATGTTGATATAGTGGAACCTTGTGTGGATTGAGATGACTATAATATTGTCAAATGCCAATATTTGAATATACTTAATTATTTGCCTTGCCCGGCCCTGACTCCTTTCCCCAAGCACCTGACCTGCATTTCCAACCGTAAGATACTTTAAAATGGATGGCATCCTGAAATTCAAACTATATCCAAAATTGAACTCTTCATTGCCTCCCTCCCACTGTTACATTGATTCTCTCCTGTGTTCTATATTCCTGTACCATCCTCATTTAGTTACCCAGGCTCAAACTTAAAAATCATCTTTAACTTCCTCCTCTTATTTGCAGCCTAGAGATGTTCTCTTCATATTATATCTTACATTCACTCCCTTGTTCATGCCTTCATTTATTTAGGCAATTGTTATGGAGTGTCTATCTCAATGCCACTCACTGTTCTAGGTGCCAGGGCATCCACAGTGAAAGAATGATGACTCAGGGACTACCACTGATATGGCATATGTTATGAATGGTACCACCTTATACGGGAAAACATTCCTGTGCCTCCATTTGTACAACCCAGCACCCTAATTCAGGTTTTTATTAAATGAGATGATGCAGATGAATGGACAGAACTCAATATATGGTAATTCCTTTACCAGGCCTCCCTAAAACAATCTCTTAACTGGTTTTTCCCATTTTAATCCCTTCTTTCTCCATTTATATAACATGCAGCCATTATATTAATCTCATTAAATGACAGAATATATAATGATTTGAAGTTTCATAAACATAGCTGACTCTCTCTTACCTCCAGGTCTTTGCACATGGTGGCTCATTTGCCTGGAATACTCTCCCTCGCCTCTTTTCCCGACTGCCACTTGCCCTTCACCCACTAGCCTAAACGGCACTTTCTCCCGAGGCCTTCTCCCTTAAGTTTGGGTGAAATGCCCTTTCACTATGCTGCCGTAGCATCCAAGGTCCACAACACACTCCTCTTGAGGTGTGTTTCCTTACTAGTTTTTAAGCATTTTGAGGAGATTGTACTTGGTGCTTAGCAGGTAATCAAGAAATAAGTCTAACATTCTTTCCACTTCTACTCATTGGCAAACTATTCTTTGCATTCTGTCCACTCCCTAAATTAAAAAAAAAAATCACGCTTTTTCTCATGATGTCCAGGTGATCTATTTCTAGTCCATCTTTGCATTTTCTAAATACTGGCACATCAGCAAGAGAAGAGGCTTGAAAAATTATCATTTTTACTGTACCCTTCCTTTAAGAACCAATTCAAAGCTAACTCACTCAAAATTTACAATGATGTCTTTAAATTATTTTGTTTATTTAGATTACTTTAAATACTTCATGACATAGCATTTGTCACTTTCTAATTATGTGTTTTCTCTTATATGAGAATTACACCATTTGACAGCAGATGTACACAACTGCTCTGTACATCTTTGAATCTGAAGTACCTAACACATTGGCTAGTAAAGTGGGAATGGTTAATAAATGTTTTAATAAATGACAACATTACATCATTACAGCTTAGCCTTGTCAATAAAGGCCAGTGCTATTTGTAGAGGTTCCAGTGCATAGATTATTTTAAGGCTAAGTTCTCGGTAATAAATATAGCTGGCTAAACAAGGTGATAAAAGTATAGAGGTGGTAAATGAAAAAAGAAGGAGACCGTAAAGTTGAATGGTGCATGCATTATGTTAAATGTATCAATATGAGGTATTTAAAGTACATTATGAACAAGTCATAACGGGGTTCTTTTCTCTAATGGGAAATGTAATGAATCTGACCTAATTTGAACACTACTGAGCATCAATGATAAAAGACAAAGATGGGAGTTACTACGTCAAATAATTGGAAGCATTTGTATTTTGTATGTTAAAAACATGACTCGTATCTGCTAGGACAAAATTACAGGAAGAATTTCTAGAAGAGACAGACTAGCCACTTGATTCCTCACTGTTCCTCATCAGGATGAATTTGATTATGCTTAATAAATGAATACTTCGTAAAACTCAGTTTGAATCATCTCTAAGGACAAGACTTTTTGGCAGCTAACCTTGTTCCTGAATTTAGCTTATGATTATTTCTTATTCCATTCTTACCTTATATTTATTATCACTTGATCAACTGCCAACCTGAATACAAAGTGCTCTAGGAAAAAGTACCTTGAAGATTCTGAGTGATCCCTAGTCAACAATTATGCTATACGTAAACCACAGACATCTCTTGTCTCCTAAACATTTCTATTCTTACCTTTCTTTACTCACGTACTTCTTTCAGTTAAGCCATAATAATCTCGTATCATCATTGGTACCTTTCTCTGCTCCAACATTCACACTTTTCCACACTAATTTATATAGTTAAATACCTTTCAACAATAGATTTACCTCCTACAGAGCCCTTTCCTACTTGGAACAAATTATCTGCTTTCTAGAGTTTCACTTTTGGCCATCTATTGTCAAATCATATTCTTAGGTTTTTATCATGACAAAATGGGTTGGAGTAACATCAACTTAATATTAAAAGGGAACTAAGCTAAACATTTTTAAGCCACTTCAGCTGAAATTCCCATATTATCATTCTACATTCTTTCCAGAGGAATCAGAAAGTAATTTCCTTCTTCATAGCTAGTTTCATTAAAAAAACTCCACTTATTACGTGGGAATTAAAGATTTTATAATTCCTACCATTCTGTTTTATTCAAGTTTTCATATCCCTTGTAAGGCTAAGTCAGAGTTAAAAATTATGCTAATACAAATCTGAGACACAGAGAAATATAGATTATTACATTCGTATATGGAATAATGCAGGAAAGTCTCCTGACTAGCTGATTACCTACAGTTGAATATCTATCAATCGTACAGCCATTAAAATGATGGAATACACATTATTTCAAAAAAAAAAAAAAAAAACTAGATTCTGTAGAACAATTTTGATTACAGTATTATCAGTTCCTACAGAACTGATATTCTTCTAGATTATGCTGATGACAAATATCTAAAGCATACAGAAGACAAAACAGCTGTCCAAGAGTCAATGTCTGCAAGCAGGTTACTCTTGCTCAGTGATTTACACTCTTGGGCCAATTGTGCTAGTAATTACAGCTGAATATGCATAAGACAGAAAAAGCCTATAAAAATCTTTTTTAAAAAAAAACCTCTTAAAAAAATCCACTGTAAACACTGGTTTCACCTGAGAAATGTTCTCTGTTTTCAAAGCAACGGAGAAAATTAAGGAATATATGGTTTATTACAGCACAGATATGAAGTTCATCTTAATAGAAAAAAAAATTATTTCTGAAAACTACTTGGTCTTCTATGGAAGTTGTGAAAAAATTTCCTTCTCATCATACTGGCAGCCAGGTTCCTCTGACAGTTTATTTTCAATATGATAGTATACGTAATTTGCCCATTTTAATGAGGTTGACAATGGAAAATTATGGTCACAGGCATGATAGGCATGAGAACTGGCTTTGCATTTAGCATTTATGAATCAGTTTGTATTACATTCATTCATAATTATTAATACCACTGTCTTTTATGTCACTTTCTACCTGCATACCTTGTTTGAGCAACTATATAATAAGCCCCTCTGGGATAGGAGGTATTCATTACATTTTCTCTCTTTTTAAAGTAGGCAGCCACATCCATTTCACTGTTTGTTTTTTGACAAATTCTTGGCAATAATCATTCATGTAAAATCCAAGTAACAATCTGAAACATGACAGTAATCCTTGCAAACATCTAACCAATTAATTAATTCAACTAACATTTACTGACCAGGTACCAGCCATGCCCTAGGAGCTAGGGATGCCAAGTCAAATAAGTCAAGTGGATACATGATGATCCCTCATATCCGTAGTGCACTGAAGACCTTACAAAGGACTTTCACATATACTTGAACTTCATTCTACTTCAGAAGATGTTATGGCAGTGATAATTATTTCCATTTTACATACGAGGAAATTGTAGTTCAGAAAGGATAAATAATTTGCTGAAGGTCACACTGCTATAAGGGTTTAAGGCTGCACCTTGAACTCAGATCCAACTCCTAATTAGTCTACCATTTTCTTCTATGCCACATTCTTAAAATGGCAAAGCTCATATGCACATAAAAGCAGAAGAATGTACCATGTAGGGTCACAGACTCAATAATTCTAGAAAATTTCCCAGTGAGCAGGAAAATGGAAAATCATATTTTTACAACCAAGCTTTAGAAATGTTGGTAGTCTTGGAACTTTTTTGCTGAACCTCTATATCCTGAACAGTTTCAAAGCATTGGCAAAGTTTGATGAATACAATCTTGTTGGAAAAGTGAGTGGGCAAAATGCATGTATAGAAAAGAGTGACATGACAGGATCTCTACTACTGGTGTGTTTTTTTTTTCTATCAGAAAGGATCCCCCAGAATGTGTTATGACATGACACCATTGTCTACACATGCCTTAGGAACTGTCGGAGAGCTGGAATTTTCTAAGACTCAATCGCAATGTTAGGCCAAGTACAAAATACGCATCTTTTGCATCTTAGTTCAATGTTCTATTCTCCAATGACAAAAGTGAAAGAGTAATTAGAATATATGGGTTTCTCCTTAACCTGGTTGGCCATTTCCCCTAACAGCACAATTACCCTGCTAATGAGATTAAATTTGGTTTAACTAGAGGATTATTTTATAGCAGAGCCCCCGCTGACTCCAGCTCCCTCCAGATCCATCATTCTGTTGATGCACCCATCTAACATTCATTTGCCTTAATGAAAGCCAGACATAAGAATCAGGCCTGCACAGTAGTGAAAAACACACGAGCTTTTGTTTATATTGAAAAAGAGCCTCATTTAGTCAATCTGAATCTTCCTAATACCCAGTGAAATATTTATTAATGAGTATCAGCACAGCAAGCAAGTCTTATTTGCATTAATTTAAACCATAAATAATTGAAAGTAGATTTCATTCCTTAAGTCTTGGTTTCAGGAAAAATTCTCAATAGCATGCTGAATAAAAGGAGACCATTAGCGAGATAAAGTGTATTAAAAGTTGAGGGTGGTAGATGTTTTGCCCACCCTTGGACTACATGGATCATTCCCCAATAATGTATCATTTATTATTCTGTTATATACACCTCAGTAGAGGTGCCAGAATGACACTCATAAGTATTGTTTCTTATTCCTGTAGGTCAGGATTATAGGGAAGATACCTGGGCTAGTCACCAGGTTGGACCAAAAATTAGTTATAAGCAGATTTCGGCATCCATTTATTCACTCACTCATCAAACATTTAGTGTGCTTACTGCATGCCAGGGACCATTAGAGGCTAAGAAAGAGAAATGGACAAAACACAGAACCTGCTCTTAAGGAGCTTAGACTAAAGCAATGCAGAATCTAAACCACACATGATGACGTACAGTGGTCATAAAATAAAATTAAAGTGTCAAAGCCAAAACTGAGTAAAAGGGATGGGGGAGGGGGGTGTGGAAGACAGAGGAAGGAGAGAAGAGGGAAAGGGAGAAAGAGGGAACTGAATAGAATAGAAAATACCAGAGTATACTACATGTCTTAATGGCAAATATTGTTCTGTGAAATTTTTATTTTATAAACATATATACACACACATGCTTATATTTACTGACACACAGGAATAGTGTGTCTACTGAAACACCAGATTCTGATATAAAACATTTGCCCACCTGTGGGTTATAGCTTAAAACAAAACAAAACAAAACAAAACAAAATCACTCATATATGAAAGTCACTGATCCAGAGATTTAAAAAAAAAAAAAATTAAGGATTATATTCTAGATAGCCTAACAGTAGCTGTGGTACAGACCACTTTCTAATTTATTTACATACCTAATTCTGCTACTAGACTAGAGGTTCTTTGAAGATGGGCTATTTTTCAGTTTTATCATTGTATTCCTCTCAGTGCCTCTAGTTTTTCTCTCTGGATCAGTATATGTCGGCAGCTGCTAAACTCAAACCTCCTGCATTAAGTGAGAAATTAAGCTCCGAGAATGGCCATAATGTAAACCAGCTAACTTAGGGCTATGCTTAGCTGAGCACACACAAATAAAATACATATTCATTTGATGTAGGCCTGTGTTTATGACTATTTTATGCTTGTATTGCCTCTATCCATGATGATTAGAGCTAACTTCATTGGTTCAAGCTCTAATTAATTCATCTTTCTGAATCTCTAGCTTTAGGAAGTATTCAGAAATGACGAACAATACTGCTGCTAACACAAATTGTGCATCCTGTTAGCTAGATATGCAGTGGTGTAGGGGGAGGGAAGCTGGCCTACTGATTATTTATAAAAAACAAATATAACCAACCAACAAGAGAACATAAACATAGGAGGATGCTAGTAAATAATGTCTAGCTTACAGCCAAAAGAATCATTTCCCAATACAGCTTTTCATGCTCCTTCTTTTACTCCTCCCCTTGGAAATCAGTATAGGAATAAAAAGCATGGTTAAGAAACCAGTAACAAGTGGAAAGAAGGCAGCCTTCAAGCTTTCTAACCACCCTAGCCCCACATACCATGCAACCATTATTTGCCCTTACCAGGTTAAAGTGTCTGGTGGGTATTTGCAATGCTGGTTGTAGCTCTTGCCTAATTGCCATGTAAAAATTCTTTTTTTTCATTTACAAAAAGATGGGCTTGACTAACTTTGACCACACTGCTGAATGACTCTATTCTCCAAGATAACTTATGTAAGTTATAACACTGGAAGGGAAGAAAAGCATAGGATGCTTTGTAACAATTTTTTATCTTGCTCTCTGACTTGAGAAGTTATGTGAGCTTGACAAACACTGTAGTACTGTCATTAGCGAACAAAGGATGTCACCCTGTTAGGTCCCCACACTACGAAAAGAATTAATAAAATTGGAGGTCAATGCCATCAGTTACTTGGGTCACCTAAGTGGTAAAAGCAATGACTAGGTGATGTCCTGTGAATAAACTTCTTTTGATGACTGTTCTTAAGATTGTTTGAACCACTGAAAAAAAAAAAAAAAATAAGAAAACCTTATGATCAGAGGACTGCACAATCAGTGCAGGAATAATTACTTTTAAAAACACAACTATTACTTAATATTGTTTTAAGAGAATAAGATGGACATTATTGAAAAAAACAAAGCAAAACTTTTATTCATAGAGTTGTGGATATTTCATTCACAGCATCATAAAGAGAAAAAAACTGATTAATTTAAGGATTTGTAAGAAGGAAGTCTCTTTTTCTTCTTTGATCAATGAATTCACTAGGTTTTGAAGATATACAAAAAAGTAGAAGGAATCAGAATAGTTTGAAACTAAATCATTTAAGGATATATTTTTTTTTCAAATTTATAGGAATAAAAAAATCTTGCTGTATAATCTAAATATGACTTTAAGAGAATCCAAAGGAATGAAGCTAGATAATAACAATAACAATGTTTCAAATTTATTTAAAAAATTTCAGTCACTTCCATATTATAGTGCTTCACTGGGACTCTTACCTGGGAAGCAATGAGTTAGAATGTAATTATAAAACATAGATAGAGAAGGAGGAAGGTGGATGGATGGATGGATGATAAAGTGCCTTCCTAGAAGCTATAGTTAGACTTAGGACTTGTGGTTGACCAAGACGGTGGCGTGAGATGTTCCACGGTGCCACCACCCAGAGAGTCTTTGAACAACAGGCAAAAACTGGCAAAGCCGTCTTCCCCAAAACATTAGAAAAAAGTTAAAGGTTTGCAGTAATTGGGCAAGTACCAGATTGAGAAAAAGCAGCCTGAAAAATGGTTGGCAAAGCTCTTTGTGCTCTTTCTAGTCTCTCCCTCCCCCATCTCCCAGGTGTGCTGTGGAGCCAGCTTGCACTCCCAGTGTGGGTCCATAGCCCTGTTCCAGACGGAGGAGAGTGACCTGTGTGCATAATGGGATGCCTGTATGTCTGCCAATCTATCCAGTGGGAGTCTGAAAGACTGAACCAGAAACTCCTCCCTGACTTACCCTCTCAAAATTTGCCCTAAATGCAGAGAAGCAGTTTGCCAACAGCTAAAAGAGAGTAAAAAACAATTAACTTGAAGCAGCTTGGGGCAAAGGACTATCTGCTTTTGTCACACATTAGAGCACCCAGGAGAGGGTGATGACCTATTTCAAGGGAGTGGAGGGGAAGATTGAATTCCTATGGATGGAGGAACTCCTAAGGCCATGAACAGGCATAGGTCCAGGAGAAGAGGTAGACTCCAGGGCTCCACAAAGGCTCAGATAAGACAGAAGACCCTGTACTTTGCACTTGCCTTGGGCTGACCTTCTTGATAGGAGCATTAAGCTCTGAAGAAAACCACCAGCCAAAGTAGAGACAATTTGCAAAGTCTGTGAAAGGTGTTTTTTGCTTTGGTTGGCTTGTTTTTGTTAACTCCCAGCACTTAAGGAAATCTCTGTCATATCACCAGCTGCATACAAACTTAAGGAACAGACAGCTCAAGGACCTAAATCCCAGAGTTAACACTATTAAAATATTAAAATGTCGAGTGTGCAACAAAAGACACAACACAAACAAACAGGACATGATAACCCATCCAAAGGAACAAGATAAAAGTCCAGAAATCATCAGTGAGAATGACCAGACTTTGAACATACCAGACAAAGACTAAAAAAAAAAAAAAAAAAAAAAAAAAAAATCCCCAGTATGCTCAAGGAGATAAAGGAAAACAAGGAGAAAGAAACTAAAGGATATGAGGAAAACAGTGAATGAACAATATGAGAATTTCAATAAAGAGATATAAATTTTATAAAGGAACAAAATGGAACTACTGGAACTGAAGACCAAATAATTGAAATGAAAAATCCCTAGAGGGTTTCAACAGAAGATTGGAGCTGGCAGAAGAAAGAATCAGTGATTTTGCAAAAACATAATTGAAATTATTCAGGCTGAGGAGCAGAAAGAAAAAATAATTTTTAAAAAGTGGACAGAGCTTAAGAGACCTGTGGAACACCAGAAAGCATACCAATACATGCATTATGGGACTACCCAAAGGAGAAGGAGGAGAGAAACAGGCAGAAGGAACATTCAAAGATAATGGCAGAAAACTTGCCATATTTAATGAATGACAAGAATATGCATATTCAAGAAGCCCAAACAGGATAAACTCAAAGAGAAACATACCCAGACACATAGCAATCAAACTGCCAAATGCCAAAGACAAGGAGAGAGTGCTGAAAGATGTAAGAGAAAAAATTGACTTATGTAAAACGGAATCCCAATAATATCAAGTGCTGATTTATCATCATAAACCATGGAGGCAAGAGGCAGTTGGACAAAATATTTAAAGTGCAGAAAGGGAACAACTAATAATTGCTAACCAAGAATTTTGTATCTGGTGAGACTTGCTTTCAAAAATGAGGGCTAGATAAAAACATTCCCAAATAAACAAAATCTGAGAGAGTTTGACACCACTATTCCTGTCCTACAAGCAATGCTAAAAGGATTTCTTCAAACTGAAAAGACAAGACATTGGACAACTGACTGAAGTGACGTAAAGACATAAAGATCACCATAAAGGTAACAATGTTTATTTATGAATGCCAGTACTATTGTATTGTATTTTTTGATATGTAACTCCACTTTTTATTTCTTATAGGTTTTAAAATGCAAAGGCATAAAAAGTAGTGATGGGAGGGAACTAAGATGGCGGCTAGCTGAGACAGGGCGAAAAAAACGCCTCCATGAAAAACACTAGCTAAAAACCAGAACGTGACCTAGAATACCGGTTACAGCGATGCACCAACTGGATGAGGGCTCCTAGCTCCAGAGGGGCCATATACTTGGTGAAACCGGGAGTTGGCATTCTGAAATGAGTGAGTAAGCTGGCTGGAAGACCTGCTGCCGTGTGGCGGGCTGGGGAAGCCAGGGTTCAGCATATGGAGACCAGCTGGCTGTTTGAAAAAAAAAAAAAGGAGCAGCTCCAGTAGCAATTGTGGGAACCACGAAGTAAAACACAGCAAGAGGGGGCTGGGCTGGCCTCTTGCTGTCTGGCCAGGAAGATAGCCTGCAGCAGATACCCTTGGGTTGGGGGAACGGAGGGGAGAGCTAGAAGCAGAAAGAAACCCCGCAGCTAGCAGCTAGCCCCCGGAGGGCTGGATAAACTCCTGCCCGGGGCCGTGCCCACAGCCCAAAGCCCCACCAGTTGTCCCGGAGCTGGGAAGGAGAAACGGTGCGAGGAGGAGGGAGCTGAGACGCCCGGCTCGGCCATTTTTGCTTCGGGCTGGAAGTGCGCCGCTGCAAGGCCCGGCAGCCCGGGGCTTCCCTTGCGGGACAGAGTGCACTGATGACGTTGCACAGCCTTCCCTTGGCTGAGCTACCGGAGGAGCGCGGCTGGGAGGGGGGATCCGCTGGGAGAACCCAGAGACGCTAAGCCAAGTCTGGTGGTTTATGGATCAGTGAGAGAGAGACGCTGGGGCTGAACTGAAATGAAGGCTTAGTCCTTTGCGGTGGCCTTGAATCTCCAGGATCCTGGGGGATTTGAACATTAGAACTGCCCTTCCTCCCTGGCTACCCGTACACACGCCCCACATTCAGGGCAGACAGCTCCAGCAACACACCCAAACTGAGTTCTCCAACCGAACCCACAAGAATCATTTCCCCACACAAAGCGGAAAAAAGGTTGAGAACTGACTCGAGGGATATAGGTGACTCACAGACGCCATCTGCTGGTTAGTTAGAGAACATGTACGTCACCAAACTGTGTTTCTGAAAAATTAGATCAATATCCCTTTTATTTTACAGCTTGAAAGAGCCCTATCAAGCAAAAAAAAATGCCAAGAGGCCAAAAACAACAGAAAATCTTAATGCATATGTTAAAACCAGAAGATATGGAGAATCCAACTCCAAACACACAAACCAAAATATCGGAAGATACAGTATACCTTGCAAACCTAATCAAAGATCTACAATCGAGGAACAAAAACATGGCAAAGGATTTAAAGGACATCAAGAAGACCATGGCCCAGGATATAAGCTACATAAAGAAGACCCTAGAAGAGCATAAAGAAGACATAGCAAGAGTAAATAAAAAAATAGAAGATCTTATGGAAATAAAAGAAACTGTTGGCCAAATTAAAAAGACTCTGGATATTCACAATACAAGACTAGAGGAAGCCGAACAACATCTCAGTGTCCTAGAAGCCCACAGACCAGAAAATGAAAGAACAAAAGAAAGAATGGAGAAAAAAAATAAAAAAAATCGAAATGGATCTCAGGGATGATAGATAAAATAAAACTTCCGAACTTAAGACTCATTGGTGTCCCAGAAGGGGAAGAGAAGGGTAAAGGTCTAGAAAGAGTATTCAAAGAAATTGTTGGGGAAAACTTCCCCAACCTTCTACACAATATAAGTACACAAAGCATAAATGCCCTGTGAACTGCAAACAGAATAAATCCAAATAAACCCACTCCAAGACATATTCTGATCAGACTGTCAAATACTGAAGAGAAGGAGCAAGTTCTGAAAGCAGCAAGAGAAAAGCAATTCACCACATACAAAGGAAACAACATAAGATTAAGTAGTGACTACTCAGAAGCAACCATGGAGGCGAGAAGGCAGTGGCATGACATATTTAAAACTCTGAGAGAGAAAAATTTCCAACCAAGAATACTTTATCCAGCAAAACTCTCCTTCAAATTTGAGGGAGAGCTTAAATTTTTCACAGACAAACAAATGCTGAGAGACTTTGCCAATGAAAGACCTGCCCTACTTCAGATTCTGAGGGGAGCCCTGCTGGAGGAGAGACAGGGAAAGGAGAAAGAGATATAGAGAATTTTAACAGACATATATAGTACCTTACATCCCAAATCACCAAGGCACTCACTTTTCTCTAGTGATCACAGATCTTTCTTGAGAAGGGACCATAAGCTGGGACATAAAACAAGCCTCAAGAAATTTAAAAAAAAAACACTGAATATACTCAAAGTACATTCTCCAACCACAATGGAATACAAATAGAAGTCAATAATTTTTGAACTGTAATTCCACTAGTTACTTCTTACATGATATAAAATACACAAACTCTAAGGACGAATCAGTGGTTTTGAACTAAATGTAAAATATGTAATTTTAGACAACTATATAAAGGTGGAGGAATGAAGGAGTATAGGAATATAGTTTATGTGTCCTATTGAAGTGAAGGTGGTATCAAAGAAAAACAAGATTGATATGGATTTAAGAGGTTAATTTTAAGCCCCACAGTAAATACAAAGAAATTATCAGAGAATATAACCATAGAGATGAAAAGTAGAGTTTGGATTAAGAGAAATGGGGGAAGGGGCAATGGGAGTTAAGAAATGAGTGTAGGGTTGCTGTTTGAGGTGAAGGGAAATTTCTAGTAATGGATGGTGGGAAAGAGCATTACAACATTCTAAACGTGATTAATCCCACTAATGAAAGGCTAGGGAGGGAGTGGAATAGAAGATTTAGGCTGTATATATGTTTCCACAAAATAAAAAAAAAAAAAAAAAAGCCAGTCTAACTAGATGACAATTGAATACTAAGGATGAACTTGGATGGGACAGGAGGATAGATGACAGGTGGCTCAAAGGGACACAGTTGAGACATAAGGAAAAGGAAATATAGAATGTAAGCTTTTTATCATTGTTGAATCTATTGTACTTCTTAGCTGCGCTTAATGGGATTGCATGAAAGAATGTTCTTGTTCATGGGAAGTGTATACGTGAATTATAGTGAATGCTCAAGGATGTGTGCAGCTAACTCTCGTATGTTCAGACGACAGAGCAATAGATGATGGATGATAGGGAGGGAGGGAGGGAAAGAAATAGCAATGTGACAGCAAGTTAAAGTTGGTGGATTGAGCTACCGGGGGAGAAAAAAAAGTAATGATATATCTATGGTTCTGAATGTACAATATATAAAAATATAATTTGTAACAAGTACAACAAAAAGTGGGGGGACAGAGGGATATAAGAACAAAGTTGAAGGATTCACACTTCCCAAACTTAAAACTCAGTACAAAGCTTCAGTAATCATGACAGTGTGGTACTGGCACGAGGCCAATGGAATCAAACTGAGAGTTAAGAAATCTATCCTCACATTTATGGCCTACTAATTTTTGACAGGAGTGCCAAGTCCACTCAATTGGCAAAGAACAGTCTCTTTAACAAATGGTGCTGGGAAAACTGAATGTCTATACGCAAAAGAATAAAGGTGGACTCTACCTCATACCTTACAAATAAATCAACTCAAAATGGATCAAAGACCTTAAATAATAGAACCAGAACTACAAAACTTCTAGAAGAAAATACAGGGGAACATCTTCAGGACCTTGTGTTAAACAATCATTTCTTAGACTTTATACCCAAAGCCCAGCAACAAAAGAAAAAAAATAGATAAATTGGACTTCATCAAAATCAAAAGCTTTTGTGTATCAAAGGACTTTATTATGAAAGTAAAAAAAAACAACCTACAGAATGGGAAAAAAAAATTTGGAAATGATAAATCTGAATAAGTGTTTAATATCCAAAATATATAAAGAAATTCTACTACTGAACAACCAAAAAGACAAACAACCCAATTAAAAAATGAGCAAAAGATTTGAATGAACATTTCTCCGAAGAAGATATACAAATGGCCAAAAACACATGAAAAGATGCTCAACATCATTAGCCATTAAGGAAATGCAAATCAAAACCACGAGATACCATTTCACAGCCACTAAAATGGCTACTATTAGAAAAATGGAAAATTACAAGTGTTGACGATTACGTGGAGAGATAGGGACACTCATTCATTGTGGGTGGAATGTAAAATGGGACAGCCACTGTGGAAGACCGTGTGGTGGTTCCTCAGAAAGTCAAATATAGAATTACCGTCTGACTCAGCAATCACAAAAGAAATGAAAGCAGGGACTCAAACAGATTTTTGCACACCAATATTCATAGCAGCACTACTCACAATTGCCAAAAGATGGAAGTAACCCAACAGATGAATGGATAAACAAAATGTGGTATATATGTACAGTGGAATATTATTCAGCTGTAAAAAGGAATGAAGTCCTGATACATGGGACAACATGTTTAAACCCTGAAGATATCATGTTCAGTGAAATAAGCCAGACACAAAAGGACAAATATTGCATGCTGTCACTGATATGAAATAATTAAGCAAATTCATAGAATCAGACACTAGATACAGGTTACCAGGATCTGGTGTGGGGATAGGGAGTGGGGAGTTAATGCTTAATTGGTACTGTTTCTGTTTGTGGTGATGGAACAGTTTTGGTAATGATGGTGGTGATGGTAGCACAACATTGCAAATGTAATTAACACCATTGAGTTAAATATTTGAATGTGCCTAGAAAGGAATTAATGTGGCTAGATTCAAAAAAAAAATTTTTTTAGATTAAAAAATTTCAAAAACCATAGAACTATACAACACAAACAGTGAACCTTAATGAAACTATAATATTGTTCATCAATTGTAACAAAGCTACCATACTAATGCAATATGTTAACAATAGAGAGCAGGTTTACGGCTATCAATGAACTAATTGGTGAACAAATGCGGTAATGTCTTTATTATTTCTTTCCCATCAGATCTATCCTATCCTCAGTTGTTCAGAGAAGAAAAAACTCCAAAGCCCAGTTCTAGTTACATACTCTCATATTTAGCCCATGCCATGTCCCCTGACCTCCAATGGTGCCAAGGAATAAAACTGGTATCTGAGAAAGAAAAACAGTGTTTATATAACACTTCTCTCATCTTTGTAACCTTACTTTAATGCCTCATTAAGACTGTTGCTTGATCATACCTGAAATGTAAGAAAAGAGGAAGAGTATTTGTTTTTTTTTTTTTTTGAATTATCACCAGTAACACTTTCTTGCATGTTCAAATCCTGCAGCTCTCAATCTGGCCCCCTGTAAAAAGTAACATATGCTCACAATAAATCTTTAAAATGACTATTAATAGAGTGGCTGTGGTGACAGGTTTATAAATGAGTCCCATCTTTATGCAAACTGTGTTTTATTAGATTGCATTATGAAGATTTGTAATAAGAATGCAGAGATGAACTCAGAGAGAAGGAACTCCAAACGTTCCTAAGCCGGTCAGGGGTTTCAAAACCCATGAATTCTGTATGGCAGACTGTGCATTCAGGGAACAGACATCATCAGATTAGTTTTGCTACAGTTCTATGCTTCTCTGACTGCTTTTTCCAATCAGATAATAAGAGTCTAATAACTAGCTTCATGTCTTTCAATCCAATAACTTCCTATTTGGGATGCGCCGATACTCCATTAAGTCAGCAGACAGATGGCAGGGTCTTTCATTACCCTCCGACTGAATAATTAGCTTCACAGCCACATAACTGAGGAAGGAGCCCATCTATGAAGTCAGGTGTCCTCTAAAAAAAAGCCAAAGACATAGATCAGTAAAAATGATCTTGTTAATCCAATGTTATGTCAATGCCATGCTTATAACAGGGAAAGCCATCCAATTTATCCTTCAGTCAACTGAGGATTCTTTCTGGGTGGCCTTGATTAGGAGATATGGCCCTCAGGCCTTATTTCCACTAGAGCCTTTCCCCTTTTATGTCTGATTGATAAACACCCAAGGAAAAATACAACCTCAGTCTGGGATCCAAAGGATGTCATCTTGGGAAAGCAAAACTGCTCTTTCATCTAACCAGATCTCATTAAAAAATTAAAGTTGAACAACACTGATTCAAATTGGCTGCCCATAGAGAAAGTTAAGTAGAATTTAAACGAAATCTTCTAAGGAAATAGGATTGGAGGCCTACAGAAAATTATAATGCAACCATAAGAATGTTAATGCAGTTATATTACAAGAGTAAATCTTCATAGGGTTCTTAAAAATAATTTAAAAGGAAGCAACATTGTATGTCTTCCATATTCTCCACCCTATTGACCACAATGATCACAGCATATTAGCAGGTGTTCTGTAAACTCTCTGTGAATCAACTGTTTTTTAAAAAGTTGTTCATAACTGTGACGACAACTTTTAAAAGGAAAACTCTGTGATATATTTGGTGAAATTAATGCTCCAAAATATAAGTAGAGTTTACTTCTAAGAAACGATATGGTTAGAGACCCTTTTCTACCCTTTGTGCCCACCTTGAGTAGCTTTGTCACAGATGTATCACCATCATGGTCAAATTCTAATGAGATATTTGACATTTCATGCCTTCTTTGTGTTAGAACATCAGGAATGAAAAAAGGGCAAATTAATACGGAGATAGCATATGTCATGGAAAGAATATGAACGGGGACTCGAGAAACCTGTACTGTGACTTGGCTGTACTATTTATAACTGTGTAACACTGGGCCCCAGTTAAAACTCCATAAACATCCTTTCAGCACCACCCCCACATTCCATGGTTCAATATGAGATATTGGCATGATGGGCCTTTTCTCTTGGCTTTCATCATTGCTAAGAGTAATTCCCTCACAGCCCTAAAAGGGACCTGGAACATCACTGCTATATTATTATGAATATTCATACCCAAAGGTCACAAAAACTAATAAACTCCCACCTACAGAGAACAGAAGGTCAACATACTAAAACAGCTCTGAAAGCAAGGAGACATAAGTGAGCTGAAGCGCTAAAGCAGACAACTTTATAGCCCTTTAATGAGGATTATATTTTCAGGGTTGTAGTTAGAGGGGAAAGCAGACCCATTAACAATTGCTCTCTCTTTTCTAAGTGTCTTCACTCCCTATTTATTGAGGGTAATAGTTACATTCAACAATAGTTAGATATGAACTTACTTAATACCTAATTTTTTTTAAAAAGTTATTTCAGTGCACCGTCTCTTCAATTTACATTCAAGAACGTGCCCATGAGTACTTGCTTTGAAAAACAGAGTGATCAGACTGGGAGATGCTCCGCAAAATGGGGCCAAAGAGTACTGCCACTGAAGGAGAAAAAGTGATCAGTGGCAGTCGGTTGTGACACATTCAGGCTATTATCAGCAGCCTGGACAGCTTCCAAGGAAACAGATATAATGATAGAAGGAACATGCAGGCTGAAAGAATTAAAACTGAATGGAGGTGAATTGAAGGTAATGCCTTTCAGGTGGTAAGAAAAGGGATAGAATAGCCTAGTAATTCAAGTTCAAAATCAGGAAAAAGCTGACTTAATTTTGAGATTTTACAAACACTGAAAATTAAGAGTTCCAAAGCAGAAGAGGTAAGCTCTGTTCTTGGGCTCATCTTAGACCAGGTAGCTTCAATGTCACTAATAGTCAACAAGGGGCTTGCACTGCCAGTAACTTTCTCAAGTAATCAGTTTAAAATGTGAGGGAGAGACTTGGACTACGACTCATCTGAACAGCAAAGATGAAAATATCACCCTAATTACTGAAGTCATCTGAATGTATATGATATGATATTTCTAAAGAGTTATTTTTCCAACTAGGAGTGAAGAACACTAGAAATCTCATGAAGGATTCTAAGTTGATTTAGATACTGGAAAGTAGGGGCGGGGGGGAACAACACAAAACACCAGTAGTGAAATAATGGACTAGATTTATGAAGAGAAAACGGCCTCCCCCTGCTCAAGGTTCTCAAATCTAACTCTTCAAGTCAGTCTCCCACTGAATCAGGAGAGTATGAGGAGGGAAAGACCCACAGAATGCATGGGAGACATTTTCATTGTTGTTAGAAGGGTAATGTGAAGCTGGAAAATCCTCTTGGAGTTGGATATTTTAGAAGTACAGTTCTAAAGTTATGTGAGGTAACAAATACAGTCAATTTTAAAAGTCCTATTGCCTTCCTAAGAGTCTCTTCAAATCACGAGAATTAAAATCACAAATGCAGATGATAAAATGAGGTGAAAAGCTGCTGCTTGAAGATTTTGAGGCCCCACTTTCATTAAAATACCTTCATTTGCTAATTAAACATATTGTGCTTGCTTTCCTAGTAATCCGTTCATTTTCACAGGTAAAGAAGAAAAATGGGTGGAGGTGGGGATAGAAGCCAAGGCGAGTGTCTATACTTTCCCTTCTCCCAAAATTAATCCCAGGAGTCATCCACAGTCCTGCTCCTTAGGAAGCTGCTGATGTTCCAAAAGCAAGGAGAACATCCTGGGAAGATGACTCCCCATTTGATTCTTGTTCATTAATGATCTTCTAAATACTCTCAGCCAACTTAAGTTGACTACTCTTTTCTATTAGAGGCACACTGCGTTTTATTGCACTTCATTTTACTGTGCTTCACATATATTACGTTTTTTTACAAATTGAAGGTATGTTGCAACCCTGCATCGAGTGTCTATTGGTGCCATTTTTCTAACAGCTTGTGTTCATTTCGTGTTTCTGTCACGTTATGGTAATTCTTGCAATAGTTCAAACTGTTTCATTATTATTACTATATCTGTTATGGTGAACTGTGATCAGTGATTACGCGAACTGCACCTGATCAAGAGAGTGAACTCAACTGATAAATATCTTATGTGTTCTGACTCCACTGACTGGCTGTTTCCTGTTCACTACTTTTCTCCCTCTCCTTGGGCCTTTTTTCCTGAGACACAATATTGAAATTAGGACAAACAATAATCCTATAATGGCCTCTAAGTGTTCAAGTAAAAGAAGGAATCAACTGATGCAGCAAATTTCATTGTTGTCTTATTTTAAGAAATTGCCACAGCCACCCCAAGCATCAGTAACCACCACCCTGATCAGTCAGCAGCCATCAACATCGAGGCAACACCCTCCATCAGCAAGATTACAACCCGCTGAAGGCTCAGATGGTGGTTAGTACTTTTAGCATAAAGTATTTTCAAATTAAGGTATGCACATTGTTTTCTGAGACTTAATGCTATTGTACACTTAACAGACTATAGTAGAGTGTAAACATAACTTTTATGTGCACCGTGAAACCAAAAAATTTGTGTGCCTCACTTTATTGTGCTATTTGCTTTATTGTTCTGGTCTGGAACTGAACCCCCAATATCTCTGAGGTATGCCTGTACTTGATAGATTCTCTTGAAGAACTATAAAGGCAAACTACTTTTATACACTTTTTTCAGAGCTTAAAATTGTCTCAGTTTTTACAGTTTCATTTCCACTTTGGGATAAAAATGCATATTCTACAATAGCTCCACTTATGGTTTCATCATAGCACAGTACTTTAGATTTTTGCTCCTTGTGAACAGTTTTCTCTTACAGGTTTTTCCCCCCATATTTTTTAAAACTGAAAATGCCTTAGTTGTAGGTAAAATAATCATGTTCTTCGGACAATGTGAAAAAGCACCTTTTGGGCATTTTTGTGGAGAAACATTATGCGCTGTTTAAGTCTAATTTGAGTGCAAGCAAATGTGAAAGCCCATCAGTTCTGAAAAGAGCATCCCAAACCCTGGGAAGGAAAAAAGGAATGGTGGCGGGTCCCTTAAAGTGGGGGTCCTTAACCTGGGGTCTGTGAATTGCTGAAACAGTATGTAAAACTGCATAGGCCTGTGCATATGAGTATTTTTCTAGGGCCCATAGCTGCCATCATGATATTGATCAAAAGTGGGGGTTCTCTGCCTGATGCCCTCAAATGCCCAATTCCTGAGACACCAGGGTTTCAAAGAGAGGAAGAGTTTATCGCTAAGTTCAAAGCAGATCAGACGGTCTATTGGCCTAAAAATCTGTCTCCCCAAACTTCAGTAACAGATAGTTTTATAGTATCAAACAATGAGTGGTTTTAGGATAATGAGTACAATGGCTCAAGATGCTGAAGTTAGAGATGATCTAATTATTGAGCATGTGCAGATTGATTACATGCTTAAAAAAATATAAGAAAATGGCAACCTTGATATGATGATGGGCATAATTTTTAGTATTATAATGAGGTTTAGGTCACTTATAGGATAAAGTTTAAGCTACCATGCAAGTCAGTTAGGCCAATTTTGGTTAGCTCTGGCTTCATCTAGCAAGATAGTTTAGAATTGGGGTGGATTTGTTCTGTGCTGACTCAGGTACCTTCACCAACAAACATTAGGGGTTGTCTTTTGTGATCATGAGACTCTGAAATTGAAAAACAGGAAACAGGGGTACAAGTGGGGCCAGTCACAAGGTTTGTACAATCACAAGATAAAGGTTATAAAGTTATACAATCATTATCAAAGATCGAGGCAGCTGAGTTATAGTTCAGCAATTTCAGGTACTTCCTTCTGGCTATTCTAATGTACTAGAAAGTAAGAAGAGCAGCTATATAATGACTCAATAACCACAATTATTTGTTACTTCTTAATTTCTCAGTTACCATCAGATTCTCAAGCCACAAAATTCCCTGAGTCTCAACTCCATGTGAAAAAGTAATGTTTGATTAAGTTTCCACACACGTGAGACAAAGGAATCAAAATAAGGTAGTAATGGTGGAGCTAATTAGAGCCATGGGTATTTCATTTCTAAATCTTAGGTAATATTTTTATTTTATTTCTTCTACCCATTTGTTCAACCATTTAACCAGCAAATATTTATGAAGTTTTTATTTAACGTGTGAGCTATGGATACAGACTCGGCCCTACTCATATGGAGCATAGAGTAAGCACAACCCTTTAGATGATAAAACTCCAGCCAAAATAGAAGTAACATATTTGTAATTTGCAACTATATCAGGTATGCATCCACACACATGAATATACTGAAAATAACTTGTGAACCGCTTCACCAGGTTCAGGTTTCAAGGAGCTGGGAAACCTGGACAAGCAGAAACTACATGAGATCAACTGTCAGATTTCTTCTAGTTCTAAAATGTTAAGATTCCACCATTCTAAGTGGAGAAGAAAGGATACATAGTTCAATACCAGTCCTGATATCCAGCTCTAATGAAAATGATACTTCAATGATTAAAACATTCCACAACCCCCCAATCTACACAAATGCCTTCTTTCACTAAAACCTAATTATATTGACAAGCAAAGTAGATATTTATGCTGATAATTCAATTGATGTAATGTACGTCTCCCTCCATGCTTCACAAAATTGAGTTTAAATGCCTTTTTCGGTTACTAATTATTTTCTAAGTGAATTTAATGTTGTGAAACCCATTGGGACCACATTCCTGAGAATGAATGTCCTCTGTTTATTTCAAAATCAGGTTGCAAAGAGCCCACAACAGCATACAGCATGAATTTCTACTTTTAAATCTCAATCTAAAAAGGCTTGTTTTGTGGAGTTTAAGAATAGTTCAGTCATGATATCTTCCCTTCAGTTACTGGCTAGTTGTAAATCTTAAACAGGAGGACAACTCAGTTCTAGTAATAGGGGATAAGGAATTTGACTAATCATTTATTTCATGTGGAATGCATGTGGCCACCACAAAATAAAAACTGCATGAAATAGGACTAACATGTTCTTGTGATAGAGGCAAATAGCTTCCACATATTTTCTAGAAATTTTCTAAGTTCTATCACTTTGGTGCAACTTGAGGTGTTACGGTAATCACTTCCACATTTCCAGGAAATCAAATCATAGTTTTGCATTGTCTGTTTCAGCCTACCCAGTGCTTAGCCATATGTAAGTTCCCCCAATGGGATAAGCAGAGACTCATTAGCAGCTTCAAGCTTCAGGACTATTAAGCAATCTCAGGTGAAGACATGTCTCAGACTTGTCCAGTGAAAATCAATTCATCAAATTCCTTTTCTGTCTACATTCTATTGCAAGCTCCACTACTCCTAAAAAAAAACAAAAAAACAACAATTTGTTTCTCTTCCAGCTGAGGTAACTGCAGTTCACTCAGCAACCACTGATTCATTGACCATATTGCAGACTGTGAAGTAGGCCAACTCTTATTTTTGCTGGGAAGATCAGGTTGTTGTGTTAGTTATGTGCTCATTATTTGCCAGGCTGGAAGCAGGTTCTGATTCCCTTCGGAGCTGCCTAACACTAATGGTGTCAGGTATGTTACATGAGAATATATATTTCATCTAATTATGTGGTCAACCAACTGAAGGTTTCACTACTCAGAAAAAGCAGCAAGTTCTTGGACACTTGAAACCAGATCAATTTGCTGACTACATCAAAGATGGAGAGTTAGAATTTAAGTCAGTATAATATGGATGTGATGGTAAAAATGCACAACTTACATCAACATATTCTTAGAATTAGAACTGAAAAGGACAAAGTCTTTTCCTATCATGCCACCCATTGAAACAAAAATAATATTTTCTCCTTGCAATGGATAGAATTACACTGATTAGAAACCCTGCAATTATTATTATAACTCTTATAACAAAATTTTATAATCTTATTTGTTATATATGAAAAACTTGAGAAGTAGGCAAGGTAAATATTGTCTTCATATTATAGAACAAAGTAACTGAGGCAGAAAATCTTGCAATTTGACCAAGTATCTACAGCTGGAGCCAGTACTAGGTCTAGAACCCAGGATTTTCAAATCTTTTCCCAGTATTCTCTCTAATACATAACACTGCTTTTGTTTTACCATCAATTGGTAACCCTAGATAATCAGTGCAATGAACTATGAGATTATATTACGAAGTCTGCTGGAAATTAAAAATGGAACAAATTAAGAGAGGGAAGAACAAAACACACCCTTTTTTGAGTTGGGGAGGAGTCAGGGAGGGAGAAGTGGCAGAGAGTTGAATAAAGGTCAGCAAAATGCAAGGTGGCACATAGTGGAGACATCTGTGTACCTTAACAATGAGGAAAAACGCTTCATTTGACTTAGTGTTCCAAAACTTTCCAGATAAGCTCCTAAAGCGTTCATCACATTTCTGAAGAGATACTAATTCAGAAAACTCTCTGAGTTCTGCTTTCTTTTCTTTGTCTTTCCCTTTCCCTCCTTCCATTCCTTAGTTCTATCAGTTGATGGATGATGCTTTTTGATGTGCTAAAATAAAAGCTTCTTGGCTCTTCATTAACTTATAGTCAGTCCACTGCTATCGCTGATTATTATTTTTCACTCATAAGCAGTAATGGAGTAGAACTTTTAATCTGGCTAAGGGCACTGAGGCAATATAAATATTAACTTAAAGCTAGATTAAAGATAACTGAAAGGTCATGAAATTGGCATGAATTATAACCAAAATAACCATAAACCATTAATGGAATAACAAAAAAAGGTAATGCAGACCTTAAGAAACCAGGAGATATGTTATCTAGGAAAGTGCTAGTGTTTAGATACAGCTATTAGAGTAAAAACCAGCAGCCAAGCAGTTAACTGCATGTGGGGAAGGAAAAAAAGAATTTTTTAAAATGCCTTCTATTTTTTAAACTTAGCCCAAGTGCAGCTGTGATTCTTGAACAGCTTGTTCTGAACCACATGGCCTTCCAGCCTCCCAATCTTCCCACTATATTCCATGCTCAACTGGCTTTCAACAGCTTTCCCGAAGCAACTCTTCAGCATACTAAACTTGGGATTCTTTATACCAAGTAACACTTTTCTCTCTTTAATGGGATAATTTGGCCTTCTGACTTTCGCAGCAGATGCATTTAAGACTCAGTGATGTCATTTAATTACAGACTCAGTGAAGAAATCTGAAAGCATCATTATAACTAGCCTGTGCTGTCAGCTCCCTGATGGGAGCCCACCAGCAATGTCACGCACAAGAAAAATGGACTCTAGGGAGCAAGACAAGCAGAAAAAAGACACAGGTCAAGACCTGTTCTCCATCTCCTGAATAATAATATCCAGCTCTATCTATCTACTGCCTAGTTAAATTGAGATAAAACTCAGAAAGTCAAAGACTGAGGGTCCAAATTAGAAGGCAAATAAATGATTAGGTCAATATACCTACTGAATAATTATTAAGGTATATTTTCTCAATGAGAGTGATCAAATTAAGATATTAAGGGTACATTATACTGTCCTCTTAATGGTCTCTTGAAGTCTTGACCACTCAAGTTCAATAACTGCTATGCACCATTACAAGCTCTTCCACTTAACCTTCTGCCTAATAAGAGGGATGAAGAAAATGAAAAAAACAAAATGGGCACAGAGAAGACTATGTCAAGCAGGAAAGCACTTTAAGAAAAAAATTAAGTGGCATAATTTAAATTTTTATTGCTTTGAATTATTAATATCATTGAAAATGGAAGGACAGACAAAACAAATGTTTTAAAATTAATGGTTACTATCCCTTAAGAGCATAAGGATGGAAGATTGAAGAATTCATCATGTTCATAAGTTGCCCAAAGAAAGCAAACCAAACCAAATAAAAACGAAATGTGTTTCATCCAGTGCACAAAACTTTCTTTTGGTGTCCATTGTCAATGACTTAAATTCTGTAAGAGTTTAGTAAAATTTTAAAGCCCCAAATTTGTGCTACCTCCTGTTAAGAACACGTATCACTGGTATATCATAAGTAAAAGCAGAGATAACTAAGCTCTCTTAATAAGTTTGTGAAAGTCTGAACCTGCCTCCCTTCCAAATCACTTAAAATTTTTTTAAAAAATTACCTATAAGCAATCTCCTATATACCAACACTTTATGCAGTTCAATGAATGTATACTTTATTACACTACTTAAATGCAACAGAGTTCAAAAGAACAAACATGGATGAGGAGTTTGGCATGGTGAGTAAGACGAACATTCTGGCTTTCTGCCACTAGGAATCATATAAAATTCATTGTTCATAAAAGCAGTTATGTCCTAGGGGAATCACAAATAGGATGATGACCAGGGCCATGGCTTGATATCACACCTAGCAGTCTAAGTATCAACATGGGCATGATGAGATTACAATCCACACTTCCAACAATCAACCACAGACAATCCCTTGTCTTTGGATATTTCCAATCAAAGCTGGTCTTGGCAAAGGGCTTGACAGCCTATGCAGGAATAAGACTTAAGGGTGCTATGAAGACATGGATACTCTAGGGAGGGGCTTAAAAAGTTGAGTTTTCCAGGGATGCAAAGGCAGGTATCCACAGTAGTGGATATGATTATAGATAGATAATTTTTAAAAATAATAATTTATTGAATGCCACTATGTGCCAGGCATTTATGAATTGCTTCATATATTTTATTACTAATCTTCACAATAATACCATGAGATAGATGTTGTCCTTATTTTAAATATGAGGAACAGTGAAGTAAAGTTGTTCAAAGTCAGTAGGCAAATAAATGGCAGAGCTGATATTCAAACTCCAGTCTGTTTTGGCACTTGGGTGTTTCTACTCTCTCACTCCGCTTTCCAGTGGTTTGGGCCAATGACCAGTGACCAACATTCAATCAAATAATCAAGCCAGAGGGTAGGTCTGTGGAGACTTATGTTGTCTTTTGTAATACTCCAAACACAATACCATCAGACTTTGTCACTCCTACTCTCCCTGTATGTACAGTATAATTGTAGTTATACACTTGGGTCCTGAGAACATTTAATATAAGGTGACAGTCATTCCTAGCATTCATTTAACCAGATTTTATCTACAAAATGAAGTGTTTCAGGGGACCCATTAAAGTGCGATTTGCCCCAGGCTCCACTTCTACTATGGATGATACTGCAAAGAAGGCTCCCATGTCCAGATCATTTCTGCCTGTATTTGAAACTTATCCTTTGACAGCTTTCAGCCTACCTGATCTGAGTCACATCTGTTCAAGCAGATTATTGCAAAACAGACTCCCTGTCTAGTGAGATCAACATGCAGGGAGCATCAGATAATTTCTAATTGAATTTTGCATCACTTTGATTAATGTTAATGCCCTCAAGGCCCCAAAGGATGTGTGCATTTGTGTGATTTGAAATAATCCAACATTTTATAAAACCAAGGAGGGATATTTGCTTATTTGTAGGCCTAGAGGCCTGGTATTTAACTAGTTTGGATCCCAGAATGATTGCATGTCCTCAGAGGTTTCATTTATTTTAGTAAACCTAGATATGTATAAATATGACATTTTCCAATGTAGCATTTTAACAAATAACCAGCAATGTCTGGATTGATGACTTCTTCTGGGCTAAGGAAACTAACATGGTCTCAACAAGAGCTTAAAAAGATACTATGAACATAGACAATATTGCAACTCAACCAGAGATTGGCAGGCTCTTGATACTGACCCAAACTTGGTTGTATTCATCCTCAAAAATTAATTAGGTAGGAAAGCTCATACAGGTTAGGATTACAAAATAATGATGAAAAAAAAGTTAGAAGTCAGAAAGTAATGATTAAAATTAGAAGAGGTTGATTCTGACAAGACAAAAAAGCTTTTTGCATTGTCACCCATTAAGCAGCATGTCTGGAAGGAAACATTATTTGTGTTTTGCAGCTGGTGAAACTAAAGATAAGTTAGACAACTTTCCCAGAGGCATAAAAGCAGTGAGTGAGCAAGAACACAACTGGGAGTTAAAATCTGCACCCCCTACCCCTCTAATAAACACAGTGAGTTTGAGTCAGGCCTGATATACTAGACTCAAAGAGGTGAAGAGGCCCAAAGCAAGGCAAATTCTCTGGAGACCTATCTAGCTTTTCCACAAGCTTCAGGTATGGGAGTGGCTAGGGTTCAAGCACAGCACTCACCTGGAATAACCCCAGGCACAGACAAAATCACTGCTATTCCAACTGTTCCATTTTAGAGATCAAGAAACAAATCCAGGAAGACCAAGTGGTATGCTCAAGATAACACAACTAGTAAATGGCAGAGCAAGATCAGATCCCAAACTAAGGTCTACCAATTGCAGGCCCATTTTTCTTTCTAATCACCATAACATAGATAAATCATCTTTAGATTTTAGAACCTACAGAAAGCCAGTGTACTTGTGTGGTGAATCCAGGAACTCCCAAGAGGTCTGGTCTGAGACTGAGTTTAATGGCCACCTTAGTGTACCAACAAATGAACCAGACAACCTAGAACAGCCTTCAAAAGTTTTCAGCAGCCAATAATCCTCTTCACAGACTATTCTGAATTCTACATTTAGAGGAATTTTCGCTTTTTGCTATTTTGTATTTCCCTCATTTGGTAGGACATATTATTTCAGAGTTGGCATTTTCTTTTAGAACCAAAGTTCTGGAGGGAACATGTGCAGTACAGATTCAGTTTTCTCTTCCACTCCTGTCAATGGTACTTCCCCATTGGTCAGTGCCTCATGCTTTCAAAGACTAAGAAAAGATCAGTTGCCTGCCCAGTTTTGTGATGTCATATATGGAGTCACCATGAAGCACAGCATATTTTAATAGGAGCAATCTTATCAGCTAATCAGTATTTCAGTAGGCAAAAATGAACCATTTTAGTTTTTAAAATACCAATATGCTAACAGGTATGGTAATCATGGAGGTGTTCCACTTAGATCCCCCTTCAAGAGAATCTGCTGTGGGGATCAGAGCTGACTGACAGCCTCCAAGGCCAACCCCTTGGATCCCCATGGTATGCACGCCAGGCCATGCTTCTGCTGGGCTGCTCCCAGCCAATGATGGAGCATGGCAGACAAACAGAATTGGGCCATTCCTGCCCAATGTGCTATTCTTTATGACCCCACTATGCTCCAAAATGAAAAGACACTGCTCCCTGAAATTAGCTGTACAAACAGTAATTCTTGTAGACTCCTGATGAATCTTGCAGAGTTGTTAAGTCCAAGCAAGAAATTGTCTCCATAATGTAAAAAAGGCAGGTTTTTTTTTTTTTATATATATACATTCAGGAAGAAGCCTGTTTAATGACTAACTCTTAAAAACAGTTTTTGTGCTTCCAAATCCAACATGTCTCTAAGGCTGCAAATATCATTAAAGCTTCCCTTTTCCAGATTTACAAAAATAAAACAAACAAAAAAAAATCTCGTATTGATTTGGTAATGTTGTCTAGTAAAATGCTGATAATGTGGCTTTTTTAGATTCTTAAAAAGCAATTAAGGGAAAAAGAAATAATCTCAAATATAAAGAAAGTGGAGGTTTTTGGAAAGTAAATTAAATATTAATGCCAAGGCATTTAGGGCACAGTTTGATGATGAGAAATAAAAATATAACAAGTTATAAAAAATTGTTAGTGATCATTATTTCTATGATAGTATCACTTGTCAGGCAAAACTCATCCCTCTAGTATCCAAATCTTGTTCTTCCGTCTTATAAGAACACATTGTCCTGCTCCCCAGTAAATCACAAGGGTAGGTCCTGTGACCTAGTTATCATGAAATCACTAACTAAAATTTCCCTGATGATCCAAAGGCCTACTGAGTTCTGAAAAGTTTCAAGGAACAGAGTTTCTAGACCTTCTAAGAAATATGAAATGTTCCATCTTTTTTTTTCCACATTTTACTTTTTATGGTACCATAAATCTACACTTTTCAACTAGCACTGCAACAAAAATATGAGTTAGTATTATTGAGAAAGTCATTTTTAAAAAATCCTCATTTTTATTGATGGTGGCATTAAATATATAGTATTTAAACCTTGCACTTACAATGAAGATGGCAAGTGGATATAAATTTCACAATATCTAAAAGCAAAACCTTGTGGCTGACCAAAACAAAATAACCTTTCTAATGCAACTTTGCAATGGAAATTTAAACTCCAAAGGTAATTGTGCTTCCAGTGTACTTACTCATGTATGAATCATATTCACAGAGAGGAATCAATAGAATTTGTTTGATGGCTTCATCATCCCTCCATTTTATCAAATCTTCTATGGTAGCAGGAGAGATCATAAAGATGTTTGAGGACTGCTTATTTGACAATACAGAGGAAGCCAAATCCTGTCATACCTATTAAGGAATGGAGCCTGACCATGAAATCTTAATTAATATTGTAACAATTTACTTAAAAGTCTCTGATGCAGCCTATATGAGGCTAAATCAGAAGGGAAATGATGTTAGCATTTTAGTAGAATTAAATTAGAAGAAAAAACTGACATGACAGAGGCCACATTATAGACTAATAAGGAATTAGGTAAAGCAATTATTGCTTGGGTATTGTTTCTACTATGTGATAGAATGAAGGGGAAAACAGCTCTGAAATTTTGGTGAGACTACAACAGCTTTCCAAATACATAATGGTGGGAAGACAGCAAGTAGCCCATAATCTTCTGACTCTATCCACACCCTAGGAATAGTGGAGAGGTCTTAAATGAGATATTATCTCAGATCATGTCCTCTTTAAAGTTGGATAAGGGAGTCATGGAGGGGGTGTTGGTTTACATTTTTTTAAACTCATGAATAACTCCTTCTAAGATCTGAATCAAGAAACAGTGTAGGACGGATGACAACATGGGTTAAAATTTTTATTCTTAGTACCTTGGAGCTTTCCTTGGTCTTAATTATGGCACAGTCCTGGTTAAAATGGAAATATCCTTGAGGAAATGCCTGCAATTCTCATCAATCAAGTATACTTCTATTAAGCCTTTCCAGCATACTTTAATTTTTTTTAAATAGTGGATAAAGTAGAGAGTGAGTATGACTAGAAATCTAGCTAGCAAAGAGCACAGAGCTGCAAGGAATCTGTAGTTCCAGGGAGGACAGAATATTGCAGGTAAGCTATGGTACCAAGACAAATTTCATAATGACTCATGATAAAAGAAGATGCTAAATATGTACCACCTATGTGCCAGAGACAGTTCTAAGAACTTTACATGTATTAGCAAGTTTAATCCTAACAACAACCCTACAAGACAGGTGCTATAATTGTCATCCCCAAATACAAGATGATAAAACTCAAAGTCACACAACTAATAAATGACTGGGCCAGGATTTCAATCTACACAGTCCAGTTTTAAAGTTTGTCCTCTCAAACCACTATGCCACTGTCTCTCATATATACCACTCATTTGCTTCCTACTACAACTCCAAATCAGGACAGCTTTGATTCCACCAACAACTGTAAGAATTGTTGAAAGCCTAAGAATCTGAAAGCACTTTTCACGTCCAGAGTAGCAACTTCTCGCATCATTCTCAGCAGGAAATATTTTTTTTACTAGCCATTGTGATCCAAAAGGGACAATCAAACAGAATCAGACCTGGATGTGGAACTCAGCAATAAGGTCTTTCTGTAATTTCTTCTGAAAATATATCTAATGAACGTAAAATCATCGAACAACAAAATATATAATCTTCCCCAACAGAACAAGCAGAGACTTAGAAAAACAATGTATACTTACTTTCAATAGAAATTCTGATACTATACTCAAAGAATTCTCCTTGATAGAGAACAAAAATTACTAAAGATCCAGGCAAAACTCACCATTTTAAAATCTATAACCTGGACAGACTAAATATGAAAAGTCAACAACAAAAGATAATTATTAAATAATGTCTGAAATATAAATTACTTTTCCTGGCCCTCTTATGGTCCTATATTTAGGAAAAAATAAAGCTCTTGTTCTTTTTTGTTGTCACTTTAGTTTCTTTCCAGAAGGTGAAAGGGGCCTTCCTGTTAAGGGACACTTTTGTTTCATATTTTTAAGTACGGTAATGAACTACAGATAAGTATTCTTAAATACAAAGCAATTAGGAAGACCTCAGTAAAGCAGGGAACAAAGTCATGGGTCTACAACCTGCAATAAAGAAACACAGAAAGTCATCCTTTAAGACACCTATGTGAAGACCCAAAGCAATAGATTTCTGAACTTAGTCCAAATTATTTGGCATATGAATAGGCTTACTCTAGGCCAAATGGTGGCTCTTTAACATTTGATAACTCTTAAAAAAATAATATGTTGATGATTTAATAGGATACAAATCAAACATGAATTGAATTTTTCCTAAATTACACACGATCTTAAAAATTGGAGAAGAGTAAATGAATCATGTCCACATTCACAATGCAGCCTAATTCATCATTCACTTTCTATAGTCCTCCAACCACAAAGAGGTCAATTAGCCTTCTTTGAAGGTCCCTTTTTCAACATAAAGGAGTTGGGCTTGGGGCAAATGTCTGGAATAAAAGATGAGATGTTCAATTAACTCCTTAAAGATGACTGAATAAATAATAAAGAACTGAAACTAATGTTCAAATCATGCCATTGCAGTTAGCAGCATCAGAAAGGGAGAGGGAAAAGAGTGGTCTTCAAGGAGGATGCTGTCTTGTGTTGCTTTATAGAGCAACAATATAAAGACAACACCATTTGTATCCTCTGCAAGGAAATTAGCAAATAGATTTATGACAATAAATAGACAGTGAAAAAAGGAATCTAAAAACTCAATTTCCTCAAGTGGCTAATCTATCCTTTAAAAACCATATACTTGGAACTTGAAGTCCCCTCTTTCTTTAGCTTTCCAGCCCAGCTAGAATTAGATCTCTACCTTATTTTGCCTTATTTCTTTGATTTAAGAGTGCTTTTTTACTTATAAAATATCTAGGAGTGTCCAAAGAACCTTAATTCCACTTAAGACTATAAGCAAAAAGACATATGTGCTTCCTTTAAGGAAAGTGATAATGTAGTTTTCTTCTAGCACTAAGCCTAACTCTGTATCTCCTAGAAATCCTTTTCTGAAGACTTAAGAACTTCAAATTTCAATTCTTTCTCCGTAGACACTAGAACATCCCGAATGATCTAAAACCAGGACTTATCTGTATTGAGTATCCTATGTCAAACCTACTATCTCCTATGTATTTGAGCACTTAAAGACACTCGAAAGAAGAGTGAATGAACAAGCTTGTGGGATTATGGATGCAATATAAGAAACATGGGCAGAGGTAAAGATCTCATATATTTTCCTAGATGTTTTGATGCCTTAACAGTATCACAGTCCCCTCTATTGTGTGAAACCCAAGGGAAAAACACAGGGAGAATATATTCAAGATAACATTAATGTAGCTACATATTCTGACAAATACACCTGCTACATGTTTGATAGATAAAATTAACTTATCCTCTGGTCCAATTGTATTAAGAATTAGAAAGTAAAGGAGAAGAGTATAAGGACAGTGCTACATTGGTACCCAGATGAAGAAAGTCATGTGGGATTGTCAAATGGTCTAGTGTACTGAATGGTTTAACAAGAGGCTGGAAGTCATTTCTCCATGATGCAAGCTAAGAATGATCAATGAACATGCTTCTAATTTATATAAAAGCCTAACACGTGGAAGCTTTGCATTTCATCTGAATTGATTTCTACTCTTTTCCCAGTGGACAGGCATGCTGCAGATTAAGGAGATTAGGAAACTTTGGCATGTGGCATACATGGTAAACAGTTTTGGGGAAAATGCAATTCCTCAACTCTGACAGGACAAACTAAGAAGAAAAATCACATAAAATATTATCTATCTTTTCAAAAACTTACCACGATTATTACTCTATAGGGAGTTAAGTCCATCGACAACCCCTAGACATGAGCCCCAGGGGTAACAGCAATGTTCCATCCTACTGCCATATGTCTAGGTCACTGCTAGAGGTAACAGATTTTAGTCAGGTTAACTATGTTTGCATCCTTCTTTATTCAGCTAAAAACAGGTGGGGGGAGGGCAAATTGAGTGGAGGATTAGAATCTTTAGGGAAAAGTAATCATAAACTTTAAATTGACACTGTGAATTATCCATAAGCCTCAGTGATTCCTGAAATTGGTCTAGGGACGATCTTCATACAGCCTGTTTAATTCACCTAAAACATGCAAATTACTAAACCCAATGGAAATATGAACTCAGAACTAATGTCCATAAGTTAAGGACCATATACTACAATAGTCACAAATAGAGTAAGAAGTTAGGCTTGAAGAAAGTGGAGTTTTAAAGTGCTTTTTTTTTTAGAAAAAAATCAAGTCAAATGGCTTCAAGTTTTCTATGCTTAACGTCCATGGTCAATATGCCTCTGATTAATAGCAATAAATTCAGTTAAACAGCAATGGCAAAGGAAAAAATAATAGTAATTATCTCAACTGGAGCTAACATTTATTGAATGCTTACTAGGTTTGAGTACTGTCTAAGCTAATTTTATATATATTATCTCGTTTCTTTGATTGCTTTCCTTTTCATCTTTATTCAATGTCATTCCACTTTCTACCGGAGCATCTTTAAACCTTTATAAACACTAAGAGCCCACACACCTGGTAAGGAGGCTGCTTTCACTTAGAAAGCAAGTGAACCATTATAGCAACACATATGGAATTGGCTATGCATACATTTTCTGCTTGTGCCTGAGAATAATTCAAGATATCAGCCTGATCTTCAGGGATGGCAATTGCCCACAATCCCAACTCTCCCGTCACTGGTTAGCACATTGGATAGAGAATCACACCATGGGATCAGGGCTGTGGCTTAATCTTCTTTCTGATAACAGTTTATTTTGCACAAAGAATTATCATGCAAAAGTCACACTATGTTCTCCATTCCAGCAATGTGTTTTTAAAATATATGTCTCTGCCATGAGGGGGCCAGATTTAAGAGAGAGCGGCTTAATACAAACTTGATTCTCTTATTGGGATGGAGTGAGTAAAGAGATTAAAACCACCACTGTAATAAAACAAAACAAAATAAATCTCAAAGGTGTTTTTTTTTTTAACTGGTTTTTGGTCAGTAGTCTTATCTTCACAGACACCCACTATCTGATGTATAGTCCATTTAGGCCAGAGGGAAGGTGGGGTGGGGTAGGGGGAAGTGGGTAGCTTTGTGCATGTAGGACTACTTAGGGCCAGGAAAGAGAGTGCCAGCACCCCCAAGGATTTATTTTATCAGCTTAATGCTGACATTTCAACCCCCAAAATGTAGTTAATTAGAACCCGCAAAAAAGTATCCAGAGATTTCAGCAGCTGTAGAAGCTAGTATATTTTAGGATATGATCTTCTCTGGCTCTGGTAAGCATCATTTTAGAACCAGACAGTAGCTCTAACATCTGGCTGCTCTCCAGAATCAACCGAGGGGCTGAAAAAGCAAAAACAAATAAAACGAAAGCTAGGAAATATATAGATTATCAGGCTCTGCTCAAAACCTACTGTATGTATTAGGTTTTTTTTCTTAAGGGGGACTGATAGCAGGGCAGAGAAGTGGAGTGGGAAGCAGGAACTCCCCAGCTAATTCTTACTCTGTCACATCTGGAATCCACAGCCCTAGAGACATCAGTTATGATAACTTGGGTTGAATAGGTTTGAATTTCAGCACGTGCCTTAAGTGGGCATGTCTCTAAAACAAGAAATAGAAAATTAGTGGGTAGCACCCTAAGAATGTTTTTTAAACAGAAAGGTACTGAGGGCTGACTTCTGCCTTTAGTGGACAATTATGAGGTCTAGGCATGCCCTGGGGAAAGATGACAGAGGGAGAAAAGCAATCCAAGGATAGCACAAAGTTGCTTGGAGTTCTACAGGAGAAGTGTTCCTACTTATCCTAATAGCAACCCTATATGGTAGGTAGTATTACTATGCCCATTTTTTACATGAGGAAACTAAATCTCAGAAAAGTTCAGTGATTTGCCGAAAGTATCCCAGATAATAAGGTAGAAAGGAGGACAGTGTTCTTAAGGGGAAAGAGTAATAACCTACAGATCAGGAGAACAGAGTTCCAGCTCAGGCTTGCCAAGTTATTAACTGCATGATCTTGGCAAATTACTTTAGCACTCTGGACCTCAAATGATCTTTTGTAAAGTAAAGAAAATGGACTAGATAATTTCTAAGGTCCCTTGTAATATTAACAGTCTATTCTATTAAGCTGTCACTAGCAGGATTTCTGCTTCATGGTTTAATTTCTTTTATATTATGCCTCATTGCAATGTTATAATGTTTAGCAAAAAAAAAGGGGGCAATAAAAATCTAGGATAGGTACTAACTTTAGTTATCCAAAGTTCAGGTTTTTATATGCATGCGAATACGTAATTTTAGTTAATGCATTGCTAGTTCTGTTTTAGTAAAGAGGGGGAGCCTAATGGTTTGAATTCAATAGTATGAAAGATTCTTTGTGTTTCAACACATATGTTCCAATAAGTGGCATCTTCCAGGAGACAAGATATTAGAGACTGCTGTGTGAGATGTTCCTAAATATTATGAGAGCTGCAGTAACGTCTCTGTCTGCAAAATACATGCCCAGAACAGCCTAGGATGCAAAGCACATACTAAGTAGGAAACTTAAATGTGCAGAATGGCTGTATAATTGTTGAACTCATGCCTCATATATTCATAGTTAATTTTGGCAACCGATTTCAGTTACGGGAAGGGGGAAGATGGGGAGGGGGTGACTTCTCCTGTCCTTCAACTTCCCAGAAATGCATTAGAAATGACAGCCTATGATTGCTGTAGACAGTACCTAATTAACTGTCATTATAAAACACATGTCAGAGCCTGGGGCCTATGAGGGATCTGATGTCTAATTTCTCTACAGAATAATAAGAGTCTCCTTTGAAACAAGCTGGTGAATGAATTTTGTTGTCTTATTAATCAACTGATTGCAGTCTGACCCCTTATTTCCCAACCATACCTCATCCTTTTCTGCTGCATCTGCTTGTCCTAACTACTTTGGAACTCATATTTTAGACAAGTGATGGATTTAAAACAACTCCTTGTCACATATCCTGCGTAGGCAATCTCAATAAATAGCTACTGCAGAAATATGATATGGAAATGGAAGCTGTTTGTAAAAACTATTAACTCAATAATGAAACAATTATTCCTAAACAACCAAGAAAATTACTTACAAGCCTTATTCTCTCTCATTTTGCCACACTCTGGATTGAGATTCTATTTTCATTCTCATTAATTAGAACAGAGAATTTAATCCTTTTCTCCTTCTATTATGCAAAAACAAGTGTCGTTATTAGGGACCTATCTAGTTTCCAATTAATTTTATTTAGGAATGAGTTGCAGAGAGGGAATCATTACTAATGTCCCCTACCTTGGGTTAAGATGAAATGGGGCCTGAATCAACATAGTAAGTAATTTCCTTTAGTTCACTTTTCCATTCACAAGATTACTCATCAGCTTCCCAAAACAGATCAAGGACATTCTGCAACTAAGCAGGGAGTAACAGCAAATGAGGCTGAATGAAATAAGAAAAAAGACTATCGGTTGTTAGGATTTGTATAGAATTCTGTACAAAATGCATACAGAGAAACTCCCACCCACCCCCAATCCAGTATTGGTACAACATACATCCATGACATGTAAGAGTTTCTGGAAGTGGAGGCCAAATTCCATACCTGCTTAATCTATGTCACTGATAATGACCAAAGCAATGTTTTTCAAACAATGGATCTTAACCAGAATTTCATGGCATGGAAAAATATCTGAGTATACTCTGTATAATAAGGGTATTGTTATAAACAAAACTTTTTTCAGTTTTATTTCATATAAATGTATATTTTCATACACACGTGTATTTCTATATGTGCATGTAAGTTTACATATAAATGTATGTATATGTATATACATGTGTACACATTATTGGTTATGATAAAAAAATTTTGAAAATCTTTGGAATAAAGCAAAGTAATTGGTCATAAATAGTCATTAAATTAATATAAGACCCCAAGGCAAATTTAATTGGCATAATGCTTGTCAATTACTTAACTTTAAAATCTTCCCTAGACTTATCTACTCCTACCCCATATTTAAGGCACAATTTCTTATCTAAGCAATCATAGCAGATAATTATGTCTATTATAAAAAATGCTATGATCTTGACTACATAGTCACTTAATTGTGTCATATTCCACAACCTATACAATCCAGTAGTCTATTTATGCAGATATTTACATCTGCCTATGAGAGTACTGATAAGTAATGACTGTACTGAATTGCTGTACTGAATGTTTTCCTACATCATATCAGCTTGAAGACCTTGTTCAGAATCTTAACGTGCTGTGTAAATGACCCAGAGGTTTAACAGGTCAAATGGATTTTGTGAACTGGATTGCAGCATACAAGGTCAGCTCCAGATATCCATCCATCTGTCCTGCCTGTATTTACTGAATGATAATTATGTATCAGGCATGGTGTTAAGTATTGGAGATTTGAAGATATGTTTCTTGTTCTCAAGAAGTTTACTATCTATTAAGAAGATACCAACCTGTAAACAAATGAATATATTAAATATTAAAGGTTCTGTGATATGAATATGCATAGGGTACAGTAGAGAAGAGAGGAAGGAACAATTCTTCTTCAGGAAAGGCTAATCAGAGGAGCACTGATATTTAAGCTGGACTAGGGCTGGAGGAGGAGAGAGGACATAAAATATTCATGTATGGTAAAGCACACAGAGGTAAAGCAAAGCAAGGCAAAAGAAGACGCTGCCAAAGTAGAGCCAGATTTGTATGCTTCATTTCAAGAGTTTAGATTAGATCCAGCAAATGGAAAACCACTGACGGGTTGTAGGAGAAGAAACAAAATAATTGGCTATGTGTTTTAGAAAGACTGCTCTGAAGAAAAAGAGCAGAGTCAAGAATTTAAATTAGAAATCATTGACTATGAACTCCCACCTCTCAATTCCAGGCTTATCTCCTCAAAATTATTCAGTCTTACCTCCAGTAGCACCTAATTGTTTCAGGCCATCATGCTGCATTACCAAAGCACTCTACCCAAGACCACTCATAAAAAAATGCCTCAAATTTTCCCATTACTTCTTTTTATCTTGGGGAAAATGAATCTAATTGTAGTATATTTATTTCAAATATTCACTTACACTTTCAGATACGCAAAGCACTGTAAAAAATATCCATAAATAAGACACCCACTTTCTAGATGAAAGAAAATTTCAATCTGGTACCTGGGTCATATTTTTCATCCTTTGACATTCAGCCTAAATGTCTTCTGTTCCTGGAAGTTTACCCTAATATCTAGGCTAGGAGTATTTCTGTCCCTTTCTGAACTGCCACAGCACTTTATCTGAACTTCGTAATGCACTTGTTACACTCCACTTTTCATTCTATATCTCTCCTACTAAGTTATCAGCTCCCTCAGGAGGCACTAATAGAAAATAGGCATTTGAGGAAGACAAACCTGAGTGGGAACCTCAGTTTTGTGCTTAGTGACTGTGTAAGTTTGGGTAAATAACTTCTCTGAGCCTCATGTTCCTCATCCATAGAAGAGACATGATTGCCAACCACCTCACAGGTTGTTTGGAGGATTAAAGTACCTAGTACAGTGCTTGGTGCATAGTCTGGGCTCAGAAACTAGCTGGATTGCTAGTTTGATTCCTTCTCTTCTCTCCTTCTCTTCCATAACAGGGGCCTAGGATCATATCTCTTAGAGTATTCAGGAAGAAGCAATACACATAAAAGACATACATAGTTGATGGCTGAATGGATAAATGAATGAATGATAAACAAATGAAAACAATACATTAACCCAATAAATCTCTAGTGGCAGAGTTCATTTCCAGTAATAGACTTATGGGAGAAAGACTTTGGACACGGAAGAGTCCTTGGAACTCCTCATATCAAATCATGAAGAATGACAATCTCTCTACTTTGTGGAGGGATAACCCTATTGTTAGGACCATGGTGTTCAAAGAGTCAATCATTTTATTTAATTTGTATAACACGTTGCTGATTAGATGGAGAGTTACTGTGAAGTATTAGTACAGCTGCCTCCTGAAGGTGATCTATGAGTTCCAGTCATAGCCCCCACCACTGTGATTCTGGAGGTTGAAAACAAGCAACTTCTATACCTTTGGCTGGCTGTGATTCTTTAGTCAGTCTGTCCCATAGGAGCCAGGCATGCTACTTTTATATGTAAAGAGATGCCTCTCTTCCAGGATTTTTAATAACTAATTAATCAACGCAAAATTTATGCACAAGAAGCTGAAGAAGATGCCTATGGATTATCTTATTTAATAGTACAGAAATGTTACAAGATATAATTTTGTATTAGAATAAAACAGAAAGTTTTTTAAAGAACTGCTTCCAATAAGTACCTTATATATAATGATACTCTATTCTACAAAAAGCAAAGTAAAAAGCTCCTGATGGAAAGAAGAACACCAACATTATTTTCAGAGATATCAAACACTGGGTCCATTTGTTATTTTTCAGTTTGGAAACTTATTCTGCAATAAGTGGAATAAAATGGTTGAAGATGCTTGGGTCATGGTTGAATACAATTCTTAAACAGAGATGTAGGTCTATAGAAGATAAAAAGCTAAATTTTATTTGATACTTCACTTACTTAACAGATTTTTGTTGGTGTTAACCCTAGTCCTAGATTAGAGTTCCCCCTTGGTAACAACCTGGATTCATTTCCTCAAATCAAATTCATCTGAAGCCCTGTCAATGGCACCAAAACTTATTTCATGCAAGCTTTAAATCAAATCCACTCAATTATTCTCAAATTGTGTTGGAAAAACATTCCTTGGCTATTCTCCTTCAAATCATGAAGACAGTATCTAAGAGGTCTTAACACCTAAGATTTTCTCTCTCCTCATAGGAAAAGAGCAGAAAGCTATAGGCTATAGTTATGTTGAGAATAGTTTAAACTGTCTCTAACATTTCCCCAGTTAGGCACTGCCTTTCCACATTATTTTTTTCAGTGCAGTCTACACTAGTAGTCTACACTAGCGGTTGGGAGTCCCTCACCTGGCAGTCTATTCTCAGCCACCTCAGTCTGATTCTCACAGCCACTACTTCCCTGAAAATTAAGTGATTTCTTGTTGGTCCTCACCCTTCTTGAAGTCTCTGCAACATCTGACATTATCACTTGAAACCCTCTCCTCATCCAGCTGGGAAGGAGACATGTTGCTGTTTTCTATTAGTTGCTATACCTCCCTTTTTATTCACCTCTAACTGTCTTTTTTTTAATCCCTTTAGCTTCTGTTTTTCCAACCAATCTTAAATATTGGCCACCTATTTTTATTTTGTTTTGTATGCCCTCTCTCTTCAAACCATCACATATACCAATGACCATTCACTATATTTACAGCTAGTGCTTCAGATGCAAAATTTCAGCTGCCTACTACACATCTCCACAAGCATGGTGTGCAGGAAACTTGAATTCAAAATGCACCCACTTTATATTTAGCTCCTTTTGGACCCAAATCCTTGTTCTTCCTACTGTATTCCAATCTTGGTTAACAGCATTCCATTTGCCCAGACATCCATACTAGAAAACCTGGAAGTCAGCTTTGAGGACTTTTCTTCATTTCTGAAACCCATTTTCTCCTCTCAGTCCTTACTACCACTTCCTTGGTTCAAACTCTCATCATTTCTGACCTTGTTTACTATTACAGCCTTCACTGTAGCCAGAGGGAATTCTCTAATGCAACTGATGTAGTGATTCCTCTGCTTCAGGCCTTCCAAGGCCTCCCCAGAGCCTAGCCACAGGAGAAAAAAGTACAAACACTCCGTGGCATGCAAAGCCCTCCATTATCTGGTACCAAGTTATTTTTTCAGTTCTGTCTTCTATTATACTCTTGCCACATTCTTTAACAGCTCTGTCTTCCTCCATGATATCAGCTCTGCCTGGACTGCCTTCTGCCTTTCCTACTCACTATATTCCATTTTCGTTGCCCGAAACCACTCCTCTGTAAATCCTTTAATCGATCAGTTGAAACATTTCTCTGGGCCTCCTCTTCTCTATTGCAGTGCAGATCTCACTGTATGTATCCACAACCCCTTCTGTCAAACCTTTAGGACCAGATGTATTTCAGAATCCAGAAGGGTTCAGAGTTCAGAACAGTTAAGTGGGCATTTACTATATATAATGTAACAATTCCAGCAGAATTTGGGCTAGCACTTCATCATCAAGCATATGTATCAAACATTCATACTAAGTGGTACAAATAAAGACCATATATAGCCTCGTATCAGTTCATGTTAGGAGTTGAAGACAAATGAGTTCCCCAAAAAACACTTTCATTTCTCTGAGCTTTGGGGGATTTGGAATTATGGATAAGGAATTACATACAATCATTTTCTACAAGTTTTTCCAACTATATGTGACCTCCTCCTGTTCAAGAGACATCTTCTTTTTAAAATTCAAATGCCTGGTATAATGTCTAGCCCATTATTAGCAAAAAACACACTTGTTGAATAAATATCTTATTAAATCTGCATTGGCTACTACTTGCTTTCAATGTTTACAAACAAAACTATAAATAAACTATCAGGCATTAAAACATGAGATCAAATTATGGTTTACATTAAGGACTGTCATGGGAAAAGACCAATTTAGAAGATCACAGAAAGATTAAGAGATGTAATAAAGCCTAGAGTTTAAGGGAATGGGCTCTGGAATCAGACAGGCTTGGGTGTATATCCTAGCTATGATGGTTGTGAGATAGTGGCTAAGGTGCCTGACTTCTTGAAGTCTTAGTTTTTTCAAAGGATAAACTGAAGATCATTCTAGCACCTATCTGATAAGACTATAGTAAAGATCAAATAGGATAACACATGCCAAGTGCTTAGCATGAGTAAGTAATAAAAACAGTTTAATAATATGATTATAAAATGATTAAAAGAACATTTATGGTGATTGTGAAAACCTTGTGGCTCACACTCCCTTTATCCAGTGTATGGACAGATGAGTAGAAAATTGGGGACAAAAAGTAAATGAATAGTAGGAGAGGATTGGGGGTAGTGGTGGTATGTTTTGGGTATTCCTTTTTATTTTTATTTTTTTTTGGAGTAATGAATGTGTTCAAGGGTTGATTGTGGTGATGAATGCACAATTATATGATGACACTGTGAACAACTGATTGTGCACTGTGGATGATTGCATGGTATGTGAATATATCTCAATAAAATTGCAGGGGAAAAAATCCAAGAAGAAAAATCATTAAAAGGAACTGAAAATAATAAAAACAATAACAATAATAATAATAATAAAGAAAAGTTATGAAAGTTTTACTGAAACAGCTACATGTCACCAAGGTGACATTCCACATATATAGAAGGCTACACATGTTGACATTACCAAGCTTATTATAGCAGTGATCTTCTCTTTCCCAATATATAATTTGATCCCTTTCTTGGCGTCTCATCTTGGCACAGGCAGACATATCTAAAATATAGCAGATGAGACTGGTGAAACAAAGGCACTTGCTATAACTACATGGAAAATGATAAGGATAAAGGTGGCAGATATCATCAGAGTGATGATTGTAATGATTGCTAATAGTCCTTTAAATCTGGAAGCTAATTCTGAACAAAAATTGGCTCTTTGGAATAATAAACATTCATGATAAAGGGAATAAGAGAAAAGTTCAAAACTGTCTCAGATTTGTTTTATCATCTAGGAAAAAGGATTGACATACTGCATTTAGAGGTTTTTTTTCCTCATTAGCAAATAGCCAAAAGTTTCTCTCAAGTTAGTCTTTTTTTTTTCCTTAAATAAATGTAACTATTCCTTTAGTTGTTAAAAAGAAATCATATGTCCTTCTGTGTGATACATGGATCAAGACACAACATGTGCAGACAGACCTTAAAATTGGAATAAAAACCAGACACAACCCTAAGATAGAAAGAGTTGATAGATCAAACATATGTCTTTTCAAAGTTTCTGAGAAAATGGTGCATTAATTGGAAATGAAACTTTCCATTTAGTAACCTAATAATTTGGTTTGGTAGTTGGCAAAATATGGCTTTCTTAGCAGCGAAGGTCAAATTTTTAATGTTCAAATAAACATTTTAAAACAACTATGTACCAGGCTTTAGTGAGGCTCTTTGCATGCATTCTCACATTTAATTCTACAATGTTTTGTGGTAAACACTAAATCCAGATGTGGAAAGTGATGTTCAGAGAGGTTCACAATTGCCCTATGGTCACACAGCCTTGCATGTGACTAGCACAGTCTGTGGTATATCAGATGTCAAAGTCTAGGTATTTTCCATTCTAACAGAAAGCACATCGAGTGCCATTCCCCATGTCTTCATCTGCCTAACTCCTCATTCTGAAAGACTCACAAAATGTCATGGCTTCTCACAAGGCATCCTCTTTATGTTTCCACAATCTAAAGCTTATATTTCTTCCAAGGCACTTACCACAATATTTTAAAATTATCCATTCATTCATCTGACTCATTCACTAAACCATGAGCTCTCTAAGAAGGGGGCCATGCCTTTTCCCTTTTGGACTCAATACAATTTTTGGTATACAGTAGTCAATCAAAAAGTGTTTATTGAATTGAACAGAATATCTGTCCTAAAGTCAGCATCAAAGTTTAGGGAATTCATTATAGTACAACCATGTAGCAAATGGATATGATTATCCTGTGAGGCAAGCACACATGTCAGGTAATAACTAGGACTGCCTACTTTCTCAAAAAACATTGCAGCACTTCTATTTTGCCAGCCAAGGTTCATTATCCAACCATGATGATCTTTTGAACTTTGAAGGGGAGTTCTGACTATTTTCAGGTTCTTAGAGGATAGGCAAATCAGACATAGTTAGCTGCTATTGTAGATACAATAGATTTATCCATAGTATTTTATATACCCTAGGGACTCTGTCCTCAACAGCTACTGATTGCCTGTTTTCAAATGGCATTAGAGAGGGAAAAATGCCCCAAGATGGCAATAATATTCATTTTGAATAGCATTTTTTCTTTTTTGGTTAAAAAAAAAAAACTATAGTAGCTCATACTGACCATGAACATCAAGTTATCAAATAGTCTGATGACTGATTCTTTATTTTTCATTCTATCTCATTTCTAACTTCTTAGTTCTGCCTTTCTTACTTAAGAGCATCAATGTTTTAAGCAATGTGTTTTTTGTTTCCTGTCCAGTGTTTTTAAGTCCTCTTCCTTAGTCCTTAACAGCCCCACACAAGTTTTTGTTTATAAAAACATTCCTTTCCACTCTTGGCAGTGAAGTCTCAATCTCTTCAAATCATTATCTTGAAGAAATCTTCCCAGATCAGTCTATGGATAAACTCACTTCTATGTCCCCGCCAGGCACTTACAGGTTCCATTTACGCCATGCATTTTACAACTACTGATACCTTTATTAGAATTACTGAATCTTAGAGTTGGAAGAGATTGTCTACTAGACTGTGAACTCTCCGAAGTGGAGGACTATATCTTAATTCAGCGTCAATTCCAGCAGTACAGTGCCTGGCATACAGTGGGCATCATTAATGTTAGTGAATTAAGTTGAAATCAAGATGATGGTTCAGTAGTTTTTAAATTATGTTCCTCAGATTGATATGATTTTGCAGAATATGACTGGAAGAGCACAAAGAAACCTTGTACTTCATGAAGAGCAGTTACATCTTTACTGTTTCACGTTAAGTTTCATATAAAATTTCAGTTGAAAAAAAGATTTCACACAGCCATAAAACATCATGCACTCATATATGCATGTGTGTACACACACACACACCCCGCTGTTTAATTGGAGCCTATTATGAACTAGATGCTTTATATGCTATGCAATTTGACCTTCCCTCTAGCCCTGTATGGCAGGTATTACTGATAGCTCCATTTTATAAATAAGAACCCCGAGGCTCAGAAAAGTTAGGATCTTACCTAAAGTCTGATTAGTGGAAGAGGCATGTTTTAAACCCATGTCTGTCTGGAACCAAAGCTCATGCTCCAATAGAAAAGAAAGTTTTTAATGGGAATTAGGCGAGTGAGAAGAATAAACTGAAATTTTTTAAATTGGAATTTTAGAGAGAGAAATTAGTTTTAAACTAAATGAAGGAAAAGATAAGGGACAAGCCCTCTAAATAGACCCAAGTGTGCATCCAAATAAAAGGGAGCAGTTAGTTAAAAAAGAGTTCACAGCTCACTACTAAGATAAGTGGAGGAAAGTTTTTTTCAAACATCTAGTGTCTTGCAAAGGATAGGTGAAAGGGGGAAACCTATAGAGGTAGAAGAATTTTGAAACTCAGAGAGGATGAAGGGAGTTAAACAGAAAAGATCCAATTCCATTAGGAATCTTGTTTTAACTGTAATGAAAGATTTTTTTGTTTGTTTGCTTGCTTTTTGTTTTTCAACCTTAAGAAAGCCTATAAATGTACTAAGTGGGTGAGTGTTCACCTGAATGATCTGGAAAACCGGACCTTAAAAAATACTTCAGAGAATATATTAGAAGGTATATTGTACTTGTTGGGTTGGGTCTTTGAGAATTACTGTCAGGTACTAATTCTCATTTTCATACACACACACACAGTGAGTAGGTGGTAAGGAAGTTTGGAAAGGCAGGAAAGGTTTTCCTTAAGGGGTAAAAATTTATCCTTCAGTAGATGAACTATGTGCAGCATCAGTTGGTAGTATGGCAAGGTAGACCCTTTTATTCTAAAATTTTATGATTATCAATTGTAATTTGATATTAAAACAACTCTTAAATTTTTGCAAGTCTAAATTCTATTGAGTTAGATAAATATTTTTCAACTACCATTCTAATGAAATATCACTACTATTACTTTAGGAAGCATATTAAATCAGAGTTTAATTTAAACAGAAAGAGAGTTGCTTTCCTTTAAAGAATTATACTGTTGCCTGTGTTAAGCAAATAATAATTAACACAAGTATATACAGTTATAATTAGCAGGGAATTTAATTAAACAAATATGCCAATATAACCAGATGCATGACAAAGTAATTGTAATATGCCTTGCCAATGTATTCTTTCCCACTTCATAGTTCTTACATAGTAATTATAAAGCTATCTCTTTTTAAAGCATAGATGTTTTAAATAGGGACTTCTAACAACCATAGTCAAGTAAAAGAAAGCAAATAAAAGAAATCTCACTGAATAGTGAGCACTGGCAAATGCAATCAATTATTTTACTCAAAATTCCTAGAAAAAGTTCAGTTGATTATGATTCCTTAGCTTCCTCTGAACTTTACCAGACATCATCCTCATTCTGTTTTATGGAGATGTATCCCTAATCTGAGCAGCAACAAAACCATATGAAACAAAAAGTCTGATTTTATATAATACACAATTAGTACTCTGTCCTGTGAAAAGAAAGCGAGTCACCTAGAAATCATATGCCACTTTGAGACACCCAGAAGTTAAGAGAATAGGGAAAAGAATTACAAAAAGGAGAGGAATTATGATTCACAGGTAAAGTTTAACATATTTGTTTTTACTTAACACTGTGGAAAGAAGAATGATAGGTTTATCTGACAGTTTTCTTATAGGAAAGATTATAATAGAGGAGAATGTGATTATTATTTTTAAAAAAAGGAAAATTTAATTAGGTCATTTCTAGAATAAGTCTAAGTACAAAATTTAGCATCACCATGCTATGCTCCTTTTTATTTTTATCCTATACATATAAAAAAAAATGATGCCTTTAGAAATCAAGAGACAAATAATCTGCCCTTGGTAATAGAGCAGGTCCAGAGGCATTGATGCCACTTCTAATTCTCAAGTCTACCATACTTAGAAGTATTCCATTAACCTTAGGTTTTCAAAGGGAGAAAACACCACTTTAAAGTTCAATTTATTCTGCATACAAAGAGTCAGCAATTCAGCCTTTAAAATTTTATCTAGCCCAGGTTACATCTTAACTCGTGATAAATTCAATCAGAAGATAGGTGGGCTAAGACCATATCTGTTAGGGATTGCTGCCATTTAAATGTTAAGTTCTGAAGACAAGGGGAAAAAATAGCCATTCTGATTAGATACAACACCTGGTTAAGTGAAAGCATAAATATTCCCTGCGCAACAGGATCACATACAGTATAACAAAAAGACAGCAGCAGTAGCCTAACAAGCCCCACCTACCTCTCTGCAGCACTTCATAGTTTATAAAACGATTTCACGCATTTTACCTTATCTGATGGTCACAACTGTAGTAATTTAATTTCTTTTTTGTATTTAGTAATGTGGTAATTGAGACCGAGTTTAAATGTCCTGCTCAAGTTCACATTGCTTATAACATGCACAACAGGGCTCAAAACAGGTCTTTGGATTTCGAATTTTGTGTCCTTTTGTCACCTTGTAGATGTCACACAAAGCACAAAGGACTGTATACATGTATAATATAATTCACCACTCTCCAGATCAGCAAATACTTGATCAATGTTAAGGAACTCCCAACTGTATTAGCTAACGGCAAAACAAGTTATCTGGAAAAGTTACCCAAGACACTTGAAACTACAAACTTTCTCATTATTTCAAATATTACCTAAGAAGAAAATTAATGGCAACTGTTTATACATATGTTAAAAAGCCTCTTTCCTAACTCTCTCACAGGAAATCAACTCCTCTGGGACTGGAAAGTTTTGTTCTCTTGAACCAAGAGTCCCAAACCAAATACTCTCCAATGACAAGGCCTCAGTAAAACACCGTACTCCTGGGGCCAAGTTCTCTCAGCTCATGGCTTGCTGGAGCTGTCTTAACAGGAGTCAACGGATTCACCCTCAGCTAAAAGATACCATAAGGAAATATCCATGAAGGTTCCTGCACTGCAAGACAGGGAGAGCATCATAAATTTGACTGGGGATTAACTTCTAGCATCATAATTTGACTGGTGGTTAACTTCTTGGAGCACATCAATTTTTCAATGGCAGGGTTATCAGATGGTTGTTAATTAAAGTCACGATTTTTTTAGGGCACTTATTGAGGAAGTTTGACAATCCTAGTGAAAAAAACTACCTTGATTTCTGTACAATATTTGAAAAATACACAGAAAGGTGGGATGTGGAAGGATGAGCAGAAGGGAGGGTGACAAGGGAAAATGAAGTGAATTAACATTCATCAAGAATCTATTTTAACAAATGTCCCACACCAATGCAAGGTGTTAATAATAGTGGTATATGGGAATCCTATATTTTGTGACTGTTCTGTAAGCCCGTAACTTCTCTAATAAAGAAAAAAAAAAAAAGAATCAATTGAAGGCCTGGCAACTTGTTAGTTAATTTGCCCATAACTCCTCATTTAATCGTCACAACCAATATCTGGAGTCCATCAGTGTTGTCATCACTGAACATAAAAGACAAGAGAAAATGTCACAAAGTTAGGAAACTCTACCGAGCCACACACAGACTTTCTATGTTTCTTTGTGGTTTATTTATTTATTTTTTTATGGCTACAGAAATAAAAAAAAAAAAAAAGAAAGAAGCTTTCAAGTCCTTTTGAGATATCCCCTAGTTGGTAAATCCTGAGACTGTGAGGGTTAATAAAAGCAGAAATATCCAGTAGGAATCTATCAAACTACTTTCAGAGAACTCTATTTTCTCTATAGTCCTTTCTTCAACTCTCTCTTTTCAATAAAAGGGTTATAAATTCCTTCTCCTGAAAGTGTTTAATATTGCAATTTTTTTGCTGGGTATTCATATAACTTTTCTTCTCTGAAAAACATTAAAATGCAAACAAACCTGTTTGATAGTAACAGATGCTAACATTTATTAAGCATTATTCTAAGACTTGTGTGTTAACTCATTTAATCCTCCCCAAACCCCATGAAGTTGGAACAATTTTTATCCCCATTTTTACAGATAGGCAAACTGGGGCAGCACAGAGATTAAGTAATCTGCTGAAAGTCACATGACTTAAAAGTTAAAGGAGCTGTGATTCTAATTCATTTTTTTTAAGATTTCAAAACTGTGCTCTTTACCATTTCATTCATTCAATAAACTAACCAAAATAAATGAACCTTTATTCTGTGCCAGGTTCTGTGCTCGGTAAAGGGGATATAGAAAGGAAAACGCACGGTCCTGGGCTCAGGCAGCAGACACATGTTATGACGGTAAACAAACTGTATTCCAAACTTCATTTGTTAGAGTCTGGTGACTTACAGAGAGATAAAAATATACACTGGTACTCAGTTCTGTTATAACTAAACTTGACCACCATTCACAACCATTTCTACACCCTGGTTCTGGAAGCTGAAGCAGAAGCTTCAGTAGGCTACTGAAGTTAAGCAGGGATAACAGCAGTGGCTACATGTCTACATGGAACTTGTTTTCAAACAGGGGATATCCTCAAAGGGTAATTCTCTGTGTCGGTAGTTTTCAAAGTGTGTCGCTACAACAGCAGCATTCAACAACACCTGGGAAGTTGTTGGAAATGCAGCTGTCATGTTTCTATGTCAACATGCTGATCTTTGGCTAGAGAGACATTCTGACTTTTTAATTTGGCATCCAACATTTACTTATTTTAAATGTCTTCTCATGTTGTAAAAGCAATACATGTTAATCACAGAACACAATGAAAAATGTAACAAAAAGAATAACCACTGTCAATGTTTTGGTATATTATCTTCTGGTCTTTTTCTGCTTTTAAATGGTTTTTACATAGCTAAGATTATATTTCATAAGCAATCCTGATACCATTTTATTCACTTCTATATTCTATACACTTTTAGGTGTCATTAAAAACACTTTGTAATTACAATTTTAATTATTATATAACAACATCATACGGATTAAGCAAGACTAACTTGCCTTTACTCTATTGCTAGATAATTAGTTTCCAATTTTCTGCTGCTATGAACAAACTATAGTGAACATACTTCTGAAAAAATATTTATTCACATAGTATACTACCTTGGCATAAATTCCAGAAATGGAAATGTTGAGTTTAAATATCTCTGCTCTTACTGGTTGTATTAAGCAATACTCCACCAACAGAGTATAAGACCACCTGATGGCTTACTCTTTGACAAAGGTAAAGAATTTATTTCTTATTTTAATTTTCACTTTTTGGTGTCTAGTAATGTTGAATTTCTTACATCTTCATCAGCCATTTATAACATTTTTTGTACATATCTGGTTCTTATTTGCTAATTTTACAATTTAGGTTAAGCTATATGAAATTGCTCTTTTGCAGGAAAAAAAATAATTAAAAACCAGCAATTTTTTATAGTTCAAACCTAATAGTTTAACTTTCATGATTCTGAAATTGCTTCACTTACACATCTATGTACTACTAATAAATACAGTGATAGAATTTTCAGTTTATTTGGAAAACAGGACATATGTACATGAAAAGAAGAAAAAAATACATGTTACTAGTTTCAGTACTATCTTGGGTCCCTCTCAGAGCTTTGCCTCCTTCTAAAACTAAGTACACAATGGGATTATAAAATTTAAAAGATACACATGGGGTTATTGAAAAAAAGATGGGGCATGAGAGAGCTGAGCTGAAAGAGGCAGTGAAGAGCATCTAATACCTCCCCTGCCTTTTTCTCACTCCTTCTTGCCAAGCCACTTCAGTGAAATCTCATGGGAGAAGAAACACTTTACTAGTAAAAGTCAACCTAAATTGTCCACTTGGTCAGTACTTCATTAAGAATGGGTAAAAATCAGCAGGCACAGGTGAAAGTCCAGTGTTTGCTTACTAATTAGCACTGCAAAGTAAGTAGGACAGGGAGGTGGTTAGAACTGAACAAAGTCAGATAGAAAATCCACTTAACTATTAGCTCAATCAACAAAGTTGATTGCACATTGAAAAGTAAATCAGATACTAACCAGATAAATGGCAGGTGGGAAGAGCAGTGAACTCCATCTTTCAGGCAACCTGAGGTCTAGCCCTAGCTCATTCACCTAAGTTAGCTGTGGGACCTCCACTGAGTCAAGAGCCAATCTACATATTGGTTCTTTCTTCTGTAAAAAGAGATAGATTAGAAGAGCTCTAAAGTATCTTCCTAGTTCTAAATTCTGTGAAGGCATTGACAACTGGATAATGCAACCTCTTTTACTAGTAACTCTGGCAATAGCATATTTTATCAAGGGAGACATAGCAAATTTTTCAAAGAAGGCTTTTAAACACCCTTCAAATCTCACATATACTAGAAAATACAAGTCTTTTTATGAGTTTCATGAGCCTGTTTCAGATGCTTTAGAAGAAACAGTGTGATCCAAGCTAATTAAATCATTTCATTTGTGTGGCTCTATGCAATTGTTGGGATTTTTCCAAAAAGGCTCCTTAGGGTATCTTTTGCTTACACTGTTTGTTCAAAATTTCAGAGGTAAACATCAACAGAAATGCTAATCTTACTTTAAGACTTCTTAATTAGGAAGGTTGAAGCCCAGTAGATTTATTATTAATACTAAATTCTCAATTTATCGGTTTGTTTGTTTTCTCACTCATCATAGGCTGAATACATGCTGATTTTTGTGTAAGGTTGTGAATTTGCTGTCTTGTTTTACCATCAAGTTGTAAAGTTGGGCATTACAGGTCAAATAATGATAAAAGAAACTCCAAGAGATGACATGTTTATTCTGTTACAATTTTGCATTGCTTGAAATAAGGAGACTATTTCCTATGCCTCGAAAATATTTTTCTTACACAGAACTTTCTGTTGGCTAGATAAAAGACTGCTTGTAAATTTGCCTGACAGGATATTAAACAATGCTGTGTGCTATATTCAAGCTTTTTTTTTTTTAGGAAAGAAGGTTTTGTAGTATGGTGGAATTGGTAGGGGAATGAAAGTCAGGAGACCTAGGTCCTGGCTTTGCTACCAATATCTTGCACAAATGAGGCCTAGAGTGGTGCAAGGTCAAACCAAATGGGTAGAAGGGAAGTGGTCACCCAAACAAGAGGTGCCAGTCATTCAAGACAGAAAGGGATAAGGATGGAGACCTGTCCTAGAAGACACAGGATCCCGAGATTTGAAATGTACAGGTTAACAGGGATTTTATGGCTCCTCCTCTTACTCTAGGAACTGACATTCTATTAAGGAAAAATACTAAGATGGTGTTTCTGCTTCCATACCCCATCCCATCACCAAGACAACATTTTGAAAAATTTTTTGTTTATTAAGAGTATTACACATTATATTCAAATGTAGTTAATGTACAAAAATAGTATCTTCAAATGCTACTATCTTCATTAAAACAATTAAATGAGGAATGGCCTTCTGAATGCCTCTGTTATACAAATTTGCTTTGACTCAATACAATTCACTGCATCCACATGAATAAGGCAGTTTTACCATGGGCTCTTTGAAGAGGGTAGCAACATTACATAGAACTGAGCATCCACAATAGTGTGTCTAAAAACAGAATTTACCTCTTGATGGTTTTACCTGTAAGGGATTTTGACTTCTATATTTTCATCATTGATGAGAATGGGCACTGACTTTGGGGAGTTAATGGTTAATTCTAACCTGTAACCTACTCCTTCTTATTTTTTTCTCCATCCTTTCTTATTTTCTCATGCGAAAGCCCAATTCTGATCCCAAAATGGAAAGCAGGTGAAGTCTGCCTTAACTGCCCTCCCATGTTACTTTTCAGGAATGGTACCCCTTCCTGAGGCTGTGACCTCAACATCTGAGAACTGAAATCCATTCTCCTTACTTCTTTACAGAATTCCCTCAACCTTCATCAGAACTCCCAACTCATCATGGCCCTTCTCAACTTGCTATTGTGGAAGAAAGGGATTAACAACTAAATGTTAGGAATCTCAAGGTATCTGATTTCAACTTTTTATACAGTACTACACAGTAGTCGTAAAGACAGGAGTGAACCCTCACTATCAGGGTTTGAAACCTTTCTCTGCCATTTACTAGTTGTGTGACCATGAAAAAGTCATGTAATCTTGTTAAGTCCAAATTTCTCCATCTGTAAAATGAGAAACCTCATAGGAGTGTTGTATTTAAATGAGATAATATATGACAAGGCAGTCAGAACTGTGTCTAGGGTACAGTAAATACTCAATAAAGTTTAGATGCTATTTTATTATGTCATTAATATGTTATCATCATCATCATCATCACATCATCATTGCATCATTTATTAACCTCTCCCAGATCCATTTGAATTTTAAAAGAAGGTTGCTCAGAAAAATAATATCTTAACCCAATAGTATATGAAAAAAGAGAATTCTGTGGTCCTATAGTAGAAAGGGCTGGGTAAAATAAATCTAAAAGAATTTTTTTCTTACTTTGGGGCTTCCTAGAATCTTTATTATCCTAAAGATTAACGAACTGCCAATACTAAGACTAGTTGCAGTATTTTCCTATCTTATTATCTTATTCACTTATGGAACTCTTCCCACTACCTAGAAAATCTTTTAACAATTCACAAAATAACAGAATTCCACAGAACACAATTTGGGGAAAATTGCCTTAGCCTAGAGTTTAATAGCACAATTTCAGGCACTACGATAAGCTGGGGGTAGAGGATTTTTCAGCATGGGGAAGAGTCCCTGGATCCTGCAAAATTTCATCATATTTAAAACCCTCTACCCTATCAATATGATACTGATCCCTCTCCTGATTCCACCCCAGCATCCAGAAATGCCTCAAAACGTCAACAGTTTATTCCTTAAGCACTTGAAACAGTCAAACACTTTAATTCTTGATTTTTCCTAGTGAACAACATGATCTTTTCACACTTTTTCTAGGTACCTCTAAACCTGTTACCCTTTTAAAGATGTTTCCTTGGGTCAATAACAACCCTCAAGTACATAGACATGAAGCAAACACCAAACATAAATTTCTAAAATTCAGGAAAGTGTGGCAAACCATTTTACCTCCTCACTTCAAGGTCATAGGCAGATGTGTTAGTTACAGAAGAGCTGGTTAAAAACCTTGCCCACTATGCTTTTAATTATTATAGGAATTGGATGAAGGAGTTAGAGTCAGCACGACAAGCTTTATTGCCATTTCAGCTATTTACGTGGAAACATTTATTTAAATATTTCACTGTGAAATATTTTATCTTTTCATTGTGAAACTGGTCTCCCAACAGAATTCTGCAAATGGTGATGCAAAATCCCTTGTGACAAATGTAAAACATTGAGTAGGGTGATGACATCTTAACTTGAGATTTGTGTATCTTTATTGTCAAACAATAAAAGGCTGAACACCAGAACTGGAGTAGCTTAATATAGAATATAGCACTCTCTATCCTCTGGGCCAAGTGGACTTTGGTATACACATCAGTCAAACAATCACAAGACACTCCCCTACCTGTGAGATCTTGAAATTGATGCTACCCCTCTAAGATCACAAACTATTGCCTGGCATTCTATTATATCATAGATACTCAACCTTTTTATTTTATTTTATTTTGGGCCCACAATGGAACCTCCCATCATCCAATCCCTTTTACTCATGTCTAGTTACATCTGACTCCCCACTCAACTCTCTTCTAGTTGACCACCTGAATGTTTTTCATGCCTTTCCTGTCCCCTACAGGCTCTCATGCCTCTGACATCCTTGACTTCCTTACCGTGAAAAGCTTACTCGGAATCATTTGGATCATTCTCATTGTCTATGCCCTAATGTTATTTTCTCCCAATCTTTGTGCAGCTCTTTTTCTAAACTCTCTGATTCTTAAACTGTAAAAAATGGGGACAATAATAATACCAAGGTTGTGGGTTTATTGTAAGTATTATGAGATGATATGTTTAAAAGTGCTCTTTAAAATCTAAAGCACTAAATAAACAACCAGCTCAAATGCCACTTCCACTATAAACATATATAACCATTCTTTCCCTTACTCATCTATCTCTTGCCTAGACATATAGGTAACTTAGAGCCTATATCATATATTTTAAAGCTAAATTGCAGTCTGTTGATATTGTTTGCAATGATTTTATTGTATTAACTTTATCTTTCCATTTAGTCATATTCCCTTAGAGCAGATAAAAAGGTGACCAAATATATCATCATGAATTAACAAAACTCAGTGAAGTCATTGACTCTATAAATCAAGTTTAAAAGCAGAGATATTAGAACTCACGGAAGATTATAGTGAGACAAAAGAAGGAAATGAAACATGATCCAGAAGATCCCAGAAAAAAAACAGAAAATAAAAATAATATTATCAGAGAAATAAAGGCCACATTGGAAGCAAGCCAAAGGGAACAGACATAGGTTATTTATTTATTGTTATAAACACACAAAGGGACATGAGGAGAAGATGTGGAAAGTGAGAAATAAAGTGAAATTACAAGTAAAACTAAAAAGAAGGTTTAGACAGAATATTATAAGTATGGAAAAGAGAAAAAATAAATACTTAGAGAAATTCTTAATTTTTTCCAACAATGAAAGAAGACTTTAATCTACAGAATGAAAAGGAATAATGTATCCCAGGAAAAAAAAAAGAGATATGTCTTGGTAAAGTTATTACATTTCAAAGATTAATAAATAATACTTGGGGAATATAGGTAAAAAAAAATTGAACTATTAGAATAAAACATATTTGTGTCTTTGTGTGCTCACACATGTGTATATATGTGCAATATACTTTTCACTGTGTAACACTGTATACCATTAGAATTGCATGCCATGTATCTGCTTTACTGATTAAAATTATGAATACATTCAAAAAATAGGAGTGAGAAAAGAAAGAACATGTATTTGACCCCAGTGCTCTCACCACATTAGCACGTATTACACTATAGCAACTCTCTCATCCTGGTATACCTGTTGGTTTGCATGTCTGCCTCTCCCAGACAGAGAACTCCTCAAGGACCAAGTACTGGCCTTTTTACTGTTTTATCCCTAGCACATGGCATGGTACTTGGGATATCACAGGCGTTCAATATAAAGTCATTCAATTCAATGAATAAACTATGCATTGATTTAATTATTTTATACTAACTTCATAACTTTCTACCTGGATCGCAGTCAGTAATTTTACCACTAAAGATGTTTCCTAAATGGTCCACCAATTCAGAACCCCCTGACTGGACATAAAATAACAGCAATCATTAAAGTAACCCTTCTTCAACCTCTCTAGATAAGAAAGCCTGAATTCAAATCCTTACTTCATCTCTTATTTGCTGTGCCAACTTAGGCAAGTTACTTAAAATTATTAAGACTTAGTTTCCTTGTCTGCTTCAAAAACAGTACCTACCTCCTACAGTTGTTGGGGGTATTAAATTTGTTAATTAATATAAAGCACATAGAACAGTGTTTGCCATATGGATAATACTCAGATTTACGAGAAGCCATTCAAAGGCAAGTGGCTTGGTATAAATGGATAAACATAAACTTACCTAGAATGCAGATGCAAGAATACCTTGTCATTATCCAGATCTGCAGTATTCTAGGAATGTTAATATAAAAGGCTCTCCTACAAATAATGAAAGACATCCTATTATGGGATTATTGTCTGTTTTTAATCACAATTTGATCTAATTTGGGATTCAATGGCATAAAAACCCCTCTTAGAAGAAGCCACCAAGTAGTTTTAACTTCAATATTCCTCAGGAAAAGAGCCATCTGATAGCCTTCTCTCCCATCTCATCCCAGGCATTTCTAAAACTGAAGCATCCTCATGACACCCCTTTAAATATGTACAGTGCAAAGCAAACATAGTCTACTCTTAAAAAATGAGACCCTTCATTTTCCCCCATCTTCTTTAACTCAGCAGAAAAATCTTGAGCTATTAAACCAGAGTCATAAGATGCAACTCATGTTCAGTGGCTTATATTCAACTTTATATCATCCCCCACTATAACAACATTTTTAAGGAGGATTTGCTATCTGCACATGTTAAGAGGGCCCTAGAAAGAGTGGCATCATCTGTTAAAGCAAATGTTAGCATTTGCTTATCTTCTTATATACAGAAAATGACATCTTCAATGACCAACTTCACAGACAGATTTTCTAATAACGCACAGTGAAGCTAGGAATCATATTTAGTCCTTCTATACACATTTTTAAAAAGCACTCAATCATGATTGCCCATTTTTCTCCTCTCATTCTAAAAGCCTGATTTGAGCTCCAAGCATAACCCTCTTTAACTACAGTCACAGTGATGCTCCTATACGAAATAATCAGATCAGCCTCAAATGTTTGAAACTCACTTTAGTCAATATTTTTAGGTAACTCTACAACATGTGTCATATGTACTTTTCAGAATTTCTTCCTATTTCCTGCTTTCTTGGTTGCATAATTTTAGAGAAAATTGAACTGCACCATTTCTTTCACTTCTTGGATATGAAATTCTTTCTGAATTCTATATCCTTTCCATAATTTTTTTTCTCTGCTTAGAGCAAAATATTTTGGTCCCTGGATGGTGTTGCTTGAAATGTTTTACGTGTTTGTGCACAGCGGTATTTTTACATAGAAAGGGTCAAAATCCTTCACCATATTCTTAATGGGGTGTATGATACAAAGAAAAGGTGGAACAATTACCAATGCCATATCTTAATAGAGTAATGCAGTCACAGACCGGTTATAGCTTAAAGGGACTTTAGTAAGATAATCAAGCTCAACACCTTTATTCTACAGGTGAGATAATGGAAATTCAGCAAGGTTAAGTGAATTTTAAAAACTTTTTTTTTTTTAAAGTGACATTATTAAAGTAAAAAAGTAAGTGGCACTTTAGGCTTCTTTAGGTGTTTAAACATTCCTACCCTCCACCTTAAATTATAACACAGGAGCTTAGGAGAAAATAAGCAATGTGTCATCAAAATGGTAATTATGGGTGATTTATTTCCTGTAATGGGGTGATGAAAATAATTATGAAAATTATATGGAAATATGAGAAAATATGATGTGTAAGAAGAAAAAGTAGAATACAAAATAGCACACATAGTATTATAAGAATGCATATGCATGAGGAAAATAACTGGAGGGTATGGAACCAAAACAAGTTTTTATGTTGGGATAAAATGATAATTTTTCTCTTCATCCAAATATTTCATTGGTATTACGCTACTTTTCCAATGATTTAATTGGGAAGGGCACTACCATGCAGACTCGGGTAACATAAGCCCAGAATGAAGGATGAAGAGGTATCTCAGAGAAGAGAGGGCAAGCTATTCCAGGCAAACATTCCACCTTGAATCAAGACATGAAGAAATTAAAAAAGGGGAAATAGTATAAGAAAGTCAGGGTGTGTGAACACACACAGTTGTGAGGAAAGAGAAAACGTGTTGTGCCTAATTGCACAGAGCCTTCCTAACACATAGTAGGCATTCAGCAAGTGGGACTTAGTATTGCTGTTATTATGATATACCTTCTTTCAAAATTTTGAACAAATGGGTTCATGATTGCTTCCTATGGCTTTTCAGTGTTGTGTCAAAACCTTTATATAGGATCATGTAGTTCTTGTGGAAATAAAACAAGTGACTGGAGATTTTAGCTCTTCTTTTCTGGTGAACATTATTTAGTGTGATTCTCAGCATCTCCCCTAAATTTTAAATAGACTAAGTTGATAGAGGAAGGTTTATGGAAGAAGTGCAGGGTCAGCTTTTATACCAACATTTTTTTTTAGTAGGAAAAAGATTATCATCAATAAACATTAACTAATCAGCAGCTATAATACTGTGTTAATAGATCTATGGAAAAATATGGACTATCCCTCCTCATTAAGAACAAGAAAAATTATGTGGAGATAAAGAAAGCAATTTGGTTTATTTGAACAGCTTTAGACCTCGATCTTAGAAACAGTGCTTAGTAGCCCTTCTAAATTCTAACAAATAAAATTATCATTAATTATTTGATGTTTACTGTATTTGGATTTGAAAATGATACCAACGTATACTTCATAGTACATCAGAGCACCTCATATAATCACTCAACACTGTTCAGTTATGATGGCTGATCATCTTATCACTGTAAAGAATTATAACAGTTTATAGTAGTAGTAGTATCTTCCCTTTTACCCCCTTTCTCTGACTATTCCTGAAATGCTGATGTTCCTTAAGGTATCACCAAGTTTCTTCTTAATTAACAGACACTCCTTAGTCCATTTCAATTAACTATCACCCAAATAACTCCCATATATATACTTGCTGCTGCTACCCTTTCCAGTTCTGGAGAGGTATTCCCAAAATACCTAACATACTCCTTCTGGATATTTCATCAGGATCTCACACACAAATTCAAGCCTAAACTTAACATCTTTCCCAGGAACCTGCTGCTGTTCTTACAGCCTCTATTTCAGAGAAAGACACTGCCATATACCCAGCTGCCCAATGCAGAACTGGGGGTTATACTGTCTACTTTCTCTCCTTCACGTCCAATAGCCTTCCCAAGACCTGTCAATTCTGCTGACATGATCTTTTACTCTAGCCTACCATGACAATTTTAAGGTCCTATCACTTCTCAACCAGAATATTATATATAATAAATGGTTCTCACTGCCTTTGGTTTTGCCCCATTCAAAATATCCTCCACACCACTGATACCATTACTGTGGCCACTGAAGGTGCAAGGATTAAATGAATTACTATAATATAAAGCTTGCAGAAGAGTGTCTAGCACATTATAAGAGAACCATATCATCTTTCCCTCCTACCTTTCCTCCTTCAAGTTTGAATAGGATCAAATCATTCTTTGGACTTAAACACCATCAATGCTGCTGAACAACATAAAGTTCAAAGTTCCACAAATGTGCAAGATTCTTTCATACTTTTATGTTTTCTTCATGTTGAATCCTGAGGCTAGAATACATTTCCTTCCTTGTTCACCTGGAGAAATCTTTGTCATCCTCTAGGACTCAACATAAAAAGTGTAACATTTATCCCAGGTAGAAGTCATTTAATTCTTCCAGTAAATGCATCAGTAATAACATTTTCTTGTATCTACTGGACATTTACATATCCCATTTCTAGAGTTCTTGCTTGTTATTTAGATGCAATTTAAGTTCAACCCTGAATTCTTTTTAATAGCTTCCTTATTTAAAAACATTTTATCAAGTATCTGCGATGTATCAGACTCTTAGGCATGCTATGGATACAAAGATGAATCAGTTCCAGTCCCTACCTCAGTGTGACCATAGTAAGGTAGTAAATTTAGAAAAGTAAACCGATAGTTATAGTGATGACTACAGAATCAATCTTGGGAGAGGACAATTATTTCATGTTTCTGGTATTCACATTCAAAAGGATGAAAGTTTCCTACGCTTATCAATTTAATTTGAAAAGACAGAACATACAAATAAAGCATATTTTAAAGAGAGCTAGTTCTTTGATCTTTGGAAGAAATGGTCAATATGGTGAAGGAAAACATCAAGAGAATCCTGCTGGGCAGGGATAAATGGAATGGTGACAGCAGCAGTGTGATAGTTAGGTTCACGTGTCAACTTCACGTGTCATGTCTTTACTTGTTTTATGTCCACTTTCCCAGCTAGATTGTGGTTTCATGTAAGCACAGACCAGGTAATCGTGTCTAGCTGTTTGTTACCGTGAGAACATTTTTTGGACTTAAATTATCAGTAAGTTGATTACATCAACGGCTGATTACATCTACAATCAACTGAGGAGATTGCCTTCAACGATGAGAAGTCTTGTCCAATCAGTTGAACGATTTAAAAGGAGAATGAGGATTTCAGCAGTCAGAAGAGAGAATTTCCATCTCTACTTCAGCCAGCCAGCTTCTCTTGGGAATTCATCGAAACCTCCATTGGAGTTTCCAGCTTGTTACCTGCACTATAGAATTTGTACGTGCCCATCCCTACAGTCGCCTGAGACAAGTTTTATAAAATCTCATAATATTTATGGATATTTCCTCTCAGTTCTGTTTGCCTAGAGAACCCTGACTAATACAGGCAGAAATGACCAAATCTAAAGGGAGGCAAACCAACTGGCTTCACCTAAGCACTATGGAAACATGGGGTCACATGTGGGCAATTTTGTAAGATAAAATCTGACAGAACCAGTTGAGAGTGCAAAGACTGAGTAGAAATGGAACACTTAGCCTCTGGTGAAAGATCTGCAAGATTTTCTAAGGGCAAGAATGCATGGCCTATTTTTCCTCATCCTCCATGAAAACATCCACTAAGTTGACACGTATTTGCTGAGCAAAGTTGCTCACAACTCCTCCCCCTTCTCCCCAAAATACTTTGATGGCTTCTCATTGCTTTTGGTGTAGTCATTCATTCCTTCAGACAATGCCTAGCCCTCTTCTTTAATGTGCTTTCATAGCATCCTGTATTCACTCTTTTTGTTTGTTTGTTTTTAAACAGTGACAGTAAATGTCATTACTTGTTTTATGTCCACTTTCCCAACTAGATTGTAGGTTTCATGAAAGCACAGACCATATCTGTCTCTACATTTCTAGCATTGGCTCAGTGCTTGACTTACATATACATAGTCTGAATGAATAAATGAATGCCCCCTAAAAAAGAAACAACAAATAAAAAACAAACAATATCCTAGAAAGATGGGCACATTAGTCCCATTTTACAAGAACATCACAGTTCTTGAAAAAATTATCTGACCTGACCAAACTCACAGAAATAGTAAACAGCAGAGCTAATTGTGAATCCAGAACTGTTAAGACTCTACCACCCATGCTCTTTCCTCTTGATCACACAACTTCCCCTATAAGGCAGTGAAATAAGAGAAAGAAACTGAAAAATGAAATACATAAGTGCTGAAGATAAATGAGTCCCCAGAAAAAGGAATACTTACTGGAAGAAGAGATTTTAGACTCTGACCTTTAATAAAATAAATTAGAAAATTCAGTAAGTATAGAGCAGAAATAGTAGGTCAGAGGGCAGTTTTGAGGGCTTTGTAACTATTTAACAGTTGTTAAAAACCCATATAATAAAAAGCACTATACATGAAGCTGCAGATTTGATGGAAACAGAAAACAAGAAAGAACTAACAAACATCCCAAACAAGATGCTGGTTGAATGGAGTTATATGCTCACATACATCATCCATCTAACTTTTGCTTCTCTGCTTTAATTCAGCCCATGAAAACCAATTATACTTGAATGAAAAGGAAACCAAACAGTTTCTTGGAAGATACATGCCCTCTTACATGCTGACATATCAAATTTGGGTGGAGGAAAAAGCAGCAAGGAAATTTCAAACTATTTTGGGCTATATATTTTCTCAGGTCTTTCCCTTGCTAACCCTTCCCACCCCAGATATTTTATTAATTGGAACTCTAGTTTTCAAGCAGAGGCTGTGAGCTGTAATTTGGTACATCTGCTTAGAAATGCGACTAGAATCTCAAATGATTTAATTGTAACATTTGGAAATGGTGAACACTAGTGCAATTACAAACAACTACCAGAGATACGCTATTAAATATCATTTTATTGGGAAAGGAGAAAGACAGGCTCCAACTTCATGCAAGCAATTTAAGGTGCCTTGCAACTAGGAAATGAACTGGCTTTCCAAATCTGTTGATGGTTTTGTCTGCAATGAAAGAAGAAACTAGAGTGAGTCAGTAAACCAGTTCTGGGGGAAAAGTACTTTCTGGGTGATGGTCCTTCTCCTTGATAAAACACAAGTGTGCTGCAAAATACAAACAACTCCTGTCCAAGCAGTCTGACTCATTCATTCCAGGAACCTTTGTGTTCTCCAAATAGGATCTTCTGAAGTCTTCCCACTGTGAAAGTTCAAAACAATCCCCTAACACATTAGCTACTCATCATCTCTCAAGTCCCACACTATCTTGAACTTTGTTTTAGAGCTCAACTCTCCACAGGATGACCACACCATAGCATTCCTGTTTTACATATATATTCATTCCAGAAGAAAACAGTGAGCTACCAAAGTTGCATTGAGTATACATTTAAGAAAGATCTTACAAAAACAAAATAGCCTAAGATCTCCTGAGAACCTGGAATTCAAAGGACACACTGGGAAAACTGTTTTAGGACAGTGATTCTTAAACATATCAGGGTCTAATATGCTTGAAATATAAAACACATTTCCATTAACCATTAATAACAATGGTCCACTATTAAGGACATGTAGAATCCAGAATCTTGGGAATAAGATGGGTACAGTGGAGAAAAACAGAGAAGCCCATGTAATTTGAATCCTCACATAATTCTAATATACAACTCCCCTTATCTACCCATAACCTGAAAATCACATTGGGCCACATAGCTTTCCTTCACGTCAGATAAATTTCCAGTAATCTCATTTTGGGCTCGGCGGCTTATATGTTTAATATTCACAGCACCAAAACCAATGGTAAAGGAAAAGCCAGCCAACCTTTAGGAAAGTCAACTGGGAAGGGCAAAAAAATGCTAAACAAGTAGCTAGGATTCTTGTCTTCAACTGCATCTCACGGTACAGTAAAAGGAGAACCAATTTAACTTGGAAAAATAATTGACCGCTGGCTTCATGTTAAAATACTGGTTCACACAAGATTCTGTTCAGTGCTTGAGCTAGGGAATAATATACCTTTGACATTTGATCAGATTAGAATTGCTCGTGAAATAAACTGAACAAGACTCAAAACAATTAAGTCACGTTTCTCTCATATTTGTTCAAAGTTAGCGGTTTGGAGTTCTTCAGTCTGAATATGCATAAAGCTTTTTAATACAGACCACCATCCAGCAGGACCCAATGATTCACGCAAAATTGTGAAGTAGGCCATCTGGGGAAATATTCCTCTTTTCCATGGCCCCTTTGGGCTCCACTGGAGAGTCTATCAATAAGGGCAGTGATTCTTAAAGAAAAGAACAGGGTACTAGACTCTTCTGAATTTAATTCCCAAGTAGTGAAGTTTCCCCAAATTATTACCATTTTGAATTGTGTTTACTGATGCTAGAGTCTCTTTCATGTAAATGAGAACAGATACATGGCCTAAAGCTCCTGAACCTATACTCTCAGGTTGACCTTCAGCTGTCTAGCAAAATCACTGAAGCTAAAGAATCCTTATGAAGACAAGAGTTAACACAGTAGGCCTGAGGCTGCTATCTTTGGAAGGGCCTGCTTGCAAGATTAGATCTTGGTTACTGTCTGGGAACTTGGATTTGCGGAGTGTGTCTCACCATTTCCTAACTGATAAGGATGGTTTACTGTGCCTAGATTTTTTTTTCCCCCAAACAACTGGGGTTTATGCTGAACATCTGCTTTCCTTCTGGGAGTCTGGAATTTTGGTACATGCAAGTCAAAGAGTATACCTACTTGACCTGGTGACCAGTCCCTGATATGGAATGCTCAGTCTCTCATATATGTTGTTGCATGTTCACTGCTTGGGGAAGAATGTACTATATGTGACCCCTTCATGGTTAGGAGAGAACACAGGAAGCCTGCACACTGATCCCTTGAGTACTCACATGTATCTTTTTCCCTTATGATCTGGCTGTGTATCCTCACCACATCACTGTAATAAATCTTTGCCAGGGGTAGAACTATATGCTGAGTTCCATGAGTCTTTCTAGTGAATCTCCAAACATGGTACTGATTTTGGGGACCCCTAAAACAATCCTGAAATGCAGTCTCATTCTGGGATTTCATGTGGTTCTTCTCATCATTGGGGCTCATTCATTAGTAGGCTTCACTTCTTCTTTCTTGAAGCTTTTCCTAGCTTTTCATGCCTTCGTAGGTTATTAATAAAGTACATTAATGAAATCAAGCCATTATAGATTTCTAGGATCTGAGGTTTTGCCTTCAAAACTTTATTGTTTTTAACAAGTAACCTTATGGAGAAAATGTCTTTTATGTTCATTATCTAATCCAAACAATTAATTCTGCTGGTGGAAACATAAAGACAGGTAGAAACTCCTTAGTTAAATAACTGATCAGTGAAAAAAGTATTTGGGGGCAATATAGGCTTTGCAGTGTCTCAGATCATACTACACCAGCAGTACTTAAATCTGCAAACAGGGCTGGCCTAGTACAAAGAATAGGGGAAGATTTAAGGCACATGTCCTTATGTAGGAAGAGAAACCCTACCGGTATCTCCTAGACTCCTTAACTACAGATTCCTCTTTCTTCAGTGTGAGAATAGGGAAGAAAAAGTTAAGAAGACATTCTAAATCTGAAAGAGCAAATTTTCAATCAGGATGTAGATATTGCAATTATGTGGTGGTGGCTGATAGGCAAAAAAATTAATTAGTATTCTCTTTGAAGTTGGTTTTTCTTGCTGAATCACATGGATTTTAAACATTGCCTCAGAACAGGAACAGTTATGTTGGGGGTAAGGAGGGATGAATAAATCAAGTCAGATGCTCAGATTGATCCCAAGAGGGCCAAAATAGTTCAAACTGCTTTTATTTTTGAGCCGGGCAATTAAATACTTAGGAGTCAAGGAGATACACCATCATCATTTTAACAACACACATTTAAATCGTGTGTGAATTTCAAAACCAATTCACGAATTATTTCATTTGACCCTCATAGCATACCAATTTCTATGAGTATTTCTGGTGTGATTTTTAAATAAATGTTATCACTATTCCTTTTAGAGTTCTTACTACCAGTTAAACATGTCAAATATTATTTCCTGTAGGAAAAAGAAAATAACAGTCACATCTACCACTACCACTATTGTCATAATAACACCACAACAAGTTACTAAAACCTCCACTCACCACCCCATTTTACACTGAAGTAGCCCTCTCCCCTACTGGTTTGAAAAAGTTTCTATTTCTTTTGTTTGAATTCCCACCTCCTTATGTTTATTCAGAAGAAGCTTGCTTTACTTTTTCCTTTGCAGTACCTGCTAAGGCTGCCTCTTGACCGGTTCTAGCCACTGAGGATGCTAAGCCTCCATTTTAAGACCAAGCGTGATTTGCAACAGAGCATGCTCCACTCAACCCCACCCTTTAGCCTGCCTCCCCACAAATGGATTAGCCCATATTATCTCACCTAGTCCTTAGCCACTCCCTTTAGCCTGCCTTCTCCAGATAGTATAAAACCTCAGGCTCCGTTTTGTTCAAGGAAACTGATCTGTGGCTTTTCTTCAGGTCTCCTTGCTGGTAGAGTATGCAATAAACCCTTTCTTTTCTCAAAATCCTGGTGACTCAGTATTGGCGTTTGTGTGCTTTAGGCAATGAGCCCCTGCTTTTGGCAGTAACATGACTATGATTTCTATTGAATACACAGCTGTCTTTATTCTGGACTATGCTACTTTTGATAGCAATTGCTTCTATGTGTGTTTACTACCATGGATTCCAATATTTTAGAAGATATTTTTAAAAAATAGGCCTTAATAGATAGCAGTAATAGTATTTCAGAAAACTCTAAATCATTAGCTACTTGGAATTACTCTGATTCAAGGGCTCAGAGAAGGGAAGTCTCAGACCTTCAAGGCAATGAAATGCTATTTGAAGATTCGCTCCACGCAGCTAATTCATGTCACTTCTATAACAGATTTAGAGACACAGATGCTTTAAAGTGCTGCTTGAAGCAGTGTATCTTTTGTCTAACCACATCTGAATCCTAACATTCTCCTTGCGTAGTTAATACTGGGACAATGCCCTTCTTCTGAATCTTTGACTCTCTCTCCTCAACTTATTTTCTTCTCTTTTTCTCTGTCTCCTTTTTTTTTTTTTTTTTTTGGCTTTCCCCAAGGTGCTTCAGTAAGACCCTCCTCAGAAAAGAGAAAAGTCTGTTCTAACTCATAAAAAACATGGTAAAATTTCCTGCTGTAGTCTGGCAACTGAATGAGGAATCATGGGAAATATGGGCTGCCTTTTAGCCATTCTAAAATTTTTTCAGCAAAAGATGAAAAGGTTTCTGAATTATATTTGAATTCTCTCTGTACAAACCTGTGTGTATAATTACAATCCTGTTTTATTGAAGTTTTGTCTGAAAAAATGAGCAATGAACTATAGCACTACCAGAGACCCTTATGAACTTCAGCACTGAATGCCAAGGTCAAGATTTACTGAAAAGCAAAAGTTCAGAAACAGAAGTGAGTGTCTCCCCTCAATGGCATATCTGCATGTAACTTGGCCTTGGGCAGCATACACTGTAGCTCAGTGAATCAAAAAAAATCGAACTAGGTAGGGACTCTGGCACTGGGAAAATTAACTCTAAGTAAATGGCTAAAGGAATCTGTGAGTTAATTATCCAGGCTAGAATTTTTTAAATTAAAAATTGGAATAATATTTCTTTATCTACAATAAGGCTTTAAGATAATACTTAAATAGTAAAATAATTTAAGCTGTTTAGGTTATTTGGAACTGGCAGTTATCCTAAATAGAAGAAAAGAATTACAGTATATTTAAAACAAAATAGTAGAAAATAAATCTATCTAGAATTTTCCTATCTTGATTAAAAGATAAAGACAAAGCAATACAAACATTAAAATAAATAATGGCTGTGAATTGGTAAGGCCATGTTGTGGTTTGAAGCTGTACGTAGCCCAGAAAACATGTTCTTAAATCTAATCCATATCTGTGTGTGTAAACCCATTGTAAGTAGGACCTTTTCATGAGAATACTTCAGTTAAGATGTGACCTACCTCATTCAGGAGGGGGCTATTCTGGTTTGCTAATGCTGCTGTTATGCAGAATACCAGAAATGGATTGGCTTTTATAAAGGGGATTTATTTGGTTACAAATTTACAATCCTAAGGCCATAAAAGTGTCCAAACTAAGGCATCAACAAGAGGATACTTTCACTAAAGAATGGCTGATGGCATCCAGAACACCTCTGTCAGCTGGGAAAGCACATGGCTGGTGTCTGCTGATCCTTTGCTCCCAGGTTGCTTTGCTTTCAGCTTCTGATTCCAGTGGCTTCCTCTCTAAGCATCTGGGAATCCTCTCTTAGCTTCTCTTGGGCAAACTCTGGGCATCATCTCTTAGCTTAGCATCTCCAAATATCCTTTTGTCCACATCTCCAAGCATCTCTAAGCGTCAGCAAGCATCTGGGTCTGTGTTGTTCTGAGCTTCTTTCTTAAGTAATCCAGTGAATTAATCAAGACCCACCCTGAATGGGCGGGGCCGCACCTCCATGGAAAAAATCGAATCAAAGTTTTCACCCTAATCAACAGACTAATCAGTCTGCCCCCACAAGACTGCATTAAAGAATATGGCTTTTCTGGGGGGTATAACATATCCAAACTGGCAGAGGGCTTAATCCTATTCCTGAAGTCCTTTATAAATGGAATGAAGAAAGAGAGAGAGAGCAAGAGAGAGAGCGCATGTGTGCACCACAGAAGTGAAAAGCTGAAATCAAAGAAACCTGGACGAGAACTGAAAGACCCAGCAGGTGTTGCCATATGCCTTGCTATGAGGCAGAAGAGCCAAGGATTGCTGGTAGCCAGTCTTTGGAAAGAAAGCATCGCCTTGATGATTCCTTGATTTGAACATTTTCTCGGCCTCAAGCTGTAAGCTAATAAATTCCCATTGTTTAAGCTAACCCAATTTATGGTATCTGCTTTAAGAGCCTAGGAAACTGAAACAGGCCATTTCTAAAAAAAAAAGAAAAGAAAAACAGGCCACTTATGAGTAAGAATGTAAGGTAAGAAAACTTTCCTACTCTTTGATTCCTTATTATGAGCTGTAAAGCAATAATATGTTATTAGAAAAACATAAATAATGTTTTAAAAATAACTTTTTTCTATTATAACAGAGATTTTTTATTAACATAATTTGGAAAACACAGAAAAGTAATTCAACAAATTTTTATTGAAGTGATACCCTATATAAGGTACTTGGCAATAGACACAGGATATACAATAGTGAAAAAGACCAACATGAGTCTTTTTATATCAAACTTTCAATCTAGAGAAGGAAGACAGAAACAAAGTTAACACACCAATAAAATAATTATGTACTGTGATAAGTACCTTGAATTTTAAAAAAAGATATAGAGTAGCAGGAGAGCATGGTCCTAAAACAAACCACAATTAATATCCTGTTCTATTTTCATCCAGTTCTTTTAAAAATATTTAAATGTTGTTTTATATAGTTGTAATCATGTCACTTTATACCCTGTTTTTCTCACACTTAATGTTCTGTTTCTTTCACTTAAAGTTGTCTCAAGAACATTTTCTATATCATTATATAGGCCTAATAAGCATAATTTTAATAATAGTTTTTAATTAGACTAATATTTATTGAATACTTCATATAAGGTATTTTGTATTTGTTAGCTCATTTAATCTTAATAACAAGCCTATAAGATAGGTACTTCTATAATCCTCATTTATAGATTGTAAATATTAAGACAGTAAGTTTAAATAACTTACTGAAGATTGTATAGTTAATAAAAGGCATAGCCAAGATTCAAACAAGGCAGCTGGACTTGAGACCAAGCTGTTATCACATGACTAAGCTATACTGTCTTGATAGTTACATAATATTTCATCACTCTGTTATTTGGGATTTGGTCCACAAACTTGTTATAAGATGATAATGGAAACAAAAAATACAAAAAGTATTGGGTGACAATGGAAGTTAAAAATTCAGGGAAAAAGGGAGAGCAGTAGAAAAAGCTTCCCTTGGAACTGACTAAATAAAAGGGGTGAAAAGAGAAAAGGGAAAAGAAAGAACTTTCAAATTATCCCCATGGCAAATTTCTAAATAAGGATAATCCAGAATTATGTATTTACTATACGTGTACATTAAGGAACAAATATTTATTATGTACTATTTTCACCTTCTGAAAGTATCAGCTAGAACCTTCCAAACACTTGGAATCATGGGCAATAAGCAGTAAAGAATTCGGCTAGCAGATTAGTCCAGGTTTAGCTGCATTTGCGATTCCTTGGCCTCAGCTTAATTTAAAGGATGCACAGAATCAGCGATCATCTGAGAGCCTTGACATAACCTTACAAAAATGACAGACTGAAATCACCAATCAGAATTGGTTTTACTTGCTCAAAGTTCTACATGTAGTAAGGATTTTTATATATAAGCACAAACCCATGTGCAATATTAAGAATAATTAACAATTCTTACCAAAGCTTTACTTCTATCTGCAGCTCCTTGTCTGACTTTCTGATAGCTATAACTCTCAGAAAGCTGTTCCTTTCATGGTGCCAAAATTGGTGGCCTAGGTTCATATAATGGCATAATCACTGCTAAACTTTTGAGAACATCTCAACTGCCTTATTAATTGTACCACAGGTAGGAATCATGCGACAAATAGAAAGCTAAAATATATCACTTCCAAGGTCCCTTCCGACTCTTTAAGATTCTCTGAATCTGAATCAGTTTCTACTCACTTGGCCCTAACATACTTTCCTTTATTTGTACTGAAACTCACTGACCCCTAAATATCTTGTAAACTTTTAAATTTATTCATGCTTTTCCTTCTCTACATTTCCCATTTAGACTGTCTCTTTATCACATTAGTATACCTGAATCCTATTCTTCTTTCAAGACCCAATTGAAATCTTACCTTTTCACAGAGATTTCCTTGATAAGCCTGGCTATTTTAACTTTTTCCTACCCTAAACTACTGTTGTATTTCACTGACACATCACATAATCTCTTGTGTCACTGGCTGGCCTTTGGGCATATATATTTTATTCCATACTCCCCCATTCCATTTACTCAAACCTAAACTGCAGTATCTACACCATCAATTACATTTTAGGTTTACTGAGTAAAGACCATGCTTCACACATCTCCTAGAAAGTCTTTTCTTTAAAAGCCTCAAGTAAAAATTATTTTGTAATACCAGGTTAAGAGCTTGTACTTTAAAACCAGACTGTCTTAAAATCAGACTCACTTCTGATGCTCAAACTTGGGTGGGAGGTAGGAGAGGTTTGGGTGGGGGGAGGGTTTACTATATATTTCTTTACCTAGGGAGTCTTCTATAATGCTTTGGACATAGCAGATGCTCAGTAAATATCTTTATATTCTATTCCCCCATATCTAAAACTTCTCTGTACATTTAACAAGATCTAATTCTTCTACATTTTTTGCCTCTAGGAAATATGTACCTGGCAGATGCTTAACAGCTACATAAAGGCAGTGAATGAAATGATGTTGGTACATAATTTGGTTGTAAAGTTTATAAAATGCTTTGAGCTGACAGAAACAGTGTAAATGAAGACTGTAAATGAATATAAAACATGAAATATCTCTCTTGCTAACCTATCCTTTCCCCTTAGATTTATCTCCCCCAAACTAGGGATTCCTCTGTTTTTTTCCTTCCCCTTAGAGGCAGATACACCAACCCAATATGCAGCAGTCGGAGACAGGGAGGCTCTGATTTACTTAGAAGGCTTCACGGCATAAGGGCACAAAAATGTCAAAGTAGCTCAAAATCAAAGATTAGGTTCATTCACCTAATGTGGATGGGTTTGCTCACCAGGGCCCAATAAATGGATAGGGATCCCTGTCAATTGTAGCCACCCAGGACAATGACCAAAGTATGGTCCACACTGGCATGTGAGTTTTGACTGATTTCATGGTTTTGTAAAGAACAGCATCTAATTTCCCAAATGATCCTGCTGTTCCTTGGAAAAATTCATCCTCTGTCTTCCTCTGGAGCTTTGATACATGACATGTCACAGTGCTTTCAAGCAGGCTTTTGCTAGTGGTGCAAAAACTGATGACATGAAACAGGTACCAACAATGGCACAGCTGCTAATGGGTACATTTAAATCAACGTCTATTCTTCCCATGCTGTCATGCAAAGCCCTTTCTACTGCTTTAAAACAAACAAGCTTAATTTTATTTCCTGCCTGGCTTTGTATAATTTTGACATGTCCTCAGTCAAACACGACCCAGTCCTTCAATCAGGCCCCATTTTTCTGGAAATGGGAAAACAAGAGGAAGCTAAAGTAATTATTGAAAACTCATAAGCACCAGCTTTAGCCTAATTACCTTGACTTTCCTTTTTAATTTTTCTATTGATTGTCTCTTGTTAATATACAAGTATTGACTGAGCTGGTAGAGCCTGGTACTACTATGATAAGAACAGATGCCGTTGGGAAGCAAAATGTAATTAGGAGACCCGATATTCTGTCCTTCCTTTTCAGCACACATGAGCAGCACAGACTTTGGTTGAAGGTCCTCTTAAGAATCACCACCAGCACCTACACACCAGGATAGGGGTAGGGAATGGAGAGTAAATGCTTGCATTATACAGGTGTATATTTGAGGTGATGGGAAAGTTTTGGTAATGGTGATGATGGTAGCACAACCTTGTGAACAAATTAACAGCAGTGAATTATATATTTAAATGTGGTTAAAAGGGTAATTTCAGGTTGTATGTATGTTACCAGAATAAAAATTAAAAATAAAACCATATAACTGTACAACATAAACAGGGAATCCTAATGTAAACAAGGAACTACAGTTAACAGGACAATTATAATATTCTTTCATCAACTGTAATAAATACCTTACTAATGCAAGGTATTAATAATAGAGAAGTGGGTATATGGGAACTCTGTGTTTTTTGCATGATTTTTCTATAAACCTGAAACTTCTCTAATTAAAAAAAAAAGAATCTTTGTTAAACGTCTTTGCTGTCTGCCGTGCCTTTGCCACTAGGGGGCAGTTGGGAAAATGAAAAAACAACCCCTTTTTCTTTGTTCCTTTTTTGATGTTAAAATAATGTTTCCCCTGTTTTCAACATATAAACTATTACAACTCCTGGGTGAACAACCCAGGAATGAATGTGACAACCTTTAGAGCTGCATGTGTTCTTTTTACAATGCTGATGTATTTTAAATTTGAACTTGAAAAAACTAAGCAATATTGGGTAAGCTGCCCCGAATATTAATGCATCACTGGCAAATGCTTTTAACAGTTCCTGATTCCTTTGTCATGGAAAAATGTAAAAATTTTTTTGCTGTAGGATATGAGACTTGTTTGAAAAATAATTATTTCTAAGCACTTGAAACTTTTCAATCCCTCATAAATCTAAGTTTTCGGGCACTCTAATAATATCTTATATGTTGAGAGTCTTAAATTACTATTGAGGAATACCTCACTGTTAACAAACACAATTTAGTAAAGTTCTCAGGAATTCAGTTGTCTGGGGTCCAAGAAAACCCTGGTAAACCAGTGTGTCATGTTGTATTTGGTTTTATTTTATCTTCTAAAGAAATTCTAAAAGGGAATACATAAAACAGGAGCAGTTGGAAATACTAAAAGTAATAAGAAATACCTAAAAGGAGGAATTCTCAAAGAATATAACTAGGTCACAAATTGTATTACTTATTCCAGAAGTAAAGAAGCATTCTCAAGTGCTCACAAAAGCCATAAAAACCAAGTGAGTGCTATAAACTCAAAGAAGCATGGGGAAAATGGAGGAGAAGGAACCCAAAGGATACAAAGGAAAAAAAATGAATTAAACAATTATTAGATTAAAAAAACAGCAGGAAGACTGGTATATAGCATAAGTGGTACACTAAATAGTAGAAGCAGAGGCAGAAGTAGTTCAGTCCCTATAAAGAGTATTTTAATAACAACAAAGGTTTATCAACTATAAAGTCACAATTCTATAGACTGTGGGGAGCATTTAGGGAAAGTGTGAACTAGTTTCTAGTAAAGTAATTTCATCAGTCCCCGAGGGCAAATTTGTTATCAGCTAGTGATAGGCTTAAAAATATCATCCGCCCAGATGAGCAAATGGCACACAATTCATTGCAAGGTACTGAGAAACAAAGTCATAGTATAATTTATACAATAGTATATAAAAGCATCAGATATCACAGTATTCATCTATAATACAGGTTTCGAATATATTTTAGTGAAATGTTGGTTCAGGTGTCATAAATAATACTTAAGGTTCAGAAATGAGAACCGAAAAACCTCTTTAGGATTTAGAATTAATGCCAACATAGACTTTGTTTCAGTAGTTCAGGAAACATTTCCTGAGTGGCTACTGTGTCCCAGACTGTGGCAAACAAAGGCAGGTATGACTTGGTCTTCCTCTCCACAAGGGTCATTTTCTTACAGAAAGAGACCCAAATAATTATGATACAATGTAATAGGAGAAATATCATGATAGGAACAAGATGTTAAGAATGCCAATGAAAGGGGGGAAATCATTATGTTAAAAAGTTACATTTGGGGAAGAGGATCTAAGATGGTGGCATAGAGAGGAGCAGAAGCTAGTTAGTCTCCCTGGAACAACTAATAGACAACCAGGAACAACTAGTAAATAATCCAGAATAACTGCAGGGGACAAATGTGACCGTCATCATACACCAACCTGAATTGGGAGGAATGCCAGAGATCACAGCATAAAATCTGTAAGTAAAAACTGCGGATCCAAGCTGGGAGAACCCTCCCCCTACAGCCTGAGCTGCAAAGCCTCGTGGTGCTAGAGAGAAGCTCTCTCCCAGCAAGCGAATGTAGCTCAGCTGAGTTCCAGCTGAGATTTTAATTAACAAATGTGGACTGCTTGCTCTGAGCTACAAATCCCCAACCAGCAGACAGAGGCTTTGGGTGACGACTGACCGTGGAAAGCTGGAGGGTGGCCACGGACTGGCCCTGAAGGGGACTTTCTGTCTCTGTTTCGGCTTAGCAGAGAAAGCCTCAGCCATTTTCAGTTCCCAGTGCTCTGACCCAGACAAGGGTGGAAATAGCACAGGCAGAGTCTATTCAAATGCTAATGACCTCTCCCTAGGGGGATTATCATACTAAGAGGAAAGGGGTGGGGCCCAGCTCTGCTACCTCCCTTCCATTCAGAACCAGACCCCAGAGCCTGGGGGAAAACAACCATGGGCCACACCTCCTTACACCAGTCTGGAATTACAGACTAACAGGTACCACCTGCTGGGCAGAAAAGCACAGTTACCTGAGGCATCACAAGGTGTACTAATTTTCTAAGAGACACCCTCAGGGATACTGGATACTGAATATTTCTTCCTTCTGGGACCTGAGCCCGTTCTGGTCTGGGAAAACCTGACTGGGGTAACCAAGGAAACCATGCCTAGACAACAGAAAACTAAAACCTACACTAAGAGAAACGAAGTTATGGCCCAGTCAAAGAAACAACTAAACTTCAACTGAGATATAGGAATTGAAACAACTAATAATAAGTCAATTCAAAAAGTTTAGGGAAGATACGGCAAAAGAGATGAACCATATAATGGAAACACTGGACGTACATAAGGTAGAAATTGAAAGTTTGAAAAACCAACTGGCAAAATCTATGGAAATGAAAGGCACAACACAAGAGATGAAGGACACAATGGAGATCTCAACAGCAGATCTCAAGAGGCAGAAGAAAACACTCAGGAACTGGAGAACAAGGCACCTGAAAGCCTACACACAAAAGAACAGATAGAGAAAAGAATGAAAAAATATGAGCAACATCTCTGGTAACTTAAGGACAAAATGAAAAGCAAGAATGTGCATGTCACTGATGTCTCAGCAGAAGAGAAGGGAAAAGGGGCAGAAGCAATAATAGAGGAAATAGTCAATGAAAATTTCCCATCTCTTAAGACATAAAATTACACATCCAAGAAGCTCAGTGTATCCCAAACAGAATAGATATGAATAGGCCTATGCCAAGACACTTAATAATCAGATTATCAAACGTCAAAGATGAAGAGAAAATCCTGAAAGCAGTAAGAGAAAAGCGATCCATCACATACAAAGTAAGTTTGGTAAGACTGCAGATTTCTCAATAGAAACCATGGAGGCAAGAAGGAAGTGGTGTGATATATTTAAGAAAAACCACCAACCAAAAATCCTATACCTGGCAAAACTATCCTTCAAATATGAGGGAGAGCTTAAAATATTCTCTGACAAACAGACAATGACAGAATTTGTGAACAAGGTACCTGCTCTACAGGAAACACTAAAGGAAACACTGCAGACAGAAAGGAAAAGACAGGAGGGGAAGATTGGGAAAACAGTTTTGGGAGATAGTAGCACAGCACAAAGATAACTGTGAGTATGATTCAAAGAGGAAGGTTGGGACCATGTGGGACATCAGAACAAAAGACAAAGGATAAAGACCGGGACTGTGTAACTCAGGGAAACCTAGGGTGCTCAACGATTGTAATGAAAGGTACAAATACATTTTTACATGAGGTAGAACAAATGAATGTCAACACTGCAAGGTGTTAAAAATAGGTGGGATTGGGGGAAAATACAATTAATGCAAACTAGAGACTATAATTTATGGAAACACTGTATTATGCTTCCTTTAATATAACAAAGGCAATATACCAAAGCTAAATGCATATGGTGGGGGGGGGGGGGACAGTGGATAGGGGAAGGGTATGGGACTCCTGGCATTGGTGATGTTGTCTGACTCTTCATTCCTCTTTAGGTTAATGCTGTCTTTCCTTTTGTTGCCATCTAGCTGTCAAGGTTTTTTTTTTTTTTTTTTTTTTTTTTTTCTCTCTCTCTTTTTCTTTTGTCTCTCTGCCTTCTTTGACTCTTCCTCTGTCACGGTGGAAGAAATGGAGATGTCCTTATATAGATAGTAGCTATGGTGCTGAATACATAAATACATGACTATACAGGGAACCAATGATTTTTTACATAGGACAGACTGTGTGTGAACAAAATCATCTTAAAGGAAATGGGTTGATGAAGAAACCCTGAGGGCACTATATTGGGTGAAATAAGACAGATACATAAAGGCAAATACTGCAGGGTCTCACTGACATGAACTAATTATAATATGTAAACTCATAGACATGAAATATAAGTTACCAGGATATAGAATGAAGCTAAAGAAAGGGGAGCGGTTGTTTAATATGAGCAGAATGTTCAACTAGGGTGAACGTAAACGTTTGGAAATGGACAGGGGTGATGGCAGCATGTTGTGAGAATAACTAACAGTGCAGAAAGGTATGTGAAGGTGGTGGAAAGGTTAAGCTCAGAGTCATGTATGTCACCAGAGGGAAAGTTGGAGGTTAAAAGATGGGAATGTATAAAACAGTGAATCTTATGGTGGACAATGTCCGTGATTAATTATATAAATATTAGAAATCTCTCTCACAAACTAGAACAAATGTATGACATTATAACTAGAAGTTAATAGAGAGGCATATAGGAAAAAAATGTATACCTATTGCAAACTATATACTACAGTTAGTAGTATTTTAAAATTCTTTCATCAACAGTAACAAATGTACTATACCAAAACTATGAATCAATAACGGAGGGGGGGAGGTTGGTTAGGGGTATGGGAGGATTTGAGTTTCCTTTTTTTGTCTTTATTTCTTTTCTGGAGTAATGAAAATGTTCTAAAAACTGAAAAAAAAAATAATTGTGTTGATGGATGCACAGCTGTATGATGGTACCATGGGCAACTGATGTGCACTTTGGATATTTGGATAGTTGTATGGTAAGTGAACAATCTCAATAAAAAATTATATATATATTATATATATATAATATATACATATATAGTTACATTTAAGCTCCATGTTAAAAACAAACTTGAAAACAAAGAAATGCGAACTATCAGAGGAGCACAGGGCTGGGGTGGGGAAGCCCTGGCATTCTCCCATCAGGTCAGCTCAGGCCTCAGGTGGGCAGGGGGCAGCCAGTATCAATAGGATCAGATTTGTGTTTGGAAAGGACAAATGAGAAAGGAAGAGGGATGGGGAAATTAGAAAGGAAGAGGGATGAGGGTTTTAGCAGGGAGGGAGGAGAGTCAGAGAAGTCTGCTGGAGGGCTGCCTTAGGAGACAAAGGGAAGGGCTGAACCAAGATGAAAGGAAGTAGAAAGCCTCATTATCCAGAAATTGAACTATATGGCTGTATTGACTTCCTAGATGTGGTGTAAGGGAAAGAGCTTTGGATTTGTTGTCAGGTAACTTCAATTTAAGTCCTAGCTCTACTATTTATTATGAATGTGACTCTTTCAACCAAGATTATTTTGACTACAAATAACAGAAAATTGACTAAAGGTGGCAATCAGTTAGGATTTTGTTGTAAGAAATACAAACCACACTAGTTATTTTCAGCAGAAAGGGATTTAATATAGGAAATTTAATGCTTTCAATATCATCAGAAAAGCTGGTGGAACTGGATTTCCAGGAATGATCCACACAATAACACTAAAGAACTGACCCACTACTATCTCTGTCACTATCAAGAAAGTGAGGATTTAGCAGGCTTCCCCGGCTACAATTACCTCTTAAAAACCATGAAGCCAGTGAGTGACTTATAACACTGTTGCAAATAAACACCAATATGCCCATGCTGCCCGCAGCAAGCCGCCAAGCAACAAAACATAGCCTTCATGCTAGTTCACTCTTCCAAATCTCACATGAGCGCATCTGAGAAACCTGCAGTCCCCTGAACTCTGCTGCAAGGAAAACTAGGAATCACAGACACAAAGACACTTGGAGGCGTCTAGAATATATTCTGAATGCCAAACCACTATATCCACAACAAATAGATTAAACAATAAGAACAATTATGAGAATTCATGAAAAGAATTTCAATGGTAGGACAGTTTTTATTATTAGTTAATTCAGTTGCTCTACACTGTCACCAAGGGATCAGGGTCTTTCCAATTTTCTATTCTTTTATCATCAGAGACTAGTCCCTTCTTGGTTGAAAACTGGCTGCCACAGCTCTAAATCACACTTGTACATTTGACATTGCTGATAGAAAACAAATGGGACTATTATTTTATATAACTTATAATCAGGGACCCCCCCACCCCCCCACTTCACTGCCAATCCTCACTGAGGTCCCTCACAAACTTGGTCACCGGAACCATTTTATTTTCTTATGCCCCAAACCATCACAGGGAAGTGAAACATTAGTAACATGACTGGCCTAGAAATCATGATGTACCCCCATGGGGGAGGAAAGAGGCCCCTTCCTTGAGCACGTCACCCTGCAGAGGGTGAAACCTGAACAAAGTTAGGATCTGACACCTAGGAAGAAAGGGGGTGGGCATGAATTTAGGTAGGCAACCAACAGATTCAGCAAGGTACTTACCTCCAACTCTCAGTGTCATATTTTCAACTTAACATGAGGATGTTAATAACAGCTTACTCAACTAACAGGGTTATCATTCATAGAGGATAAAATGAATTGATATATCTAAAACCTCTATAGACAATATGAGATATCATTATTAAAAGGTGGAGTGAGTAAGGAGAATTTTGTTTTCAAAACATACCACCCACTCTGAATAGTGTTCATTAGAAGGGGGAAATAATTGTCATAGAGAAAAGCAATTTGCCAAGATGTGCCTTCAAAGTGTTTTATGTTGTCATTGTGGAAAAGAAGGTTAGATCACATCTGATGCAAGACAACTAACAAACCATGAAACTGCACAATGTTGGAGTGTTTCCAGAAAACTTTGTTTTTAACAGAGACTCCTGAGAAGTTTTACTATATTGATGAAAGTGGACTACATTTATGAAGCATGTTATCCACTATACCTGCAAGTAATAATGGATCAAGAGCCTGAAGTTTAAGGGACAACATTTACTGTTGAAGCACGTGCTAATGCCCACGCAGGTGATATATATAAGATGTGTGGAGAACTGGAAATTTCAGGGTCCTAGAGTTTTCAGAGTCATATGATTACCTGTTGCTTACAGAGTACAAGCTAATGCATATAACTTTTTCCTGTCAAGTTCTAACTTTTTTTGTACTTTCAGTGAAATCTTATTTCTTATAGTTGTATGAGGGTAGCAAGGATTATTGACTATTAATATGCTTACAGTATCTTTCTGTTTATCAAAGTTAATTCACTGAATCAAATTATGTTATAATGTAAAATATTTTACAGAACTGACCTCATAAATTGATGATGAAACTTTTCAAACGACTTTCCCAAAATATTCCCATTTATTTACTCCCTAATTATGCTATATTAAAATCCTATTCCCTCAAATATAATGAACCATGCTACAGGACTCTCAGTTCCACAATAAGATTAATGATACAATTTTATATACCAGATACGTCTGGAATTTTTTCCATTCAGGTATTATGAAAATATTGGAAAACCCTTTGGCCTATATCATATTACCATTTTGAAATGAAAAAGAAGTTATACAAAAAGCCTAATTTGTTATTCTTGGTGGCTTTGTAATACGTCAACTTGGTCAGGGTGAACTACATTTCCCAGAATTCCCTTCCCTGTGAGCTTCTGTTCAGGGTGGGCAACCAGAAACATTTTTGCTCGAGTTTTCAAGGGCAGAAGTAATGCAGTAAGTACTGTGTTTTTTACACTCAGCAGGTTAGGCCTTAAAGTGTTGTTTAATTGTTGGCTAGACTCCTTGTATGGGGCAGCACCTGGGCCTGTAACTGCTCTACCTTCCCCTGGATCCTCCTTCAAATACAACTTTTGAACCAGGTAGGTGTGTCTTTAGTTCCATGATGAGGGTGACAGCTTCTGCAACAGGAAATTCACATCATCAAGGTTGGAAGCAGTGAAAACCGACACAAATTCCAGCCCATTCTCATGGGTTCCAGCTGTCTGACTTTACATGCATCTTTTCTTCCTGATTGCCTGTTCACAGACTTCAAGCTCCAGTATCAGTTGTGAAGACGACAGCTTTGCAGAGACTGTTTAACCAGTTTCCACAATGGCGTAAGGTCAAATACTTCAAATCCTTGTAACAACTCCCTTATTATATATGTGAATGTTTGTGTGTGTATATAAATACATACACCCAACTCCAAATGGTTCTGCTTCTATGGTTGACATAATCATGTGTCAATTACTGACAAAATTAATTTGTTGGAGTATCATCTCATGGCATACTGCCTATAAAGTTCTTTCTACTAAAGAGAAATGACCAAAGATAAGCTTTTGCTTTTTCTGAAGTTCCAGAAACTTTCATGTGGTCAGTGTTCCTGCACAAGCCTCATCAACCATCATTACAATTGCTGCTGCAATCCAAATTGCCAGATGTATGAATCATGAAAAAATGGTTATTTAAGGCTTAAAGAGGCAAGAAGAAAGATTATCACATAATTAAGAAGGATTTCCATTTGAAAAAGTTCCAAACTAAGTTTTAGTATTAAAAGCTAAACCTCCATTATCTGCTAAAATTTGCTTTAAAAAACTTCATTCTCCAACCACTTTTAGAAAACTATGGCATTGCTGTAGTCAAAGTTCTGTCTTTTCAAGACACATATATTAGAGAAAGTGATTAAAATGAGAATAGCACAAAGAGTACGTAAACCAGTATGGATTTCTACATAAAGGGAATAACAGAATCATCATTTGTCCAAAATGATTAATGATGGGAGTCTTTGAAAGAACAACTAGCATTACTATTATAGCTAATATGTGGCATATATATGTTCTGAAACAAAAATTTTATTGACAGTACAAGCCTATTTTATGAGTTTTAGAAGTAACATTTCATCACAACAACTACTTTATACAGAGAACTCTATGATTACCTCCCTTATACAGATGAGGAAACTAAGACACAGAAAGGATAAATAATTATTCCAGGATCACCTAAAAAGAAAGTGAAAGAAAGTGAAAGGACATGGACATGAACCATAGAATTTTACCAACTCCTGAACTCACACTCTCAGCCAAAATGCCATACTACAATTTTTAAAATGTACATAAAAAGCTTAGAAACACAAATACTGCTTAAAATACTCAAATGCTCACCCAACATACAATGTCTTCTTGTCTCAACCCCTTTACTCACATTCCCTGACCAAACCATCCACTCGAGATCTTTTTTCTTAAGTACCAATCAGAATGTAAGCTTCCTGAGGCCAGGTCTATAACTTTTTCAGACACTTCAAGACACGTCAAAGAAACTTTCATATATTCATGCTTTTTATGAGCAAACATTCTGTGGTATTTAAGTAGCAACTGGCATAAACCTCTTGATGGCAAAGACCTTAACTTCTACTTCCTAGCACCCTTTAAAATGTACGTGGTGCTGTATAGATAGCAGGTACTCAATAAAACCTTATTGATTTGATAGACAATTGACTTTTTAAGCCGGCAAGATAAAAGGTGAAAAACAATATAATAATCTGCAAAAATGATATACAAACCCATTCACCAAATAGCTTAACTCGAGAACAAAGGAGCCTGTCCTGAAACTCAGAGGTCATTTCAGAATAAATCCAAGGACATACTATATGCAATGGATAGAAGATATACAGACCTTGTTATTGTTTCTCAAGGAAGCAAACTAGATTCAAAATAATAAAGATTCCAGAAGGGTTTTGACAAATTAAAAGATAACACATTCATGGTCTAAAAGGCAAGGTAGGTTATATCATCAAGTTTAACAGTGTCCTTTCACAAAATATCTTTTTTTTTTTCTTTTTGCCTTGTTAGAAAAAGTACAGTGTACTCCCTACACTGTGGTAGGTATTCATAAAAGGCAACAGAGGTACGAGTATCACTTCTGAGAACACCTATGTTACACTTTTTTTTTTTTACATTTTTTATTGTGAAACATAACATATAAACAGAACAGTTATAACTTACAAGTATGATTTAACAAGTAGTTAGAGAGAAAATTTCAAAGAATGTTATAGGTTACAGCTCCACAATTTCACTTATTTCCTTTGTGAAATATAACATATATACAGAAAGGTAATAACTTTCGAAGTATGATTTAACAACTAGTTATATAGGTAATTTCAAAGTTCCACATTTTATAGTTTAGATTGTATTTTTGGATCTTAGGTTCTGTTTTGGTCTCCACTGAAGTCAGTTTCTCTCTTCCACAGACACAAAGTGCCAAAACAAGCCATCTATTTTATAAAGTATTCTATATATAAAAAGGAAGACTAGTTTAAGAATATATTTATTTCACTAACTGGGAAACAATTCACATGGAATGGAAGTAACAACACAACTTGGAGTTGGAAGGGAACAGAGCAACATGCAGGTTCACGTGGTACTCAAGTTCCTTTCTGCAGCATCCTTGGAGATACCAGTAACATTATCCTCAAACAAAAAGCTAACAGCTTAGACAACTTCTAATAATAATTAAATTTAAAATATTTTAAATCAGGTTCTCCGAAAATGGTGATCTCAAAACACCAAAAGCATGTGTCCAAAATTGTCTATGCAAAATTGGTCACAATATCAGGAAAAACTCAGTTTCTCGCCTCAGGAAAAGTCCTTGTGGCAGGAATTTCAAACAGCAAGAAGTTAGTTTGTCATTTCATTATCCAACCCCCTCATATAAAGCTCATTCTGCTGAAAGAATTCTTATCTTTTAAAATGTTGCACTAAGTACTATATTGTTTCCAAATCCCCATATATAAAGCTCATTCTGCTAAAAGAATTCTTATCTTTTAAAATGGTGCACTAAGAATTATATTGTTTCCCAGCAATGCTAACTGCAAAGGTAATGACGTACATTTAATTTTTCTAGACTTTGGTCTGCCAGCATTATAAATGAGACAGTAACAGCCTCAAATAGATTTATACTGCTGTTTGCTACTGCTGAAAAATCTAATTTCTTTTAAGATACTGTGAGGACAATTTAATTTAATAACTGAGGACTGTGGGAAGATGGCAGAGGAGGGCGTTCCATGACTCAGTCCTTCCACCAAACAACTATTAAAGAGGCAGAAACTCTCTGAAACGTTTATTTTGAAATTTTAGAGATGAGAGTAACACTGCACAGCCTCCAAGGAAGAGCAGGATGAAGAGGCTGATAAATTACAGTAAAGACAGTAAATTGGTGGTGGTTACTGGTACACTTTTCACCCTCATGGCAGGCCACCATGAAGTCAAGTCCCTGGCTAGCTCTCTGGTCATAGAAAGGGACATAAAAATCTCCTTCCTGAAGATCACAGGTTGGCACGGGTGATCATGGTCGCAGCTTTTGATTAGTGAATTTGGACCACTGGGGACCTAGATCTGAGGGCAGCTACTGTTTCAACTCTCTCCAAATGGGGTGGTTATGGTAGAAACTTGAAGAAGTGTCACTTCCTCAGCGCTGTGGGGGACAGTTAATTGAAGGGCTGCATTTGCCGAGCAACGCAGGAAAGCTCAGCATTGGGGAGCTGTTGGAGAAGTTCTTGGCACCCTTCTAGACCCTCTCCCCAAGGCACTCTGGAGATATTCTGTGCTCCCATTCATGGGTCCCTTGCCTTGTTCTGACTAGGAATGTCTGACTTAGGAAAGTACTCTCTGCTGAGCCCTGCCCCCCAGAATTTGCCCCCCAGAAAAAGAAGCTTGAGATAACCAAAGGAGTTTAAGAAACTATAGAGGTAGACAGTCTGGGACAAAGACCTGCTTGCTTCAAACACCTGGGAGAGGGAAGTTGGTTTCCTGGGAAACAAGAGGGGATAATGAAACTCCTATAAACAGGGAAACTCCCAAACACCTAAAAGCAAAAGCCCAGGAAAAAACATAGACCCCAAAAGACAGGGAAACCCTGCATGCTACAGTCACCTATGATAGACCTTCTGGATAGGAGGGCTTAAGAAGAAAATTCCTGTCATCACCAGTTGGTTATAAATACAAGAAACAGACATCTCAGGGAATAAATCCCAGGGCTAAAATATTAAAATGAATAATATGCAACAAGAGTACAAGACAAACAAAGAAACAGGAAATGATGGCTAATCGAAAGGAAGAGGATAAAAATACAGAAAACACCAACAAAAAGACAAGAACGTGGACATACAAAACAAAGCCTTGAAATGAGTGATCTTAAAAATGCTCAAGGATGTGAAGGAAAATACAGAGAAAGAATTAAAGGATATTAAGAAAACAATGAGTGAACATATAAGTGTCTAGGTAAAGAGACAGAAATTTTATAAAGGAGTCAAACAGAACTACTGGACTTGAAAACTATAATAACTGAAAAATGCCAAGGAGGATTTTGAGAGCAGTCTGGAGCTGGCAGAAGAAACAATCAGAGAACTTGAAGACAAGACATTAGAAATGAGTCAGGCTGAGGAGCAGAAAAAAGAAAAAAGAAATATTAAAAGAGAAAATAGCTTAAGACTTCTCTGGGATACAATCATATGCACTTATATAGGCAATATATAGTCCCAGAAAGAGAAAAAGAGGAAAAGGTACAGAAGGAATACTCAAGAAATAATGACAGAGAGTTTTCCAAACTTAGCAAAACACATGAATATGCATATCCAAGAAGCTCAGAGAACAACAAACTGGAAAAACATGAAGAAAAATACACCCCGTCATACACTGATCACACTCAAATGCAAAGGATGAGAGAACTCTGAAAGCTGCAAGTGAAAAGCAGAATGTTACATACAAGGGAGTCCCAGTTAGATGGAGTGCCTATTTCTCATCAGAAGCCATGGAGGCAAGAAGGCAGTGGGTTGAAATAGTTAAAGTGCTGAAAGAAAACAACTGCGAGCCAAGAATTTTATATCCAGTGAGAATTTCTTTCAAACTGAGGAAGAGTTAAGAAATTCTCAGATAAACAAAAGCTGAGGGAGTTCATCACCACCAGACCTGCACTACAAGTAATGCTAAAGGGAGTTCTTCAGACTAAAAGGAAAGGACACTGGACAGTGGGTCAAATTGCCATAAAAAAGGTAAAGACCTGTGGTAAAGGAAGCTATTCAGGTAATTATAAATGTCAGCAGTAATGCAATGTATTGTTTGGTATCTAGTTCCATTTCTTCAAAGGCAGATGTATAAAAAGTAATGATAAACCTAGGTTTTTGGACACACAATGTACAAAGATATAAGTGGTAACAAGTTAAAAAAGTGATGGGGGGACAGAAGGGTATAGGGGAAGTATATGTGCATGCTATTGAAGTGAAGTTGGTATCAAACCAAGTATGATTGTTATATACTTAATAGGTTAAATTTTAATTCCATGGTAACCACAAGGAAAATAAATGAAAAATATATCCAGATATAAATGAGAAGGCACTCAATATGGTACACCAAAAAAAAAAAGCAAATAAATATAACAGTAGGCATTAATGGAAATGAGGGACAAAAAAGGTATAAGTCTTACAAAGGCTAAATAGCAAAAGAAAGTCCTGCATTATCAGTAGTGACTTTAAATGTAAATGGAGTAAAACTCTCCAGTCAAAAGGCAGAGATTGGCAGAATGGATAAAAAGCATGACCCAACTATATGCTGTCTGCAAGAGACTTACCTTAAAGTCAAAGATACAAGTAGGCTTAGGGTAAAAGAAGGGAAGAAATATATATACCATGTAAGTAGTAACCAAAAGAAAGCTAGAATAGCTATACTAGTACTGGATAAGGTAGGCTTTAAGTCAAAATATATTGATAACAGGGAAAATTTAACAGGAAGATATAACAATTTTAAATATATATGCATTTAAAAGCAGAGCTCAAAAGTATATGAAGCAAATACTGAAAGATTCGAAGGGAGAAATTGATGGTTCTTCATTAATAGTAGGAGACATTAATACACCACTGCCAATAATGGATAGTCAGAAGATCAATAAGGAAGTACTAAACTTGAATGACACCCAAACCAACTGGACCTAACAAAAATACATAGAACACTTCACCCAAAAAAAACCAGAACGTACAGTCTTCTCAAGTACACATGGATCATTCTCTAGGATAGACCATATGTTGGGTAACAAAACAGGTCTCAATAAATCAAAAAATACTGAAATCAAACAATGTATTTTCTCCAACCATGATGGAATGAAGCTAGAAATCAATAATAGAGGGAGACATGGAAAATTCATAAATATGTGGAAATTAAACAACATGCATTTAAATAACCAATGGGTTAAAGAGGAAATCAAAAGAGAAATTAGGAAATGTCTTGAAGCAAATGGAAATGAAAATACAACATACCAAAACTTATGGGATGCAGCAAAGACAGCGCTGAGAGGAAAATTTACACCTGTAAACGTTTATATTAACAAAGAAGAAAGACTTCAAATCAGAGACCTTACCTCAAAACTAGAAGAACTAGAAATAGAAGAGCAAACTAAACTGAAAGTCATTGGAAGGAAGGAAAGAACAAAGATTATAGCGGAGATAAATGAAATAGAAAACAAAAAATACAACAGAGAATCAACAAAACCAGAAGCTGGTTCTTTGAAAAGATCAATAAAATTGATAAAACATTAGTTAGACTGACAAAGAAAAAAACAGAAAGGATACAGATAACTGAAATCATAAATGAAGGTGGGCCATTACTACCGACCCTGCTGAAATTTTACAAATGACTATAAGAGTACTATGAACGACTGCACCCCAATATAATAGATAACATAGATAAAATGGACAATTCTTAGAAACACACAAACTACCTACATTGACTCAAGAAGAAACAGACAATTTCAACAACCCAATTACTAGTAAAGAGATAGAATCAGTAACTTAAAACTTCCCAACACAGAGAAGCCCAGGACCAGATGCCTTCACAGGGGATTTCTACCAAACACTCCAAGAAGACTTAATTACAATTCTGCTCAAACTCTTCCAAAAAATTGAAGAGGATGAATACTCCCTAACTCATTCTATGAGGCCAACATCACCCTTCTCTCAAAGCCATATAAAGATACCAGAGAAGAAAACTATAGACTAATATCTCTTCTGAATATAGAAGCAAATATCCTCAATAAAATACCAGCAAATCAAATCCAACTGCACATTGAAAGACTTATATATCATGTTCAAGTAGGATTTATCCCTAGTATGTAAGATTGGTTCAACATAATAAAATCAATTAATGTAATACAACACATAACAGAATGAAGGAAAAAACCCACATGATAACCTCAATTGATGCTGAAATGGCATTTGAAAAACCCAGCACCCCTTCGTGATAACAACACTTAAAACATTAAGAACAGAAGGAAAATTCTTCAACGTGATAAAGCACGTATATGAAAAGTCTGCAGCTAATATCCTACTTAATGGTGAAAGACTGAAGACTTTCCCTTTAAGATCAGGAACAGGATAAGGATGCCCACTGTCACCACTGTTATTCAGTGTTGGACTGGATTTCTAGCCAGAGAAATTAGGCAAGAAAAAGAAATAAAAGGCACCCACATGAGAAAGGAAGAAGTTAAACTTGCCCTGTTTGCATATGATATGATACTACATACAGAAAATCCTGAAAAATCCACAAGAAAGTTCCTAGAGCTAATAAATACATTCAGCAAAGTGGCGGGGTAAAATGGTGCAGCTGCTGTGGAGGACAGTTGGGCAGTTCCTCAGAAAGCTACGTATACCCACTATTAGGTATAAACCCAAAAGAACTGAAAGCAGGGATCTGAACATTATTTGCATACTGATGTTCATAGTGGCATTATTCACAATTGCCAAAAGATGGAGCAACGCATGTCCATCAACTGATTAACGGATAGATAAAATGTCGTGTATACATACAACGGAATATTATTCAGCCGCGAAAAGGAATGAAGTCCTGATGCATGCGACAACACAGATGAATCTTGAAGATATCATTTTGAGTGAAATAAGTTAGGCACAAAAGGACAAAATCGTATGATTTCACTGATTTGAAACAATTAGAATAAGCAAACTCATAGAGTCAGAATCTAGAACATAGGTTAAGGATAGGGATTGAAGATAGAGTAGGGATAGGGAATAGGAAGTTAAGGCTTAAAATGTATATGGCTCCTTTTGGAACTATTGGAAATATTTTAATAATGGATGGTGGTGATGGTTGCACAACACTGTGACTGCAATTGCCAGCACCGAAATGTATATGTGAATATGATTAAAAGTTGAAATATTAGATTGTTTATATGGTAACAGAATAAAAATTTAAAAAAAAAATCCATCAAACTACACTATAGAAACAGCGAAACCTAAATTAAACCATAGATTTTAATTAATAGTACAATTATAAAAATGTGCCCTCATAAATTGCACCAAAGCTCCACACCAATACAAGATGCTAGTGGTGGGGTGGTGTAAGGGAATACTGTGTTTTATACAGGATTGTTCTATATGCTCACAATTTCTCTAACAAAGAAACAACAACAACAACAAAGAAAAAAATAATAATTGACAGGCACAGAATGCATGCAAAGTTAAAAGAATCTAAATATATATTGGTCCAGCTCTCTGGGATATTTATTTTGTCACTGAACTTAAAGGCATATTTCATCAAAAAGTCCAGGCTGGGAAGATAGGGCTGGCCTACGGGAAACATGGGCATTGTCTCTAACAAAAAAAAGGAAAAAGAAAAACCCCATCTTTACTTGTTTCAAAGGGAAGAACAATTTACTACACAAGTCCCAGGAGTCCACATGCGTCACAATCAGCCACAAACCACCTTCTCACATACAAACCCTGGTTAAATAATATCCAAGCACCAGAAACCTCAAGCTACTACTTCTATGTTGAATTTAGAAGTTGTCTCATCCACATGAGATGGATCCACAGAGCCTAGAAAATTGATGATAAAAATCTTCTTAGCTCAGGAAGTCAGAAAAAATTAATACCGTTCATAAAGATGAACAACAGCTATGACAGAAAAATAGAGGCTGGTAATGTTTGGGAAACAGCAATTTAGCTGAAGGATAGAATCTTTGTAGAGATGTAACAGGGATGGGTTGAAAATGTTGGCAGGAACCTATTATCAGTGCCTAGAATTTCATGCTAATTGTTTGTCAATTTTAGTCAATAAAGAGTCATAGAAGTGTTTTGAGGATAGTGAAAAGACTGAAGCTGGGCCTGAAAATCAATATGACACACAGTAAAGACCATTTAATAGATTATTGTAATTGTCCATATATAGTCAGAACTGGATTAATGGCTACGGAAATATTAAAAGGAGAGCAAATTAAACAGCAATTCCTAGGATGGAATCCATAAGCTATGGATACTAATGTAGTGGCAAAAGGAAGATAACATTGATGATAAAACTGAGGTTTATGGCATAGATGACTGAAAAAAAATGGAAGCTAGAAAGAAACAAAAAACAGTTCTATCAAGAAAAGCTCTTCTTTGGACATTATTGAATGTGGAGTGCCCATAGCATACACAGGTAAAGAGAGTAGGTGACATTACATAAATATAATAATAAAAGCAAGGAAATAACATCAGTAACAATCTAGACTATATAGATTAAAAGACCTATCCAAGTTAACAATTTGGGGAGAAGCAGTATTTTAGGAATAGGAAGAAAGAGGAGTCAAGAGGACAAAGAAAAGGAGCAGTCAGAAAGGTAGAGGAACAAATACAGTGTAGTGTCCAACTGCAAAAATTTACGTGCATAAGAAAGAGGTGCCACTTATTTTGAAAAAACTAAAAAGTCAAGGAAGATAAATACTGAGGAGAAAACCTGATGGATTTAGCAATCAGGGGTGATTATAGTGACCATTTAGCCCCGTGGCTCTCAACCTTGGCAGCACATCAGAATCTTCTGAGATTTTAAATTTATCAGTGGGGGGCGGGGGGGGGGGTCATCACAGACCAGTTAAATTAGAATTTGTTACAGTGGTGAGGACATTAGTTTACAGAAGCCACCCAAATGATTCTAACGGAATCCAGGATTGAGAACCACAGTTCTAGACAGACTGATAAGGCAAGATCTTTAAAAGAAAAAGATTAGAGTCAGTGGGTGGCAGAGAATAGGTGGCTGGAAGAATAGACTACTCTTATGATAAAATGGTGTAGTAAAGAGGGTAGTGAAATGAGGAGATATCTAGTCAGGGGAAGGTTTGTTTAAGGTAAGAAGAGAATGAGCACGTTTAGAGGTAAAGAAAAGGAAACCAACGGATAAAGAAACACCTTAAGGGCTGGGATGGAGAGAGGACTGGATTGGGTATAGGTGGGGTATATAATGGAGCACGATTCTGGGGAATTTAGGAGAGGATATAATCAAAAGCACAAATGAGGAGCTTAGCTTGAGATGGAAGAAGAAAATTTATCCCTCACATAAAGAAATAAAGGAAAGAAGTATGAGGAAGATAGACTTTTGTGGTAGAAAAGGGCATGCCAGGAGAGTGCTTTTCAGATGGTCTCACTGGTAAATCGATGAGGGAGGTTTTGAGGTTTTAAGTACAGGATTGGAACATCTCAGAAAGTAAAGAACTTAAGATCCTGTTAATTGAAACAGGTTAGTAATCTTTCAATGAAACTAATTAAGTTTCTTTATTAGAAAAGACTAAAAAGATGATTGGAGATTATAGAGAACACTCAAGATTAACTTGTTAGTCATTTGGTAGAGGTTTTATGAACAATGTCTAGATTAAAAGTCAGACATCAACTGCTTTACAAAAAAGCAAATGGACTGCTTGAACCAAAGTTTCAAATGGGATCTAGATTAAATCTGAAGAAAACTAAAATTGTGATCAAGAATTCTAAGCTAGGAATAGCTTTAAAACAAAAGTTTATCATCAGTAAACTAGACTTAACCCCTTAAGAAATACTGACAATGAAGTGTGAATTATGGTCCTTTAATCCCTAAAATTTCAAAAAGTTGCATGAAATCAATAGAGGAAGACTAAAATAGAATATCGAAGCATCAGTGGATTTTTGGAAGTCATAGAAAAACTAGGGGAAAAAAGTAAATATAATTTTTCCAATAAATAGAGCCTAAAGAAACAATTGGAGATCATCTAAAGTTTCAACCTCATACAGTTCTTGAAAAAAAAAAAAGTCAAGAATTATCATGAGATAAGTGAACTTCAAAGATTCCATTTGCATTCTGCCAGGTCCTGTTTAAATAAAATGGAAAACCAATTTATGACCCATCACCATCTCCCTGCTTAATGTGATAATGACTGCACAGCTTAAAAGGTTTAATTTTAAATTCTTTCTAGTACTTGGGATGTTCCCATCAATAATTTGAGTTTTTATGTGTCACTAACTCTCATCCTGGGCTGCTAACGGAAGCTGTCCTAGTGATACAATGAAGCTCTCCTGTGGATAAAAAACAACTTACCTGTACAAATTTGACCTGCCAAAGGCACTATTGTCTAGTGCTTGGTAAACAGTTTGTATAAAAATCCATATATTGAGTAGAGCAGAGATGAAATAAAGTCTGAGTAGTGACAGAATGTCAATTATGGAGTTGGTAAAATAGCCCTCTTAAAAAGTTAACTTCGACACTTTTTTGATGGTTAAGAATTATATTTAACTATTGTATTTCTCTGTTACAAGGCACATTTACAAAAACAGCAAAAGCTATTTGGTGGAAAGTAAGAAAATTATTCTTTTATGCAATTATCTTCTTGGGACTTCACTACAAATAAGTTAAAGTTTGCATTTTAAATTAAATACATGTCATGTTTGAAAGAGAGAGCAAATAAGTAGAAATAATTCCTTGCTTATAAAATAACAAAAGATTATGTTTTTGTCATTTGCATAGTATCATGGGGTATTAGAAGTAAAGGACAAAGAGTTTGAGTAGATCACTAAAAGTTTTCTAGAGATATGTGGTGGGGTCACAAACACCAAAAAGGAAGTTACCAAAGACACAAAAATTAAAGTTTAGGGAGAAAAATAATTAAAGAGAGTAACACCCAGATTTGTTAAGTTTAATGACAACCTGAAAGTAGGTAGTTTAGAATTGGCAAGGAGAGGCTGTAAGAGGAAAAACCCCAGGTACATGGCATAAATAACTTAGATAATTAACATTTGAAACACGAGCTCTGATTTTCAGAATACTTTGATGGAATTAACTCCTTGGATTCTCACAACATCCTGTGAAGATCCAATATAATAGTAGATTTTTATTATTACATTCTATAGCTGAGGCAAGTGAGGCTCAGAGAGGTTAAGTCACTTGCCTAGAAGCAATTATTTATTAAGTGTTGGAGCTAGGATTCAATCTTTTGTCATGCCAAATTCCATGCTTTCCCACTGTAGCATTGAGTGTTTCACCTGGCTAAAAACATAACTATTTTGTCTAACTCTAAATCCTCTCTCTACAATATTTTGCAAGTTAGGTATTCCTATAAGTCAGTATGATTTTTTTTCATCACAACACAGCAATAAACAGAGTCTCTAATTAGCATCTATTACTTTACAAAGAGTCTAAGGAGCAGAACATTCTTTTATTTATGTCCTTTGTTAAAGAAATCAAAGCAATAAAATATGTTTTAAACCTCACCAGAACTTCGATTGAAATACTGGTGTATAAAAGAGAAATTACTACAGGATGCAATCTACTGATGTTTTTTGTTATCTAAGTTAAGTATGCCGCTTTTATATTTAAATATTTTTAAAGTAAATTCTGAAGGGAAAAAAAAAACAAATGAAAAACTAAATTCCATTTTCCATTTGAGCAGCTAGATTCACTTTGTAATGAATACTAGACGAATCTTGTGAAGTGAAATGAAATGCAAGGGAGGAAAGTGGAATATTTAATCTTACTAAAGGCTTATGTCATTCCCAGCATTCACTATGAAATGACTTATACAAATCATACTAGTGTGTATCTGTTAATACGAGTTAATCAATGCAAAACTGAAAAAGAAGGATACTTAACAAATAGTTTGAGTATTGATATATTTGAAAACCGCTTTTAAAACAATAAATTTTGGATAAAAACCCATGAAAGACTTCTGGGGAAAGTGGTAGAGGAGGAAGCTTCAGGACACCCGGCAAGCACTGTATAGCATCAGGGAAGAATGGGACGAAGAGACTGAGAAAGTGCAGTAAAAACTGAGTGACTCGCTCCACAGCGGCTGCCGGCACCCACCCCCAATTCTTGAGGTAAGGCACTTCAAGTCTGGTCACTGGCTGGCTGCTGTGGATGGAGAGGCATGTGGAAGCCCTCTTCCCTTAGAACAAGGAAGGGAATGGCTGAGTACTGATCACAGCTTTTGATCAGTGAATTTAGATCACTGGGCCCAGGCTCTGAACCGCTGTTTTAGCCCACCCTGGACAGGAAGCACTGTAGGAATTATTTCAGCCCTGCCTCTGACAGGGGTGAAGGCAGTGGAGGTGTAAAGACACAGGACTTCCTTAGAGCTGAGGGGAACAGTTTGCTGAAGAGCATCATCTGATGGTCAGGCAAGGAAAGTGCAGTTTCAGGGAGCAGTCAAAAGGCTTTTTGGTGATTTTCCTGACCCTCTCACCAGGGCTCTTTGAAACTGGTCTGTGCCCCCTTCATGGGTTCCTGGCCCTCTTCTGGCTGGAAATATTGACTTGGAATGTCCTCTCTGGGGTGACTCCAGGCAAAAGCAGCTATGGGCAATAAAAGGAGAGCTTAAAAAAAAAAGAAAAAACTATATATGCAAAACAAAAACAAATGGAATAGATAAAGATTCCCAGAGAAGGAACAGAGGAAAGGAAGTTTTCTCCTTGGGGTGAAACAATTGCACAAATAGTGATATCCTAAAAATTGTACCACATACCCAGGGAAATAATCAGATGAAGAATAGCTGAATAAATCTGACCAGTTAAACACAGGCACTTCTGAAGTTCTAGAATAAGTTGAACCAAGTGTCAAAGATGAGCCTTAACACAAAGCCAATCAACAATAAAACACTAGGTAAAAGACACTGACCTTCAGAGTAACTCATCAAGATAATCAGATGCCAAGACATCAGCTAAAAAATTATAAGCCATACTAAGAAACAGGTATGTATGGCCCAGACAAAGGAACTAATTAAAACTTCGGACACAGAAATTGGAACTAGTCAATGATGTTCACACAAATCTCCTAATCAATTCAAGGAGATGAAAGAAAATATGGCTAAAGAGATAAAAGATATTAAGAAGACACTGGGTGAGCATAAAGAACAATCTAAAAGTATGAAAAAAAACATAACAGAATTTATGGAGATGAAAGGCACAACAGAAGAGAGTAAAAAACACTAGAGTCATACAATAGCAGACTTGAACAGGCAAAAGAAAGAATCAACAAACTAGAAGACAGAAAAATTGAAATCTTACAAACAGAACAGACAAAGCAAAGAATGGAAGCAATTAAGCAGGGCTCAAGGAATTGAATGACAGCACAAAGCATGTAAACGTGTGTCATGGGTGTCCAAGAAGAAAAGAGAAGGGAAAAGGGCCATATTTGAGGAAATAATGGACAAAAATTTCATAAAAATATGTCCAAGAAGTGCAACATACTCCATCAACAGAATAAGTCCTAATAGACCTACTCTGAGACACATACTAATCAGAATGTCAAATGCAAAGATAAAAAGAGAATCCTGAAAGCAGCAACAGAAAAGTGAATCATCATACACAAGGGAACCACAATAAGCTTAAGGGTCAATTTTTCATCAAAAACCATGGAGGAAAGAAGACAGTGTATGACATATTTAAAGTATTGAAAGAGAAAAACTGCCAGCCAAGAATTCTTTATCTTAGAAAAAACAAAATATAATATGACATACAAAAACCAAAGGACCAAAAATGAGAGAGAGTTTAAAATATTTGGAGATAAACAGAAAATGAGAGCAGTCCTAAAGAAGAGAAACCTGCCCTACAAGAAATACTAAAGGGAGTTCTGAAAGCTGAAAGGAAAAGACAAGAGAGAGAGACTTGGAGGAAAGTGTAGAAATGAAGATTATCATTAAGGGTAAATAAAAGGGTAACAAGAGAGACAGAAATATAATATGACATATAAAAACCAAAGGATAAAATGGTTGAAGTACTGCTTTTACAGTAATAATGTTGAATGTTAATGGACTGAACTACCCAATCAGAAAACAGATTGGCAGAATGGGTAAAAAAAAGTATGATCTATCTATATGCTATCTAGGGAAAAAACATGATCATCTCAATTGATGCAGCAAAGGCATTTGACAAAATCCAGCATCCTTTCTGATAAAAACACTTCAAAAGATAGAAATATAAGGAAAGATCCTCAACACAATAAAGGGCATATAAGAAAAGCCCATAGTTAATACTGTATTCAATGGTGAAAGACTGAAAGCTTTCCCTCTAAGATCTGGAACAAGACAAGGAGGCCCACTGTACCACTTGTATTCAACATTGTGCTAGAAGTTCTAGCTAGAGCAGTTAGGCAAAAAAAAAAAAAAAAAAAAAAAAAAGACAGAAAGAAAGAAAGACAGAAAGAAAGAAAGAAAGAAAAGGCATCCAAATTGGAAAGGAAGAAGATTTTTTTGCAGCTGGCATGATCCTATATACAGGAAGTCCCAGAAAATCTACAACAAAGTTACTAGAGTTAACAAACAAGTTCAGAAAAATGATGGCATGCAAGATCAACATGCAAAAATAAGTAGCGTTTCTATACACTAGTAATGAGCAATCTGAGGGGAAATCAAGAAAAAATTCCATTAACAATAGCTGATTAAAAAATATATTACAAAGCTACAGTGATCAAAACAGCATGATACTGGCAAAAAGATAGATATACTGACCAACGAAATCAAATCAAATCAAGAGTTCAGAAATAGGCCCTGAACATCTATCACCAATTGATAATTGACAAAGCTGTCAAGTGCAGTCAACTGGGAAAGAAGAGTCTGTTCAACAAATGGTGCTGGGTGAACTGGATATCCATATCCAAAAGAATGAAAGAAGATCCCTATTTCAAGGACCCCTATCCCACAACTTATGCAAAAATGAACTCAAAATGGATCGAAGACCTAAATATAAGAACCAGGACCAAAACTCCTAGAAGAAAATATATGGAAGCATGTTCAAGATCTTGAGGTAGGGGGTGGTTTCTTAACTTTACACACAAAACATAAGGAACAAAAGAAAAAAATAGATAAATGGGACCTGCTCAAAATTAAAAACTTGTGCTTCAAAGGACTTTGTCAAAAAAGTGAAAAGGTGGCTGTGCTGGTTTGTATATATTATGTCCCCCAGAAAAAGCCATATTCTTTAATGCATTCTTGTAGGGGCAGACATATTAGTGTGGATTGGGTTGGAACCTATTGGTTCAGTAATTCCATGGAGGTGTGGCCACGCCCATTTAGCATGGGCCTTGATTAGTTTACTAGAACCTTAAATAAGCTCAGACAGAAGGAGCTCACAGCCAGCTGTAGCTGAGATAGATATTTTGAAGATGGCTGTTGGAAGCTGATGCAGACATTTTGGAGAACACCGTTTTGAAATGCAACCTGGGAGCAAGCAGATGCCAGCCACTTGCCTTCCCAGATAACAGAGGTTTTCCGGACACCAATGGCCATCCTTCAGTGAAGGCACCCTGCTGTTGATGCCTTAGCTTTGACACTTTTATGGCCTTAAGACTGTAACTGTGTAACCAAATATACCCTTTTATAAAAAGCCACTCCATTTCTGGTGTTTTGCATTCCGGCAGCATTAGCAAACCAGAACAGTGGCTTACTCAGTGGGAGAAAATATATGGACAGTACATATATCTGGATAAGGGATTCATACCCAGAATATATAAACAATAAAATAAAAGACAAACCACCCAGACAAACCACTCAATTAAAAAATAGGCAAAAGACTTGAATAGATATTTTTCCATTAGGAAATACAATGGCTGTAAAGCACAGGAAAAGATGCTCAGCATCCTTAGCTATTAGGGAAATGCAAATCAAAACTACAAGTGTTGGAGAGGATGTGGAGAAATAGGAACACTCATTCACTGCGGGTGGAAATGTAGAATGGTACAGCCACTGTGGAAAACAGTTTGGCATTTCCTCAGAAAGCTAACTATAGAATTACCATATGATCTGGCAATTCTGCTACTAGGTATATACTCAGACGAACTGAAAGCAGGGATTCAAACAGACATTTACACATCGATGTTCACTGCAGCATTATTCACAATTGCCAAAATGTGGAAACAACCCAAGCGTCCATCAACTGATGAATGGATAAACAAAATGTGGTATATCTATATAATGGAATATTATTCAGCTGTAAAAAGGAATGAAGTCCTGAAGTGACAACATGGGTGAACTTTGAGGACATACTGAGTGAAATAAGCCAGATACAAAAGGACATATATTGTATGATCTCACTGATACGAGCTAATAATAATAAGCAAATTCATAGAGTTAGAATCTAGAATAAAGGTTACCAGGGGATAGAATAGGGAGAGAATGGAGAGATGATCCTTAATCTGGGCAGAATTTCTAATTAAGTTGATTGTAAATGTTTGGAAATGGATAGTGGTAATGGTAGCACATTATTGTGAGTGTAATTTACAGTGAATTATGTGTGTGAATGTGGTTGAATATTTTACTAGAAGGAGAGCTAGAGGATAAAACATGGGACTGTATAACAGAGTGAACCCTGTTGTGGACGACTGTTGTTAATAGTACAAATAGTGTTCTTTCATGAACTATAACAAATGTATATGACTGTTACAAGATATTAATAGTGGGTTGGCATATGGGGAAAAAACACCTAATGCAAGCTATGGACTACAGTTAACAGTAATATTTTAATATTCTATCATTACTTGTAACAAAGGTACACGCCAATTGCAGTGTCAACAATAGGAGGGTATATAGGAATGTTGTATTTTCTACATGACTTTTAAGTAAACTTACAACTTCTCTAATTTCAAAAATAACAATAAAACAGAAAATTATTCTAAGTTAAATAAATCAGACCCAAAGTACTACATATGGTATGATTCCATTTGTATAAAATGTAAATATAAATAAATCTATAGAGACTGAATTAGATTAGTGGTTATTTAGGGCTAGGGAAGGATAGAGAGATTGAGAGGTGACTGGTAAGGGGTATGGTGTTCTTCTTTTTGGTGTAATGAAAATGTTCTAAAATTGTGGCGATGAATGCACAATTCTGTGATTATACTAAAAGTCACTGATTGTACACTTTGGAGAGTGTATGGTACGTGAATAAAACTACTTTAACAACAACAAAAACAAATCCATGAGAAAAGGGACTTGTCTTCATCTGTGCTGTAGGCCCAGAATTTAGCAAATAACAGAAGGAAGAGAGGGAGGGAAGAAGAGAAGAAAGGGAAGAAGCAAGGAAACAAAGAAAACGAATAGCTTTATAAAGAATTGACATATCCAAACAGTTACCCCAAAAACAATCGGAGATCTGCCAATGCTGAAGCAACTGAATCTACCAAGTAGATTTGATTATTTCAAAACGCTTATTTTTCCAGCATCATGTTCAGCAGATATGGTGGAACCATTAATATCATCTTACTGATCTATTATCTATTTGCAAGGAACAATAGAAACATTGAATATTCAGTCAAGGGTCATCAAAGGCAATTAATCCCTAAACTCCATACTTATCTGGAAGATTTCCCCTATAAGGGCCCTGTCTAGGTGGAAAATATAGTTTCAACCCAATTTAACAAGATTCCCATTATGGCCAACAACAATTATTCTGTTTCCAATAATCTCATTTATACTACAATATAAGTTAGAAAGGTCATAAGAAACTGTTTTAGCTTCCTTTGGAAAATACAGTTTTTTGTATTTTAAAAAACTTTCCTTGCTTTGTGGTTGTTAGAAATCATAGCACTATTAGAGCAACAGAAGATCAAAGCCATGTTGTTATTTAGTCAAAAGCCTACATCTTTTATACCCTTCTCCTAAATGTAAGAAACGCAATCACAGTAGCCAATTATTATTTATGTGGCTGCAGCAACACTTAATTTCCAAAGACTAATTACTTTATATTTGTTCTAGATTAAGATTAAGATTTAATTAATCTTATTCCTTTGACCAACACACTAGGCTGTTTTAAACCTAGGAAAGGAAATTTTCTAAGTCTTTTATAGCCAGAGGAAACTCTATGTCCTGAATTCATGGGAATAATTAGAAAAGTAGAATCATAAAGGTTGACTATTTTAATTCTTTAGTAAAAATTAGAAAAAGAAGACTCAAATGAAATATGGAACAAGGATCTATAATAAAAAATAGAATGACATCAGAAAAGCTTAAGAAAAGCTTACTATCCCCCAACAACACAAGAAGATATCCTGCAGGTAAATACTCACTTCCATCAAAACCATTAAAACACCGAATCATGGGTGTGATTGTTGTTGAAAATGGAAGTTTAGGATCGTATATGTCACTAGAAGGAAAATAGAGGATGAAACATGGGCCTGGATAAGATTGTGAACCCTGTTGTGGATGGTGAAGGTGGTTAATAGTACAAATATAAGAATGAACTAGAACAAATGTATGTCACTATTACAAGGTACTAATAATAGAGTGGTACATAGGAAAATATACACCTAATGCGAACTATGGACTATAGTTAACAGTAATATTGTAATATTCTTCCATCAGTTGTAACAAAGGTACCAGACCAATGCTAAGTGTCAATAATAGGGGAGTGTAAGGGGTGTGGGCTTTCCTTTTTGGAGCACTGAAATTGTTCTAAAATTGATTATTGTGATGAAAGCACAATTCTGTGATTATACTGAGAGCCACTGATTGTACACTTTGGATAGATTGTATGGTATGTGAATAAAACTACATTAAAAAATATATATATATATATATATATATATATATTTATATATACACATAATTTCACTCATAGGAAACTTAATGAGTTCTTAATGTATATCCCTAATAGACAGTGAATAGACATTACTACCTCTTCCTGACTAAGTAAGTACACACCTGGCAGTATCTCTCATATAGTTGTCTCGTTCCCTATTCCCTAAAAGACCGGTGTGCAAGATTTGCATATTAGCTCAAAATGAGTCCAAACCTAATGATTAGTGACAAACAAGCAAACAGTAATTTCACAGTTATACAATATACTAGTGCAATTACCGTCTTCTCAAAAATGTTTTTTTTTAAAGAATAGCATAAATACATATTTACTCACTAGATAGAAAAAGTCAATTGTCAGTCATTCCCACATTTCTTCATACAGCCTCCCCCAAGCTTGTGGATTGTAATTAAGTTTTGTGCATTTATTGTTTTTAGTCTTTCTTGAAACTAATTATACAGAAAAATAAAGGGGAAAAATTCATCAATAACCATGTCTGTGAACCTACGGGGTTTATGGAACAGGACTATTTTAACATTCAAATATACAGGCTATTTTGTGGAAGATGGATTAGACTATTTCCACAAGAAATCAAAGGATACTACTGGAATGAACAGTTGAGGCTGCATGAGACAGAGCATTTTGCACGAAAGGAAGGTTTTCTAATAGGCCATTTTATTGAAAGAGGATATGGGTTTCTCCAAAAAGTGGAGAGTTTTGTATTATTAAAAGTCTAAATATGTACAAAAATCAAGATAGAGGGAATGTAACATAACACCTAGGTAGACTCAGTAACAGTGAAATCAGAGATTAGACATTTTGAAATTTAGCACAAAAATTACAAATGTAGCCCCAAAGATCATGTGTTGAAGGGTCTTTCTCAATCCTGAGTACGTAAATTTCATTCTTGCATGCTATTGTCTGCAAGGAAGAAAATGAAAAAGACCTAGATTCATGGCTCTAGAACGGATTTTGGGAATTTTACCTATTTTTTAATATGCTGAGCCCAGTGGGACGAAGAGAAGGGAAATTTAAGTATCTGAATCTGCTGGTAAAATGCTGGTTCAGTAGACACTGAATTAATGTGATTGACAGTTCACACACATACACAATCACACACTGACTCATACCCATATGTATGTGTATGACATATACATAAACATGGAGTGACAAGCTATAAAATAAAAGATCTACTTGAAATCAAAGCACATTCAAACCTCAATTTGTTCTGAAATAAAAGAGTGCTTGGGGCTACATTTGTAATTTTTGTGCTAAATTTCAAAATGTCTAATCTCTGATTTCACTGTTACTGAGTCTACCTAGGTGTTATGTTACATTCCTTGGTTTTCAATCAAGGTGTAAGTAACTCTGGGAGATAGCAAGGCTTATTATATGATGCACTCTGGCATCAGGCAGACCTCAATTCAAATTCCAGGTTTACCCTTTATTCCAGAATGGAACTGCATAAATTGTTTCTTTGCACTGAGCCTTGGTTCTCTCATATATAAAATTGAAGTAAAAATATATATTCACAATACTAATACTAGGATTAAGTAGGGTAATACATCTAAACTGCTTAGTGCATAAATGTTGAAGTCATACTTATGATCATTATTAGCTAACTAATAAAGAAAAGGGTTAAGGGCCCAAAAGGAGTTTATGGAACACAAAAATTTTGCATCATTTTTATAAGGGACTATATGAGTCAGGATTCTCTAGGGAAACAGAATCAACAGAAGATATCTGTAAATATTATGAGATTTTATAAAAAGTATCTTACACAACTAGGGAGATGGGCAAGTCCAAATTCCATAGGGCAGGCAGCAAGCTAGGAACTCCAGTGAAGGATATTGATGAATTCCCCAGGAGAAACTAGCTGGCTGAAGTAGAGATGGAAATTCTGTCTTCTGACTGCTGGAATCATCATTCTCCTTTTAACGCCTTCAACTGATTAGATGAGACTTCTCTCATTATTGAAGGCAATCTCTTCAGTTGATGGTACATGTAATCAGCCATAGATGCAATCAACTTACTAGTGATTTAAGTCCCCGAAATATCCTCGCAGGAAAAATCAGGCCAGTGTTTGTCTGACCAACAACTAGGCACCATAACTTGGGCAAGTTGACACATGAACTTAACCATCACAGTCAACCCCTTGTCAGCTTGACAGCCATACACATCTCCTTAAACCATACTGAATCTCTAAATAAAAATAGTAATAGGCATATGTTCGCCTAACAATACTCAACTATCCTGTGTACAACCATAAATGGTTGCCCCCAAATAGGATGCAAATAATTTGGTAATATGCACTCTTAAACTTGATATCTTGTAATTAAATACTACAACATGAAGCTAATGGAACTTACGTCATATGAAAAGGGAGTAAGATAGGGAAGAAAACAAAGATATTTGCTTTATGTGCATATAAAGACATACTCATATAAACAAGGAAGAAATATTAATAATTTCAATCCTCATTTCTGTAACTGGTCAAGTGGTCATCGTTCATATTTACAACTACCTTCTTCTACTACCCATTCCACATTTCCTTTTTCCTTAGCAAGCACTTCAGCGGGCTGTGGTTTTTTGCCTGGTGGGGTGACCCAAACCTTCATTTCTGAAGTTTCTGGGCCATTGGTAGTCTTGCCTGGATTGTGTTGTTGCAGATTTCCATTGACTTTAATGCCACTTGCATGCCCAACTTTATGCAAATCAAACAACACCCAGCTCATGATACATAACTCAGGTTTCATGGTAACTTGGTGGCCCATGGTTAAGTGTTCAGTCTCTACTAAGGTCCAGTAGCAGACTAAAAGCTGTTTGTCAAAAGGAGACAAGTTACCTACAGAGAATGGCAAAACTTGGCTCCAAAATCTTAAGGGTCTGCATTGTGATTCTCCTACAGGGGCCTGCCAAAGGCTCCAGATGGCATCTCTATTTGCCACTGACACTTTCAGCACCATTGCCTCTGCTGGATCATATGGCCCAAGACGAAAAGCAGCTTGCACAGCAGCCTGGACCTGCCGCAGAACCTCCTCTTATTCCAGTCTCTACTAAAACTAGGAGATTTTGGAGTCACTCAGTATATGGGTCAGAGTACCTCACCCAAATGAGGAATACGTTGTTTCCAAAATCCAGAAAGACCAACTAGGCATTGTGCCTTCTTTTTGGTTGTAGGAGGGGCCAGATGAAACAGCTTATCCTTCACTTCAGAAGGTATATCAAAGACATGCTCCACACCACTGGGCACCTAGAAATTTCACTGAAGTGGAAAGCCACTGTATGGTTATATAGTTGGATTTATCTCCCATCCTCTCACATGGAAATGCCTTACCAATAAGTCTATGGTAGTTGCTCTTTCTTGATCACTAGGTCCAATCAAAATGATATCATCAATATAATGGACCAGTGTGATGTCTTATGGGAGAGAAAGATGATCAAGTTCCTTGCAGACAACATTACGACACAGGGCTGGAGAGTTGATCTAGTCCTGAGGTAGGACAGTGAAGGTGTATTGCTGGCCTTGTCAGCTGAAAGCAAACTGTTTCTGGTGGTCCTTACTAACAGCAATTGAGAAAAAAAAAGCATTTGCCAGATCAGCAGCTGCATACCAGGTACCAGGGGATGTGTTGATTTACTCAAGGAAAAATAACACATCTGGAAAAGCAGCTGCAATTGGAGTCAACACCTGGTTAAGTTTATGATAACCCACTGTCATCCTCCAGGATCCATCTGTTTCTGCACAGGCCAAATAGGAGCGTTGTATGGGGATATGGTGGGACTCACCACCCCTGTATCCTTCAAGTCCTTGATTGCACTAGTCTCCGCAATCCTTCTGGGAACCTGGTATTGCTTTTGATTTCCCATTTTGCTAGGTAGGGGCAGTTATAGTGGCTTCCTCTTGGCCTTTCCTACCACAATAGCCCTTACTCCACAAGTCAGGGAATGAATGTGGGGATACTGCCAGTTGCTGACTATGTCTGTTCTTACTATGCATTCCAGAACTGGGAAAACAACCGCAGAATGGGTCTAGAGACCCACTGTGAGATGGACCTGAGCCAAAATAAAACTACATTGATCACCTGACCTCCACAAGCTCCTACTATGACTAGTGGACCACAGTGACATTTTAGTCTCCTGGAATTAATGTCACTTCTGAGCCAGTGTCTAATAATCCCAGAAATGTCTGATCATTTCTTTTTCTTTAGTGCACAGTTGCCCTAGTAAAAGGTCATAAGTCTCTTTGGGGATGGCTGGGAAGTAGATTAACATTACAAATTTTTGATAATATAGCAGGATCCTTCTCCAAGGGAACCCATCTTCCCTTCATTCAAAGTGTTCTGGTCTGTAAACTGACTGCAGTTCTGTGACTTCCTGTTTTTGTAGTTCAAGTTAGACTTCTGTTCACTTGACCTAGAATTGTTCTGCTGAATAGATCATGTAAGAATTTAGCATACTGCCCAACTATTTCACATTTAAATACTCCATGATCAACAAGCCAACGCCAAAGGGCTCTGCGAATCAGACACAGCATAGGTTACAAATAGTTAGACAGCAATAAATTAAGGAAAGTTTACACTAAATATAAAGGCAAATTACTATCAAATAAAAACATTTGCTAAGGGAATTATAGAAAGCTCAACTTCAATTTTACAAGAGAAGGTACTCTTTTATTAATTCATCATGATCAAAAAAAGGTTTGAGACCTTTTCTAACTCTCAATGTTATCTACAGTACGGAAATAAAAAGCTTTCTTCAGACTGGGGACATCATTAACGTGGCAACACAGACATCCCATGGAAAAGCCTCCCCTCAGGATCAATTAATAAAGGGAAAAATCTCACTTATTGGAACTCTGGAGGATGACAGAGCCTAAAGAAGAACTCTACAAATGCTAAACGGAATAAAAAGAAAAATAATCTTCAAGATCAGAGATTTCTATCCTAGACCCGCCAGTTTGGACCTCTCCCCCTCAATCAGTCTGGTACAGCTTGGAAATTAACAGAGCAGCACAGCCCAGGATCCCCCTGCTGCACCTGAAACCTATAGAGCCACTCACAGCACGAGTTAGAACCCGAATCATATCACGGCATATCGAAGACCTAAAGATAAGAACCAGGACTCTATAACTCCTGGAAGAAAATGTAGGGAATCATCTTTAGGATCTTGTGTTAGGCAATGATTTCTTAGACTATAAACCCAAAGCACAGCAACAAAAGAAAAAAGTAGATAAATGGGACCTCATCAAAATTAAAAACTTTTCAGCACCGAAGGACTTCATCACAAAAGTGAAAGGGTAACTGACTCAATGGGAGAAAATATTTGGAAAACAGATATCTGATAAGTGTTTAATATCCAGAATATATAAATAAACCCTACAAGTTAACAATGAAAAGACCAACAACCCAATTAAAAAATGGCCAATGACTTGAATAGACATTTCTCCAAAGAGGATTTAAAAAAAAAAAAAAAACAACCAAAAAGAATGTGAAAAGATGTTCAACACCATTAGCTATTAGGGAAATGCAAATCAAAACAACAAGATACTATTTCACACCCACCAGAATGACTATGATTGAAAAAAAAAAAAACCTAGAAAATCATAAGTATTGGAGAGGATGTGGAGAAACAGGAACACTCATTCACTGCTGGTGGGAATGTAAAATGGTGCAGCCACTGTAGAAGACAGTTTGGAGGTTTCTCAGAAAGCTAAGTATAGAACTACCTTATGACCTGGTAATCCCTCTATTAGGTATATATCCAAAAGAATTGAAAGCAGCAACTCAAGCAGGTATTTGCACAGTGATGTTCAGAGTAGCATTATTCACAACTGCCAAAAGAGGGAAACAATCCAAGTGTCCATCAACCAAAGAATGGATAAACAAAATGTACAATGGAATATTATTCAGCATTAAAAAGGAATGAGGCTCTGGCTGATGCGACAACATTAATGAACCTTGCGAACACTATGCTGAGTGAAATAAGTCAGATGTAAAAGGACAAATATTGTATGATATCACTGATCCAGAGTAATTAGAGTAAGCAAACAGAATCTAAAATACAGGCTACCAGGGGCTGGGATGGGGATAGGAAACGGGGAGTTAATGCTTAATTTGAACAGAATTTTCTATGTGTTGATTATGTTTTGGAAATGGATGGTGGTGATGGTAGCACAACATTATGAGAGTAATTAACAGCACTGAATTATATATTTGAATGTGATTAAGAGGGGAAACTTTCAGTCATATATAGATTACTAAAACAAAAATTAAAAGATAAAACATAGGACTGTAAACACAGTGAATGACAGACTATAATTAATAGCATGGTTATAAAAATGTATTTGATGAATTATAACAAATCTACCACAATGATGCAAGGTGTTAATAAGAGGATGGTATATGGGAAAATATATACCCTAATGTAAACTATGGACTATAGTAAATAATACAATTTTAATAATCTTTCATCAATTGTAACAAAGGTTCCATACTAATGCAAAGTGTTAATAATGGAAGAGGGGATTCAATTTGCAAGTATTTTGTTGAGGATTTTTGCATCTACATTCAGTAGAGAGATTGGTCTGTAATTTTCTTTTCCTGTAGTATCTTTGTCTGGCTTTGATATTAGGGTGATGTTAGCTATAAAGAATGAGTTAGGCAGTGTTGCTTCCTCTTGAATTTTTTGGTTGAATTTGAGCAGGATTGGTATTAATTCTTCCTGGATGAACTGGTAGAATTGGTAGAATTTACCTCTGAAGCCATCTGGTCCTGGGCTTTTCTTCTTTGGGAGGTTCTGATGATGGATTCAATCCAATAGCACTTTAAAAGAATAATATACCATGATCAAGTGGGTTTTATTCCAGGTATGCAAGTGTAGTTCAACACAAGAGAATGAATTAGTGCAATGCACCACATTAAAAAATCAGAAAACTCACATGATCATATCAATTGATCCAGAAAAAGCATTTGGCAAAATCCACCACCCTTTCTTAATTAAAAGCACTTCGAAAGATAGGAATAGAAGGAAACTTCCTCAACATGCATGATTAATAGCATATATGAAAAACCTACAGCTAAAATCATACTCAATGGTAAAAGACTGAAAGCTTTCCCTTTAAGATCAGAACCAAGACAAGTATGCCCACTGTCACCAGTCTTATTCAACATCATACCAGAAGTTTACCTAGAGCAATTAGGCAAGAAAAAGAAATAAAATGCATCCAAATATGAAAGGAAGAAGTAAAATTTTCAGTATTTGCAGATGACATGATCCTATATTTAGCAAGTCCTGAAAAATCAACAACAATGCTATTAGAGCTAATAAATGAGTTCAGCAAAGTGGAGGGATACAAGATCAACCCACAAATCTCAGTCAAGTTTCTATACATGAGTAACGAGCAAGCTCAGAAGTAAATCAAGAAAAAAAAATTCCATTAAACTAAAAGAATCAAATATCCAGGAATAAATTTAGCCAAAGATGTAAAGGACCTATAGTTAGAAAACTACAAAATACTGCCAAAAGAAATCAAAGAAGACCAAAAGATGGAAACAACCCAAGTGTCCATCAAGTGATGAATGGATCAAACAAAATTTGGTATATACATATGATGGAATATTATTCAGCAGTAAGAAGGAATTATTCAGCTGAAGCATGCAACAGCATGGATGAACCTTAAGGACATATGTTGAGCGAAAAGTCAGAAACAAAAGGACAAATATTATATGATCTCACTAATATGAACTAATTATAATAAGTAAATTTATAGAGTTAAAATCTAGAATATAGGCTACCAGGAGATAAAATGAGGGTAAGGAATGGGGAGCAGATGCTTAATGTGTGTATAACTTTTAACTAGGTTGAATTTAATGTTTGGAAATGGATAGAGGTTATAGTAGTACATTATGGTGAGTGTAGTAAGCACTGAATTATGTGTGTGTGTGACTGTGGTTAAAAGGGGAAGTTTAGACTCATGTATGTCACTAGAAGGAAAGGTAGAAGATAAAAGATGGGAATATACAACAGAGTGAACCTTATGGTGGAGAATAAATGTGATTAATAGTACAAATATAAAAAATGTACTATCATGAACTAGACCAAATGTATGTCACTATTATAAGGAGTTAATTATAGAGTGGTATATGGGGGCAAATGCACCTATTGCAAACTAGGGACTATAGTTAACAGTAATATTTTAATGTATTTCATCGATAGTAACAAATGTACAACACCACTGCTAAAGGTCAAAAATAGGGGGAGGGGTGTTGAAAGATGGGGCATAGGTATGTGATATTTTTGTTTTGTTTTGTTTTTTGGAGTAATGAAAATGTTCTAAAAATCAACTGTGATGATGAATGCCCAACTATGTGATACTGTGAACCAATGATTGAATACTTTGGATGGACTGTATGGTGTTTGAATATATCTGAATAAACTGCTTATAAAAAATAATGGGGGAAATATGGGAACACTGTATATTTTTATATGATTTTTCTGTAAACCCACAACTTCTCTAATTTAAAAAAAATTTTTTTAAGCTGTCTATAGTAAACACTATATGACATCAATGGAAAGTCTTAATAAACATTTCCAGAGTACATACTGTCTCAAAAATAAATAAATAAATAAATCCCTCCTAGACAACCGTCTAGCAATTAGTCACTTTCAGGAAAGAGTGACTATGTTTTTGCTGCTGAATGTTCACAAATCCATTAACCAGAGGTTAAAGTTTCCCATCTAAGTTTCCCTTTATCCACCTGATGCACTACCACAATTTTTTTCAAACTTTTGATAATGAATTATATTTTTATTATTATCAGTGCTTTATTTAAGTCTCAGGGGGCCATTTCTCTATGGCATCCTCTTTGGAAACATTTTTTAAATTCAGTTTTATTGAGACATATTCACATACCATACAATCATCCATGGTGTACAATCAGCTGTTCACAGTACCATCATACAGGTGTGCATCAATCACTCCAATCTATTTTTGAACACTTTCCTTACACCAGAATGAATAAAAATAGGAAAAAAAAAATAAAAGTAAAAAAGAACACCCAAATCATTCCCCCCCATCCCACCCTATTTTTCATTCAGTTTTTGTCCCCATTTTTCTACTCATTCATCCATACGCTGGATAAAAGAGAGTATGATCCACAAGGTTTTCACAATCACACTGTCACCCCTTGTAATCTACACTGTTATACAATCATCTTCAAGAGTCAAGGCTACTGGGTTGGAGTTTCATAGTTTCAGGTATTTATTTCTAGCTATTCCAATACATTAAAACCTAAAAAGAGTTATTAATATAGTGCCTAAGAAAGCCCACCAGAGGGACCTCTCGAATCCACTTGAAATCCCTCAGCCACTGAAACTTTATTTTGTTTCATTTCACATCCCACTTCTGGTTAAGAAGATGTTCTCAATCCCACGATGCCGGGTCCAGATTCATCCCTGGGAGTCATATCCTGCGTTGCCAGGGAGATTTACAACCCTGGGAGTCACATGCCACCTAGTCGGGAGGGCAGTGGGTTCACCTGCCGAGTTGGCTTAGATAGAGAGAGGCCACATCTGAGCAACAAAGAGGTACTCAGGGGGGAGACTATTAGGCACAATTACAAGCAGGTTTAGTCTCTCCTTTGCAGTAATGAGCTTCATAAGTGCAAGCCCCAAGATAGAGGGTTCAGCATACCAAACTGTTGGTCCCCAACATTTGTGAGAGCATCAGCAACAATTCAGGTGAGGAAGTCCAACATTTCTGCATTTTCCCCCAGCTCCTCAGGGGAGCCCCGCACAAATATTTTTATTCTCTGCCTAAATTATTTTGGGATATATCAGAATTTCACACTAACCTGTATCAACCTACCAGATCTCACTTCCAATTCAAAGTTCCATGTAATTATGGTGTTTGAATAAACTGACTGTACAAGTTAAATTATTTAGTGTACTACAGAAAATATAGATCCTGCACCAAATAAACATCTCTTCCAGTACTACCATAAAATTTTAACAATTTTAAAAATTATAAGAAATGACTTTAGTTGCAGCTCCTTCTCACTCAGTGATGCTCTGTTGATTAACCAGAAAATTGGCATTTGGGGGCAAAGGAAGAATCTGATATTCATGTACTGTTATCAAGTTAATAAAGTGTCAAATGTTAATGATTTAAAAGAATTTCAAAAAGGAGTGTAAAATGAAAACTGAGAAGTTCAATTATAATTAACTGAAACCTTGCAAGAGACTTTGCTTGGCCTTTTACTTGTCCAAACTTTGCACTAGAGGTTTGTCAAAACATTAGTGCAGACTTCTCTAATGCTAAGCATGTCCTTGGGCAGATCTCTGACCCCATTCTGAGCTCTTACTAAGATGAGGCAATCTGCCTATTATTTGGCAATACTGTCTATTATTATGAGGCAATACTGATAAATTATTTTTAAAAAGGCTGCACAACTGTCTGGCCCCCTTTCATAAGCCCAGTGCCAGACCCTCTGACCTTTTGCAGACCCCTCTCAGAAATTTTCCAGTCCCCGTTTTTCCTTTCTTGTTTTTTGTTTTTTATATCATGCTATCTATCCATCAACCTATCAATCCATCTGTCTATGTCTCTGCCTATATATCACTTGGGTTTAGGTTGTACATATCATGCTCCTTGAACACTTAATACTGCCTTGTACATTTCCTAAAAACAATGATATTCACTTATGTAACCACCTTAAGTACCATTACCAAGTTCAAGAAATTTAACATTGATATAAAGCTTATAGTTTATATTCTGATTTTTCTTTGTGCCAATAACATTCTTTTGAGCCTTTTATCTTCCCTGGAGTGATCCCATCCAGGATCGCATATTGTTTAATTCTGACCGTCTCTTTAGTTTCATGTTCTTTTCTTTTTCTTTTCTTTATTGCGGGAACATATATACAACTTAAACTCCCAAGCATACAATTCAGTGGGATTACTCATATTTATAATGTTGTGGTACCCTCACTACATTCTAGTACTAAAAGTTTCCCATCTTCCCAAACAGAAATCCTATACCCGTTTTGCATTAACTCCTCATTCCCCCTGCTGCATGCTCCTGGCAACCTGTACTCTAATTTCTGCCTGTATAAGCTCGCATATCCGTTGATATTTTCTTTGAGGTTACTATGGAGCTTAAGTTAAACATCCTAAAAATATAACACTTTCATTGGCTTAGATACCAACTTAACTTCAATGGTATACAAACACTATGCTCCTATATGCCCTTTAACCCCCTACCCTTATGGAGTTCTTGTCACAAATTACATGCTTTATACATTTTGAATTTGAAACCACAGATTTATCATTACATCTTATGCACTTGCCATTTAGATGTTATAGGAAGTAAAAAGTGGAGTTACAAATGAAAAATACCAAAGTACTAACATTTATATTTATTCATGTTGTTACCCTTACTGGAGACACTTATTTCTTCATGCACCTTCAATCTATTATCTATCGTCCTTTCTTTTCAACCTGCAGAACTCTCTTTAGCATCTCTTATAGGGCCCATATGCTGCTGATGAACTTCCTCAGTTTTTGGTTATCTAGGAATGTCTTAATCACTCTCTCATTTTGAAAGACAGTTTTTCCAGATATAGAATTCTTGGTTGGCATTTTTTTTTTTTTTTTTGCTTTCAGCACTTTAATTATGTCATTCCATTGTCTTCTTGCCTCCATGATTTCTTTGAGAAATTGGCATATAATCTTATCAAGGCTCCCTTGTATGTGACATGTTGCTTTTCTCTTGCAGCTTTCAGAATTCTTTCTTTACCTTTGGCATTTGATAGTTTGATTATAATATGGTATGGTGTTTATCCTTTTGGAGTTCATTAAGCATCTTGGATGTGTATATTCATATCTTTTGTTAAATTTAGCAAGTTTTCAGTCATTATTTCTTTGAATATTCTCTCTGCTCCTTTCTCTCTTTCTTCTTTTGATATTCCCACAATGTATTGATGGTGTTCCTCAAGTTCTCAGGCTCTATTCACTTTTATTCATTCTTTCTTCTTTCTGCTTCTTAGACTGGATGATCTAAATTGTCTTGTCTTCAAGTTCACTGATTCTTTCTTCTGCCAGCTCCTATCTCCTGTTAAACCTCTCAGGAATTTTTAATTTCTGTTACTGTGGTCTTTAGATCTGTTTGGTTTCTTTACATAATTTCTATCACTCTATTGATATTTTCTTTGTATTCATCGACCATTTTCCTGATTTCCTTTAGTTCTTTGTCCATGTCTTCCTTTAATTCTTTGAGCACAATTAGGATCATTTTTTAAAGTCTTTGTCTGGTACATCCCAGGTCTGGTCTTGATATTTTAACAAGTCATTGCTGGAATATGGACTCTAAGACATCTGTTATTTAAGCCTGTATCCAGCTAGTGTATGACATTATGATATAACTTTTCTTGAATGCCAAGAGCTAGCAAAAAAAAAAAAAAAAAAAAGGAAGAATCAAAAAACACTTTTCCCAGCCTTTGCAGATTTACCTGTGTGACTGCTCTTCCTCAGGGCTTATCCATACAAAGAGTTTAGAGAATAGTTCCAGACCAAAGTGTAGGAGCTTCTCTGATCCTTTCTGCGCATGCAACTTGTCTTGGGCAAGCACACGTGGCCCTAGGAATTTCCTTGCTTACATGGATATGAATGTCCACTCTTCCCTAGGAAACAGTTTCCTTACGGTCCTGGACACTGCACTGTATGTCCCGCAGCCAGCAATCCCTTGTCCCAAGCAGCCACTTGACTGTACTCAAATAGCATTCTGTGGGAGGGCTCTGTGAGCTGCTTTACCATGAAGGACAAGTTCTGGGATGGTGAGCAAGTGACCATTGTCCTGGCCACCACCAGACAAACTGGGCCAGTAACACATGCTTCCAGCATTTGTACAGAGTTACTCTGCTTCATCTGGAACTGGGACCAGGGATCCACACTGGGTGTGTGGACCAGCTGCATGCCAAGATGGTGAGGGATGGGGGAGTGAGCAGGCAGGGCACCAGGAAATCCTACCTTTTTCTTGATTTGTCATTTATCCTGTTACTGCAGTCCTCTAACAGTTTTCTGGAGCTTTGGGAATGATGTTTTTGCCAGTTTTTGTTGATTGTTCAAAGCTTCTGTGGGGCCCTGGGGCCCTGAAGTGTCTCACCCTGACATCTTGATCAGGGTAACCCCCTCCTTTCCTCTTGTTCCCTTTATAAAATCTAGCTACCTATGTGCTAATTTGAGTTGAGACCAGCTGTGCTGGCTTCTCTTCTCCCCTGCCATGGCAGTTTGAATAAAGTCTGTCCTGCCACTTTAACTGCTGTCCAGCGCTTTTCTTTGATAAAGAATCAGATATTCATGGGCTGCTATCAAGTTAATAAACTGTCAAGTGGCAATGATTTAAAAGAATTTTAACAGGGAGTATAAAATGGAAAAAGGGAAATTCAACTGTGACTAACAAAGCATAAAAGTTAATGCTTAATCTTTTCAATGTGAAAAAGCTAAAAACAAGGATGTGCAAAGGAAAGTGATAAACACTGTAAGAGATATAATAACATGGATAAAACAACAACCTTTAGTGTTAATGACTTTTCCTTACTCAATCTGGTTTTTTAAAATTATTTACAATGAAAAGATTAGGTTCTAATCTGCAAGATAGTAAATATAATAAATGAATAAACTTAATATAACTATCTCATTTAATTCTCACAAAACCTTACTTGTCTTAATTTATAGGTTAACAGAGTCTTAAGAGTTTAAGGTACTTGACAAAGTCACAAGTTAGTAAATGGCAGAGTTGGTACTTCTAAAGAGGTCTGTTTGATTCCATGGCCCATGTTCATAATTGTTCAACTAATGTATCTATTGTACCATGCTCCTGTTCATAGGGGGTTCAAATTATGATATGTGAATTAAAACAAAGAACTGGAATCAAACATACAGTGAGACCAAGTCAGCAGAGGCATGACAAGGGCAGAAGGATAGAAGAGGGATAGAGAGGTAGGAGAATTAGAGAAGTGTTCATAGGAGAGAGGGCATTTGAATTGGCCCTAATAAACTAAAATTTCAAGAGGTAAAATATGGGCAGAATGGCATTCCAAACATAAAGGAATTTGCACAGAGTGAGTACATTTAGAAACATAAAATTGTAGGGCCTTATGCTGATCTACAAATAGGATCTCTAGTTCAGCTTACAGCCATATTAACAAATAGAGTCCTGGTTAAGTAGCTGGGTTTTATTTTGTAGGCAATGGATGGCTTATGAATGGGAAGTCTGTATATTCCAACTTAACATAAGTCAATATAGAGCAGTGTATGCCCATTGATGTATTGACTCAATGAATATATATTACGTACCTACTATGTGCCAGGCAGATTTGATAAGAGTTGATCATTCCCTCCTTGACCGACTCCTAGGAAACCACTTTCTGGTTTACTTTCAACCTTCCTCACAGTCTCCTTTACTGTTTTCTTACTGTTTTACCTCTACACATTGGAGTTTGTCAGGGAACAGTCCTCAGACCTTTTCTTTTCTTTATCAAACTCTCTCTCTAGAAGATCTTATTCATATCCATGGTTTTATTATTATACTATTATTTTTGATGACTACTAAATACATAGCTGCAGTTCAGATTTCTCTCCTCAATTCCAGTCACCCATTGAATGCCTAATAGACATCTCAAACATAACAAGGCCAAATCCAACTTGGTTTTTCTTTCTAAATCTGCTGCTCATATTTAAGGTAAAATGGTAAAACTCCATTTTACTGAGTGGAGGGTCCAAATACCTTTGAGTTATATGCTTGGCTCCTCTCTTTCTTTCATATTTCACATGCAGTCTACCAATAAGTCCTGTCAATTCTACCTTTGAAGTACAGCCTGGTCCACATCATCACCATCTCTGATCTATATCCAAGTCAGCAAATAATAGCCTATGAGCCAAATCTGGCCCTCCAATAAATAAAGTTGTATTGGAACACTGTCATACTAGTTTGTTTATGTATTGTTTAGGGCTTCTTTCATACTTCAACTGCAGAGTTGAGTAGTTGCAACAGAAACCATATGACACTCAGTGCTATCTGGCCCTTTACAAAAAAAGGTTTGCTAATCCCTAGTCTAGATTATTATAATAGCCTCCTAACTCTTCTTCCTCTTCTTCTCCTTTTCTCTCTGCAGTCAGTGCTCCAAAAAGCAGCCAGGAAAATTTTAAAACTGGACTGTTCAATATGGTAGTCACTAGTCACAGGTTACCATTAAAACTAAATTTAAATAGTTCCTTAGTTGGATTAGCCCTACTTTCAGTGCTCAACGGCTACCTTATTGGACAGGGCAGATTTTACAACATTTCCATTATCACAGAAAATCTTATTATTTAGCACTGCTTTAAACGTAAGTCAGATCATTCCTCTCAACTTCTCTAAATCCTCCAATAGCTTCCCTTTTTATTCAACATCAGAATCTTTGCTATGGTCTATACACCCCTATATGATCATCTCTTACCCCCCGTCTCTGACTTTATCTCCTTGAAATATTATCCCTCACTCATTTTGTTCTAATCATATTGACCCCTTTACAGTTCCTCCAAGTGCCAAGCATGCACTTAACTTAGGCACTTTGCACTTGCTTTTCTCTCTGCCTAGAACCATTGCCCCCAAATATCTGCATGATTTACTCCTTCACTTCCTTTGACTTCTGCTCAAATCAGCATTTTACACCACATTATTTAATTTTGTGGCACTTATCACCAGCTGACCTAGCATATCTATATTTCATTATCCATTAATAAAATAGTGGATCTGATGTTATTAATATCTGTTTCCCCACTAGAATGTAAGCTCCAAAAGAGCAGGGATTTTGTGTTGTTCACTGAGGTAACCTCCAGAGTCCAGAATGCCATGTACACATTAGGTGCTTAATAAATATTTGTTGAACAAATGAGTGAATGAATGAATGGGAACACCCTGCAGAGAAGGCAAATGCCACTAAGATATAAGAGGTCCTACTTTAAAATCTGCTTCATTGACCTATCTTCCAGACATAGGTTTAAAATTATGTCTTCTACTTCCACCAAAGCTTAGTTTGACTGAGATCTCATTTCAGCTGATTTTGGAGTAACTGAAAAGATAAGTGAAAGATTCTCAGTAGCTCTAGAAGACTCTAATGCCACAAGCTATTCAACAATGAAAGGCTAAAATGTCAGTCTGGAAAAACCAGATCTGACCTTGCAGCCCAAGGACACAAACTAAACTTCAGACTAAAACCAGCCAAGGGACAAAACTTGCCATTGTCAAATCTGCCAGCCTGGATTTAATATTTAACCTTGATAATGAGATTTTCTGCTCTTGCATAATTTAGATTTGCATGAACAACAATTACATGTAAATTTTTTTGTTTGTAGAACTCAGGATTTCATTTTTCATTTTGAACAGGCATTATAGAAAAAAGCTATATCCTAGTAGGTAAAGATATTATTCCCCATCACATTCAAGAGGTATTCCATATTCTATTTCTCCACCCTAACCAATTCCATCTAAGATTTAAAGAGAGAAAAAATGTAGGCGGTGGAAGGGTAAATACACCAACTGCTCTAGGTTTAGCAGAAACATCCACAAGGCCAACTGGTGCCAGCTGCAGCACTGCAGGTCTAACACAAACCACTTCTTTTCTGCCTTTGTAACACTTTTTTTTTTTTTTTTTTGGCCAAGAACCCCAAACTAGCTACTTTAATGAGCAGCAGACGGGTAGCACAAATAATTCACTCATTTGACAGCTTTCATCTGGCAAATTTGTAATGTATGAATTCCAAGGCAGGTAAATAATTTAAAATTATTAATGTAAATTGGGGAGTACCATTTGCCTTATAAATAACACTCATAAAGAAAGAAATTTTTATTCTCTGAGGGATACAAATAAAAGCAAATCTGCAAGATGATGGTCACTGACCTAGGAAAAGGTTAAGAGCAGTTTAAATAATAAATGCAGAAGCAGAATTCAGACTGACATAAATTTATTTTCCTGCTACTGCATCCATATGGCAATAATCCTATCTGAGAAGCTGAATTTATGTGGTAAGGGCATAACTCAAAGCCTGCTTGTTTAAAAATGCACCAATTTAGGGTAGTTTGGAGTAGTGATATTATATACCACTTTGCATTTTGAACAGCAGTGAAATTTTACATTGATTTTCACAGAAGACACCTAAATGAACACTCTCATAAAAATTAATGGATTATTTTCCCTTTCCCAATGACCTTTAAAAGGCCTACAATTCAAGCTGAAGCGCTTAACAGTTATCACGTCTGCTTACTGCAGCAGTTGTATTATCCCAAAGACTTGGTTTCAACGTTTCCAAATTGCTAGAGATAGAGACATGTAATTGTGCCCAAAACAGAATTTAATAATAGCCAGTCCCTCTCCCCCTTTGGAAAGCATACATCTCCCCCTTGACATGTCTCAGTCTGTAGAATCTTGATTTCTTCTAAAGGAGAAAGAAATGAACTATCTTTCTCTATTTAAAGAAACTCTGATTTTCCCCCGAACCGTAAGCAAAATTAAAGACAACAAAAATTCAACCATGTCAAGTAGTTGAATATGTGTGGCCAGAAAAAATGGTTTTCCCCCAAAATTCCGGTCCTTAAACTCTCAAAATCAAAGTGCATTATCCATAGGTTTCCAACATTTCATTGCAATGAGAAAATGATTTTAAGACTTCCAAGTCCCAAATGGGATAAGGGTTAAGGCCTTGTTTGGCAAGAAATCATATATCCATATTTTATATCTTTAGTTGTGACTTCCCCTTTGAGTGTCAGGACTTACGTGCAGTTGCCAACTAAGTATCTCCATTTGATTTCCCTTACTTTAAAATTAATTTGTTCAAACTCAGCTCTGTCAGGAACCATGAAGGGTCTGAGATTTTACCTTATTTGCAAGCTAACAAGTTAGCCTGGCAGTTTCATGCTGGCAGAAGAAAAGAGACTCTGGGGTCTGAAACAGAGGACAGTTTATTACTTAACAATCGTAGTAGCCAGAGGATGATCATTTCCTTGCACTGGTTCCCTGGGCCACAATTCCACAGAGTCACGTGATGTGGGTTCGGACATGTCCCCACATGTAGTGGGTTGCATTACAAGAAAGGCACCCCGAGGTTAGGAAACCGTAATCTTTTATAATGGTCTGCAAGCAAACCCATCCAATCTTTGCCCCAGAGGGAGACATTATTTTTACGATACTAGACAGCAAAAACCCTGCCTTCTGCCCCAGAGGGAGACATCATCTTTTTCTTCCAAGGCTGCTCCCTATACGTCCTTCAAAAAAAGAGTACACAGACACACATACACACAAACAGGTGCCAGGCATGCAGAAACAAGACATACAGAAACATAAGAGATGCTTGGAGAGTTCTCTCCCAATAAACTCCCTCTTACCATGGAAATCTGTCAAGTGGTTACATGTAAAAGAAAAACCTGACTTACTAGAGGTTATATAAGAGACCTGGTGCTTTTGGTTGACTACAAAAGTTGGAAACTTTAATCCATCTTACATTAAGTATCATATTATATCTGTATTTTCCCTTCTTTAAAAATTACAATGGACATTAACAGTGATAAAATCTGGCTTCAACATATTTAGCAATAACATTGGGAATAGGAATGACACTTCTTGAATTCAAACATCCTGTTCTTTCTGCCAAACCACACTGCCTACCTATTAAAAGATATTCTCTTAGTAATGGCTCCAATTATTATTTTTATTCCCTGGTTTTTTCCCTAAGGATTATATATGAACCCTAAATAGGTAACACTTAAAAATGTATGCTTGATGATGTTTCAAAGTACTTTTCTTTCTAATAAGCCTCTATGAGTATGGAAAAGAGTAAACTGCCAAGTGATGCCATTGCTAAGAAATGTGCAAAATAAGAATGTTTTTCTTAATCATAATGAAAAAATGGAAATGAAGTTGCACATTTTCCCATCTTAATCCTAAACCAAGGCCAGTTCATTAATTTAGTGACAGGAAGAATGAGCTCTCTTGAATTTCAAGTTCTTCATTTCCCCTTAATTGAATACAAGTAGTAAACACAAGAGCAGCTACATCGGAAGCAAAAGGAATAGTGCAAAATACAATCTTAACATCAAATACCACAGTTAGCTACATACTTACTTGATGAAAATTGAAGGTTCTTATTTGATGCTAAGAAGTTCTATATCACCCCAAGAGAATTTCTTCTTAAAATTATCAGATAAATTTAAGTTGTGAATAACAACCGGTTGTTTTTGTCAAAATTATAAGGCTGACAGCCAGGCAGCCTGGGATGTTTAAAATGGCAGTTAGGTCACAGTCTCAAGTTATCTAGCCCCTTGCTGGAATGAAAGTTCATTTTTGACATCTCCAAGTATTCTATGTTCTGTTTATCTACCGTGGAAATACAATTGCTCTCTAAACACAATGCTGAGCTGCCATAAGTATATATCAACAAGTTAAGGAAAACATTGTCCTGAGTCCTTTAAATGTTTTTTCCTCTGATATTTTAACAAAAAATAATGGAGGTAGGAGTGCAGAATCTACCATGTTGTCAGAAATTTCTAGTTTCATAATTTGGTATACCCCTAAAAGTAACAGTTTCTTTTTCTTTAACAGGAATTAGAAAATAAAATTCCTTAAATATAAGATCCGAAGGTTGACTGTTTTGTGCATCATGGTTACTTTGTGTAAGCTGGTTGTTTCCTTACTGGCAGTCATGCCTTGCAATCTCATAGGTAAGATGCTTCACAAGCAACACTTGTGAAACAAGTCCTCCCACAGTTGTATATGTAACAGATATAATTATTATAATTGAAGTATTCTGTATTACATCTTAAACTATTATTCATTGACAAAATAGGTGTTATACACATTTTTACAGATATGGAAACTAAGACTCAGAGAACTTAAATGACTAGCCCAAGGCCTAAGGACCAGAACACAATCCTTCATGGTGCTGTACTCTCTCAAAATCCTCACCCAACTTTATTTATTTGATAAATTCACTTCTTCAAGAAATAATAAGAGACTACTCTTGGCATGAAGCTACAAACTGGGATACAGTGAGAATAACAGACACACAGCTTATTCCAAGAGGCCCAGGTCCAGTGGTGGTGCTGATGGGGACACATTAGACTACCAGATACAATCAGTCACAATGCAGTGAGATAAGGATCAGTAATTCTGGACTCCTTTCTCCATCAGTTCATTCATTTATTCACCATACATTGTTTCTTGAGGAGTGCCTAGTTTCTATCAAGCACTATGCTTGGCAGGGTTGGGAAACAGAATAAGACATTACAAACTTTTATAAAAATCTGGCTTGCTACATTAAAAACAACTACTAAGTTTCTTTAAAAGAGGAAGCATTGTTTCTAAGTTTCTGCCAAATTCAATTTAATGAGAAATCACCAAAAACTTTTAAAAATAATATTTTATATTTAAAATATCTTTATATATTATATTTTATGTTGTTTATACTTGTCACTATGCTTTGCTAAAAATAATTTGTATTACCTTTTTAACTCTGATTTTACAGTGCACACAATGAAGAATAACAACAGATGAGCAAAGCCTGCTTCGTATTACTATGAGGACTACAATCAAAAGGCTGAAGGCATGGCAGACTAAATGGAAATAGAAACTCAAACAACTCAAATCCTGAGCTTTCTGGAAAATAAATTACTTCCAGCCCCAAAGGTCTTCCTGCTTTCGTTTTCTTTACCCTTTAATCTACTTTTAATGCCCACCACCACATTACTTTTCCTAAGATACTACTACATATGGTTTGACAAGAAAATCTCCAATGCCTCCAAACTAACTAGATGATGCCCCTTTAGTCTGGCATCAAAGAACCCTCCAAAAATCAGTCCTACTCCCCGGAACAAACCATTTTCCTGATAAAACTGATCCACCCATTGCCCCCTAACCATGTCTATTCCTACACAAATGTTATCACTGCCCCCCGCAAAGATCATTATCCGTCCTTTTCAGCTAATGAACACTTACCATGTCCTAAATGCCAATTTTATTTAATTCGCACTACAACCCAATCCTGATTCTATGTTTCAGAATAGTTAGAGAGATTAAGGACCTAAGATGACAGAGCCGGTAAGTGGGAAAGTCAGGATTTGAATGGAGGTCTCTAATTCCTTAGTCCAATCTCTTAACCACTATGGCACGATAAGCAGGGTCATCTGACGGTAGCTGACCCTGAGCTCACTCAGTGTTGCCTGGACAACAAGCTAGCTGGGGTTTTATGTATTTACAGATCTGGTCTCCTGTCATGAAATATAAAAATGAAAGCGCTCCAAAAAGAATAGCTTTCTACTAGAGTGTTTCTGTAATTATATAGTCTTGTTTTAATATTAGTTTTAGAACATACTCTTTTAAAAAGTATATGTAATTCTTCAATTGGCCATATTCCATACCCAGTTCTATGTCAGAGTCCCTTAGGCTGAGACATAAAATGGTCTTGTTAGCAATAATTCTATTTGGTTTTTCCCATAGATTCATATTTGGCACTTAAAATTGAAAAAAAAGAAAAGAATTCCTGACAAAGATGAATTGTTAGAACTTCTGAAAGGCTCACTGCTCTTTCGTATTCTTTCAGATGGCTACTGCCAAAGAATGAAATAATAAAATTGTGCTTTGGTGAGTAATTCAAGGTTAATAACCAGTGGAAACATTTTTGATCATTAAGTGAGGAATTATCTCCTTTTAAACTAGTATTATTCATTTACTAACTAAAGAATTTCTCTCATTCAATTATAGAAGTCTGCTCCCTTTTAGCTTGGTTCATTCATCAAGGCCCTACTAAAATGTGACTGTTCTGCTTGGGTCCGCCCCCTGCCTGTGATCCTCCATGACCTGCCTCCCAACCAATCCACAGTTCTATGTACCTTTTATTACAATATATCATTCATATATCCATCTGACTGCTAGATTAGGAGCAATTTGTGCCAGAACAGTATCTTTGCAAACCTTAGTGCCCAACATGGAGCTTGGCATACAGCAGATGCTCATATATAGCTAATGAGTGAATAAAGTGTGGCCTTGTGAAGAGCAAAACAACAACAAAAATAGATATCAGTTGATATGTGGGGTAAGGCCTAAATGTGGTAACAGTCACTGATCACATAAATGGACTGTTAGGTTGAAAAAAGAAAAGAAATATTACATGAATGGTCATTATTATTGTTGTTGTTGTCAATTTGCTGATCTTGGTTAATGCAGACTCATTCTTAAGCACCATAAACTGCTTCAAAATGGAAAACTCTATTAACTTCATTGATTTTCATGCATTATAAACGTTCATAAGTCATGGAAATGACTAAGCATACAATGTCTCTTGGGAATCTAGGTTCTTAAAAAGGCAGACTTAGGAAGAATTAGAAGGTAGAAGACCACACAGTCTCTTCAGATCTAAGAATCAGGTACATCAAGTGTTAACTGTCGCCACAAATTCTTTTCTAAAACAACAATTATCTTGTCATTTTAAGTTAGTTTATTACTCAAAAAAGAGAATGCGTTTGCATTTACTAAGTTTGTGAACAACTGTTTACAGTTAAGGCCATGAGAAATTCGGGCAGAAAGCAAAAGGTGCTAGAAGTAAGGAGACCTCGTTATGAAAGCAATCATCTACACCAACCACAGAGATGTCTACCTGGAAAGCATCTACCTGGGACTGAAGTGTAGTATCTTACCAAATGGTACAGACCAAGTTCCCCATATTTGTGTCTCAACTCTGTTTCCTTTATAGCACCTATCATGTTTTATGACCCTTTTATGTATTTGTTTCCTTGTTTTTTCTTATTTCTCTTTCACTAGAATATAAATTGTATGAGGGGTAGATTAGGTCTATCTTATTCACAGTTACATCTCCAAAGATTCTCACAATGCCTGTAGCATAGTAGGCTTTTATTAAATATTTTTGAATGACAAAATTCATGACTATTAAGTACTTCCGTGAAAAAACAAATAATTCCCAATCCCGAGGAGGTCACAGTCTAGTTGGTAGGTACATAAACGTGACCCACATTCCTTCTGCCATAAATTAAGTTAACTTTTCTTACTAAGGCAACTCTTAAAAGTAGAAATCAGTTAGCCATAAAAGTTACCTTATTTGAGGACTTGCCTCTATCAAACCTTAACTTTTCTTTTTCTTGAATAACATCTCATCTTTCAGCTAATTTAATCTTTTTCAATGTTCTATTTTCAACACTTCCATATTCTGCTAGGCACTTCTAAATGTTCTTGAAGTTCTTCATATCCACTTTATATTATGGAGCTCAGATTTAGGCTAGGTAGTATCTTAATATTTAGCACGGAAAGCACAAATCCAAAATGAGTATAAATAATACAAAAAAACAAGAACAGGTGAGCAGGGTAAGATAGTGAGAAATACGGTCAACAGCAATTAGGAAATGACAACAACAAAAGACACCCCTATGAAACGAGCCCTCTCTCCCACTAGGAAATCTAATGATTCCTGCTAGGATAAGATTAAATTCTGGGGCATAGCTTGAAAATAATTTGGACTTTACCCTATTCTTCTCTGGCTGAGCTAAGACAACCTAAACAAGTGCTCTTTAGAAGTGTTCAAGGGCTATCATAATAGTACTTACTATAGGTAAGCACACTCCAGGCTGACAGAATCTGAGTTCCTCAAAATGTAGTGGGGGGGGGGTTCTTATCAGTACCCAACTGAGCCTATTTTCCCTAAGAACACCCATGAATTGCTTAATACCATGGACTTTCATGAGACATTCAAAAGTGATCCTGTGTATCTTATCAGTGGGTTTCAGTTAGTGCATCCTTATACAAAAATCCATGAAACTCTCCGCTTTGAGTTTCACTAAATCCATTTCTCTCTCATTGCAGCCTGAGCATTGCAATCCAGCTCTACAGGTAGCAAATTGAAATGTTTAGTGGTCCACTGAAGACAGATTGAATCTGAAAAGAATACGGCAATAAGAAAGAAGCAAGGCATCAATATCATACAGTAAAGCTCTCACCAATGACAGCGATAATGTAGGGTGAATGATTGAGCATTTGTTAAACTTCTGCCATTGTGAAACTAACCTATTATTTTCCTGGTTGTGCACTAAAATGCCTGAATCACCAACAGAACAAGTCAGTAAAAAATGATCGTCGTTCATTCTCTGTTACTGTCGTTCCATGGGGACAGCGTGTCACAATATCCCTTGAACTCTACTTTATCAACACTGTGCTTAATTTATCTCTCCTTCATTCATTTTATAAAATGTTTGGTATACTGATGATTGTGATAGCATTTCCTTCTTCTTTTTTTTGGTTGTTAAAATTATGCCTAATAACATGGTGTGGTTTTCTATGATTATTTTATTAAAAAAATAAATAAAAAGAATGCAGCAACCTTGTCAGAGCTAAACAAAAGTAAAAGAAATTAGTGGCAGCTGACCTGGAATATGCTTCTTTGTCTCTTTGTACAGTGAAAACAGTTTAGGCTGTTGGATAGGTCTCAGGCAGCAGCATTTCATACCTGCATCTATCAATTTATATCTACATTCGTTTCCATGTCCAAGTCATCTCATCACTGATGAACCATAGAAGCTGCGCTGACCCAGTGCTGTTACCAAGAGGAAAGACACAGGAAGGGGCCAGAAAGATCAGGTTCGGGGGAGATCAACATTTCCCTGCACTCCACCCCAGCCAGCCACGGGAGCTCCATCACCACCTGGGCTGTTTCTGCTGTGCTTCTTCCCAAGTATTCTGTTCCCACTGCCTGCCTACTACTGAATGCAATGTTTTATTATATTCATGAGCTCTTTTATGGCTGATATAAATTTGACAAAATTCATAGGCAAAGTACTAAAAATCTCAAAGTAAACACTCTTGTTCATCTGTTATTTGAGGCTAAGAGGATAATGGCGACATTTAAGTACAGCATAAAAACATTTGTGTGATTATAATAATAACCACAATCATAATAATAGCAGTCCAGCTAATTCATACAGCATTTACTCTATGCCAGGCACTGTTCTAAGTGCTTCACTCACAAAAACCCTATCAAGTGGTTCTATTGTTATCCCCATTTTACCGATAAGAAAACTGAGACAATGAGAGATTAAGCAATTAGTTCAAGGTTTCACAACTAAGTAAGGGATTTGAACAAAGGCAGTCTGGCTTCAGAGCCACAGGTTCTTTACCACTACACAGAAACCTCATACCACACTAAAAAAAGGACACAGAAAACAAATTATTACAGTGACAATTTAATCAGGAAATTTTAAAACAAGGCTAACCTCACTATGGGCAATAAATAGATATAATCTCCCAGTTATCTAGTACTAACTATGATTATACCCTCTCCTACTGGACAAGATCTAATCATAGCCTTAATCTGACTAAAGACAAGGAGTCTATACAACTTGGCAGGTAACAACTTTTAACCTGCTGGGGCAGAGCCTGGTGACAGGCCACTGCTGATAATCAGTTTGCAGAACATTTTCCTCTGGCTGATAGTAACATGTGGAATCGTCTTGCCCCCTTTTATCTTTTTTTTTTCCCTGATGTCATCTCCTGGATTCTATTCCTTCACAAAATCTTTATATTGCTACAGTACCTCTGTCCATACCAACCTTGACAGACACTGCTTGATCACAATTGGCTGTCCTTTGCTGGTACACAGACTCCACTCTTAAAGGGGCAACTGCTTATCAGAATAGCTTTCGTGCAGGTAGCTCTCATTAAGAGGCTTCCTGTTGTTACTAAGAGGAAGCAGCCATTTGTTTGAGTAGATTGGATTAAACATATCAGATGTAATTTCTTTTGAAGACATAACCAAGCCCAATGCTACAAAATGACTGTCTGAAAAAAGGCAACTGAACTTACATTTTCCAACACTATTAAATGCCGACTTTTAGACAGGACATAAGATAGGATTTAACAAAGGATTATGAAAACTGAATCTGTATATCAATTTTTGTTTTTTTTTAGTTTCTAGGGCACTAGAATGACTAGAAGGAAATAACCAAAATTGTGGAACTGTAACCCATAACATTCTTTGAAATTTGTTCTCTAAATACTTTTTAAATTGTACTTTGAAAGTTATCACTTTTCTGTATATACGTTATACTTCAAAATAAAATAATGTTAAAAAAAATGCTGACTTTGGTAAGGTGTACTTATAAAGAGCATGACCATGGGGAACACAGAGACAGTTATAGTACTGGTACTAAGGGGGCTATGGGGTAAACAGACCTAGGTTTGATAACCAGTCTGCTATTTACTATATATACATATTCATAAGGTTGTGTGGGACTGACATGAGAACATGTATATAAAGAGCCTGCAATGAAATAGAAAACTCTCCCCCACAAAGATTTTAAATCTTTTTTTTATTCTTATTATTGTAGCATATATAAAACACAAAATTTCCCATTTTAACTACTTTCATGTGTTCAATTCAGTGATAATGATTCTTTAACAATACTGTGCTACCATCACCATCATCTATTATCAAAACTTTTTCATCACTCAAAACAGAAACTCCATTACCCATTAAGCATTAACGCCTATGGTGTAAACACAATCACATGTTCTTAGTCATAATCCAGGTCCCTGTGGATGGGAACCCACAGCAAACAGGACCTTTTGAAGACGTTATTTTCAGTTAAGGTGTGGTGAACCTAACCAGGGTGGGCCTTTATTTGGATTACTGGAGGCCATATAAACAGTAACCAGAAGACACAGAAGTTGGAAAGGAGAGTATATCACCATGTGATGGGAAGCAGAAATACAACCCAAGAAACCCAAAGGATTACTAGCATCCATCACCAGAACACTACAGATTTTGAGGAGGACACAAGCCTTGTGAATATTTCGATTTTGAACTTCAAGCCTCAAAACCATGAGCCAATAAATGCCTGTTATAAATGCCTGTTATAAATGCCTGTTATTAAACCAAACCAATTTGTGGTATTTGTGATAGCCCTGTGGCAACCTAAGACAACTCCTCGTTTCACACCCCCTACTCTCTAAAATATATATTTATATAAATAAAAGAATAGACAGAAAAGGACATTTAGTGTGCACACACAACTGAGTTTACCGGGATAAGAGACAGTAAAAGTTCAAAGGACGAAAGCAGTCCCTCTTCATATTCTGTCTTCATATTCAAATTAATTGGGCTTTAGAGTCTACAGTTGGAGAAACTTCCCATTTGCAAACTCTTTAGGAGCAAAAAAGAACACAACTCTGGACCTTCCCTCTGAGCAGCTTTAGTCCCAACCCTCCACACTGGCAATGTTAAAGGAAAGTTTGCTGGGCTGCTGCAAGCTTTCCATCTCTGCAAGTCTCCTTGCAATTTAGAGACAAGATTTTTCTTCCCCAACTGGAGAAGAAATCAACAAAGACTGGAAATTTCAGTGGTTCTCAGATCTATTTTAAATTGGAAAAATGTTGCTGCTGTCAGCAAACTAAGAAAAATAATTTAAGCAGCTCATTTGACAGACTATTTGTGTCCACATATGTACTTAGAAAGCTATCCTTTTTTCACTTTGTGTTTCTTTTTTACTTTCTATAATAAACCACTGGTGATTACTGAATAAGCTGCCAAATTATCTATGATTTAACCCTAACCTCATTATTTCCATGATCCCTATCCTCATTGCACTTTACACTGCGTGTACAGATTTGCACACATGCATCTATTAAACATTTGAAATATGGCTAGTTCTAATTCAGATGTGCCCTAATTGTAAAATACACACAGGGCTTCTATGGCAGTATGAAAAAACAGAATGTGAAATATCTCATTAATAATTTTTCTATTGAGTAATGTTGAAATGATAATATTTTAGATATATTGAGTGAAATAAAATATATTATTAAAATTTATTTCACCTTTTTCTTTATACTTTCTAAAATATGGGTCCTAGAAAATTTAAATTTAAATTTGAGGTTTGCACTATACTTCTAGAGAGCACAGATCTGTATACTTATTAATCATCAAAAGCCAAGTGTATTGCTTACTTAGAGGTTTGTATGCATATATAAACGCAAAATAAATACAAATACGTGCGCACTTTCTTCACAATATAATTTTATAATCAGTAAACCTAGTTTATAAATTCATATCAACTAGATGGATGGTAACATGCTGGAAACCTTCAAACAAGATTTTTCATCATAATTTAATTATAATGAGGTGAATGTGACAAATAGATTATATTTGTAACAGATATACAAGTATGTAATTTTCAGACACACACAACGCACACACACATCTGCATTATACACATACGGTGATCATAAAAGTGATACTAATTTAAACTTGTTGAGAAGGAAGTCCATCCACGAACTAGCAGAAATGCCAGTTGAGTATTATACTTTTTTATAAAAACTGTTGTATCACTTCTAAAATTATAAATGCAATTGAACTTCTAGCTCTATGCTATTCAGTCAAAATTATAATTTAATAAATAATATAATGTCTAATTGGCATAGAAAAGGTCCACTAGATGCAGGAGGGCTCATTAATAGTGCCTAAAAATGGTTTGATTAATGTATGTTCCTAAAGTAAATATTTTTATGGGCAAAATTCAATTAGATGATCAAATCTGGGATGGTTACTAACAAATCAGACCTTCAAAGACTATGTCTCTAACATGTCAACTCATAAATTAGTTGTAAAGACACATGTGCTCTACTTCCTTTTATATTCCTAGCTCAGGCTCATATCAGCGTCATCATATTAGGTATGGCTCTCAATTTCCTCTTAAGCAAATGGAGAGAAATGGAGTTGTCCAAAGTCACAAAGCTAGGAAATGGTGAAGTCTGGGGTCCTGAATCACAGCCCAGTACTCTTTAGACACTAATTCATATCCAGATCTCTCCCTTCCTTTCAAATTCAGATAGGCCCAGTGTTCTCTCATTCTCAAATTTACATCTGTTTTGTGTGGATGGATTTTCCAGACTATGTTTAACCAAATAAGCCAATTCTTCCCCAGGGGAAATTATGAAAACTCAATTGTTCCTTCCACTATTACCAATTCCATGTAGTGCTCTCATTAATATTCCTTGCCTTGATTATCCTAGGGTTCATTTTTCTTACAACTAGCGTTGTTGATTTTCTAACAAAATTCATATATCTATTAGCTCTCTGAGGTTTCCTTCTTAAATTATGAAATAAGTACTTCTAACTTCCCACTTCTAATTAAGCTTAGTTCACATTTAGCCTAGGATTTGAATTTCTTTTTTAAGTTTTATTGTGGTAACATATATATTTACAACTTTGACCATTCTAAAACTGTACAATCACACTTTTAAAAGAGTATAATTAATTACGATCACAATGCTATGACACATCACTGCCATCTATTTCCAAAAATTTTTCATCATCCCAAACACTAAGATTTGAATTTAACCAAGTTAAATTTAATTACAACAGATACTATTAAGTTAATAAATAATATCAGAGAGGGTCTCTTTTTCTTTTTTCTCTGTATTAAAAATAAACACCCACAGAGAGTGTCCCTGCAATGTTGCTTAGATCACATTCACCCTGGTGTCTCCAAGTAAACAAGTTACCAAGCCAACCTACTTCAGGCAGAAAAACAAAAATTTAGCAAAACAAATGAGTATGGATTATCCTTTGTTATCTATGTTAATATGATCTGACACATATATCTTGACCAGGGCCTATTATCAAAAGAGTGACTCAAAATCACAAATCCAAAGGTTGAGCATGGGTCTCCTCAGGAATTTCCTTTACTAATGATTAAATGGAAACAATTTCTTGTGAGTTTGGAAATTTTTCAAAACTCATGTAGCAAATCAGAGACAAATCCAGGAAAAGAGGGTACAACCAATCTTTTCAACTCCTTTTGTTTTCCTACAAAGTTAAGATGACTTTGGTACAAAGACATTGAAGGAACATAATATAGAAAGTTTAGTGCAGCTTTTCAAAATTCTATCCTTTGGGGGGAAGAAAAGTCTCTGAGGAGAAGATAAGAGCACTTTTAAAGAGGGGGTTCTGTTAACAAACTTCGAAAAATACGCTATATCAATTTTTTTTGGCATAATGCAATTTAGCACATTACAGCGCAATAAATTTTACGCTTTTTTGTTTGTTTGGAATAAACAAACCTATTAAATTTTATTTTCCAAAGAGTACTTCCAAATTCTATCTCCCTGTATCAACCAGAAATGCTAGTTACATTTCATGGGGCACTAATATTCTGTGGAACATAGTTTGGCAAATGCTGTTTATAGGAAAGTATATAAGATTGAACAACAAATGAAGGCACTGCCAGACTGAATCTAAGGAATGTTCTGTATGACTTTAGCAAGCAATTTAGGTACCGCAGACCAGAGTTTTCCTAAAAATAAGGGACAGGGTTACATAATGCAAAATTAATTGACCTAATACATTCTCCATGTCAACAGCAAATAACAATCTTTATTCATTAAAACAAAACAAAATGAAACATTTAATGAATGTGAAATTTGTCAAACTCTGTTGGTGTTCCTAGGGATATTCCTGACATGAAGGAGCTCACATTTACTTGGGAAGACAAACATTTAAATAAATTATTACAGGGAATTATTAAAGGAACAAATACTGATTCTGCCTGGAAAAGTAAGGCAGAGAAGGCTACAGAGGAGCTGACCAGAGGACTGAGTATCAATTTGCCAGAGGGTATAAGGAGAAGGGTATACCAAAAGGAGAGAAGAGCATAAGAATCTTCATTTTTAAACATTTCAAATGTAAATATAGCACTCTATAAATACATTAACATCTAGCCTCTTTAATGTGTTTCTAGTTTCACTCTTGTAAATATTTGTATCTATCAGTGCAGTTCTAAAAAAGGTGAATGCTGATACTAACTCTAAATAACAGTCCTTTCTAAAGGCAACCACAGGCTAGTGCACAATCTTATAAATAATATACACATGGTATAGAACTGTAAAGCTCATGATTACTTTTATTGACTAATATAGAGTAATTTATTATCCTGGCCCAGTTCTTAATTTCTGTATTACAGATACACATCACACAAATAAATTAGCTATCAACCTTTAAACTTGAACATTCTATGAAAAACCTCAATTCATGACCTCAGAAAACAAGAGAGAGAAACAATGGTCAATATAACGTAAGAAAGAAAACAAGGCATTAGAGCCTGGTACAAAGGACTGGCTCATTAACTGAGCCAATGTTAGTTGTTATTTTTATAAGTTTAAGACATAGTTATATAGCCTGTAATACTAAAAAAATAAAGTGGTGCAATATCTCTATACATCTTTAAAACTAATAGCCTCCACTAATCTCTCAAAAGTGAAGCCACTGGAGAGGACTGTGGGATGATGGCAGAGAAGGAAGCTCCAGGAAACAGTACCTTCATCGAAACAACTATTAAACTGGCAGGAACTGTCTGAATCAACTATTTTGAAACTACAGGGTCTAGAGGAATACAACGCAACATCCAAGAAAGAGCTGGAAGAAGAGGCTGGTAAATTATAAAAAGTGAATTTCATCTTCCCTGTAGCAGATACCACTCTCTCCCCACCCACCCCCCACCTCCCCACCCCCTGGCAACCTCATGACCAGTAGCTGTGGGGACTGTGGCCTTGACTCTTGTTGCGGTTTGCTGGTGCCAGAGTGGCAAAAAAAAAAAAAAAAAGACTTAGATCTCTAAACTCTGGGTGTGTGTGATCTGAAGCTGGTCACTGCTTTTCATCAGCTACTTCTTATCACTGGGGGCCAGCTGTGAGAGTGACCATTGTTCCCACCACCTCTTCCTCAGGTAGAGGAATCTTAAAGACTTACCCTTCCTCAAAATGAGAGGAAAACCATTACAGGGCTGTTGTAATTGGGAAACTACTGAATAAAGAAAATACAGCTTCAAAAGCCATAGGCGAAGCTCCTGGTGGCAACACCTCATCCATTCAAGTTTTATCATGAGATTGAAGCAATTCAGTCACATCTTCAGGCTCCACTTCAAATTCTAGTTCTCTTGCCTGTTATTTCTACCACATCTGCACTTACTTCTGCCACTGAAGTCCTGGGGCCCTCAAAAATCATCCATGAGGGCTGGAATAAACTTCTTCCAAATTCCTGTTAACACTGATATTTTTATCGCCTCCCATGAATCACAAACGTTCTTAATGGCCTAGAACGGTCAATCCTTTTCTGAAGGTTTTCAGATGACTTTGTCCGAATCCAACAGAGGAATCACTATCCATGGCAGCTATTGCCTTATGGAACATAATTCTTAAATAATAAGACTTGAAAGTCGAAATGACTCCTTGATCCATGGGCTTCAGAATGGATGTTGTGTTAGCAGACACAAAAGCAACATTCATCTCGTAAATCTCCATCAGAGCTCTTCAGGGACCAGGTACATTTTCAATGAGCTCAAAAAGTAATATGAGCAGTCATATTTTGAAAGGAATCTTTTTTCTAAGCAGTAGGTTTCAATAGTGGGCTTAAAATATTCAGTAAACTATGTTATGAGAACCATGCTCTCATCCAGGCTTTGTTGTTCCATTTATAAAGCAAAGATTTATAAATGAGTAGAATTAACATAATTCTTAAGGATCCTAGGATTTTCAGAATGGTAAATGAGCATTGGCTTCAACTTAAAGTCAACTGCTGCATTCACCCCTAACAAGAGAGTCAGACTGTCCTTTGAAGCTCTGAAGCCAGGCATTGACTTCTCTCTAGCTGGGAAACTCCTAAATGGCATCTTCTTCCAATAAGAAGGCTGTTTCATCTACATTAAACACCTGTTGTTTAGTGTAGCCACTTTCATCAATAATCTTAATTAGATCTTCTGGATAAGTTGCCGCAGTTTCCACATCAGCACTTGCTGTTTCACCTTGCACTTCTATGTTAGAGAGATGGCTTTTGTCCTTGAACTTCATGAACCAACTTCTGCTGACTTCAAACTTTTCTTCTGCAGCCCCTTCACCTCTCTCAGGTTTCAAAGAACCGAAGAGAGTTAGGGCCTTGCACTGGATTAGATTTTGACTTAAGGGAATATTGTGGCTTGTTTGATCTTCTATCCATACCACTAAAATTTTCTCCATATGAGCCATAGGCTGTTCCACTTAAAAAATGGCTTTACCGGAGTAGCACTTTTCACTCCCTTCAACAAGATGGCTAACTGTTTGGGTCAAGAGGACTAGCTTTCAGCTTATCTTGGCTTTCAACATGCCTTCCTCATCAAGTTTAATCATTTCTAGCTTTTGATTTCAAGTGATAAATGTGATTTTTCCTTTCACTTGAACACATAAAGGCCATTGTTGGGTTATTAATTGACCTAATTTCAGTATTCCCATGTATCAGGGAATAGGAAGGCCCGAGGAGAGGAAGAGAGACTGGGGAACAGCAGAATGGTGGAGCAGTCAGAACACACACAACAGTGGTTAAGTTCACTGTCTCATATTGACATGGTTTGTGGCTCCCCAAAACAATTACAATAGTGACATCAAAGATCACTGACCACAGTTCACCATGACAGATATAATAATAATGAAAAATTTTCAAATATTGTGAGAATTAGCAAAATGTGACACAGAGACATTAAGTGAACATATACTGTTTAGAAAAATGGTGCCAATATATTTACTTGATGCAGGGTAGCCAAAAACTTCAATTTGTAAAAAAGCAGTATCTGCAAAGTGCAATGAAGTGCAGTGCAATAAAACATGGTATGCTTGTACAGAAAAACAGACCAAAATCTAAAGTGAAATAACAATTTATTTGGCATTTATAATGTCATGCTTTAAATACTCCTTTATCAGTAGCATATTTTATTTTTTAACAACTCAAGAAACAGTGTAAATAATCTCTGAAACATGGAGACTACTTGGCCTACATTTATATGTTAATCTTCATAAGAAAAATATTATTCCAAACAACCATAATACAACAACATTTCAGTATAACAAATGTGGCTTTCCCTGTAATAGGATTTGATCCATACAACATAATTGTTTGGATATGCATAGTCCAGATGTCACCAGAATTACATTTCAAATTTTTAAAATGCTGAGATAACTCAATGGATATCACTGATAACAATTACTAGAAAAGTTGCTGTCACTATCAGTGTAACAATTATTAACAAAGAGTTATTGAAGCCATTAATGGCTTGGTTTTGCTCTAGCCATTAAAGAATGATAACAACATTATTTCTAACAAGTCCCCGGGAGCTGCTGCTTGCTGCTGCTGATTCAGGGATCACCCTTTAAGAATCACTGGCATGCATTATCTCTTCAGCCTTGAACAATCCTACACAATCATGTGGCACCCTCTGAACCTTAGCTCAAGAAGAATCTCTTCTCTTAAGACTTCCCTGCAACCCTTGCAACGTTCTCCTATCTTCCTTTCTTCTTCCTCTTAATAGAAAAATCCCCTTTGTAGTGTTTCTCTATTAGGGCCTCTGAGAGTGGGTCTCCATGGCCATCTTTGTATTCTAAGTGTCTGGAAGACAGCAGGCATTTTGCACATTTTTCCTGATTTAAATGCATGTAATGATCAAGAAAATGGGCTTTGCATTTAGACAGCCTGAGTTTGAATCATGGCACCACAACTTTCTAACTGTGTTAAGTAGAGGTATGTTATTTAAACTCTGTGAACCTCAGTCTCCCCCTCTAAAAAACAGATGATATCAATGTCACAACTTGACTCTTGTGCAAATTAAATGAAATAATGCATGCAAAGTACTTAATGCGATACCTGATGTGGCAAATGCTTAATAAATGTTATCACTATTATTTTATTGACAATATTATTAGGAAACACTGATTCTAAGAAGGACAAGGATGGTAAGATGCTGCTGGTATAGTCTGGAGGAAAAAGGTACACAGATTTTCACATACAGATACTGATTTCTTCTAAAAATAAACTGATTCTGAGTTTAGAATGGACCAAAACTCTGTTGACTTTTCAAATACTTTAATTTCCAGTTTCTCACAATCAGAAATCAGAATAGGATGGGTTCTCTTTAGGTGGAGGGGGAGATCATGGAAGTAGAAGGTAATAATCTTTATTCCTTCACTACTCTGATGGTTGGATCGGGCCATGAGACTGCTCAGCTTTTTGTGTTTTACATGTACTAGAAGAGAAAAATGTCAGAGAAACTGTGTGAACACTAAAGAAAGAAGCTTAAACGGGTCAGAGAAGGCCATGAGCAATCACCTCCTATTACGAGAACCATTTACCAAAAGACTGTTGGATGTGTTAGTTATTTTACTTGGAGACCAAAACATTGCTTCAAGACTAGATTCTTTTTCCAAATGAAATGTCTGATCCACAGGGGTGAGGGTGAAAAGGGATGAGAAGGACTGGGTTGCATATGGAGGAAACTAGATAAATAGTAAGATTTAAAAAAAAATCTAAGGAAAGAGGTCATTAGCACACTTTTGTGTATATACAGAATGGCTGTAAATGCTTGACTCAAGATGAGAATACCTTTGGTTAATCCCAAAGGAAATGACATTTGATTTCTCAAGCATTCAGGGTATAATATACATGTCAAAACTTTCACACAAAAACCAATGAAGCATCTCTTGACAAAGAAAAATGGATGCAGATCATGGGGTCATGCCTTCTGAAATGTTTAAAATGAAAGACAAGCTAAATTACTTATGAAGATTTTATTTTTCTAAGGCAAACTACATTTTTTTTAACCTATACTGAAATATAATTTACTTGTTTAAAAATATATATATTCAGGCCGTGTTCTTCTAGTTCCAAATCTTCCCATACCACTTGTAACAGAAAATACAATGACTAACATAATTGGGCACCATTTCTTTTCTTATCAGTCCCAAAAGTGCAATAATCATCACTATGCTGTCACTTCTAATGTAAAATAAAACCTCTATTCCACTAGGACTCAAAGTAAAAAGCTGTAAGGTATTGTTTTACTGCTGCTGGTTGTTCACTACATATTTTCACTTCCTGGAAGATTTCATTCCATTTAATAAAACATACACATTGATCAAAGGAAAAATGCATGTACTTATGTACAAAATGCAATGCCTATACTATACAGTGTATACATACACAGTTACATTTTCAACCCGCTTCACATCCTCTTTCAGAGTTACTCATGCTATAAAACTTACTGCCTTCTCCTTTTATGCTTTGGTGAAGCTCCCTATAAAATTATACAATGACCTCAGAGCATTTCTATTTGCAATATACGGTGTCTCAATCACAATTCTAACTCTGAGTTCAATGGCATGTAAAGTGACACTAAACAGTTCTACTCTAGAACAACTATTTTAAGAGGGCTTCGAGGGAAATAAAGATGTCCTCTAAGCCTGCTTTTAAAAATAAATTTTACATATGCCTATGTGTACACATACACACACACACACACACACACATACACACAGTATGCTAGATTCACACACTAACTAGCATTTTAAGATTTAATGTAAATATTTGTGCTAAATCAATACCCCATCTAACAGGTTTTTTTTCTTTAAATGTTCTTCATTGCAACTGATGAATAACTAGTTAAGCTAAAGTAATGATCAATTGCTTGAATTATATTTTAAGGCCAGAAGGAAGAATTTAACTACTTTGGAGAAAGATTACTGCTTGTATTATTGTATAGTCAGGTGCTGAAGGGTAGGGGATGTTGGTGTAAAGAGGCCAAAGAAGGGGTGGGGGGCAAATACCAATATAGAAATTTAGAACTCAAAATATATGGAAAGGCAGGAGATAAAAATACATATGGAAAAAAATGGAGACTAGAGAAAGCTAATCACTAAACTTAATACCATTCCAAAAGATACCTACTGTTTGCTTATAGAGTTATCAAAAAGATACTAGCCCAGTCAAGTCGCAGCTTATTCTAGCTAAAGAAATGGAAATCATACTTTGCTAACTGCAATATCTGGATGAATTAGATCAAATAAATGTAGTAACTGCCTGTGGTAGGCTGAATTATGCACCCCAGGAAAAAACAAAACAAACAAAACATGTTCTTAATCTTTATTCATTCCTGTAGACATGAACCCATTGTAAATAGGAGTTTTAGAAGATGTTATTTTTAGTTAAGTGTCCCAGTTTGCTAATGCTGTCGTTATGCAAAATACCACAAATGCAAAATACCCCCTTTTATAAAGGGGGTTTATTTGGTTACAAAATTACAGTCTTAAGGCCATCAAGTGTCCAAGGTAAGGTATCAACAACAAGGTACCTTTACTGAATGATGGCCACTGGTGTCCGGAAAAACTCTGTTAGCTCGGAAGACGTGGCTGGCGTTCGCTTGCTCCCAGGTTGCGTTTCAAAATGGCGTTCTCCAAAATGTTGCCCTTGGGGCATTTTGTCCTCTCTTAGCTACAGCTCTCTCCAAAGTGTCACTCACAGCTGCTCTGAGCTCCTTCTGTTTGCCAGCTCTTTTATATGGCTCCAGTGATTTAATTCAGACCCACTCTGAATGGGCAGGGTAACACCTCCAAGGAAATTATCCAATCAAAGGTCTTGCCCACAGTTGATTGAGTCACATCTCCATGGAAACACTCAATCACTAGGTTCCAACCTAATCAACACTAATACATCTGCCCCCACAAGATTGCATCAAAGAACATGATGTTTTGGGGGACATAATATATCCAAACTGGCATATTAAGATACGGCTCAACTGAATGAGGTTGGGCCTTAATCCAGATTACTGGAGGCTTTATGAAGAGAAAGTCACTTGGAGAAAAAGAATCTGGTAGGCAACAGAACCAAGAGGAGAAAGGAGAAGACAGTGCCATGTGATAGGAAAGCCAAGGAAAGCAAGGATTGCCAAACAGTAAGAACACCACCAACCCCTGGAGGAAATGAGCTGTGTAGCCCCGGAAACTGTGAGCCAACAAGTTCCTGTTTTTAAACCAAACTATTGTGTAGTATTTGTCATAGCACCTGGAAAACTAAAACACTACCACAATCACTGAGTATACCTGCTTCACAGAGTCCCTATTGATGATTCTATCCCACGAAGCTGTAGCTGACTAGATCAAGGACAGACATCTTATCCAAAGGCAGCCAATCCAAAGTTTGGCTAAAAACTAAGATCATATTCTTACTCTTAGGAAGTGGAAACTGAAATCAGGTGGTTAACAGAAGAAAAGGCAACTAAAAGAACATGATGTAGAAAAAGTCTGCAAATGTCATGATGCATAAGTTAAACTACAAGGAACCTATACTGTAGGAAAATAAAACTATAGGGAAGAGAAAAGCAAGCATGAAAATCAGCAAAAACACTTACTGGAAGATGAATATCCTGTAGGCCAGCTATCATTCAGATTCTATTTCCTCCTGCTCCTTCTGCTACAATGTTTACTACCTTTCCTGAGTTTCTCCAGCATTTTTAATAACTTCCAAGTACATCATACTTCCCATCAAATAAATGCCGTAACAATCGCAATAATCTGAATGAGTATTTATTCTTTGCAAAGAAAAGTTCCAACTAAAAGATTGAGAAATTTGAAAGCCTTCTAGTTAAATCTCCAAATAAGCTGTCATCTCCATGACTCATTCATCTCTGTTTATCCAAATTCCCTTTGGAGAGAAGAATACAGATGGTAGTAATGGCCTCACAATCACCATTCTTAGGAATTTTATAATCAGTAATTCCATTACTTTCCATTGTCTCTTCCCAATTTCTCACACTGTACAAACCTCTCCTATCTTTCCCATTCATACTAAAAAGGAATTAATTAATTGCTGACAGTCAGTGATTTCAAGTATTTGAGAAATGAAAAGTAGTTCTTATACAGACTGTTACTATAGAATTCAGAAGATAGAAGATTTTAAGAATATAATTACAATTTTCCAATGATATTGCTAATGTTATAAAGGCCCAAATTTCACCTTGCTTATTATCAACCAACATATTCTATTCATAACAATTCCTAGAATTCAGTCATAAGGTTCTGTATCTCCTCTATCACTTCCTCTCTTGCCCCACAGCATCCACAGTCAACTGCCAATAGCAGAAAATCTCTCAATCAAAGAGAACTGATTTGAAGCCACAAATGCCTTGATTTTTTTTTTTTTTTTTTTTTTTTTTGCCTGTGGGTTAAACCATTCACTGAAACCAAAAGCTAAGTAGGATTCACTCACTAAATGCCTATATTCCACATCCTTTCAGACTAAGTATGTATTTCCTCCATGGAGATGTTACACAGTTTTTTATTAATCCTATTTGTTCATTCTTCATATTCATGCTCAAAATTTTTATTATAAAATATTCAGACATCCAAATAGGTATCAAGAATGAATACCCATGTAGCTGCTATCCAGCTTAAGAAATAAAATAGTCCTCCCTGACTCCATTTCATTTCCTTCTGTACCTCCACCCTGACATGTAACCATTATACTGACTTTAATGTTTCTCATTCTAAACTATGCCTCTATATTTTACACATGTATGGATCCCTAAAGCATCCACACAGAGTCACATACAGTTTTGTATATTTTGAAACTTTTTATAAATGCTATCACATTGCTTGGGAGATTGATTCATGTTGAAATATGTAACTCCTGTGCAATTATTTTTCACTGCTGAATAACATAGGTAGGTTTTCTTTTTTTTATTATTGTTATAATATGTCACAATATATTTATGAATTCTTCTGTTGAGGAACAATTAGGATGTTTCCCAATTTTGGCTATAACAACCAATGCCACCTTGTACTTCATTTGTAAGTTATCTCATCTTTTATCTCTGTCTGCTATGAATGTCTTATCATTGGCTTTAACTTCAGTGTTTTACAGCTTTATTTTGATGTATGAACATATGGGTTCCTTCTCTCTTTCCTGGATTCATATTGTTTATCAATTCTGAACATTTCTTAATTATTATTATCTCTTTAAATATTGTCTCTTCTCTGTTTTCTTTATCATTGGCTTTTGGAACGTCTTTTAGATGTATGTTAGAATTTCTCATTCCATCTGTTCCCATTTATCTACTGCTGTGTAACAAATCACCCCAAAACTTAGTGATGTAAAACAACAGCCATCCTGTGGGTCAACAATTCTCACAGGACACAGAGTGATAGGCTGTGTCTGTTCCATGACATTTGGGACCTCAGCTGGGGAGACTCAAACAACTGGAGTTAACCTAAATGCCTGGGACTGGAACTTTTCTTTCATATCTTCTAAATCTTTTTTCTTCATGTACTGCATTTTAGTGTCTTCAGATTTACCTCACAATTCACTCATTTGCCCTTGAGCTGCACCTAATCTGCTGTTTAACTCATTAAAATGTTAAATGTAAATATTAAAATTTTCATTTCTAGGAATCTATTTTGTTCTTTCCAAGTCTGCCTAGACTTTTTTTTTGACAGTATCTTATTCTTTTATCATGCTTATGATCTGAACTGTAATTTTTAAAAATGTGTGAAACATACTCATTTTATATTCTGTAATCATTAATTCCATTTCCGTAGTTACTAGGGACTAATTCACCTACTTACTCTTTCTGCTGACTCTAGGCATGGATACAGATTCCTTGTGTATTTTTGTAATTTGGGGTTGTGAATTCATGTTTTGGAGATTTAACCCATGGGAGACTGAAGGTCGGAATTGAGAGTATGTTCCTTTAGAGAAAAGTTACGCTTGCTTTTGCCAAGAAAAATTTCCTTGGCCTGTTCCTTTGCTGATGACAGGATTATTTTCCCATTCTACCCTTTTACTAAAGATGTGAGCCTTCAAAAATCCTATGCTTTATCTAGAAGTTTCAATTCTAATTCTTCCCTTAGGCAGGACCAAGACCTTGTCTCCAGTAGTGGCACAGCTGCTAAAACACAAACCTCTTGGTTAGAGGCTGACAAATGCCACGAAGGCAGCTGCAGTATCAGTGTCAGTCGACTCCTCAGGTGTTTAGTTTTCTCTTTATTTTCATCCCTCGGAGAACTTTTACTCTCTAAAACGGTCAGCAATGCATTTAAAATGAAGTTTATTAACATTTTATCCAGCATTTCTAACTGTTTTGTTAGAAACTGGAAGTTTTCCAGACTTTCCAGCTCTCAGTCTTGCCAGAAATCAAAGTCCCTTCATTTTCTTTTTATGTGGTCATTTCTAATATATTTTTCTTCCTCATTCTATTTGACCTAGAACCCACACATTTATCAAATATTATGAAAAAGCCCTTTACTTCATCAAACCAAATTATTAAAAATTCAAGATAATTTGATTTTTTACTGCCAATTCTTAAAATCGAAAATCAAGTAAAAAGGCAGGAATTTTGTATTAAAATTCTGTTTTTAGAAGCATATCATCACTTTTTCATCTTTTACAAAGTTACAAGAAGGTATTAAAACTCAAAGACTAAAGTTTTCTGCCATTCTATATAACTTTTTCCCCTAGTATTAAGGATGAAAAAATTATCTTTCATTTGTAAAACTATTTCACAGTTCACATGTAGTTCATTCAGTCAAAAGTCAAAAGAATGATATGACATCTGGAGACATCTTTTCTAGGTATGACCAGTCTTTACACAAGTTGCTTATAGGGTGAGCTAAGTAGCAAATGCTAGTTAAAGTTTGTTAAAGAAAGAAGTGTCTCAACTAATTGGATCAACAGTGCCTGTTATATTTGCAGAATAATAAATCTTTAAAATGTTAAATTTGATTTTGTGGCTTTCTAAAGTATCTAGGACAGATTGCTAAGCACATATAAACTAAACTTTGGTGCACATTTTGACCATTTGCTCAATGTGCTAAGTTTTAGTAAAAAGGGAAAACTTCTATTTCCTAATATTTTATTTTATGTCCTTTTTCAACATTTCTTTATATTTTAGGTATTCAGCTTTTCATATTTCAATGTTTATATTACCTTATTTTTCTCTGTCATAAAAGTGATAAATATTTTAACAGAGCTGGCAAGGTATTTTTCTTGGCTCAAGAGGGCCTAAAATCTTATGAGTGCCCCAAAAAGTGGGGAAAAAAGACAATGTGCTGCGCAAGGAATTATAAAGGCATACAACAGGGTGGGGCTTCTAAATGAGGGTTTTATTGAAAATTATTTTTACAAATTCTAGTCTTAAACAATACTTATCAACCAGTGAAAGAATAATCACAATATATTTTTAGTTAAGTCCAAAAATACAAACATTAGTAATAATGGCTCAGATGATCAAAAAATTATATATCATTCATTCTTCTATTGCCAGCCTCTTGACAATTTAATGTATATGTTGTATGCTGAGCCCTAAGATACGAACCTACAATGCATATGAAATCAGTACACTGAGTCAAATTAACAAGTCAGATGTAGAATATACTGCAAACTTGATACTGATCAATTATGCCCCAAGCAGAGCAATCTAGGAGTGCTATCTTTGAAAGTAAGCCTGCTGACCTGGAAGAATGAGAAACAACACTCACAGTGATTTTCCTCCTCCTAATCTGTCTGATAACACTAACAAAATGTGTCAGGTGGAATGAACCATGTAATAGAAACACACAGGGAAGAAGAAGCAAGTCTCCACAAAGAAAGAGAACAGTAAAAGAAGAGAAATGGCATTCGAAAGTCACAATGCTCAGAAAATCAAGGTTGGAAGGGCTGTCTTTGACAAGGATCCTCAACTTCCTGCCTCTTTCACAGAATGACAAAGTCTCTGCAAGATTAGAACACCAACTTGTATAAAGAAAAGTATTTGATGGTGTTCAGCACAGAGAGGAAACCCTCAAGTCCCTTTGCTATGTATAGCAACTCCCTTCCTTCAAAAACATGTATGTGGTGCTTGAGAAAATAACAATGTACTCCACTTCTAGAATTTAGCAGGTACAACTTTTGAGTCATGGAATGAGAGCCTCAATCCTTACATGATGGTAAAAAAAATTTCATTGTAACTACTACTTTACCCCTGGCACAAGACAAGCATACAATAAAATTATAAGGGTTTATGAGAAAGTGGCTTCCAAAAGTGCTCCTCTTCTAGAATGCCACACGTGGTTACCTGGATATTACTTTTGTAAACACTTTGCTATGAACCTGGTATGGGAATCTCAGAAATAAAGCAAAATGGTTGGTTTTGTTTTGCAAGAATTTGGGCAAATTGCTTTACCTCTCTGTGTTTCAATTTCCTCATCTGTAAAATGGGAACAATAATGGAGTCTAAGGATTAAATAAATCAATATATGTAAAATGCTTGGAACTGCTACATTTATACCATTCCATAACTGTTAGCTATTCTAATAGTCTCATTAACTTTATCCTTTTAACAAACTTATTTGTTTTCCTACTATATCACCATTTATCAAACTTGTAAATTTTTATATTTTTCACAAGCTTCCATCTCAACCATTTTGATATAACATTCCCATAGTAAATGGAAAAGTTATGTGTTAATGTACTCCTTTTAAAATGAACATCAGAATAAAGGAAACATATAATAGCAGATCATCCAGAAGAAAAACATCCAATGAAAATTTATAAAAGAACAAGTGCTCTAAAATAGCAACTAAAGATTTCAAGTTCAAATTTCACATGGAAGAAAAATTTCATATTAATCAGATTTTTAATTCTAGAGATTTATAGATTTTCTTTCTTACATATACTTAAATATAGCACATAGCATACCATTTCTTTTGAATAAAAAAACAGCATTTCTGCATACCTGTACGTTATTTAACATGCAAGAGATTTCTTTCATAACTCTTATTTTGAAATAATTGTAGATTTTTAGAAGAATTGCAAATATATTACAAAGAGTTCTTATATACCCATCACCCACTCCCCCTTATTAACCATGTTATGAATTATGCCATGTTAAAAATTAATATTGGCAAAACACTGTTAACTAGACCACAGACTTTATTCTGATTTCCCGTTTTTACTCAAATGTCCTTTTTCTGCTCCAGGATCCAATCCTGGATCCCACATTGCATTTAGCTGTCATGTCTGCTTAGTCTCCACCGATCTGTGACAGTTCCTCAACTCTCCTTGTCTCTCATGATCTGGACACTTTCAAACAGTCCTCGTCGGTTATTTTGTTTGTCTGATGTTTTCTCAGAATTAGAATGAAATTATAGATTCAGGGGAGAAATATCATAGATGTGATGAACCCTTTTCATTGTTTCACATAGGGGACATGATATCAGTACACCTTATTACTGATGGTGTAAATCATAATCACATGGCTAAGGTGGTATCTGTCATGTTTCTCCACAGTGAAGTGAGTCAAGTCCAGCTCACATGCTAAGGGAGGAGAATTCAGCTTTGCTTCCTGGAGTGAGAGTATATAAAGAATTTGTGGACTTGCATTAAAACCACCACCATAATTAATAAATGTTTTGGTAGAGATACTTTGAAGCCATATATATATTCTATTTCTCCAATTTAGATGTTTCTGAGAGCAATTTTTACATATACAATTTCATTTGACCCTCATAAAAATCCTTTATAAATAAATAAACTGAGCCTGAAAAAGATGGGAGTTGGTTCTCCACTTCAAAGGGAAAGTAAATTCCCAGTTTTCTCCTAAAATAGTAAACCTACATGGCAGTGCTACTTCAGCAAATGAGGGTAGAAATGGGTATGTCCACTCATTCCAAGTAACTCATTTTACTGCAGGCTAACTTTGAATAACATAAAACAAGGGAGAGGGCTGGGCTAGGAAATAATTAAGTGTCTGATTCTCAAGCTATGCACAAAATTGCCATTCCACTTCTAAATCAGGAGCACTGTTTACCTACTTAAGAATGTCTACTTGCCTCTCTTTTCTCATAAAATAAACTAGACTCTGGGCTACCTAATCAGTTCCCTGAGCTGTCTGAATTCCAGTGGGGAATACAGTTTAGGCTTATGCCTAAGATTCAGATCTAGATAAAGCTATTCTTTTCATAATGGTAGAATCATACTTCATTCCTTATCTGTTAAGTTTTTAGCAAATATCTTTAGTTAATACCATTCATATTTGAAAGTTCATAACATTTTAAATTCTAAAAAAAGGATATTTTTGTATATTTTTAGAGTATGTTCATAATCATTTTCACATATGTATTTTCTTTCAATCCTTTCAACCACATTATGAGATACACAGAATGAATGACTTCATTCTCACTTTACAGATGAAGTCTCTAAGAGTTTAAGACATGGTTTACCTAAGTTCAACTATCTAGTTACTGTTACTGGTAGAGGTGGGACTTGAAACTATATAGAACTATACTATGCTGTAAATCTACATATGGCCTAAACTGATGGATATTAACTCTTTTTTTTAATATCTGATTTGTCTGATTATATCTAAATGTATCATTTCACTTCTTTGGGACAAAAATGCATTCTTGAATCCTATATCAAAACTATTGGTACTTTTAAAAATCACATGTTTTTCAAATCACAAAACACATGCTTATCAGATGAAAACATGAAAAATATGGAAAAACAGACAGGAGAAAATAATAACCAGAGATAAAAAGTTTTATTGTTATATTACCTCTGAATAATATATTACACAGTTGAGGTCATATTGTGTCTATAATTTCATACTCACTTGAAACATAAGCACTTCTCTTTGCTAGTAAGAGCTCTTTTTGGATACAATTTTAATATACCGCTAATAAAAATAGTAGCAAACAGTTATATGAGGCTGACATGATAGTCATTGTTTTGTGCTTCATATACATAAATTCATTTAATCTTTACCTCAGTTCTATGAGGTAGGTACCGTGCTCGTTTGAATCTGTTATATACCCCATAAAAAGATTATGTTCTTTTAATCCATTCTTGTGGGGGCAGACATATTGTGGGTGGGATCTTTTGACTAGGTTGTTTCCATGGAGATGTGACCCATCCAATTGTTGGTGGAACCTTCTGATTAGATTATTTCCATGGAGATACGACCCCGCCCATTCAAGGTGCTCCGGATGCCATCAGTCTTTCTTCAGTGAAGGTATCCTCTTGTTGATGCCTTAAGTTTGGACACTTTCATGGCCTTAAAACTGTAAATTTGTAACCTAATAAATCGCCTTTATAAAAGTCAATCCATTTCTGGTATTTTGCATTCTGGCAACTTAACAAACTGGAACAGTACTATTATCCCCATTTTACAGATAAGAAAATTGATTACATGGCTATTTAATAGTACACTATCTGAAAACACCATGATTTACTTAGCCATTCCATTATTTCTTGGTACTTTGGTTGTTTACAATTTATAAAATCAATGTATATGGCTAATGTTAAATCTTGACTGCCTGTGTTATTAACATATGTGCATGCTGATATGGCTGGAACTGTGGATTAAGTGAACTGAGAAGTAAAACACAGTCTTTATTAGACATTGTGAATGGGTGGGACAAAATAATGGTAATAAAAAGCAAGGCTGCATTTATGTATTCAACTATCTTGGACTGCCCATAATACTGTCAGTCTCATGACCAGGAACCCACTGAACCACATTTTTGCCTGGAAAATGATCAGTATAGGTGATAACACCTTCCTGCCACGATCATAACATTTAGTGGTATGTTTAGGTAAAAGAAACCGTGACACAGAAAAAGCAAAATGACTCATTTATGGTAAGTCAATAAACAGCCAGTTTGATCAGGAAAATCATCCGAGTTAACTAAACCACTTTGGTCTAGCAGACTATGTTGCCTCTCAATTTTACATTTAAGTGAAACATTTAAAAATCCTTCAGAACTTTTTCACTAAACTACAGTGAAAAGAGTAAAGTCCACAGACCAACAACATTGAAAGTATGCTAAGGCCCAGTATGAGGAAATTTGCATTGCTACTGTCAGTTTGGAATTGATAACAAATAAGCTGCCCTATTTTCTCACAAATACAGACCTTTCCCACTATAGATACAGAGGCAACTTTCCTTGTAGATTTAAAAAAATCAAAAAGATATCTGGTACTAAAATGCCCTTTACCTGCTTAATTTACATTAAAAACACGGAGAGAAAGAGACTTGATGCTCTCCCACCATCTAATTTCTCTAAGCTACAGCCATTGATTCTTTGCAAGTTTATTTATTCAAAACAACAGCACAAACGATTCTTTTTCCTTGGGTCAGCAGCTTACTGAATTAACATCAATCATCAAAAGAGACAGGGCTGAAAGGAAGATGGAAGCTTATTTTCTCAGAAATTGATTTTTTTTTTAAGCCAAAATACACAGGCATAAGCAGGAGGCTATTTACCATCGAAAAGGTTCAACTTGAAAGTCACAGCCAAAAACTGGGCACTCACAGTCCTGGCTAGATTCTTTGAAATCTTAAATAAAGAAAATGTTTTTTAAACACCACTTAAATTTTTTTAAAATGGTCTGTGAGTTTGATTACTTCACTATATAAAGCCCACCTGAATGGCTTAAAACAAGGAGAGGGGAGGTTTCAAAGGGGCAGGAAGTAGATCAATGTTGGTGTTTATTATAATGATTTTCTAATGGCTCTCGCTACTCTCTTTACTTACTTTGATGTATTTAAAGTGAGAAAAGTTCATCAAAGATCTCTGTGATAAGGGGCCTAAATGCATTTAAATAACTACCTTTGGCATGTTTTAAAGGTGATTTGCTCTACAGGTCCCAGCAAAATTATTCTTTGAAAACCTAGATTTGCTTCTTGTAAGGAATTCAGTTCAATTATTTTTCCTTGCAAGATGGGGGTAGAGAGTTCCTGCTTGAAAATGAAATCAGAAAGGTCAGTGTTCCTGAGACTGCTCTAAGAACTGCAAAATGTAATTGGTTTATATCCATTTTACATCTTGTGTCAGGGGACTGTGTTTCCTTCCTATAGCTTTTCTGCAGATTTATGTAACATAAGGAATGCATTAGATAGAGCAGATAAATACTACTGGCCTCCTATTTCAGTAGAATGTGCTATATTCTTTATTTTAGATATTTTTAAATATTTGCCATAGTGTTAAATCAACTTTAAGAGAGAATGAGATTTTTTCACCCTGGAGTAGAAACGAATCAGGGGTAGAGGGTGGGGGGTGGTCCATATGCCTGAGTTGGTTGGCAGAGAAGACCTATTTTCTCTCAAATTAAGACAAAACTTACTTATTTTAGTTCAGAATTTGATACCAAACCCATCAATCACCCTCTTGTCTGAGAATAAAGTAGGAACATCTGTTTGTTCTCCATATGTAAGACAAAGATTTTTAGGCTCTAATTCACAGGGATTACATAGAGGAATAAAGGTCACTCCTTAGAAGTGAGCAAATATACAAATCCATTAAATAAAATCAATAAACAGCATGAAAGATTTTCAAAAACCCACTATTTAACACTGAGATATTATTATGCTTTGCTAATCAATCTAAACTTTATTTCCCCCTACACCCATACTTAATCATAGGCAAATTAACAAATTAATGTTGTTCTGCCTATATTATCATCTATGCCTAAATTTAAGGTCATCTTACAGCTTCGACAGTCTATAGAATGTTGTGAAGTGAGAAAGTACAAAATATAGGAGAAAAAAGTTGTGCCTCAAATAAGGACAGGCAATGCCAATGGATTACAAAGTGTAAGAGTTAATATAATGTCTATATCATTCTAGCTGGAGATGGTGAGAATCAGGTGGGGCTACAAAATATTCTCCAGGTCCAGCTCCAGGGCAGGTTACAGAAGCTATGGCAGGCACTCCTGGAACATCAGACCAAGGGGCTTTGCTCTCAGGGGCTCTGTGGTGGACACCCACAGCAACAACACATCTTAGCCCTCTTCAGAGCAGCCACAGCACAGGACAGGGTGGGGACAGGATTGATCACAGTCAGTCAGGAGAAGGAGAACTTAAGGGCACATTATTAGTAAACATGCTTTGGGGGAAATATAAGTTTGAAAGCAGGATTTGGAATAAAGGGGACATAGGGGGAAAACTTTGTAAAAATCTGAAAATAACACTAAAGTTTTCAAAATGGCTCAAACACTTTGAGCATGATGGTTCGTTCCCCCAAAAGAATAACATATAGGAGGAGAAGCATTTATCACAGTAAGAGTTGGTAAAAACATGTCCTGATTTTCCAAGGTTGGGAGTGTTGAGGAAAAGACAGAAGGGATCAGTCTCTATTATTAATGTGCAACGGGCGTTAAGTATTTTAATGAAACAGGAGTTATGAGATTGGGTTGAATATATAAAGGATAACCAGAAAAACATAAATAACAAATAAAATATCTAAGTGAAAGAAGTAACTGAGATCAATCAGGCAGAAACAGAGAATGTAGGAGCCATCAAGAGCTGGTTTAATGATGTAATGGTAGAAATTTAAAAGGGGAAAAAACAAAAGGAGAATGACACCAGGTATGCGGCTTAAGTTTATGACCTGCAAGAAAATAAAATAATTTCAAAATAAATATAACCTTGTGAAATCAATTATTTTCATACAGGGGTCAGTATGAGAGAAACAGTTGGGAGTAAACTGCATTAAATTATTTCTCTGTGAATGAGCCACTCGTATAAGCTATGAAGAAGGTATAATCCCGTAGTAACATTGCGTTTTGCAAGCAACATGGGAAATTCAGAATTACTGAAACTTGCTTAAGTTCTTATCCAAATGAGTGTTACAATTAGCGACTAATAGTTCCCCATGTTTTAGAACTGTAGTTAGTATGTGGATTAATGCAATCTGTGGTACTGTAGAAATGATCCAACAAATTCATTATACATGGGAATAAATCTAACCAAAGAAGGCTATTTGTGTTTATAACAAATAGCAATATTATTTAGGTAAGATCTTTTAGATTATTCTTTAAAAAAAAAAAATCAGCTTTACTGAGATACAATTTGGATACCATAAAGTTCACTTTCTTTTTTAATTGTTCCTAATCTCAACCTCAATAAATGCTGGAAGAAATGGAGACTTATGAAAAATAACCAATAAAACTTTAAGAGTATAATAATAATGGTGTATTTTAACCTCACTACATTGTTAAATATGTTACAGGGCATTCAATAAATATCTTAATTTATTAAGTAATGTAGGCTTTCTAAAATGTATCTACCAATGAAAGAAACAAACAAAATGTACAAAACCCTTCAGTTTAAACTAACAAGAAAAACACCAAGTATTTCCTTCTGATGTTATTTGGCAGAAAGGGGAAGGATTTAAGAGCAATTGCTTGCTTAAGTGGCCTTGGGGAAAGAGAAGGTAGTAATGAACTTCACTTATCTTTAGAACCCTCCAGGTGCTCAGTACAATTCTTTGCAGGTAATTTAAGAAATATGTGCTAAATTAAACTAAAGAATGAAGAGGCTGGAATATAAGAGGAAAGCAAAAGCTGAAGTAAAAAATATAGACAAAAAAAAAAGCAAAGCAAACTTAAAAAACAGGCAATGTAATTCCAAATTGCAGCCTTGGTAATTCTTTTGTTTAATGGTTTCTTGGATGGCAGTCATTCTTCTTTTAAATGCATGCAATACATTTGACATATGAGAAATTCTACTGGATATCCCTTGTGGGGAGATCAGTATGGCCTTGACAAAGATGGAAGTGTCTAAAGATGAAATCATGGAACAAATCAAGCACAGTAAATCACTGGATAGAGCACTTTGACCCGTGGATTTGGTAGGAGGCTTGTGGAATGGCAAAGACATGGGATTTGTCATTTGTCCCTAGAAACAGCAATAAATCTTAACCATAACAAAGATGTCAGAGAGAATCTTTTAATTCTTTTTTCTAGAACTTAAAAATGAGAGACAAGGGAGATACTAAGAATTACCAAACCAGTTGGTTTTATATCATGCATAGGAAATAGGGAGGTAAAATAAAACAGTTTAATACTCTGAAAGGATAAAACAGATAATTATCCATAAAAACAAGAATGAAGATTCAGAATAAAGGAGGCAAGAACTTCAAGCCTTGGAGATTCATCATGTTGTTCTCATTTCACACATACACGTTTACTGTATTTTTGTACCCCCAAATAAGTTTATATGACTTTTTAAAAAGCTTTCTATAATAAACTTAAGACACACCAAGTGTAAATAAAAAATCTTAATCATAGACAGTCTTTTTAATTATGAAAGTTATCAAGAAAATAGGAAAATAAATAGCTCAAGGGAATACATACTTGAAAACCACAGATAAACAATATCCTGTTAATTAATTTATTTACTTAATAAAAGACAGAAGAGTAAGTCTGCCTTGGGAAAAAAGGGAAACAGTAGTTAATAAAGTGCCTTAGGGGAAATTAGAGAATCAATGAAAGTATGGTGCCCCCCCCCACCAATTTGTATAGAGCAGAGTCCATCAAGAATATTGTGTTCAGTCTTTGTTTCTACACATGAACAGGGACAATAATTTACTAGAGAGGAACCACAGAAGGACAATCAAACTATTAAGAAGAAACTGTTGGAGAACCAGGGTGATTTAGCCTGGATATCAGGTTAATGTGATTAAAACACTTAATGAAGGTCATAAAGAGATTAGATCTACTCTTGCTGCTTTCCAAAATAGACATAATCAGTCTTTCACTCATTTAAAAATAAGTTTGAATATATTCTAAATTTAACTTACTGTCCTAGGTGAGGGAGAAAGTACAAAGGTGATCAGATAAAAATCCTCTTCTCATATAGCGTATAGTCTAGAAAGGGAATTAAGACATAAAAGAGTAGGACTGCCATCTAGTACCTGGAACAGTGCCTGGTACATAATAGGCACTCAATGAATATTGTTTTGAATGAATGAATGGCTGCATCTCGCACCGCACTGATCTTGAGCCCCACTGCTTGGCAGAGTTGCATGGGCTGATCTGGCTGACTCATCTTCATAGCACAAGCATAGGTAATACTCAAGATAGTCACCAACAGATGTCAGAAGACCAAAAGGTACTATGAGAATTTAGAGACAGAAGAAATTAAAAGTAAAAATAACAAAAGGCTGATTTCTCTCAACATAATAATTGAAGCTATCTAACAAAGGAGCAAGTATCGAACTCCCAACTACCCAAATCAAAATACAGCTTTTTGAAGCCTCTCTTCAGAGGGATACTTTATACTGTTCCTCCCCAACCCCCCCCAACTCGGTTATCTGGAGATGCAGTCTGGGGCTAATTCATCTCAGCAGGACCATCAGGAAGGCAGTCTGCTCAAAATTGAATAGTCTACAAAGTAGAATGATTTGTCCACACTAGATGTAGACAACTAGTAAATCAGCCCTCAAATCCCACCAGAATAAAGTCAACTCTTCTCTGCTATTAAACCATAGCCTTCAGTGTTTTCATATTACACTCCCTGGTTTCTATGAATAACCAGGAGTTTTTTAAGGGTGAGTTAATATATCCTTAAAATAGAACTATGAAAACAAAAAGTCTTCATAGATTGATATGGTCAAATATATACACATACTGTTTTAGTTGATATTAAATAAATTATATCTAGGGAAACAACACTGGGTTGTAAAGACAAATCAATATAAATTCTCCTGAATACCATACAATAAACAATAAAATCATATCTTTAGCAAATGCCTTTGAATAAAATGAGAAAATCCTTGATACTTATTAAAAAAAAAAAAAAAGAGGTAAGCTTGCATGTGAGTCCTCCATTTGGTGGTGGCTCTCCTTACCATCTGCTAGTAGCAAAACACAATCACCAAATCACTTGCCTATGACTCTACTGCCATAAAGATAAACCTCAACATGTCCCTCTGCCATCCATATTTTTCCATATAAGCATACAATAAAACAAAATTTAAGATTATTCATTTTTAAAGACAGAAAGATAAAAATGAAACAAACACTGGCTGTTTTATTATTTATATCTCTTCACAATACCTAACTTCATTCAGCCCTCTTCTTTTAAAGATGTTAAAATTTTGAGTGTAGCAATTTCAAGGAAAAGTCCTAGGAAAGTATCATGAGATAAACTGCGTGGCCAGGGAGAATTAAAGTGCAGGAACACTTACCTTTGCAGTAGTTTTCTCAAACTAACAGTTCAATAGGAGCCTTAACTATATGAACACTTCCATGAACTTATAATGTAAAACAAAAATATCAAATTGGCAACCCATGAACCAAAACCAGAGTGCTGACATATTTGATATGGGGATAGAGTATTTGATTTTTAAAAAACTAGTTGACAATTAAGTAGACCAGGATTTCACATAAAAATCAATGACAACTGACTTTGTGTGTGTTTATGTGTGCGTATGTTTAATTTAAAAGATCTGGCACTACTGGGATTATATTCTAGATGACAGGGATTTGCTGGATCTGAATAGGGGCTAGCCCTTTTAGAGGGAACATGAGTTCTCTAATTTGCATAAATCCCCATTCATGTCTAAGTCACTCATTTAGACTGTCAGCCTTCTTTAGTAATTAAAATTTGCCACCCATATTTCAAGGAACAAACATCTAATGAAGAGAAATAAAAGCAAAGATAATGCAAAAATAACGTGAATAATCTTGGAATATAATCAGGTATAAATTTATACACACAGAGTTTTGAACGCTAATAAATTGATTCCTTTTGGACTTCAACCATGCAACAGAATGGCTCTATTGACCAATAACTACAACGAGGCTCTGGTTTGCAGGTATTTCATTTATGCTTTGCTGACAGTTACGGGCATCTTGAAAACCTTCAAATGGAATTGATAATGAGGGATTTCAATGTAACGCCCCCCGAAAACCACCACCAACAAAACAAGTTGAAGGGTTTTCCATGGGTCAAGAATATGGAAAACACTAACCTAACATTTATTTAGCATAAGAAATTGTGTTATGTACTTTTAAGATCTCTTTCTTACTTGCTTTGACAATTTGGAGTTGATCTACTTTTCTAACCTGTTGCTATTATGAGTGAGTCTTTCTCTTACCCCAGTCTCATTACATTCTGATGCCAGTACTAAGCATAATATTAAGCACTATAATTCTGCCTTTATTAGATTCAGGTATATAAATGGTATCCCAGTGAGTGTGGTGAATTTTGATCATTATTTCTCCACTCAAGTTTTGTTAATCTTCCTGCTGAGAGGATGATCACTGAGTTTTACCACAAGCCCAAGGGACCTATTATTTCTTATACTACATTTTATGGTGTGGAGTAAATAAATAGCATTAAAGTGCTAAATTCATTCACAGAGATGAACTGTATTCATAAACCGGAATTCTTTAAATCAAGCCTAAGCTGCTAACAGGCTCTCCATAAAAATGCAGAAAACATTCATTGTAATATGGCAGCAATAACGGGAAGCAGCTGGGTCAACACAGAAACATTAGAAGGCAAGCATGCTAGACAAGACACATAAACAACATATAACTGAATCATGAGGTTAAATACATAAACCTCATTTAGTAATTTGTCATTTTCATGTAACCAGAGTGCAAAAATTCACACTTTAAAAATAATATAATTAGCATGGTAGGAGAATTCAAAATAAATTAAGTGTATGAATGTGTGACGAATCCAGCAACCCTGACCCCTCCCTAAAATGTGCCTTGATGCTGTACATTTTGTCTTAGTAAGCTTGTCTTATATCAAAAGTCCATTGGGGAGGGAATGTACGTGCATCTGTCTTTTATTTTATATGTAATGTACTCTTGTTTCCATCTTTTTTTAGGGTTTCATGCAATTGCTTTGGGTTTAGCTTTTGAGTACAAAAGATTTTCTAGCCACCATTCCCTCGAGAATTTCTCCCCATCCCTCATGTGACTTTTAATCATGTAAAGCAATCTATGACTCCATAATTTTCCCTTGGCAGATTAAACTCAGGAAGGCTTGCAAGCACCACCAGTTCCTTGCCTCCCTTGAACTTCTCTACATCAAGTCATTGTGGGTCTCCAAGTTCACACCCCACACTACTCTCGCCTCTGCCCCTCCGTACGACAGTGCTGCACCAACACTACCCGCACAACTGTGATTACTTGTAACAATAGGAAGGATAATGAATTCTGAGTCAATTACCATAGTCATTTAGTATTATGAGATGGTAAAATACAGATATAAAGATCAAGGAAAATGAGTATTAACAACAAAGTGTTGCTGTAATTAATTAAAATCATACTTAAAAAGATTACCATAGGAACTGTAATCAACACATAAAAGACAACAAGGAAAAAAAGCATGCCTGTTGTCTCCTTGTTTTTGAGGATTCTCTCCAAGCTAATGTATTAGCTCAGAGATTACGAGAAGCAGTCTATCAAACACAGAATGGAAGCTAAAGCAGAGTCAGATACACAGAATTAAGTCAGAGGTCTGTGTGCATGGGAGAAATTCCAAACGAGGGCTTATTATTAATGCAAGACCAAGAAAGGATTGTGTGGTTAGACCAAGTAACAATCTGAGTCAGGGCATACATTGGAACGATGAACGAAACTTATTAAAATGGCTTTCTGCTCTCTGCTACTACTTTTGCCCCCCTACAGCATATTCTCCATATGGCAGCTAAAGCAATTCTTTAAAAGAGTTCAATAAGATTAGGACACTCTAATATTTAAAACTCTCCAATAGCTTCCTATTTCATTCAGGATAAAATCCAAAGTCTTTACTCCCCATCCAAAAGGCTTTAAATAATATTGCCCCCAGCATCTCCCTGACCTCACTTTTTTTTAAATGCAATTTTATTGAGATATAGTCACACACTGTATAATCCATCCAAAGTATACAATCAATGGCTCACAGTATCATCATATAGTAGTGCATTCATCACCACAATCAATTTTAGAACATTTTTAATGCCAAAATAAAGAAAAAATAAAATAAAAATAAAAAAGAATACCCAAAACATCCCATTCCCCTTCTGCCCCTCTATTATTTATATATTTTTGTGTGTTTATTTTATTACTTATCTGCCCATACACTGGATAAAGGGTGTGTCTCTGACCTCACTTTTGACACATTCCCTTGTTCATTTAATTTCAGCCACATCTTAGAGTTTTGTGTTTACTATTTCCTCTGCTTTCTCTCCCAGATATCTGATGGATTGTTCCCTAACTTTATTCAAGTCTTTGCTTGAGCATTTTCCCAGAGCCCTCTATCTAAAACAACAGCCTATCCTCTGATTCCCTTTCACAGGGGATCTGAACCCTAGTCTGGGTGGTCCTAAAAGGAGGAAAAGTAACACTGAAGCTGATCTCACAGTGCTTTGTGGCAAGTGGGTTAGTTTCAAACAGGTTCAAACAAAGTCGAATTCTCTTTGAACTTGTTTCCCTTCCCTTTAAAATGAGGATAATTGTAGGCTTATTAAAGGGATGAGTAAATGAGTAGATGTGAAGTTCTGGGCAGCTGGTATAGCTATGGCTGTATTTGGGAGCAATCTATCTGCATGGCTTTCTTGCCTCTTGATTGAGGGTGTCTTTTTCAGATCTGTGTTACCAGTAAAGCTATCCTCACCTATGATTATGGAGCTAGAGATAGTAGAAGCACTATGGGAAGAAGCAAGTTAAAAGATACTTAGTTGATTATTAAGTGGAAACAGTCATGTAATGCTATATCCCTAGTAACTGGCATGTTGGAGAACAACAAAGGACAACAGTATGGACAATGAATGAATGAATGAATGAAACATCTTACTTCTCCATTCCTCCTCAACCTGCTTTACTTTTCTTCCCAGTGGTTAAACATCTGAGGTATTTTCTATTTGTTTACTGTCTGACTCTCCCATTAGAATGTAAACACCATGAGAGCAGGGACTTTATCTTGTTCATTGCCTGGCACATAATAGGTACTAAATATTTATTAGTTAAATAGAAACAAAAATTGTGTCAGTGTGGTAAATGCTATAACAGAGGAATGTGTAAGAAGAATGTTCTCCAGATCCAGTCAACCCATCCATCAGCTGGGATTACCTCATTCAGGTAAATACATGGACAAATATAGAAATACAGGTGCAGATTTTCAGGAGAGCATCCTACTAACAAATTACACAGTGAGGAAGAAGAGACAGAATTAAGAAATCTAGGGAGGAGAGAATGAAATTCTGCAGACTCCTGATGCTGACACAGAGCAAAAGTAGTCTTGCAGGCTGTCCTTCACAGTTGCACGGCCTGACAAACACCCTCTGGACAGACTGTGCTGCTGTTTTTTCTCTGCCTGCTTGTTAGCAACAGGCCAAGAGCACACAGTCAGATACGGAATCACACTAAAACAAACCAAACCTCCACTGGGGAGCTAGTAAGTGCCAGGCCCTTTCACATATATCATGTGACTTAACACTTAGAATAAAGCAACAAGATTACAGGTATTATTCCCCCCATCTTACAGATGAGGAAACAAATTCAGAAGATTAAAGAATGTGCCCAAGGTCACAAAGCTGACAAGGTAGACTATCCTAAGCACAACTCCAAAGACTGTAGCAACCCACTGTAAGTTAGTAGAGCTACTCAGGGCAGCATTTGATTTAGCAGACACTAAAACTAAAAGAAACACTACCCTCACCAGTTGTTTGCAACTTTAATGCTCTTCACTACAACCTATTATGAATCTATACTACCCAAAGTTGTAATAACCAATCTCCAGGAAATCTACCAAAATTTCATCAGAAACTTCAGTCTTACAAGTAAAAAGAGCTTCTTGTACCACCCCAATTCCATAACTGCAAGCCAAATTAGGTAAAGAAAACAACTATGTGAAAATAAACATTGTGATAAAAAATATAATAAGAGAAGCTACATTCTTTAGAGACATTTTAAGTATTCCTCAGAAAGGAGATTATACTCTCCCAAGGACTGTCGAGAAGCTTTAAGTGAATCAAAGGGACTCTCACAGCATTCTTCCCAGAGTACAACAGAGATTTTATTTTGTCTCAGTCCGTCTACCCTCTCTCTCTTCCCAACCATCCTGCTACTCCTACATACACTAATACATTTTATTTCAAATTTCTGTCTTTTAAAAATATAAATAAAACAAAACGTAATAAAAACAATATATAATAAAACATAATTATAAATATTTGGGAGATTCAGACTGTTAAACACAGTCAAGCATTTAAAAATATGGTTCGTCACTCTCTGTGGTGCTTGAATATTATTTAACTGGTTTCTAAAATTCAGTTTTCCATATTAAACTTTTTTAGGATTTGTCACTAAATCCTGTGCCAGTTTGGATGTATTATGTCCCCCCAAACTCCACGTTCTTTGATTCAATCTTGTGTGGGCAGACGTGTTAGTGTTGATTAGATTGGAATTCTTTGATTGAGTGTTTCCATGGAGATGTGACTCAATCAACTGTGAGTGAAACATTTGATTGGATAATTTCCATGGAGGTGTTATCCCGCCCATTCAGGGTGGGTGTTAATTGGATCACTGGAGTCCCTATAAAGGAATTCACAGACAGAAGGACCTCAGAGCAACTGAGAGTGACATTTTGAAGAGGGGCTGAAACTAAGAGAGGAGAAAACACCCCAAGAGCAACATTTTGAGGAATGCCATTTTGAAACAAAGCCTGGGAGCAAGCAGACGCCAGCCACACGCCTTCTGAGTTAAAAGAGGTTTTCTGGATGCCAATGGCCATCCTTCATTGAAGGTACCCAATTGTTGATGCCTTACCTTGGAAACTTTATGGCCTTAAGACTGTGACTCTGTAACCAAATAAATTCCCTTTATAAAAGCCAATCCATTTCTGGTATTTTACCTAATGGCAGCATTAGCAATCTGGAACAATACCAAATTCTGATTCATCAGAATAGCACTGAAAGTTTCCCTTCAACCCTCTTCCCCCATGGGCACAGAGGTACCCCAGCTCAGCCATGTGCTAACACCACCTGTTCACTTCTCTCCCACCTCCATGGTGCCTCTCCCCCCACACCGTGATGCTCATATCCAGCCCGGCACTCAGGAAGCCTCTTCATGCCCACAGCCCCGCGGTGGGATACCACAGAAACTTCTTTCTCACCCACTGCCAGAAACATTCTGTTCCTCCTCCTCTTTGACCACTGCAGACTCTGGAGCCACTAGAGACAACCCCAATTTTGTTCCTCACTCCTTCCCTCCCATCAAAGCCTACTTCAGTCGGAGGCAGAGGCAGGAGGGAGGGCTTAGTTTGGGTGGGCTGTTGGTAGCAATGGGGAAAAGAAATAAATGCCTTTTTGCCAGAAGAAAGGGAGTTAAATGCCTTAGTAACTAGGAAGGGAAAATAGATGAAGCAGGGTACAAAGGGAGAGGAATAACAGAACAATAATGTTGTACCCAAGGAGAAGGGTCCTGCATATTCCCTCCCATCCGCACACCCCCATCACTGCCTCCCTTCCCCTGCCTCACCCCAGAACTGCCATCTGACTCAGTTTATATGCTGCTCCTCACACCACTGACTCCTGGAGACTCTGTCCCTTACCACCCTGTGCTCTCAAGAAGGAACCCCTGCCCTAGGCCCTGGTAACCACAACTAGGACATGTAGAGGGTGATGTTCTTAACCTCTAAGATAAGAAGCCTGGGCTAGATCATTTCTAAGGTCCCTTCTATTTCCCATATTATAAAACCTCATGAGCTCCTGACGCCATTCCCAGAGCTCAATAAGAAGAGATGTACTCCTAGAATTTCAAGCCAAACACTAAATCCATTCCCAGGACAGATACATTTTAGTTAAATTTGAAAGAGCTACAGGAAGACGCTAGAGATATATTATGGGTGAAGCTGTTTTGAGGAGTCTTGCACCAAATAAGATTATTTCTATAAGAAAATGCATTCTGAGTTCCAAACAAATGCCTTACAACTGAACCATATGTATGGCCTATAATCTATTCATGAGTATAAAATTATATATTGTGGTGATGGTACACAGTACCCTGTTACAGAAAAGCCTCAGAATTTGGCATTTTGGCAAAGGACTGTAACATATGACATCAAGATACCCACAAAGTATTCTATAATATACATACATTTTTAATTTCATTTACAGGCTTTTCTGGAACACATTTATGAGAAAAGTAAGCTCTTCTAATAACGTATTTTCCATTTATACATTTATTGGCTTTATTCCCCTCCTATATTTATTGCACTTCCTTTGACATAAAAAATCATTTACAATATAACCTATATAGGGCCTCTGTAGTGTATCAAATTTTACCAGTGAGTCACTATATTTGTCTGTGGTGCATGGGGGATGAAGAGGCTGCCCACCAGGGCTGAAACACAACACAGCTGCTAAGGTAGAAACACTCTAAACTTTATGATGGCATAGGTAGCAGCTGAGAAAACTACAAAGGAAGAAAAGTACAGCTGGTTGATTCAGCTATTTTGTGGGAAAACAGCAAAAAGCATTTGATTGAAAAGGCTATTTGGAGTTTGCACCAAATGCACTGGTTATTGGAGTTTCAAGTATGTGAAGTGGAAAATTTCTGATCTGGTATCATCTGTGGCATAGTGTGGTGTAATGGAGGTGTCAGGAGACTTGGGTCCTTTTTCAGGCTCTGTTTCTACTAGTTCAAAGCCTCTCTCTACTAGTCTCAAGTCTCAACTCCTCTCGAGTTGAATATGGGGGCTAGACTAGGTGATTGTTAAGTTTTAAGAGTTGGTCAGTTTCAAGCATAAAAGCACCTTATACAGATAGAGCATAAGTGTGAGCAATTTGTTTCTCTTTGATAGGATGCTATTCAATTTGTGGGGAAAAGCAGTTTTAAAGAGCGACTAGATTAAATTCTCAACAGCTATTCTGGGGCAGCTGGATTGTCTGCCTATGATCACTGCCAGTGCTGTCTGGTCAGTGGATGATGAAAAATGGTCATATCATCAATTCTTCAAAGTGTGTTTGAAGAGCACTAACCCCCAGATACACTCTTAGAATAACATGCTCACTGTTCAAATAATCTTAGAAAATGTTACATATGCTAGTTGCCTCTGGAAATTTACCATGCACCTTGAATATTAAAGGCTCTGAGAAGTTCTGTAATAAAGTTGTTGGTTTTAAAAACAAAAAAGAAGTAAATCACATTTTTATGGTACTAAAAAAGGATTTGTTAGAATAGAATTCCCTTTGGAATCAGAAGAGTTTCTTAATTCCTAGCAAAGTATCTGATAAGTGAAATTGTTCAGGTTTTTTAAAAGCTGAGTGACTGAACCTGGAAAGGCCTGGAACTTGGAAATGTAGCTAATGTTCTTTTTCAGTCCTGTACAGCAAAAGTAAAAAGGTAAAATGTTCTTAGAAAATGCAAATGTAAAAAGTAAAATGTGCAACAAAATAACAACAGCTTTCCATGAGCACAAATGGTAAATTCAAGCCAGTAAATTCCAGGGAATATTTTTTCAGGCAGTGATGGGGAAAGCTAGAAACAAAATATATTGTACAGTACTTATGAAAGTATTACACTCCACAGAGACTCATTAAACATTAGCTGATGTTCCCCAGCAGTGTCCTTAACTTATTTATCTACCCACTTATGTTCTCAATGCCTCAATCTCCCTGTCCATAAAATAAACAAATATTTACTGTAATATGAAACAGCACCTTTACTCTCTGAGGAGCTGGGAGGCTTAATTTAAGTTTCAGAAGTCTTTGGGAAAAGGCAGATGATGGATAGAAGTGTCACTCATCATCCCTCATGACAGCCACTACGGTAAGCGGATTAGAAAGGCAGCATGCCAGTTTACCTGGCTCCTGTGCTCCTGTCCTGGGAGAAGTGTCCTTTTCAAAAAACCACACACTTCTCAATTTATTAGGGTATGGAGAGAGATGAGAATTGCTAAGGCAATAAAACTCGATATAGATAATTAAGTTCTGATGATTTGCATTAATGATGATTTCCTTTATTGATCTATGATGAATATTTTGTCCCCACAGAATATAATAAATTAAATTATTTCCTAGGAAGAGCCAAGATGTAATAGAAAATTTTAAAAAAAGAGAAAAGAAAAACAAAAAAAGAAAAGAAAAAGAGGCAAAATTCTGTGCTTTGAACACAGAGCTGAGGGAGAAAAAAAAAAATTTGATTAGGATCTTGACTGTATACCAGGGGTTCCTAATCCATCAGTTTGTAAATTACTTGAGAACAGGGATTGTGACAATAGTTCTAATATTCCTAGTGACTGGCATAGCATTTGGAATGCATTACACACTGAGTAAAAGGTTCAATGAATGGATGGATGGATGCCTCAGTGTTTTATCAAGAAATAATCAAAATCTAACCAGCTACACAATGGCTGACAGCAATTGTTTCCAGGTATTGTTTGTAAAATGTATCAAAGGAAAACTTAAAATGTTTCCATTATCATTAGCATAAGCCTTAAAGGTAGGAGTGAAGGGGAAAAAAACAAAACAAAACAAAACAAAAAAACAGCATCTGTATACTCTACAAAATGTCCACTAGCTTAATACATGACATGGCTATCAATCTGTACACCAGTCACCACAATCCATTCTGGAGAAAAATCATTGCTTCCAACATAATACACTAAAACAAATTTATAAATGTTAATAAAATTTTTAAAAGGTCAGGTCACTACTTCCTATAACATATGTCAGGGGAAACCTAATACATCTCAGTATCAGGTCATTGGCAGGACAGCTATGACATTAAAGGATGGAGAAAATGGAATTTTTTCTCTTTTAAAATTAGTTAACCAGCACATCCGTCAGATTCCCCCTTGGCTGCCTGGTATGGAGCAAGCATTGTAACAGGGGAAATTTATTGAAACATACCATTAAATCAATATGGCAGAGCACTCTACTTTATATGGTGCTATAAAAGTCACATGTGTGGGAAAGCTGAAGGAAACAAATTGGCCCTGAAAATAAGAGCAAAAATGCTTGTAAAAAGCAAATGGATTCCTAGAATTTGTAAATTTAGTAGATTAGGTAGAAAAACCAGGGCCTTGAAATTTGAAATTTCTAACCCCTTGTTCTTAGCCTAAAAACGGAAATAGCTCTCTTACTCAAGAACATAGCCAGAAAATGAAAAACAAAAGTGAGGATTCTTGTTGGATTATCAGAAATTACCTAGGAAGAAAGGTAATACAGCTGGATTAATAGAAAGGAGTCATACCAGGGCTTTATTTAGTTACAAATGTAGATAGTGTTTTTTGTTGATCATCCAGAGAGATTCAAAGGGCAGGGAGGAAATGTGCTGTCAAATAATTCTGCTAGAGAGTAAAATGTGTTCTGAGTATCTGAGAAGCAAACCAGTGAAATATAATATGTATAGGTTGTACTGACATTCTGAACAGATTTTTTTTTTTTTTTTTAAATCCTATGCCATTTCAGATTCTTCAGCATTTCATGGTCAACTCTTACAAACCTACACACCTCAAGCTTTATATATCTATATACACAATTTATAGAATATGCTAATATTATTGCATAACTTTGAGGTAGAGAAACATTGCTTTTGGAAATCACAGGATAATTCAGCTACACAACTGAAAGGAATCTCAGAGATCAAATGGTCTAATATCCAATGTTAGCATCATTAACTTAACTGTTTAAATAGTTTATAAAGTATATTTATATATGTGTTTGATCCTCAACAATCACATGAGATAGAGAAAGGTCAACTGATTTATGCAAGACCACACAGCTAAGCATGTGAGGGTCAAATGCGGAAGGGTAGGGCATATAAGAAAACAAGCTCCTCGCTTAAATTAAGAATGGAATAAAGTGTATATAAAATAAAATAAATCAGAATGTACCACTATGATAAAGCTATATGTGTCTTTAAGTAAAAAACACAAGCAATGAAAAAAATCAATTTAATAGTTGTTATTGCAACCAAATTTGCACTGACAATGCATATGCCACAGAAAAGGAAACTGGGAATAAGGGCAATGCATTTTTATTTAAAAAAACAGAGATTTCCCCATTACTGTTCAATGGTATATGTACCTTTTGCAGTCAAGATGCATGTACTTTCAAAAATGAAAAAGGAAAAACAGTACCACAAAAATCACTTTGAACCTGGCCCGCAGGTTGTTTCTTTTTATCTTTGGATACTTTTTTTTTTTTTCATTATCATTATCAAAAAGAAGGAAAAATCTCCACCTTGCATGACGGCTCAGCCTACAGAGACCCATTTTGTCATAGGCCATTAGTGTTCATCATTACACAGCTTAATACAGCTGTCTGTTCCCTTTAGTGAACTCGACACAGATTTACCTTCAGCTAATGCAACAGAGGCTAAGGGAAACTACAGAGGTCTCTGGATTTGTTTGCCCTTATGGGATGGCATTTTGAAGTCATTCTGGGCCAAAGGGATTCTATGGAATCGGAGTCGGTAATACGCACTTCTTCCATAACACCAGGTATAATAGGCAATGCTCATTCATAGAGTTAAAGACCTGGGTACTCAGAGGTACCTTTGTTTGGAGGTGGAAAAGTGTTATCCTGGGACTGCAGCTCAGAAATGAGAAAAATTTTATTCGCAGACACACATGCAATTGCATACCCTGATTTGACAAATATTTTAGGCTCTGAAACGACACTCAACAAATATTTATTAAGTGCCTACTATATGCCAGGCATCATTCTAAGTGGTAGGAAAATGACAATGAAAAAAAAAAAACAGAAAAAAATCCCTATTCTCATGGAACTTACATTCTAGTGGGAAGAGACAGACAATAAATCTGATCAATAAAAGATCAAGTATGTTTTTTCTATTGGAAAAAAGAAAAACAACAACAACAACAACAACGAAACCAGCAGGGCAGGCTGGAGGGTGATACTATAATGTAAAAAGGATAGTCAGAGAAGAAACAATAAGAAGGTGAAGCCCTACAGGTGTTATGTTCCTTACACATGGAAATCTCGTAGAAGAACAGAAGTGCAAATGCTTTGAAGGTTCAAGGAAGAGCAAGGAGATCAGCATGACTAGAGGGGAATGGTCTACAGAGAATGTTGTAGAAAACATACTGAGCATCAACAAAAAGGGGTCAGATTATTTAGGACTTGGTAAGCCATAGTAAAGAATCTGGTCTTCATACCACATGAATCGCTAATGGAGTTTTGAGTCCAAATTTTATATGACGTGACTTATATTTCAGCAGCATCATTCTGGCTGAAAGAGAAGGAGGCAAGAGATAAACAGGAGACCATGTAGGAACCTAGTAAAATAATCCAGGCAAGAGATGATTGTGGCTTAGAACAGGATAGGAGTTAAGATAGTGGTGAGTAATGGTTAGACTTTGGATATTTTTTAAAGAGCCTTTAGGGCATGCTGATGGATTGCATATGGAGTGTCAGAAAAGGGATAACTTCTAGGTTTTTGGTCTGAGCAACTGGAAAGATAGAGTAGGCATTTACTGAGATGGGAAAGACTGAAGTATGGCAGTTGGTAAAGGGAATGTGGCAAATATCCTGGTAAAGGGGTTGTAGGAAATATCATGGTATCAGTTTTGGAAATTTTAAATTTGAGATTCCCACATGACAAGGAAGTGGAAAGGTCAAGCCGACATTGACATAAGTCTGTAGTTCAGTGGAGAAATACAGGCTGGAGATATAAATTGGGGAGTCATCAGGTTGGGATGTGATGAGATCATAAAGAAAGTGAGTATAGATAAAAAGGGAAGAGATCCAGGAACTAAACCCTGGACCAGAAGGCTAAGAAGTCAGGTAGATGAAGGAAAAACTCAGGAGAAGCCAGCAAGGTAAGACGAAAACCAGAAGACTGCATTATCCTGGAAGCCATGTATAGACAGTCTTTTGAGGAGGAGGTAGAGATAAGCTGTGTCAAATATAACAGAAAAGTTCAGCAAAGTAACTGGTCACAATGGCAGTGATGCCCTGACCAGCAGCACGAGTGCAGACCAGGAGAGAGTACATGGAAAAGGAAAACTCGGGGTTGTATTTGTTCTATGCCATCCTTTTCTCTGTTTCAATTAATTCACAGGGAAGGGAAGGGGAGGGGAGGGATGAAAAGAAAGAAATTAGTCGTATCCCTCACACATGTCATATTTATGAAAACTGAGAAAGTCTGTAAAATATTTTGGGTATCTTAGAAAAAAAGCATAGGAAATCCCACTCTCAAGAGAGTCCACTAGCACATTTATTACATAACCTCTTGCCATTTTCTATCTAATCCTTCACAGCAAATCTTTTCCTAAGCAAGATGAAGAAAAATCTCTTTTATTACTCTTCTGTTCTCAGTAAAACAGACACTGTCAATTTTTTTCTTTGTTTTATACATGTACTTATTTATTTTTGATGAGAGGAAGCATGAAACAAATGAGGGAAGTATCACAGCATTCCATTTGCTAAAAAATGTTCACAACTATTATCCTAGACTAAATAATGCTCTTGGACTAATTTTAAGTGATATCCAAGGATAATCACTGAGTAAACTAATCCAAAGCTTCAAAGTGAATGGAATATTAAGATATGAGTAAACATCCTACTCAAAACTGCTCTCATCAAAGTCCCCAATGACACATAATCTCTACATCCAGTGATTTTTCTCTCATTCTCCTTGATGCCCCTGCAGCTTTTATTAACCCCCTCCTTCTCTAAACACTCTTTCCATGGTTTCCATAACTGGCTTTCCTTATATTTCCTTTGCTTTCTAATCACTTGCTGCCTCAACACCTCTCTCACACCTTAATATGGGCATGTTCTAAGAGTAAATTGACTTCAGCTTTCAACTATATTCACAGCTTCAAAAACCACCTCTATGCAAAATATAGAGTTTAAGATTGGATTTAAACATCAGAAAGATTTCGGTTTGAACCTCACTCTAACTTCACTAGTTAGGTGACCTAAGGCAAATTACAAAAATTACTTTTTGTTCCCGTCTCCACATTCAGAGAAGTGCATATTAATACTAATTTCTTGGTATAGTTTTTGTGAAGGTTAAACAAGCAAAGCCATGTAAAAGGCTCAACACAGAGACTGGTACATATTAAGCATACAAAAAATGTTGGTCATTATTGTGACTCTCAAATATAAATTCCTAGCCCCAGTCTCTCTATTAATTCCACATTTAATTTTTGTTGCCTACTGGAGTTAGCCACTTGATTCCCTCAAACTCTTTGGGAATGAAAGACAAAAGCATTTAGGGATGTCACAGATTAAAATAAATAGAAAATTTATTGTTGCATCATTAGTCAGTTATAGCAAATAATCCAATAAAGGTTAGCCTAGGAGACTGATGATTAAAATGGCATTTCAGTAACTGAAACCTAACTTGAAATAGCAGGAATGTCTAGAAAGGTTTTTTACAGTCTCATTAGCCCATGCCTCCTATAGCTATCTTACTCCTCCTTCTCTGCCCCACCAGCCAGTAACTGGTTGTTTCATTCCTACAGTTTTTAAAACAGTAGGTTTATTTAATTCAGTCAACCCATCCTAGTCAAGAATCGCTGGTCTAGAAAATATCATATTGTTCTTCAGAATCCATATTTTTAAGGCATTTTAAAAATATATATTTTATGATTAATATCTTTTAAATAACAAAACATTTACATTTCAAGTAGTTCAACCCATTTTTCAAAGAATTATTTTGGAAGTAATATTAACCAAAAACACTTAGTACCCATACCTGTCCCTGTAAGAATTCTGTAAAGCACGTATGGCACACCAAACTCCTGCTGCACACATAGTTCACTGCTTATTTTTAACTGCACACATTGTATTTGCCATGAAAAACTAAACCAGCCAATGATCTACTTTGATATATAGATTCTCAATGACACCAAAATTCTTTCATTTCACAAAAAATACAGCCCCTAACCATAAGCCATTAATAAAACGTATCCACAGGACCAGCAAATATGTATATGTATTTAACCATTTCTGTGGAAACATTCCATATTCCTTTTAGCTGCAGAATTCTCACTTTTGCCCAGAAGAAGGGAACACCAATATGACTACAGTTCAGGTTTTGGAGATACTTGCTAACATGCATAAAATTCCTCTCATATTACTCAGTAACCAAACACAGCAAGATGTGTACCTGGTTAATTTTGATTTTTGTGTTTCTTTCCCTCACACAGCAGCTCTTAAAAGTGTTAGTCCCCAGTGTGTCAGTCTACGTGTACACAGCTGCTATGCCAGCCTGGGGCCACAGAGACCTATGAGCAGCAGCAATGTAAGGCGGGTTCACTGTGATTACGTCTCTCTGGGATGATGTTCAACCATACTGCTATTTCAGCTACTTTAAGTGCCCCTCCTAACCTTGGAAATTCCCTGGCTGGCATGAGTGGTATGCTGGTAAGCAAATGAAACAGAATCAGACAAATGTGATTTCAAATCTCAAGTCCACCATGTGATACTTGTTCTGTGACCTGGAGCAAATGACCTTATCTCTTTCTCAGATTTCTGATTATTTAAATAAAATGATTGGAGAATTAAGATAAGGCAAGATGGGTTATTGCTGATTTTCTCACAAACATTAAGGATTGACAATTTTGTGGGCAGAGCCCTCTATCTGAGGGATTTCCCTTGTGAGGCTAGTTGCTGCAGAAGAGAGGCTCTCTCTTTAAGCCCACTCGGCAGGTGAACACACTACCATCCCCTTATGTGGGACATGACTCCCAGGGGTGTAAATCCCCCTGGAAACGTGGGACATGACTCCTGGTGATGAGCCTGGACTCACCACTTTGGGACTGAGAAAATCTTCTTGACCAAAAGGGGGAAGGGAGATGAAACAAAATAAGGTTTCAGTGGCTGAGAGATTTCAAATGGAGTCAAGAGGTCACTCTGGAGGGTATTCTTATGCACTATATAGATATCACTTTTTAGTTTTTAGTGTATTGGAATGGCTAGAGGGAACTGCCTGGAGCTGTCGAGCTGCAACCCAGTGACCTTGATTCTGGAAGATGACTGTATAACTATGTAGCTTGCACAGTGTGACTGTGTGATTATGAAAACCCTGTGGCTCGCATTTCCTTTGTATGGACAGAGGAGTGAGAAAATGGGGACAAAATTAAATGAAGAATAGGGTGGGATGGAGGGGATGGAAAGTTTTGGGTGTTCTTTTTTGCTTTTATTTTTATTTTGGAGTAAGGAAAAGGTTCAAAAATTGATTCTGGTGATGAACGCACAACTGTATGATGGTGCTGTGAATGACTGTATACTGTGGATGACTGTAGGGTGTGTGAATATATCTCAATAAAACTGCATTAAAATAAAAGACAAGGCAAGATATGGAGGTAGCACAGAGCAGGGGCTTAATAAATGAATAAATGGCAGTTCCCTCCCTCCAGGCCATGTGTGGACTTCCACAGGTGGCAGCACATCCTAACACACAAACGTTTTTCAACAAAGTCTGCAATCTGCTTTAACGGGTATTTATTGTGTATCAACAGTATAATTAGAATAAAATTGGCATTGGTCTCCCCATAAAGAGAAGAGAAAAAAATCAGGGGAGAATAAGAAAGAAAAATATAAGAAAAACCCTAAATTGATGACAAAAGTTTAATATTCTGTTAGTCAGATACTTCTAAAACTTGCAGTGTTCTGCCAGGCCCACTCAGCAGGGACTATATTCTTCTCCTTGGCTTATAGTACACTGTACAGCCTCTAATCCAGAAATCAATGCAAAACAAAACCAACAGGCATTAAAGTATTAAACATATGTTATTAAGAGGTCTTCCACATAATGTGGCAGATACAATATCTTGGACATGCAGGCATCTTTACGACATCCTTATCACTCTTACTGCTTATTCTTCTCAAAAATTATTGCAGCAAACAGACAAAGACAACTGTCAATATTTCCCTTCACCCAAGCTCACAGACAGTCTTCCTTTCCTATACTCACCTTGGCTTGGAAAATACTTAGTGCAGAACAGATTAGTCATTCTGCATTCTATTGACTAAGCCACACTACATCAGGGTCACACGGGGTGTGCTTTGTGGAAAGTGAAGCAATCCAGGACTGCAAAAAATTACTAAAAATACATGCAGAAATTTCAGTACTTTTTTATCTTGTTATTAACATTCCGGCTGTGAGTCCTGAAACATACTGCCCAAGGGCAATAACAAATCCTAGGACTGGGAAAATGAAAATGGAATATTAACTGTATTAGAATGAAGGTTGGTGGCACACAGGTGTTCTCAGTTCTAGACTTTTCAGGACGTGGATGTTAGTAAGATAAGACTGACCTAGAGAGGAAAACAATTCAGTCATATCTTACTTAACTCCAGGAAAATCCACATAAATGAAGGCTGCTAAAGAGGTAAATTGCTCAGCTTTTCCATCTTTGGCAAAGCAAATATGGTTTTTCAGGATTCAAAGTTGTGGAAAACTATATAAGAGAAGGACTAGAAAAGTGACTGCCAACCTTCCTTACTATAGCACCAATTGGGGGGGTCAATGAGACAAGTCTGTAACTTGTTTCAAACTTCAAGGTGTGTTAAGAATCACCTGGAGAGCCTTTTTAAAATGTTGATTTCCCATGCCATGTCCAGAGGTGTGATTCAGTAGGTACAAAGTAAGAGCAAGGAATCCACATTTTTAACAAGCTCCCCTGATACTGTGATACAGGTGGTTCTTGGAGCACACTTTGATAAACTTTGAAAAAGTATGAAATAGAATCAAAGTAGGCAATGATTTGCTTTGGAGGAAAAAAAAAAAAGAAGAAGAAATTTAAATAATACAAAACCAGTCATTTTTCCCTGGGAACCAGGCTAGGTGACAAAGCTCTCAGAGCATACTTAGTATACATTTGCTTAGTGAATGAATGACTGTCTTCATAGTTAGATAATAATCACGAATTATTGATTACTTATATAATCCTCAACAACTCTATGAAATAGGTACTACTGCTACTACTATCCTCATTAGAAAGACGAGGAAACTGATGCATAGAGAGATTAAGTAACCTTTTACACAGGTAAAAAATTGTGGAGCTAAGTCAGTCAATGAGTTAGTTGGGGGCTGATGATTTGTGGGCATTTTTACTAAGAGGGGACACAATAGCTGCTTCTGCCTTTGAGAAATCAGCCCTAAAAATGGCCTTTCCCTGTTTATCTTAACCACAAAAAAAGCTTTGGTGAATTCTCACCAAATCAACAACTGGCCAAGTGGAGGAGATTTCTGTTTTGTTTTTGTTATTTCTTATCCATGCAATTAATTTCCAACAATTTAACATGCACCCACTGCTCTAGCTAAACGAGTCTCTCTAGATACCAAGCACACTAGGATCATTCAAACCCCATATCTTTACTCCCACCATTTCTTCACCAGAAGAGTATGCCTTTCCCTAACCTTTATTCAAGGTCTGGTTTGACTTCCACTACCTTCATGAAACCTATTTGGATGATGATACATCTAACCCTCCTTCTCATCTCTCATCTCTGCTGCTTCTCTGCTTCTTCTGCTGTGCCCAGAATGCTTCACTGTCAAAATAAATCTACAGAAAAGGGTGTGTATAAACCTAGAGAATTAGTCCAAAGAAAGAGACAATCCCAAGATTTTTCTTAGAACAGGATATGATGGGCAGCACACTATATGCTAGGGGCAATCCAGTGGGAAAACAGTGGGGTGAGGGTACTGTGCATGTACTTGCAGGGCCTGGGCAACATGAGCCAGACAGAGGACAATCAACAGGGACAGTCACACTACCAAGGAAACTGGATCTCCTCACCCGGGAACAGGGCAGATGCAGGTCATGTTTAACTTGCTGGGATTTTGAAAAGCCCTAGAAATAAACTGGGAGGGTGGCCATGTGGCCGACCAACACCTGCTTGTACTTTCAAGCCATAGTTAAGGAATGGCAAGGGCTGAAAGCCAACCAAGTTCATACCATCACAATCTGGCCCTGGAAGGTGGCATCAATGAACTCGACAGTGGAGGTCTTACGCTCACAGATTCCTCACTTTACCGATGCATTCTCTCTCCCTCACTCCCTCTCTCCCTTCCTCCCTCTCCCACTGCCCTCTCTCCTCACTGCCTCTGTGTATGCTGTGCTCTTCCGCTGCCCCTGGTAAAGTGTTACTCAGTTTAGACATTTCCTTTTTTAGGAGGACATCCCTGACACTTGGAGGCAGAATTGGATTCCTCTCCTATATTCTCCAAAGGGATTCTTTATCACACTTAACTGCTTTCTTCAGAATTGCTTATCTCTCCTACTAGCCTGTGAGCACCATGAGGCAGGGTGGTTTACTATCTGTTTTGTTCCTATTGGCTAGCAAAGGGCCTAGCACATGGTAGAAGCTTAGTAAATGGTTGCGGAATGAGACAATGAATAAATGGATCGATGAATAAATAAACCAGAAAACTATGCCTTGGAAATGTTCATGGTCACACAGTAGGTTCATGGCAGAGCCATTCTAAAAGATTTATTTTACTTGTTGGTCTCTCTGTAGCAGTGAGAAGTGCCTAACAGGAAAGACCATTACTTGATATCTTCTGCAATCCCAGACCAATGCAGATCATTAAAAGAGGCATAAGAGAACCCATATCTCTTACTTACAAGTTTTAGCACATAGTCTCAGTAACTGACTCAATTATCTCCTAATATTGATTCCACACTCAACAAATTAGGACCACACTGATTTCTAAAATAACAATGCAACTCTAGTTAGATGAGAAGCTCAAAAATCATACCCCAAAAAATGCTATCCTCAGGAAACCAAAGATCATTTCTGCTTGTAACTACAGTTTATACTACCTTCTTTAGTGAAAATACCTTTTCCAATTTGGAACATCACTGAAATTCAATTGTTTCAGTCAAGAGGGCTGGCATAAATTAATTAATATAGAGCTTCCAATGATACTCAAAATATTCAAAATTTCAATATTCCTATGCTCAGTAACAAGAAACTCTAAGAACGTCTTAATAGTAGCTATGACATGGCAGTCTTTTTGGGGGGCTTAATGTTATTTATGCATGGAAAAAAGCTGATAACATGACTCTTTGGCTGAGCTTGGTTCATTAACATGAAGTTAAAAGAAGCAACTAGCAACCACCTCCATGCATTTCGCATGACTTTTTTTTTTTTTTTAATCATGCCTAAGTTCCTAGAAGAAATCCCATTTTACCTTATAAGAGAAAGAACAAAAAGACAAGAAATAATTATTTGCCGCTTCTAATCTCCCTATCTCCACATCTTCACAGCATGTGCTAAATTAGAAGAATGAGCTTTTCTTTTTCTCCTCTACCTGCCATCTGTTATTTGAAATGCTTTTACAAATTCTTCTCAAGACCTCAAATCAGATTTTTTGCTTCCATGACTTAATTCTTGAACCTGGCCATCAAAAGTAAAAAAGTACCTGTATTATGTAAAAATTTAAGAGAAACCACTACAAAGCTGTACTGCATCATGTCACAAGATTCTAGTTGGTGTTAGATTACTGCAACAAATCAGATTTAGAGAATGAGCCTAGATCTTAGTTCAAATAACTGCAACTCCTATTTTTGTTAATATTTTTTCCTTAAGATGGAAACATTTTCAAGCAGGTGGCTGTTTTTTGTTTTTTAATTATTATTCCTTAAGGTTTCACTATAGTCCTTGCAATTAATTTGTTTAATGTAAATGTGTCTCTAATGGATAATTTCATTGGAATTGTGCTGCTATTTTATTTGCACCATTATTTTAATTAATGAGGGTCATTCATCATTTTACTAGAGATTTTTTTTTGTCTGTATTTGAGGGGGCTACTGTTCTCTTTTCAGTACTTTCAAAATTCAAAAATAATGATGCTCACTATTCTACTTATATACTTTGGGTGCTGTACAAGATGAAAATCATTTTCTATTTTTTCCAATCTCCAATTTTGCTAATGTCTTTTCATAGGCAGAAGAGAAATGTATTATTATCAGAGTCCCCAAAATGTCTTTCTCACTAACCTTCAAATTCATCCTTTAATAATTTAAGTGAAAGCAATAGTTTTCAAAGACTTTTTATACCACAAATGCTATGGTGAAGCAATAGATCCTATTAGTTCAGTATGAATGGGCCCTGAGCAACAGGAAGGAAAGATAAGAGCAATTACTGTGACCTATTCTGATAGGAAGAAAGAGGCAGATATTCTTCCCCCACCCTTCTTCGTCTTTTTTTTTTTTTTAAATCCAGTTTTATTGAAATATATTCACATACCATACAATCATCCATGGTATACAATGAACTGTTCACAGTATGATCATATAGTTATGCATTCATCACCACAATCTATTTCTCAACATCTTCTTCACATCAGAAAGAATCGGAATAAGAATAAAAAATAAAAGTAAAAAAAGAACACCCAAACCATCCCCCCCATCCCACCCTATTTGTCATTCAGTTTCTGTTCCCCCTTTTCTACCCATCCATCCACACACTAGACAAAGGGAGCGTGATCCACAAGGCCTTCACAATCACACTGTCACCCCTTGTAATCTACATTATTATACAGTTGTCTTCAGGAGTCCAGACTGCTGGGTTGGAGTTTGGTAGTTTCAGGTATCTACTTCTAGCTATTCCAATACATTAAAACCTAAGAGGTGTTATCTATATAGTGCATAACAATGTCCACTAGAGTGACCTCTCGACTCCACTTGAAATCTCTCAGCCACTGAAATTATTTCGTCTCATTTTGCATCCCCCTTTTGGTCAAGAAGATATTCTCAATCCCACGATGCCAGGTCCAGATTCATCTCCTGGAGCCACATCCTGCCTTGCCAGGGAGATTTACACACCTGGGAGTTGGGTCCCACGTAGTGGGGAGGGCAGTGAGCTCACCTGCTGAGGTGGCTCAGTTAGAGAGAGAGAGGGCCACATCTGAGCAACAAAGAGGCACTCCAGGGGACACTCTTAGGCACAATCATACACAAGGTTGGCCTCTCCTTTGCAGCAACAAGCCCCACAAGGGCGAGTCACACGATAGAGGGCTCGGCACACAAACCGTCAGTCCCAATGTTTGTGACAACATCAACATCCAGCCAAGTGAGGAAGTCCAACACTTCCGCACCTTCCCCCAGCTCCTCAGGGAGTGGAGGAGGGGCTGTAAATATATTTTTTATTCTCTGCCCAAATTACTTTGGGTTGTGTCACTATTTCACTCTAACCCATACCAACTCACCGTATCTCACTTCCTATTCAAAGCTCCATGCAATCGTGGTGTTTGACTAAACCGACTGTAGAGTTATACTATTTAGAAAATATAGATTCTGCACCAAATAGACATCTCTTCCCTTGGTCTCACATGGAAGTTGAAGTTTTAAACTACAGTCAGTTTTGACCTTTACCCTTTGACCTGGTTTGCCCTAGTCTTAACCAGATCTGCTTCATTCATATCACTAATTGAAGTCTGGGCTCTTTTTCAGCTTTTTCTTAACAGTTGCTGTATGCACTAATACTGACATTCATATCTGCCGAGCTCTAGCTCCGAGTTTCAGGTGTCTCAGAGATATGCATTGTTCCAGAGACCAATCAGGTCATACACTAAGGGATCAGCATCTCAAAGTTTAGAGACAGGCATTACAATTCAGGGATAGAGTTGACTGCGGTAAGAGCTTACAATCTAGGGACCATTATAATAATGAAGCCCACATTAGGCTATGTTCTAAGATTCAATTTCTGAGTTTACACATTGTAGTTAGTCCATATTGGCGAGGCATTATAGTGCCTGCCTTTATTTCTGGCGTACTTCACTCAAATACTGTGTACAGGATCCATTCACCTTGTTGTGTGTCTCACAGCTTCACTCCTTCTCGTATTACTCAATATTCCATTGTATGCATACGTCACAGTTCACCATTCTGTTCCTCAGTCCATGTGCCCCTAGGTCATCTCCACCCATTGCAAATCATGATTGCTGCCTCCATGAACACCAGTCCGCAAATGTCCATTCACGTCTCCACTCTCAGATCTTCAAATGACATACCCCATAATGAGGTTGCAGGACCTTATAGTCCCCACATACTTAACTTTTTGTGGAACCACCCCAATGACCTTCAGAAAGGCTACACCATTCTACCTACTTATCAATAGTAGATAGGTACATCCCTCTCACCATGTTTTCTCCAACACTTTTACTACTACATATATTCCTTCCTACAATTTTACAGAGCTACATTCACATACCATACATTTATCCACAGTGCACAACCCACCCTTCTTCTGTTTGCTCTGCCCATAACTAACAGCTCAAAATGCTAAGGCCCCTCAGATCATCTAAAAATGTTCATCCATTTAACTATCCATTGTCAATTTCTATCACAACAACTGCTACAAATATTATTTATTGAGATCTTACTGTGTATTTCAAGTATAATTCTAAGTAATTTAGATGTATTGGTTCATAACAATCCCATATAGCTAATGGTATTATTCCTATTTTACAGATGAAGAAACTGAGGCTTAGAGAAGACAAGTGACAAGTGACTAAAATGGGAATGGAACTTAGATTTGTTTGACTCAAAAAATGTGAACTTAAATAATATTTCTGCCTTTAGGGTTAAGCAGCCTCAATCACAACTCTCAAAATACTAATGAATTTAAGGTACTTCTTTAAGTTTTTATGAAGATACTTCTTTAAGTTTCATGCAAGATTGATTTTTATAAACCCTATTCATGCATGCTTAGCACCAATACTAGAATGAGAGATCACCTAGTAATCCACTAGATTCCTTATTAAGGAAAAAACCCATATACTATAAACTCAATTTTATGAGTCTCAAAGAGGACAACTACATCATATTTATGAGGAAATCCATTTCTTTCCATGACTACCTCTACCTTTCCCGGCTAGGTTTCTTAATTGTAATTAAACTTTATCTCCTATTCACCCTGCCTGAACCGATCTTGAATTCCTACAGCCAGGATTCCCTGCTTGCCCAGGTACTCATCTGCCTTTCCCCTACCCTTTATACCTTACAAATCTAAGGACAAATAGTTATAAACAGAGAACACACCATTCCACATATTTCTATTTTGTTCACGTCACATTTTGCAGTGCAGTTCAGAAACAGGCAAGTTGTTTGGAGAGTAACAACATAGAAGAAGATTCATAAAGTCTAGCTTACTTTTCCTTATTTGTCAGAGGGGAAGAAATTGGAGCTACAAACAGAAAAGTCAGCTATACAGGGAAAAGTATTTGCTGAGCTTTAGAGAGTTACAAGAAATGAGGGGATGTTTGCAGAGATGAAAACCCAGAGAAAAAAACATTAGAAAAGCTATTTACCCTGTTAACCTGCCAGAGAGAATTGGAAGTTCTAAAAGATAAACGTATTGCTATATTTGTGTGCAAACACAAAATAGTGCAAAAAGTAGAAAAAAAAAAAAAAAAAAAGTCCCACAGACCTCTCAAAAAATTACCTTTGAGCATAGCTTTGTAAGTAAGGGATGTCTTCATTCAGTGCATATTTTCAACTGTGATAGACAAGTAAGTTGAGAATTATTTTATCATGGTGAAGTACAGAGGCTTGCCTTGGCTCTTTAATGGAAAATAAGCTTCTGAAAGCTAGGTTTAGGTTTCGGGTTCCAGACCCAATCAAAGTAATAAAAAACCTGAGAACACCTACCTATAAATACAAAGAATTGTTTTTGTTAATATTAGCAATAATCTCCTTCCTCGCTGAAAATGCATCAGAAGACATCCTCAGGCCCACCACTATCTATAGAAAATGCCACATACAACAGCTCCAGTTATAGATGAAACAAGTAAATTTATAAGGTTTCAAAATCCTTAAAGGACATGATCTCATATTTACTAATATTGCCCTTGTCCCAAAATTTACCCTAATTAAAAAAAAAATAGTAAGCATTGCCAAAGTATGTAATTAATAGCTTTAAAATCGTAAAATTTCTATGTCCTGGAGAGTTTATTTCTTGTTTTCCTTCTTTGCAATCAGGAAAAACCAGGGCTAATATTTAAATCCCAAAAGGTCTACTTTAATACAGTATCTAGTCTATGAGCTTTAGGATATTGCCAAAAGAGCATTAAAGCTATTTTCATATTTATATCTATAAGTAAAAATTAGTATTATGAAAGAAAGATTGAAGACATTGGAAAACTGGGTAACAATGAGAATTCCATATAACAGTGAAAACAGCTGATTGTTTTGAAGAGGACAGAACAACTAAGACCAAGTTAAGCCCTTTGTCCTGGTGCTGCTTCTTCCCCTCGGAAACTCCTGTCACACTCTTCTTTCTTCTTTATGTGGTTTTCCTTTGACACTCTCCACTCTTCAGTCCCCTTTGCTACATTCCCTCTGCTAAGAGGCTTAAAAGGACCTGAGTTTGTTGTTTGTTGTAAACAATTGTTGTAGTAAAAAAGCACTATAATCTCTATATTATGATAAAAGACAAATTAAGTAGCTTATCTTTTTCAAAGGAAGGAAGAAAGGAAACGAGGGAGGGAGGGAGGAAACTGTATTAATACACAGTATGTGGCCTTCAATTTATTTTTGGATAATCAAAACAGAAAATCTGTCTTCCCTCTCCCATTTATCTTCATTGAAGGATACTGATTTTCTAGGTTATGGGTGACAGTAATCACATTTTATATTTTTCACATATAAATTTCAAAAAAATACATCCTTATAGCAAGAGCGCTTATGCTGGTAGATTTCAATCTACACTGAGAAAATTTACTGTGGATGTCACAGAGAGAATGGCATTTATAAACCATGAACATCATAACCAAATTATCTGAGAAAGGAGATAAATCAGCTTTTCTGTTCACCCCCAAGCTAATAATGAAACAGTCTACCAACTCCTCCAGTCTTTTTTTTCCTTCCTTTGGGATGTACAATAATGCCCATTCCAGGAAGGAAGCTAACCAATCACAATATTGAGAATGCTTTATTTATAAGCTAAAATGAATAACTTCTCTGCTGCAGCATAAAATTACCTGGAAGATAAGACTATTTCTCCTGGTTGTTTCACCTCTTTGAATTTCTTCCACTGCAGGTATTTTACAGATTAGAGGCAATTCCCTAAGCAGTGAATAACCAGCAACTTAGGTTACTAATTATATCTTATGATAGGAATACTACTCCATATTTGGGACTCCACACTGCATGAGAAATTAGCCAGGATTATTAGTATAAAATGTCAATATAAGATTCACTTCACTGTTTCAAGGCATAACTACCGTAGTCGGGAACCTTGAAACAGCCACTCCATTAGTTTTAGGTGTACTAATTGGGATTGATCATTTAGATCCTGTAAAATACACAGACACAAATGCATACCAGGTAAACTTTTGGCTCTTTCTTTGAGAAAATACCTATTTGAATATTAAAAGTAAGACTAAATATTCTTAAAAGGTCCCAATTTTCATTCTAGAAAGGAAATAAGCAACCTTATGTTGCTACCACTGGGAGGAACAATTGAGTTTAAAGCTCTATTTCACAAATTAAATTCTGGCTGCATCTTATCATCAAGACTTTTTTTTCCCTTCGCAGCCCCAGAAATACATTTCAGAGCCAATGTTCCCAAGTGAAAACATACAGTATTTAGACAAGCTGTAATTCGCTAGTAATGTTACCATGTAATCATTTCACACATGATTGCTAATCATACCATGTGAGGGAAATCTCTAAGCTAGGGTACATATATATACATATGGCCATAAAATTGAATTGCCATACTGATAAAGGAAAAATGGTAAATAAAAGAGTGTGTTCTCAGAGGGTTCAGGGTATTAATAAAGTCTGTTTGACATAGGTTTGGATCGTTACAGAAGGGTAGGAACCTGGAAAATAACAGAATCTTAGGAATATAAATGCCTTCTTTCTCTTATTCCTGACATGCTTAGCTAAAATTATTTTTCTCCCAAAGCAATGATATAATATTCGATAGGATCCCATTCAGTCAGTTATCACAGTAATATCTAAGGACCAAGCTCTTAAAATGATTTATTGAGGTCCATTCCAATAGTTTTCCCACCACATCACACACTCCCTCCTAACACCCTCCCAAGCTTCTCACTAATGGGTAGCCACAGAGATAACAGAGTGGAACTACACCAGAACTTCTGAGTGCTTTCCCTTGCTGAGAAGCAGTGCATGTCATTCAAATTCCATTTTTTTCCTCTTGTTCAATAGGAATGACATAGAAGCTGGTGACTGAAAGCATTAGTGAGGCTTACATAGAAAAACGCCAAGGGAAACACGCTGAATAGGCACACCAATCCCTCCCTTCTTCAAAAACACAAATGAGCATGGAAGAAGTCAAAATTATAAATAATCTTTAGTGGTAAAAAAAAAAAAAAAAAGTAATAATACTTCACACATGGCAGGATATGGCAGAGCCAGCTCGTGAAATGCTTAGCTATCAAATTAATTCCAGTTGGCTGGGATATGAACCTTGTCACATATATTGAAAACTAGATGAAACATAACTAAATATAATGATAAAGAGCAATGAAAGTTGCACTGGAAAAGTAATCATGAAGCTTCAGGCATGTTTAATGATTTTGTCAATATCTGGAGAAGAGGAATTCCAGGGAACTAGAAAAACCTCAGGGACTAGTTTGAGGGATTTTGCACACATTAGGAAGAAATTATACAAAAGGCTTGCAATACCAATACTTTTTAAAAAAGGAAGGAGATTATTATTTTAAAATAATCAGCTCAAGAAAACACCAAACCAAATTTAGAAGCCTAAAATGATTTTTTCTTTATGGGTGGCATAATGAGACTTCAAACACTACAAAAGAGTCTACTGAAGAATCACTGCAGGCAGCTATGAATATCAGCATTTCCCCATACAGCAAATGTTAAGAGTCTGAAAAAGAGATCAGACTTTAAGTAGTGACATGAATGAAATGGACTTGGTTCAGACAAAGGTAAATCAGACTAAAGGTAAAGGACAATAGTGACGGTGTTTTAAAACCTCAACCTCTGTGTGAGACAAAAGGAAGAGATGTTTATTAGGTGTAACATCTGTATTTTCTGTAACACACTATATAACTTAACTTGTATGGTCAGTTTATTCAAACACCATAATTACATGAAACTTTGAATAGGAAATGAAATCTGCTTGGTTTATACAGGTTAATGTGAAGCCCTGACACATCCCAGAATAATTTGGGCAGAGAATAAAAACATATTTGCAAAGCCCCTTTGAGGGACTGGTGGAAAATGTGGAAATAGTAATCTTCCCCACCTGGGGAATTACTGATACTCTCACAAGCGTTGGGGACTACCAATTTAGAAAGGTGAGCCCTTGATCTTGGGGCTTGCCCTTATGAAGTTTGTTACTGCAAAGGAGAGGCTAAGTCTACTTAAAATTGTGCTAAGAGTCACCCCCACAGATCTTCTTTTGTTGCTCAGATGTGGCCTCTCTCTAACCAACTCAGCAGATAAACTCACAGCCCTCCCCTCTATGTGGGACATGACTCCCAGGGGTGTAAATCTCCCCGGCAATGTGGGACATGACTCGCAGGGATGAGCTTGGCCCTGGCATCATGGGATTGCGGAAGTTTTCTTGACCAAAAGACGGAAGAAAAATGAAACAAAATAAAGTTTCAGTGGCCGAGAGATTTCAAATGGAGTCGAGGGGTCATTGTGGAGGTTATTCTTATGTGTTATGTAGATATCCCTTTATAGTTTATAGTGTATTGGTATAGCTAGAAGGAAATGCCTGAAACTAATGAACTGAAATCCAGTAGCCTTTATTCTTGAAGACTATTATCTAACTATATAGCTTACACTACATGACCATGTGATTGTGAAAAACTTGTGGCTCCCACTCCCGTAATCCAGTGTATGGAAAGACGAGTAGAAAAATGAGGACAAAAAGTAAACGAATTATAGGGAGGGATGGGGGATATGGGATGTTTTGTGTGCTCTTTTTAATTTTAATTTTTATTCTTTTTTTTGTGTGGTAATGAAAATGTTCAAAAATTGATCGTGGTGATGAATGCACAACTATATAATGGCACTGTGAACAACTGACTGTACACTGTGGATGACTGTATGGTTTGTGAATATAGCTCAATAAAATTGAATTTAAAAAAAAAAGAATCATTGCAGCATAGAATTATCCACCATATAGAAAAATCATTCCTTTCATTTCTCTTTCTTCATGATATTAAAGGCACCAGATATGCTTACAGGTACATTAAAAGAAATAAATAAGAAAAATTAAATAATCCTATTGCCTTTCTTTTATAATTGTTTCTGGCATTGTTTTTCTACACCCTCAGCTTTTAACAGCTCCTCAAACAAAATACTCTATCACCTGCTTCCTATTGTTTTTAGAAAGGTATAAACACTAAATGCACAAATAAATGAAGTTTTAAAATTAATGAAGTACTGAATCAAACTTCTAATCCTTCACTAAAACTTTTCCAAATAAATATATATATGCATCATTCTTCCTCATGTAAAAACAAGGTTAGCAAGATGGCACTAACAAACAGCCCAGGTAAGCTGAAATTGTTTTCCTACTTTAAAATAAGTAGTAAGGAATATAGCATACATTGGAAGACATGTCTTTAAAGCTAATCAATACTATCATGGAGACTAATATATTTAAGAGCAATATTAAACTTACTATATCTCATGGAGGGAAATAAAGGGCCCACAAAAGAAGAAGTTTAAGAAACAACAGAAAGCTACAAAATATAGAGAAATGTATGTCTAGAAGGTAATGCTGATGGAGAATATTTATACAGACTTTCCTGCAGGGATTACTAGTGATTCTCTAAAGTTTTCATTTCATTTCCTATAAGATCCAAAGCTATTTGGAAATCACAATAGCCTCCTTTCCTACAATAGAGATGTCCCTAATGTATGTAGACAATTTTTCTTTTAAATAAATTAAATTATATTTTCAATGGAGGCTTGGAAATTTATCCTGGGCAATTCCATCTATAAATCATAAAAGTCTATAAGTTATGCAAATAATTATACACAAATGAACAATTAAATTAATAATGTTTTCTTCTAAACTGGCCCAGCTATTTTTAAATTCTTATCTTTTGTTTTGTTTTTAATTTTATTGTGGTAGAATACATACATAACAAAATTTCCCATTTTAACCATTTTTAAGTGAACAATTCAGTGGTATCAAGTACATGTATAATGTTGTGCTACCTTCACCACCACCCATTAATGAAATTTTCATCACTCTAAACAGAAATTCTGAACTTATTAAGCAATCACTCCTCATCCTTTCAGCCCCTGGTAACCTCTAATCTACTTTCTGTTTCTATGAATTTTCTTATTCTACACATTTTATATAAGTAGAATCATACAATATTTGTCCTTTTGTGTCTGGCTTATTACATTCAGCATAATGTTTTCAAGGTTCATCCATGTAGCATGTATCAGAATTTCATTCCTTTTTATGACTGAATAATATTCATGGTACAGATATACCACATTTTGTTTATCCATTCATCTGACGATGGACAGTTTTTGCTATTGTGAACAATGTTGCTATGAAGACTGGTTTGTAAGTATCTGTTTGAGTCTCTAATTCCAATTCTTTTGACTATATACATATAAGTGGAATTTCCAGGTCATATGGTAATTCTATATTAGATTTTTTGAGGAACCACCAGACTGTTTTCCACAGCAGCTGCATCATTTTACATCCTACTAACAATGTATGAGGGTTCCAATTTCTCCAGATACTCACCAACACTTGTTACTTTCTGTTTTATTAATAATACCCATCCTAGTGGTAGGGAAGTGGTATCTTACCATGGTAGATTCTTTTCTTTTAGAAGCAAAATTAAGAGAGAGTTGTAGTGATTAGATTAGAATACAAAGAGAAAGTGTTCTGTGGTTCTGCTCTTGACCAGCCTATGATGACTCTGGGATCCAGAGCTGGTCATATTATGTCTTTTCATTATCATTTTTTGAAGTGACTACTGAATACTGAGTTTTCCAACAGAATTATGTTTATGAACTGCTTCCAAACTGTCTTACTGAAACGATATTTCAGAGTTAAACAGACCAATTAGAGCCATTGTGGAAGAATCCTAGAATCTAAGAAACATTCTGTTTTAAGGGTTTGAATGGAGACAAACACTTGCAAAATGGAATAGAAAATAAGGGCTCTGGTGCTTCTGCCTAAGCTTAAATCCTAACTGCTCCATTTACAATAGCGTGTTCATGGTCAAGTTATTTCAACTCTCTATGCCTCAGTTCCCTTAGTTATAAAATGGGGATGATTATATAATGGCATCTACCTACTAAGACTGCTGTGAAGACTGAATTAAACAACACATGGAAATCATTTATAATAAGACTGGACATATCACTAGGGTTCAATAATTTTAGCTATTTTTATTACAATTTAATTAAGTTAGTGAGACCTTTACAGATACATAAGCAGATTGCAAAAGTGTGACCCAGAATGTATGCATAGACAAAAAGTTCCATTAATTAGTTCCATCTAATTGCCTCAGTATACATTCAGTTTGTATACTATTATTTACAATGTCTGTAAATAATTATGAATGCTTGTAAACTATTATTTACTTCCTATATATATTTATACCTTAATCCAAAATTCAAGGATTCAGAATGTATGCTCATTACTATTTCTAGATACAAGCAAGAAATAATATTAATATTCCAGAAATTCAATATTTGCATGGCATCACACTTTTGGTGGCAAAGTGGATATGAGCAATGCAAGCAAAATCACTAGGATTGCATTAATAATCTGGCTCTTTATGGCTTCAGTGACAGGTATTCCTGGAATTTGCTGTGATAAAGAGTACAGTCAGAGTTGATTCATTAAGGACCATGCCTGCTACCTTAATGTGATCCCTCAAGTAATTCAATCATGTTTGTTTGGGAGAGGCTTTAAGATGTCTTAGGGACATTCAAATATCAGAGTTTGTTCAGATATGCTAATATAGTTCAATTATAGAGGGGTTTCCTGATTGCATTAGAAATCCATCCATCTTTCCCTTCCTGTCTTTGCAGAGGACATACCGCTGTTATGTCACAACCAAATGCAAACATCTCCAGAGATGGGGTTGCTAATTATATATATATATATTTTTTTTATCTTCATTTTATTGAGATATATTCACATACCACGCAGTCATACAAAACAAATCATACTTTCGATTGTTCACAGTACCATTACATAGTTGTACATTCATCACCTAAATCAATCCCTGACACCTTCATTAGCACACACACAAAAATAACAAGAATAATAATTAGAGAGAAAAAGAGCAATTGAAGTAAAAAAGAACACTGGGTACCTTTGTCTGTTTGTTTCCTTCCCCTATTTTTCTACTCATCCATCCATAAACTAGACAAAGTGGAGTGTGGTACTTATGTCTTTCCCAATCCCATTGTCACCCCTCATAAGCTACATTTTTATACAACTGTCTGCGAGATTCATGGGTTCTGGGTTGTAGTTTGATAGTTTCAGGTATCCACCACCAGCTACCCCAATTCTTTAGAACCTAAAAAGGGTTGTCTAAAGTGTGCGTAAGAGTGCCCACCAGAGTGACCTCTCGGCTCCTTTTGGAATCTCTCTGCTACTGAAGCTTATTTCATTTCCTTTCACATCCCCCTTTTGCTGAAGAAGATGTTCTCCGTCCCACGATGCCGGGTCTACATTCTTCCCCAGGAGTCATATTCCACGTTGCCAGGGAGATTCACTCCCCTGGGTGTCTGATCCCACGTAGGGGGGAGGGCAGTGATTTCAACTTTCAAGTTGGCTTAGCCAGAGAGAGAGGGCCACATCTGAGCAACAAAGAGGCATTCAGGAGGAGGCTCTTAGGCACAACCATAGGGAGGCCTAGCCTCTCCTTTGCAGCAACCATCTTCCCAAGGGTAAAACCTATGGCAGAGGGCTCAACCCATCAAACCACCAGTCCCCTATGTCTGTGGTCATGTTAGCAACCATCAAGGTGGGGTAGGCGAATACCCCTACATTCTCCACAGGCTCCTCAAGGGGGCACTACATCTTTTTTTCCTTGTTTTTCTTTTTTTATTTAAACTTTCCCTTCTTTTTTAAATCAACTGTATGAAAAAAAAGTTAAAAAGAAAACAAACATACAATAAAAGAACATTTCAAAGAGACCATAACAAGGGAGTAAGAAAAAGACAACTAACCCAAGATAACTGCTTAACTTCCAACATGTTCCTACTTTACCCGAAGAAAGTTACCTAATATAGCAACATTTCTGTGAACTTGTTCCTACTATATCCATCAGAAATTAACAGACCATACTCATTCCTGGGTATCCCCAGAACGTTAAATAGCTTATCTGTTCTTCTTGGATTATTGTTCCCCCTTCCTTAATTGCTCTCTATTGCTAGTTCCCCTACATTCTACATTATAAACCATTCGTTTTACATTTTTCAAAGTTCACATTAGTGGTACCATATAATATTTCTCTTTTTGTGCCTGGCTTATTTCGCTCAGCATTATGTCTTCAAGGTTCATCCATGTTGTCATATGTTTCACCAGATCGTTCCTTCTTACTACCGCGTAGTATTCCATCGTGTGTATATACCACATTTTATTTATCCACTCATCTGTTGAAGGACATTTGGGTTGTTTCCATCTCTTGGCAATTGTGAATAATGCTGCTATGAACATTGGCGTGCAGATATCTGTTCGTGTCACTGCTTTCCGATCTTCCAGGTATATACCGAGAAGTGCAATCGCTGGATCGAATGGTAACTCTATATCTAGTTTTCTAAGGAACTGCCAGACTGACTTCCAGAATGGCTGAACCATTATACAGTCCCACCAACAATGAATAAGAGTTCCAATTTCTCCACATCCCCTCCAGCATTTGTAATTTCCTGTTTATTTAATGGCAGCCATTCTAATCGGTGTTAGATGGTATCTCATTGTGGTCTTAATTTGCATCTCTCTAATAGCTAGTGAAGCTGAACATTTTTTCATGTGTTTCTTGGCCATTTGTATTTCCTCTTCAGAGAACTGTCTTTTCATATCTTTTGCCCAGTTTATAATTGGGCTGTCTGTACTATTGTCATTGAGTCGTAGGATTCCTTTATATATGCAAGATAGCAGTCTTTTGTCAGATACATGGTTTCCAAAAATTTTTTCCCATTGAGTTGGCTGCCTCTTTACCTTTTTGAGAAATTCCTTGGAGGTGCAGAAACTTCTAAGCTTGAGGAGTTCCCATTTATCTATTTTTTCTTTTGTTGCTTGTGCTTTGGGTGTAAAGTCTAGGAAGTGGCCGCCTAATACAAGGTCTTGAAGATGTTTTCCTACATTATCTTCTAGGAGTTTTATGGTACTTTCTTTTATATTGAGATCTTTGGTCCATTTTGAGTTAATTTTTGTGTAGGGGGTGAGGTAGGGGTCCTCTTTCATTCTTTTGGATATGGATATCCAACTCTCCCAGCCCCATTTGTTGAAAAGACCATTATGACTCAGTTCAGTGACTTTGGGGGCCTTATCAAAGATCAGTCGGCCATAGATCTGACGGTCTATCTCTGAATTCTCAATTAGATTCCATTGATCTATATGTCTATCTTTGTGCCAGTACCATGCTGTTTTGGCAACTGTGGCTTTATAATAAGCTTCAAAGTCAGGGAGTGTAAGTCCTCCCACTTCGTTTTTCTTTTTTAGAGTGTCTTTAGCAATTCGAGACATCTTCCCTTTCCAAATAAATTTGATAACTAGCTTTTCTAAGTCTGCAAAGTAGGTTGTTGGAATTTTGATTGGGATTGCATTGAATCTGTAGATGAGTTTGGGTAGAATTGACATCTTAATGACATTTAGTCTTCCTATCCATGAACATGGAATATTTTTCCATCTTTTAAGGTCCCCTTCTATTTCTTTTAGTAGAGTTATGTAGTTTTCTTTGTATAGGTCTTTTACATCTTTGGTTAAGTTTATTCCTAGGTACTTGATTTTTTTAGTTGCTATTGAAAATGGTATCTTTTTCTTGAGTGTCTCTTCAGTTTGTTCATTTCTAGCATATAGAAACATTACTGACTTATGTGCATTAATCTTGTATCCCGCTACTTTGCTAAATTTGTTTATTAGCTCTAGTAGCTGTATCGTCGATTTCTCAGGGTTTTCTAGATATAAGATCATATCATCTGCAAACAATGACAGTTTTACTTCTTCTTTTCCAATTTGGATGCCTTTTATTTCTTTGTCTTGCTGGATTGCCCTGGCTAGCATTTCCAGCACAATGTTGAATAACAGTGGTGACAGCGGGCATCCTTGTCTTGTTCCTGATCTTAGAGGGAAGGCTTTCAGTCTCTCACCATTGAGTACTATGCTGGCTGTGGGTTTTTCATATATGCTCTTTATCATGTTGAGGAAGTTTCCTTCAATTCCTACCTTTTGAAGTGTTTTTATCAAAAAGGGATGTTGGATTTTGTCAAATGCTTTTTCAGCATCTATTGAGATGATCAATTGATTTTTCCCTTTTGACTTGTTAATGTGTTGTAATACATTGATTGATTTTCTTATGTTGAACCATCCTTGCATGCCTGGAATGAACCCCACTTAGTCATGGTGTATGATTTTTTTAATGTGTGTTTGGATTCGATTTGCAAGTATTTTGTTGAGGATTTTTGCATCTATATTCATTAGGGAGATTGGCCGGTACTTTTCTTTTTTTTAGCATCTTTGCCTGGTTATGGTATTAGATTGATGTTAGCTTCATAAACTGAGTTAGGTAGTGTTCCATTTTCTTCAATGTTTTGAAAGAGTTTGAGTAAGACTGGTGTCAGTTCTTTCTGGAAAGTTTGGTAGAATTCCCCTGTGAAGCCATCTGGCCCTGGGCATTTATTTGTGGGAAGATTTTTGATGACTGATTGGATCTCTTTGCTTGCGATGGGTTGGTTGAGGTCTTCTATTTCCTCTCTAGTCAGTCTAGGTTGTTCATATGTTTCTAGGAAATTATCCATTTCTTCTACATTATCCAGTTTGTTGCCATACAGTTGTTCATAATATCCTCTTATAATTTTTTTAATTTCTTCAGGATCTGCAGTTATGTCACCTTTTTCATTCATTATTTTGTTTATATGGGTCTTCTCTCTTTTTGATTTTGTCAGTCTAGCTAGGGGCTTGTCAATCTTGTTGATCTTCTCAAAGAACCAACTTTTGGTGATATTTATCCTCTCTATTGTTTTTTTCTTCTCTATGTCATTTATTTCTGCTTTAATCCTTGTTATTTCTTTTCTTCTACTTGGTTTAGGATTCGTTTGCTGTTCATTTTCTAGCTTCTTCAGTTGATCCATTAGTTCTTTGATTTTGGCTCTTTCTTCCCTTTTAATGTATGCATTTAGTGCTATAAATTTCCCCCTTAGCACTGCTTTTGCTGCATCCCATAGGTTTTGGTATGTTGTGTTCTCATTTTCATTCGTCTCTATATATTTAGCAATTTCTCTTGCTATTTCTTCTTTAACCCACTGATTGTTTAGGAGTGTGTTGTTTAACCACCAGGTATTTGTGAATTTTCTAAGTCTCTGATGGTTATTGACTTCTAATTGTATTCCATTGTGGTCAGAGAATGTGCTTTGAATAATTTCAATCTTTTTAAATTTATTGAGGCTTGTTTTATGTCCCAGCATATGATCTATTCTGGAGAAAGTTTCATGAGCACTAGAAAAGTATGTGTATCCTGGTGATTTGGGATGTAATTTCTTGTATATGTCTGTTAAATCTAATTCATTTATCAGATTGTTTAGGTTTTCAGTTTCCTTATTGGTCTTCTGTCTGGTTGATCTATCTATAGGAGAGAGTGATGTGTTGAAGTCTCCCACAATTATTGTGGAAACATCAATTGCTTCCTTTAGTTTTGCCAGTGTTTCTCTCATGTATTTTGTGGCACCTTGATTGGGTGCATAGACATTTACGATTGTTGTTTCTTCTTGTTGAATTGCCCCTTTTATTAGTATGTAGTGGCCTTCTTTGTCTCTCAAAACATCCCTGGATTTAAAGTCTATTTTATCTGAGATTAATATTGCTACACCTGCTTTCTTTTGGCTGTAGCTTGCATGAAATATTTTCTTCAATCCTTTCACTTTCAGTTTCTTTGCGTCCCTGTGTCTAAGATGAGTCTCTTGTATGCAACATATTGATGGTTCATTTTTTTTGATCTATTCTGCGAATCTATATCTTTTAATTGGGGAGTTTAATCCATTTACATTCAACGTTATAACCATGAAGGCATTTCTAGAATCAGCCATCTTATCCTTTGGTTTATGTTTTTCATATATATTTTTCCCCTCTCTCTATTAATATCCTTAATTGTACCCATACCGAATCTCTTTAGTACTGAACCTTTCTCCAAGTCTCTCTGTCCTTTCCTTGTTTCTCTGTCTGTAGGGCTCCCTTTAGTATCTACAGTAGGGCAGGTCTCTTGTTAGCAAATTCTCTCAGCATTTGTTTGTCTGTGAAAAATTTAAGCTCTCCCTCAAATTTGAAGGAGAGCTTTGCTGGATAAAGTATTCTTGGCTGGAAATTTTTCTCACTCAATTTTAAATATATCGTGCCACTGCCTTCTTGCCTCCACGGTGGCTGCTGAGTGGTCACTACTTAGTCTTATGCTGTTTCCTTTGTATGTGGTGAATTGCTTTTCTCTTGCTGCTTTCAGAACTTGCTCCTTCTCTTCTGTGTTTGACAGTGTGATCAGAATATGTCTCGGAGTGGGTTTATTTGGATTTATTCTATTTGGAGTTCGCTGAGCATTTATGATTTGTGTATTTATGTTGTTTAGAAGATTTGGGAAGTTTTCCCCAACAATTTCTTTGAATATTCTTCCTAGACCTTTACCCTTTTCTTCCCCTTCTGGAACACCAATGAGTCTTATATTCGGACGTTACATATTATCCATCATATCCCTGAGGTCCATTTCGATTTTTTCAATTTTTTTCCCCATTCTTTCTTTTATGCTTTCATTTTCCATTCTGTCATCTTCCAGGTCACTGATTCATTGTTCAGCTTGCTCTAGTCTTATACTATGAGTGTCCAGAATCTTTTTAATTTGGTCAACAGTTTCTTTAATTTCCATAAGATCATCCATTTTTTTATTTAGTCTTGCAATGTCTTCTTTATGCTCTTCTAGGGTCTTCTTGATATCCTTTGTATCCCGTACTATGGTCTCATTGTTCATCTTTAGTTCTCTGAGTAGCTGCTCTAGGTGCTGTGTCTCTTCTGATCTTTTGATTTGGGTGCTTGGGCTTGGGTTATCCATATCGTCTGGTTTTTTCATATGCTTTATAATTTTCTGTTGTTTTTAGCCTCTTGGCATTTGCTGAACTTGATAGGGTTCTTTTAGGATTTGTAGACCAATTGAAGTCCTTGTCTCTAATTTATCAGATTTACAGCTTCGTGGAGTACACTTTCTCTAACTAACCAGCAGGTGGCGTCCACGAGCCACCTGTTCTCCACAAGCCAGTTCTCCCCTGCTTAGCCTTTTTGGTGAGTGGGGGAGTGAGTCTTGTGGGGTCCAATTGGTGTACCAAGCTTGCGTGTGTAGTTGGTGTTGCCCGCCCTGTATATGGGGCGTGTTTCTGGGCAGTCAGGGAGGGGGGGTGGCTCTAACAATCAAATCTCCCTGGTGATCCTAGAGTTTTAAAGCTGCTGCAATAGTCTAATCCTTATTAGTCCTTGTTCCAGTTTGTTAATGCTGCCTTTTTGCAAAACACCAGAAATGGATCACCTTTCATAAAGGGGGTTTATTTGGTTACAAAGTTACAGTCTTAAGGCCATATAGTGTCCAAGATAAAGGCACCAACAATCGGGTACCTTCACTGGAGGATGGTCAATGGCATCTGGAGAACCTCTGTTAGCTAGGAAGGCATGTGGCAGGCATCTGCTCTAGAGTTCTGATTTCAAAATGGCTTTCTCCCAGGATGTTTGTCTCTAGGCTGAGGCTCCTCAAAAATGTCACTCTTAGTTGCCCTTGGGGCATTTGTCCTCTTGTAGCTTCTCAGGAGCAAAAGACAGCTTTCAAAGGCCATCCTCAAAATGTCTCTGTAAGCTTCAGCTCCTCTCTCAGCTCCTGTGCATTCCTCAAAGTGTCCCTCTTGGCTGTAGCAAGCTTACTCCTCTGTATGAACTTACATAGTGCTCTACTAAACTAATCAAGGCCCACGCTGAATGGGCAGGGCCACACCTCCATGGAAATTATCTAATCAGAGTTATCACCTACAGTTGGGTGGGTCGCATCTCCATGGAAACACTCAGTCAAAGTCTTACAATCTAATTAACACTAATAACGTCTGCCCCCACAAGATTACATCAAAGAACATGGCGTTTAGGGGGACATTATACATCCAAACTGGCACAGTCCTGTAGGTTTCTCAGGACTCTGTTTTCACAGGGTCATATCATCTGCAAATAGTGAAAATCATACTTCTTCCTTTCTAATTTGGATGCTTTTGTTTTTCTTTACTAATTGCTCTAGCTAGAACTTTTAGTACAATGTTAAATAACAGTGGTGACAATGGCCGTCCCTGTCTCGTTCCTGATCTCAGTGGGAAAGCTTTCAGTTTTTCACCATTGTGAACAATGTTAGCTGTGGGTTTTTCATATATGCCCTTTATCATGTTGAGAAAGTTTCCTTCTATTCCTATCTTTCGAAGTGTTTTTATCAAAAAGGAAGTTGGATTTTGTCAAATGCCTTTTCTGGATCAATCAAGATGATTGTGTGGTTCTTCTCCTTTCATCTGTTAATGCTGTGTATTACATTAATTTTTTGTGTTGAACTAGCCTTGCATACCTGGGATAAACCCACTTGATCATGGTGTATAATCCTTTTAATGTGTTGTTGCACTCTATTTGCAAGTATTTTGTTAAGGATTTTTGCATGTATATTCATTGAGAGATTGCTCTGTAATTTTCCTTTCTCAATGTGTCTTTATCTAAGCTTTTGGTATTTTGGTGATGTCAGCTTCATAGAATGAGCTAGGTATTGTTCCCTCCTCTTCAATTTTCTGGGAGAGTTTGAGCAGGATTGATATTTTTTTTTTTTTAATCATCATTTTATTGAGATATATTCACATACCACGCAGTCATACAAAACAAATTGTACTTTCGATTGTTTACAGTACCATTACATAGTTGTACATTCATCATCTAAATCAATCCCTGACACCTTCATTAGCACACACACAAAAATAACAAGAATAATAATTAGAGTGAAAAAGAGCAATTGAAGTAAAAAAGAACACTAGGTACCTTTGTCTGTTTGTTTGCTTCCCCTACTTTTCTACACATCCATCCATAAACTAGACAAAGTGGAGTTTGGTCCTTATGGCATTCCCAATCCCACTGTCACCCCTCATAAGCTACATTTTTATACAACTGTCTTCGAGATTCATGGGTTCTGGGTAGTTTCAGGTATCCACCACCAGCTACCCCAATTCTTTAGAACCTAAAAAAGGTTGTCTAAAGTGTGCGTAAGAGTGCCCACCAGAGTGATCTCTCGGCTCATTTTGGAATCTCTCTGCCACTGAAGCTTATTTCATTTCCTTTCACATCCCCCTTTTGGTCAAGAAGATGTTCTCCATCCCACGATGCCGGGTCTACATTCCTCCCCGGGAGTCATATTCCACGTTGCCAGGGAGATTCACTTCCCTGGGTGTCTGACAGGATTGATATTAATTCTTCTTGGAATGACTGGTAGAATTACCCTGTGAAGCCATCAGTTCCTGGGCTTTTCTTTGTTGGGATGATTCGATGACTGTGTCAATCTCTACTTTCAACTGGTTTACTTCGATCTTCTGTTCTTCTGGAGTCAGTGTTGGTTGTCTGCGTGTTTCTAGAAAATGGTCCATTTCATCTAAGTTGTCCAGTTTTTTGGCATACAGTTATTCATAGTATCCTCTTATTGCCTTTTTTTTTTTTCCCTGTGGAGTCAGTAGTAATGCCCTCCCTCTCATTTCAGATTTTATTTATTTGCATCTTCTCTCTCTCTTTTTTTTTTGTCAGGTTGGCTAAAGATGTTTCAATTTTACTGATCTTCTTAAAGACTCAACTTTTGGTTTTGTTGATTCTATTGTTTTTTTTATTTTTTTTTGTTCTCAATTTTATCTATTTCTGCTCTAATCTTCATTATTTCTTTCTTTCTACTTGCTTTGGGATTAGTTTGATATTCTTTTTCTAGTTCCTCCAGGTAAACTTAGGTCTTTGATTTTAATTCTTTCTCGTTTCTAATATAGGCCTATAAATTTAGGGCTACAAATTTCCCTCTCAACACTGCCTTCACTGCATCCCATAAGTTTTGATATGTTGTGTTCTTTTTTCATTTATCTCAAGATATTCACTGATTTCTCTTGCAATTTATTTTTTGACAAACTGATTGTTAAAGAGTGCATTAACTTCCATATTTTGTGAATTTTCCCATTCTCTGGCTGTTACTGAATTCCAGCTTTATTCCATTATGGTCAGAGAAATGCTTTGTTTAATTTTGTTATTTTTAAATGTACTGAGACTTTTCTGTGATGCAACTTTAGTCTATCTTGGAGAATAATCCATGAACACTTGAGAAGAATGTACAGCTTGCTGTTTGGGGGTGTACTGTTCTGTACATGTCTGTTAGGTCTGGTTCATTTATCAAATTATTCAAGTTCTCTACTTCCGTATTGATCCTGTCTAGATGTTCTATCTAATGATGTGAGTGTTGTATTGAAGTCTGCAACTATTGTTGTAGATACATCTATTTTTCCCTTCACTTTTGGTAGTGTTTGCTTCATGTATTCTGGGGCACCCTGTCTAGGTACATAAATATTTATGATCATTATTTCTTCTCAGTGGATTGCCCCTTTTATTAATGTATAGTGTCCTTCTTTGTTTCTTATAACAGCTTTGCATTTAAAGTCTATGTTCTCTGATATTAGTATAGCTATACTTGCTTTTTTTTTCTTTTTTTTTAATCCATTCTGCCAGACTGTGTCTTTCAACTGGGAAGTTTAATCCATTAACATTCAATGTTATTACTATAAAAGCAGTATTTACTTCAACCATTTTATCCTTTGGTTTTACATGTCATATATTACCTTTGTCTGTTTTTTAGCCTTTTGGTTACCCTTAGTGATAATCTTCATTTCTACACTCTCTTCCAGGTCTCTTTCTCCTGTCCTTTCCTTTCAGCCTTCAGGACTGCCTTTAGTATTTCTTGTAGAGCAGAACTCTTATTAATGAACTCTCTCAGCTTCTACTTATCTGTGAAAATCTTAAACTCTCCCTCATTTTTGAAGGACGTTTTTGCTGGACAGAGAATTCTTGGCTGGCAATTCTTCTCTGTCTTTATCTTGACTATATTATACCACTGCCTTCTCACCTCCATGGTTTCTGATGAGAAATCAGTGCTTAGTTTTATCAGGCATCCCATATATGTAATCAATCACTTTTCTTTTGCTGCATTCAGAATTCCCTCTTTACCTTTGATATTTAACACTCTGATTAGTATGTGTCTTGCAACACGTCTCTTCACATTTATTCTGTTTGGAGTACATTGCACTTCTTGGATCTGGATATCAATGCCCTTCATAAGAGCTGGGCAGTTTTCAGACATTATTTCCTCAAATATTCCTTCTGCCCCTTTCCCTTCTCTCTTCTCCTTCTTCTGGGATACCCAGGATGTGAATGTTTGTGCACTTTGTATTGTCAGTCAGTTCCCATACTGAGTTCCCTGCTCAATTTTCTCCATTTTTTTCTCTTTCTTTTCTCTAGTCTGTTCAAATTCAGATGCTGTCTCCTAGCTTGCTTGTCCTTTTTCTGCCTGTTCAAATCTGCTGCTGTGTGCCTCTAGTGTATATTTAAATTCATCTGTTGTGCCTTTCATTTTCATAAGATCTGTTATTTTTCTTTGCATGCTTTCAAGTTCTTCTTATGCTTACCCAGTGTCTTCTTAATACCGTTTATCTCCTTAGCCATCTCAGTGGATTTGTTTGAACATCTTTGATTAGTTTTCCAGATTCTGTATCTCTTCTGACCTTTCGATTACTCCTTTGACTGGCCATATCTTTCTGTTTCTTAATATGGCTTGTTATTTTTGCTGAGGTCTGGGCATCAGATTATCTTGGTGAGTTTACTATGAAGGTCAGATTCTCTCTCATTAAAGCTTTTTTTGTTCATTGGGTTTGTGTTAATGATCTTCTTTGACACTTGGTTTGTCAGTATTACCCAAGCTAGGTTGGGCCAGGAACCCATGAAGGGGGCACACACCAGTTCCACAGGGACCCAGGGAGAAGGATCAAGTAAAGATGTCAAAAAGTCTTTAATTCTGTTTCCCAAGGGTGCACTTTCCTGGCCTGCCAGGAAAATGGCCTTCTTTACCCAAAAGCCATTTAGCTTCCTGGAGGTATGCTTTCCTCACCTGCCAGCAGGTAGCTGTGTTCAGCAACCTATTCCCCTCAGCCCTGAGAAGGCAGACTATTTTTAGCTGTGGACACCAGATAGTGGTGTAGCCACACAAGATGGGGCAGGTAGAAACTGCTGGTGGTCACAGAAGTCCAAACTTGCTGGCCAAATGCTGGCACAGTGCTAGATCATATCCCACTTTGTTCTTGGGAGAGTGGACCTCTGCTGCCCTTTTAGTCTGGAGCTGTCTGACTGTTAAAGACTGGGCAACCAGACACTTTCTGCCCTGAGAGTGGTGGTCGGACACCAGGAGCAGGGCCTGAGAAGGGTTACTCACAATCTCTCACTGCAGCTTCTCCATCTCTTCATCTTGCACTTTCCTGGGTATTGTAGAGCACTCCCCCTGATCTCCAGGACCCCAGATACAAAGTTGCAGACAGTTTCTGCCTGACTGCTCCTTGTTTTTCTGGGAGAGAAGTTAGCCCAGCCTCTCCCTAATTAGCCATCTTGGATCGCCTTTTTATGCTTTTTAAAAATTCACCTCTTCCCTGATAGCACCCTGCCTTTAAAATATGCTTAGCTTCCTGGAATTGCTGTGGATTGGCTATAGCTATCACTGCTTTTGTCTGTTTACAAAGAAATCTCACACCTTTTTGGAATTGTCCCCACCTATGGTTTGGTTTGTTTTAAACAAGGAAAGAAAAATAAAAAAGATTTCTTGACTGTGAAAGGAAAAATATTTCACTTGCAGTATAACACTTTCAAAACACAAAGTAGGCAATATTAATAGTGATTAAATATTCAAATGGCAATTACTGAGTAAAAAAGTTGAAAATGACAAAGTAAGAGCACTTGGTATTATACAAGAGCCCTAGCAACAAAGTATGCAAAGCAGAAATAAGAGAAAGAAATGAATAGGAGTGTGCATGTTTGTGTCCGTGTGTGTGTGCATGTGTGTATTTGGGTTTGTCTTCTGAGGGGCAAAGGGAATGGTAAAATAATTTTCTAAATTGCACAGGGAAACAATGCTTAGCTAACACCCAAAGGAATATGTTATTAAAGGAAGAGAATAAGTTTTTTTCCTCTAGGTATGCCCATCTCATTTTTGACACCAAATTATGTTAGATGTTTACATGTCAAAATCAGATGTAAATGGGCCTGTGTGCTGGACATAAACTTATTTCATTAAATGTCAAATAAGTATATTTTGGCTACTGTAATCCAAGAGACAAATATATGCTTCAAATACATAAAAAGAAGAGCACAAATTATAAACATTTTGCACTGGAAAGAATCTTTTCTACTGTCTTTTATATGTAAGCTCTCAATAATGTTAATTGGTAACAATAAAATTTAATTTGTAATAATAAATATAAACCCGAATTTAAACACAAGCTTAAATCTAGGTCACAATTACAGCAGCAAAATCATGATGATCTCAGGTTTATTAGAAAATACAAACCAAAACCATCTTTCTTTTTTTGCCCTAAAAGCCACTGAAAAAAGTTAACTCATACTCACATGTATCAGTGACTGGCACAGAAAAAACACAGAAAAATGTAAAAACTGGAACAGAGAAGGAGAAAAGAGAGAAGACAGCAGGAACTACATTGTGTAGTTCCTGCTTTAGATGCAGCCACAGTACAGATTTCCCTCCTGCCGTTGTGTTGGATAGAAGAAAGTCAATGCTGAAATGACATGGAAGTCAATAAGCATTAATCTGAAGTATAAGAAAGTAACCCAAAGAGCAATACTGGGAGAAACCTACCCAGAGCGCTGAAGTTACACACTACATTGGAAAGACATGAAATGTGAGACTTAAAGAATGTAGACTTGACAGTTCAGCACGAAGTTAAGCATCTTGAATTCAGCTTCTGATTAAGCATCTCTAGGAATGATACCATCTTCCAAAGAAAGCTTTTCTATTTCAGGATTGCCTTATTTATTTGAAAACTCTCATTATATAGAGTCAATGCCTCTTTAACATTCAACCAACTAGTTCTATCTAGTTCCGACTTATGAAGCAGCAAAGAACAAAACTGCTTTAATCTCTTAAATAAGAGACCTTTATACCTGAAAATAGATATCAATCCTCTGTTTTTCATTAATATATACAGTTGTCCCTATGGTTTCTCATAGGGAATGGCCTATACTTTTCAGTTAACAGGCCTGGCTTATCTTACCTCCTTTGACAATGTTAGTGAAATGTGCATTGATGTGGATTGGAGTCTTGGTAGGCTGTCCATTTCATTCAGCAATATAAAACTACCAGTTAGTGGCAATTAATGTTTAGCCACATAGCATACCAAAAAAAGAGTGTAGGAAAAATATTTTAACCTCCAAACATTAGTTAATTCGAAGAGAAAAGCATTTAATATTTATAATATAAATTCAATAGTAGCAACCCAAATGTGAAGTCTGAAATCTAAATATATCACTACTCAGTGTTTCACAGGCCTCATAGGTCAGACAGTCTCAACATATGGCAATATTTTTCACAATTCTTAGGGCAGAGGGAAAAAAGGTTGTATTTCATTAAAATGCAACAGGAAAGCCATATTTCCTCCCATACATGAATAATGTATTGCCTACAATGTTATTTGCTAGACTGTCTAATCACAAGCATCTTTCAAAATGTCTATATAAGCTTTAGCTCATTAAGAACAAACATGTATCCGATAAAAATATCATATACCTGTGAGCACTGAGAATAATGTTCTGCTAAATACCAATGCACACATCACACAGTCATGCGTGGGACAAAAATAATGGGCAAAGAAATATTGAAGGATTATTTCAACTTGTAACATTCATGCTTACTCTCCAAATATTTAAACTTAAACCCCTCTTACATAGCAAACCACACACACACATATACACTCAAACACAAATATGCCCAAGCGTGTGTACACACACACATACACACACAAACACAAAATAGGCTCTCACTATATCTAATACCAAGAAATGATCTAGGGACTATTAGATATTCCCTATACTAAAAAAGAAAAAAAATCCAACAGAAATGGAACAAGGGGCTGAATAAGGAAGGTTCTTAAGCTAGGTTTTTTCTATTAGAAAAGGTTTTATAGTCTTGGGAAGGGCTTCCATGATTCATGAAAGAAGGTCAAGGCAAAGTTACTTTATTCAACCCTAGGCCCTCCTTCCTGATTAAATGAAAATAAAAAATTTTACCTTGACTACCCTGTGCACAAGGCAGCCTCCGACACACATCCCTATTCCCATTAGTCTTTTTGCTGCTCCTTGAACATATTAATTTTCTTCCGTTTTCATTTGCCATTCTCTCTAGCTAGGTTATTCTCCCCCAGATAGTCACATGGTTTCTCCCGGACTTCATTTTCAAGTCTAACAAAATGTCATGTTCTCAGAAAGTTCACCCTATCTACAGTAGTGCCCCCAACCGCACCAGCAGTCACTATCAAATTCATAACTCTTCTCTGTTGTTCTTCATAAAATTATCACTGATACTGTATTCTATACGTGTATTAGTATACTTTTTTACTGTATGACTTTTTGCTAGACTAAATTCCATGAGGGCAGAGACTTGCTAATCACCAATTAAAGAGTACCTGGCACAAAGAAATGCTCAATACATGTTATATGCATGAGAGAATGATTTTTTTCTTTCGCTAAATTACAACAGTGAATTTTATATGCCTTTGATTTGGCAGTATTGTCATCATGTGTCTAAGTACTATAATTAATAAAACAAAAATGTAAAATAAAAATGTTAATCACAATTGTCACTTACTTTGGAATATCATTTTTAGAAACATAAATTACTACGTTAACAGCATAATCATATTTGAAGACTTCATTGCTCTAGGTTTGGTTTCAGCTACTTCCTGATCTCATAACTTCAAACACCTCTCAATCAACAATCATTGACATTTCACAGCTATTTCACAACCAGGCCATGAGTATACTCTGAAAAGGTTTCTTATACTGTTGCTAACATGAAGTTTCTACATTGGACAAGAATTTGTTCTATTTGCAAAATTTAATGTATCTTCTTCCTGCAGATGTAAACACAGTTGCTTTCCATCAGTTCAGTATGTCTTCATTCTTGATTCATGTCCTAGTTCTGAAGACTTGGAATTTTTGTTTTTAAAGCAATAATGGGGCTGCATTAAATCTCACCACCCTTCTTTAATGAGTCCACCTTTGTAACTTGGAGACTACAGTTTTGAGATGGTGGGTGCAGAGTCAAATACATGATTTTGTTTACATTATCACCATGCCCCACCAATTTGCCTTATTGGCCCAGAAAGCAAGAACGCATTAGCGTTTCCTGAATACTTTAGTTTGATGTTGTAAGCATTTAGATTTTTAAAAGAATGATTTTTGTTATCTCACTCATTTTTGCTCTATAAAGGAACTGTACTGAAAAATCTAAGGTATAATTTACATTTATTTTTAGAGAGTAAAGAATAATGAGGTGAGGCGGGGCAAGATGGCAGACTGGTGAGCTGTATGTTTTAGTTACTCCTCCAGGAAAGTAGGTAAAAAGCCAGGAACTGCGTGGACTGGACACCACAGAGCAATCTGTCTTTGGGCATACTTCATACAACACTCATGAAAACGTGGAACTGCTGAGATCAGCGAAATCTGTAAGTATTTGCGGCCAGGGGACCCGCGCCCCTCCCTGCCAGGCTCAGTCCCGGGGGAGGAGGGGCTGTCAGCTCCAGGAAGGAGAAGGGAGAATTGCAGTGGCTGCTCTTACCGGAAACTCATTCTACTGATTCAAACTCCAACCATAGATAGACTGAGGCCAGACACCAGAGACTCTGAGAGCAGCCAGCCCAGCAGAGAGGAGACAGGCATAGAAAAAAAACAACACGAAAAACTCCAAAATAAAAGCAGAGGATTTTTGGAGTTCTGGTGAACACAGAAAGGGGAAGGGCGGAGATCAGGCCTTGAGGCGCATATGCAAATCCCCAAGCAAGGCTGATCTCTCTGCCCTGGGCACTTTTCCTTAATGGCCCTGGTTGCTTTGTCTATTAGCATTTCAATAACCCATTAGATCTCTGTGGCGGGCCGTTTTTTTTTTTTTTTTTTTTTTTTTTTTTTTTTTAAATCCTTTTTGCTTTTTCTAAAACAATTACTCTAAGAAGCTCAATACAGAAAGCTTCAAAGAATTGAAATTTGGGCACGTCAAGTCAAGAGCAGAACTAAGAGAGCTCTGAGACAAAAGGCAATAATCCAGTGGCTGAGAAAATTCACTAAACAACACAACTTCCCAAGAAAAGGGGGGTGTCCGCTCACAGCCACCATCCTGGTGGACAGGAAACACTCCTGCCCATCGCCAGCCCCATAGCCCAGAGCTGCCCCAGACAACCCAGTGTGACGGAAGTGCTTCAAATAACAGGCACACACCACAAAACTGGGCGTGGACATTAGCCTTCCCTGCAACCTCAGCTGAATGTCCCAGAGCTGGGAAGGGGGAGCAGTGTGAATTAACAGAGCCCCATTCAGCCATCATTTGAGCAGACTGGGAGCCTCCCAACACAGCCCAGCAGCCCAGAACTGCCCTGGGGGGACGGCACTCACCTGCGACATAGCACAGTCATCCCTCAACAGAGGACCCGGGGTGCACAGCCTGGAAGAGGGGCCCACTTGCAAGTCTCAGGAGCCATACGCCAATACCAAAGACTTGTGGGTCAGTGGCAGAGACAAACTGTGGCAGGACTGAACTGAAGGATTAGACTATTGCAGTAGCTTTAAAACTCTAGGATCATCAGGGAGATTTGATTGTTAGGGCCACCCCCCCTCCCCGACTGCCCAGAAACACGCCCCACATACAGGGCAGGCAACACCAACTACACACGCAAGCTTGGTACACCAATTGGGCCCCACAAGACTCACTCCCCCACTCACCAAAAAGGCTAAGCAGGGGAGATCTGGCTTGTGGAGAACAGGTGGCTCGTGGACGCCACCTGCTGGTTAGTTAGAGAAAGTGTACTCCACGAAGCTGTAGATCTGATAAATTAGAGATAAGGACTTCAACTGGTCTACAAACCCTAAAAGAACCCTATCAAGGTCAGCAAATGCCACGAGGCCAAAAACAACAGAAAATTATAAAGCATATGAAAAAACCAGACGATATGGATAACCCAAGCCCAAGCACCCAAATCAAAAGACCAGAAGAGACACACCTAGAGCAGCTACTCAAAGAACTAAAGATGAACAATGAGACCCTACTACGGGATATGAAGGAAATCAAGAAGACCCTAGAAGAGCATAAAGAAGACATTGCAAGACTAAATAAAAAAATGGATGATCTTATGGAAATTAAAGAAACTGTTGACCAAATTAAAAAGATTCTGGACACTCATAGTACAAGACTAGAGGAAGTTGAACAACGAATCAGTGACCTGGAAGATGACAGAATGGAAAATGAAAGCATAAAAGAAAGAATGGGGAAAAAAATTGAAAAACTCGAAATGGACCTCAGGGATATGATAGATAATATGAAACGTCCGAATATAAGACTCATTGGTGTCCCAGAAGGGGAAGAAAAGGGTAAAGGTCTAGGAAGAGTATTCAAAGAAATTGTTGGGGAAAACTTCCCAAATCTTCTAAACAACATAAATACACAAATCATAAATGCTCAGCGAACTCCAAATAGAATAAATCCAAAAAAACCCACTCCGAGACATATACTGATCACACTGTCAAACATAGAAGAGAAGGAACAAGTTCTGAAAGCAGCAAGAGAAAAGCAATTCACCACATACAAAGGAAACAGCATAAGACTAAGTAGTGACTACTCAGCAGCCACCATGGAGGCGAGAAGGCAGTGGCACGATATATTTAAAATTCTGAGTGAGAGGAATTTCCAGCCAAGAATACTTTATCCAGCAAAGCTCTCCTTCAAATTTGAGGGAGAGCTTAAATTTTTCACAGACAAAGAAATGCTGAGAGAATTTGCTAACAAGAGACCTGCCCTACTGGAGATACTAAAGGGAGCCCTACAGACAGAGAAACAAAGACAGGACAGAGAGACTTGGAGAAAGGTTCAGTACTAAAGAGATTCGGTATAGGTACAATAAAGGATATTAATAGAGAGAGGGAAAAATATGGCAAACATAATCCAAAGGATAAGATGGCCGATTCAAGAAATGCCTTCACGGTTTTAACGTTGAATGTAAATGGATTAAACTCCCCAATTAAAAGATATAGATTCGCAGAATGGATCAAAAAAAATGAACCATCAATATGTTGCATACAAGAGACTCATCTTAGACACAGGGACACAAAGAAACTGAAAGTGAAAGGATGGAAAAAAATATTTCATGCAAGCTACAGCCAAAAGAAAGCAGGTGTAGCAATATTAATCTCAGATAAAATAGACTTCAAATGCAGGGATGTTTTGAGAGACAAAGAAGGCCACTACATACTAATAAAAGGGGCAATTCAGCAAGAAGAAATAACAATCGTAAATGTCTATGCACCCAATCAAGGTGCCACAAAATACATGAGAGAAACATTGGCAAAACTAAAGGAAGCAATTGATGTTTCCACAATAATTGTGGGAGACTTCAACACATCATTCTCTCCTATAGATAGATCAACCAGACAGAAGACCAATAAGGAAATTGAAAACCTAAACAATCTGATAAATGAATTAGATTTAACAGACATCTACAGGACATTACATCCCAAATCACCAGGATACACATACTTTTCTAGTGCTCACGGAACTTTCTCCAGAATAGATCATATGCTGGGACATAAAACAAGCCTCAATAAATTTAAAAAGATTGAAATTATTCAAAGCACATTCTCTGACCACAATGGAATACAATTAGAAGTCAATAACCATCAGAGACTTAGAAAATTCACAAATACCTGGAGGTTAAACAACACACTCCTATACAATCAGTGGGTTAAAGAAGAAATAGCAAGAGAAATTGCTAAATATATAGAGACGAATGAAAATGAGAACACAACATACCAAAACCTATGGGATGCAGCAAAAGCAGTGCTAAGGGGGAAATTTATAGCACTAAACGCATATATTAAAAAGGAAGAAAGAGCCAAAATCAAAGAACTAATGGATCAACTGAAGAAGCTAGAAAATGAACAGCAAACCAATCCTAAACCAAGTACAAGAAAAGAAATAACAAGGATTAAAGCAGAAATAAATGACATAGAGAACAAAAAAACAATAGAAAGGATAAATATCACCAAAAGTTGGTTCTTTGAGAAGATCAACAAGATTGACAAGCCCCTAGCTAGACTGACAAAATCAAAAAGAGAGAAGACCCATATAAACAAAATAATGAATGAAAAAGGTGACATAACTGCAGATCCTGAAGAAATTAAAAAAATTATAAGAGGATATTATGAACAACTGTATGGCAACAAACTGGACAATGTAGAAGAAATGGACAATTTCCTGGAAACATATGAACAACCTAGACTGACCAGAGAAGAAATAGAAGACCTCAACCAACCCATCACAAGCAAAGAGATCCAATCAGTCATCAAAAATCTTCCCACAAATAAATGCCCAGGGCCAGATGGCTTCACAGGGGAATTCTACCAAACTTTCCAGAAAGAACTGACACCAATCTTACTCAAACTCTTTCAAAACATTGAAAAAAATGGAACACTACCTAATTCATTTTATGAAGCTAACATCAATCTAATACCAAAACCAGGCAAAGATGCTACAAAAAAGGAAAACTACCGGCCAATCTCCCTAATGAATATAGATGCAAAAATCCTCAACAAAATACTTGCAAATCGAATCCAAAGACACATTAAAAAATCATACACCATGACCAAGTGGGGTTCATTCCAGGCATGCAAGGATGGTTCAACATAAGAAAAACAATCAATGTATTACAACACATTAAAAACTCGAAAGGGAAAAATCAATTGATCATCTCAATAGATGCTGAAAAAGCATTTGACAAAATCCAACATCCGTTTTTGATAAAACACTTCAAAAGGTAGGAATTGAAGGAAACTTCCTCAACATGATAAAGAGCATATATGAAAAACCCACAGCCAGCATAGTACTCAATGGTGAGAGACTGAAAGCCTTCCCTCTAAGATCAGGAACAAGACAAGGATGCCCGCTGTCACCACTGTTATTCAACATTGTGCTGGAAGTGCTAGCCAGGGCAATCCGGCAAGACAAAGAAATAAAAGGCATCCAAATTGGAAAAGAAGAAGTAAAACTGTCATTGTTTGCAGATGATATGATCTTATATCTAGAAAACCCTGAGAAATCAACGATACACCTACTAGAGCTAATAAACAAATTTAGCAAAGTAGCGGGATACAAGATTAATGCACATAAGTCAGTAATGTTTCTATATGCTAGAAATGAACAAACTGAAGAGACACTCAAGAAAAAGATACCATTTTCAATAGCAACTAAAAAAATCAAGTACCTAGGAATAAACTTAACCAAAGATGTAAAAGACCTATACAAAGAAAACTACATAACTCTACTAAAAGAAATAGAAGGGGACCTTAAAAGATGGAAAAATATTCCATGTTCATGGATAGGAAGGCTAAATGTCATTAAGATGTCAATTCTACCCAAACTCATCTACAGATTCAATGCAATCCCAATCAAAATTCCAACAACCTACTTTGCAGACTTGGAAAAGCTAGTTATCAAATTTATTTGGAAAGGGAAGATGCCTCGAATTGCTAAAGACACTTTAAAAAAGAAAAACGAAGTGGGAGGACTTACACTCCCTGACTTTGAAGCTTATTATAAAGCCACAGTTGCCAAAACAGCATGGTACTGGCACAAAGATAGACATATAGATCAATGGAATCGAATTGAGAATTCAGAGATAGACCCTCAGATCTATGGCCGACTGATCTTTGATAAGGCCCCCAAAGTCACCGAACTGAGCCATAATGGTCTTTTCAACAAATGGGGCTGGGAGAGTTGGATATCCATATCCAAAAGAATGAAAGAGGACCCCTACCTCACCCCCTACACAAAAATTAACTCAAAATGGACCAAAGATCTCAATATAAAAGAAAGTACCATTAAACTCCTAGAAGATAATGTAGGAAAACATCTTCAAGACCTTGTATTAGGAGGCCACTTCCTAGACTTTACACCCAAAGCACAAGCAACAAAAGAGAAAATAGATAAATGGGAACTCCTCAAGCTTAGAAGTTTCTGCACCTCAAAGGAATTTCTCAAAAAGGTAAAGAGGCAGCCAACTCAATGGGAAAAAATTTTTGGAAACCATGTATCTGACAAAAGACTGATATCTTGCATATACAAAGAAATCCTACAACTCAATGACAATAGTACAGACAGCCCAATTATAAAATGGGCAAAAGATATGAAAAGACAGTTCTCTGAAGAGGAAATACAAATGGCCAAGAAACACATGAAAAAATGTTCAGCTTCACTAGCTATTAGAGAGATGCAAATTAAGACCACAATGAGATACCATCTAACACCGGTTAGAATGGCTGCCATTAAACAAACAGAAAACTACAAATGCTGGAGGGGATGTGGAGAAATTGGAACTCTTATTCATTGTTGGTGGGACTGTATAATGGTTCAGCCACTCTGGAAGTCAGTCTGGCAGTTCCTTAGAAAACTAGAGATAGAGCTACCATTCGATCCAGCGATTGCACTTCTCGGGATATACCCGGAAGATCGGAAAGCAGTGACACGAACAGATATCTGCACGCCAATGTTCATAGCAGCATTATTCACAATTGCCAAGAGATGGAAACAACCCAAATGTCCTTCAACAGATGAGTGGATAAATAAAATGTGGTATATACACACGATGGAATACTACGCGGCAGAAAGAAGGAACGATCTGGTGAAACATATGACAACATGGATGAACCTTGAAGACATAATGCTGAGCGAAATAAGCCAGGCACAAAAAGAGAAATATTATATGCTACCACTAATGTGAACTTTGAAAAATGTAAAACAAATGGTTTATAATGTAGAATGTAGGGGAACTAGCAGTAGAGAGCAATTAAGGAAGGGGGAACAATAATCCAAGAAGAACAGATAAGCTATTTAACGTTCTGGGGATGCCCAGAAATGACTATGGTCTGTTAATTTCTGATGGATGTAGTAGGAACAAGTTCACTGAAATGTTGCTATAGTATGTAACTTTCTTGGGGTAAAGTAGGAACATGTTGGAAGTTAAGCAGTTATCTTAGGTTAGTTGTCTTTTTCTTACTCCCTTGCTATGGTCTCTTTGAAATGTTCTTTTATTGTATGTTTGTTTTCCTTTTAACTTTTTTTTTCATACAGTTGATTTGAAAAAAGAAGGGAAAGTTAAAAAAAAAAAAAAAAAGAAAAAAGACAAACAAGGAAAAAAAAAAAAAAAAAAAAAACGATGTAGTGCCCCCTTGAGGAGCCTGTGGAGAATGCAGGGGTATTCGCCTACCCCACCTCCATGGTTGCTAACATGACCACAGACATAGGGGACTGGTGGTTTGATGGCTTGAGCCCTCTACCATAAGTTTTACCCTTGGGAAGACGGTAGCTGCAAAGGAGAGGCTAGGCCTCCCTGTATTTGTGCCTAAGAGTCTCCTCCTGAATGCCTCTTTGTTGCTCAGATGTGGCCCTCTCTCTCTGGCTAAGCCAACTTGAAAGGTGAAATCACTGCCCTCCCCCCTACGTGGGATCAGACACCCAGGGAAGTGAATCTCCCTGGCAACGTGGAATATGACTCCCGGGGAGGAATGTAGACCCGGCATCGTGGGATGGAGAACATCTTCTTGACCAAAAGGGGGATGTGAAAGGAAATGAAATAAGCTTCAGTGGCAGAGAGATTCCAAAACGAGCCGAGAGATCACTCTGGTGGGCACTCTTACGCACACTTTAGACAACCTTTTTTTAGGTTCTAAAGAATTGGGGTAGCTGGTGGTGGATACCTGAAACTATTAAACTACAACCCAGAACCCATGAATCTCGAAGACAGTTGTATAAAAATGTAGCTTATGAGGGGTGACAGTGGGATTGGGAATGCCATAAGGACCAAACTCCACTTTGTCTAGTTTATGGATCGATGTGTAGAAAAGTAGGGGAAGCAAACAAACAGACAAAGGTACCTAGTGTTCTTTTTTACTTCAATTGCTCTTTTTCACTCTAATTATTATTCTTGTTATTTTTGTGTGTGTGCTAATGAAGGTGTCAGGGATTGATTTAGTTGATGAATGTACAACTATGTAATGGTACTGTAAACAATCGAAAGTACAATTTGTTTTGTATGACTGCGTGGTATGTGAATATATCTCAATAAAATGATTATTAAAAAAAAAAAAAAAAAAAAAAAAAAAAGAATAATGAGAAAGGAATGGAAAAAATAAAGAGAAAAAATGAATTTTCACACCCTCCCCCTAAAACCCCACAAATACTAGCCACAACTTAATATTTCCTGAAATGACTACATTATATATTAAATGTAATAAAAATTGTCACTCTGTGTCAGATTGTGTGATATCACAATAAAATGTACTTCATTTGTAAAGATTTATTTACATTTACATCATGGTTAATAATTACTATGATGTAATTATTCAAAAATAACTTCTGAAATGAAGGGAACTAAATGCATGATATCAAACCTACAAAACAGAGGGGAAATATGTCATTCCAATTTCACATTAACATAACTTCCTCCTGTCCCCCAAACTCAATGTCCGTCTATTTATCTGAATAAATCACCCATTTCTCCTAAGTTTCCAGAGAAAGCTGAAAAATGGCAAAGGTCAGCAGAGAAAAAAGCCATTGGTTATATCACTTTCAGGATATATGTTTTGGGGAAACTATTTCAGAATCTACTTAGGGATTGCCAGAAGCATATGTTTGAATATGTTTTGTTCATTTAGACTCAAATGCAGAAAAATTGATTAAATGACCTCTTACCATCAAAAGCTTTCATTAAGGGCTTAAATGCACACAATTATCTTGGAAGACTAAGAATAAAGCAAGCAAGATAAAACTGTACCATATGTTTTTAGAAGTTCATTCTGTTAGAGACAAAGTTTGACCAAAAAGAGAAAATAGTAAGAAAAAATATTAAATAAATAAACAATTCAAGGGGCCAGCAGAGTTAATGTATAGTGAACAAACTGGAAGTCAGGCAGTTGTACATTTGCTTCCATCAATATCCTGTGAGATTTCTAAGTGATGACAGTACAGTAGTTACGAGAAAATCAAAAAATAAGTTTGCAAGGTTACCAAAGTTGAGGATCTTGTACAATACAAACAATTTATAGGATGACCGTATAAATGACTGCTGGAACTACATAAAACAGCATAAAGGGAATCTGTTATAAGGGTCTTAAAAGGACAGTAAAGAGTTTTCAATATAGAAGTCTTCTAGGCTACAAAGACTACACTGACAGCTGAATGAAAAGAAAATTTTAAATAAATGAAGTGTAGAAAATCTCTATGCAAAGTTGCAGAAAAGAACACCAGTAATACCAAACATAGAGGAAGAGTAGCAATGGAAAAATCAAGGACATGCATGCTTGGAAAAATTTCTACTTCCAATGATAAATGTCTGAATTCATGAAGAGATAATGTAAGGAAACAATGACACAGCATTTAAATATCTATTCACATGATAAACAGTTTAATTTCTTCTGAACTTACTTTTTTTTTTTTTAACAAGTTAAATCATCTAGTGTTACAGAAAATATAGATCTTGCACCAGACAAACATCTCTTACCATGGTCTCACACATAAGTTGTAGTTTTAAAACCCAGTCAGTAACACCTTTTACCTTTGGGCCTGATTTGCCTTAGTCCTAACCAGATACTCTTTGTTCATATCTTTAATTAAAGTCTGAATTCTTTTTCAGTTCTTTGAACAGTTGCCGTATGGGGTAATATGACATTCATAGCTGCAAAGTTCTAGCTCAGAGTCTCATGCGTCACACGGATACCCAAAGTTCCTGAGACTGACCAGGTTATACACAAGGAGCTCAGCATCTCAGGATTTAGAGACATCCACTACAACTCAGGATTAGATGTGACTGCTGTAAGAGTTACAAATCTTGGGATCAGTACAATAAGCATTTCCCTGATAAGCTGTGAGCTAAGATTCAGTTCTCAGAGTTTATACATTATAGTTAGTCTATATTAGTGAAGCATTATAGTGTTTGTCCTCTCGTTTCTGGCATGCTTCACTGAAAATGTTGTCCTCAAGATCCACTCACCTAGTTCATTTCTTCTTGTAGCTGCTCAATATTCTATTGTATGCATACACCACAGTTCACCATTCTGTTCATCAGTCTATGTACCCTTAGGCCACCTCCATCCATTGCAAAACATGAACACTGCCCCCATATATACCAGTGTGTAAATGTCCATTCATGTCCCTGCTCTCCAATCTTTCAAGTATATACCCCATACTGTTGCAGGACCTTGAAACCCTGACATACCTAGCTTCTTGTGGGACCACAGTGCTGTCCTCCAGATAGGCTGGCTACACCATTCTACTCCCCACCAACAGTGAATACACACATCTCTGTCTCCAATGAACTTACTTTTTAATATGAAGTAAATTATTAATAAAGAATATTCAATTAGAAATCCATAGAAAAAGAGTTTTGCAAATTAGGATGGAAAAATAACATGAGTCATTTGATACAAGGAATTGCTGATAATAGGATATGTGAATGCTCAATAAAGTCAAACTGGTTTCAAGAGTGGCTTACTGACTTACACACTTCCAGAATATATAAGAGATCACATTTATCCACGTCTTCTCCAATATTTGGTGTTTGGGGGCTTCTTAATTTTTGCCACCCATGCAGCTAGCAAGTGAGTGCCTTCTGGGCAAGTATTTAGTCTTATTTTGGTTTCCCCAGAACCTGGCATAGAATAAGAGTTTAATAAATAACTGGTGTCTAAAATTGAAGTGAAGGCGTCTAGATTTTAACCTAGATACCTTCTTTTGGTTTTCATTTTAAATTTTAAATCCCATGCTTTTATTTCATCTTTCTAGTCTTCTACACTGCCTCTCTCCCACTATGCTATATTGTCTTTTCAATGATAGAATGCTAAGCTTCATTCACTTGGAACTCACCTGGAATCAAAGAAATAAGCATTCCAAAGAATGGGAAACATCCACAAATATTTTATTTAAACAAATCCTTAAAAATAAGTGTGGATATTTATAAACAGAGTTCAACTTGGAAGGGGAAAAACACACGCTATAAGTATTCAATAAACATTTGCTGAATATGAGTAAATAAATGAGTACAGGAAAAATGAGAAAAATTTTAAATGATAAGAGTAAAAAATGAAATATACTAGTATGATAATGCACACTGATTCTTCTAATTAAAAAAATCTAAACATTTAACTTTAGAAGAAAAATAAAGCAAATATTCGGCAAATGTTATAATGCAGAAACCAAAATTAAAAAAAAAAAAGAAAGAAAAGAAGAATACTAAAAGATCTTAGCCATCTGAAGTCCCAAAAGCTCATTGTAAGTTTTCAACTAAGACTCAATAATGGAGTTAAGAAGCAAGGTGGTAGAAGCTAATTTAAAATCTGTATTGGTCACCTGCTTAACAAGGAATTAATTTTCTTTTCAGACCACATAATATTCTTGTAGCTTCCATTAAGAGTTACACAAAGAATGAATGAAAAACAGCTATTTATATCATGTAACAAAATTCCTTCCAGTTCTAATCAATAATAAATTAAAATTCTGAATGAAAGCAAAGACCAAACAAGTAAGTAAAACCAGGGGTAGTATTATCAAGTCTTAAAACAATTCTGTAACAAAACAGCATAAATATATTACTAAAAAACAGCTGTCAAAAACTGTAATCAATAAACCATACCAGTTGTCTTCAAGGAATGCATTCTATTAAGTGTGAAATAAGTACTGATACAGGGGAAATATCTATGTCTATGTGTTTTTGTATTTGTTTTTTTAATCCTTCAACCTTAAAAAAGTTTAAACTTTTATGCGAAAAATCCTCTGAAAAGTGGTACTTGACAACACTGCTAAAGAACTTCCAAAGGGTTTCCTCCATGCAGGGTAGTAAAGATAAGCAAAAGGATCCCATTTATCCAAGCCACAGCATAACTCAGCAATGAATTATGCCATTAAATCTAGGTTAGGAAGATACTTATAACGAGTTAGGTGTTTTTCTGTTTTCCTAATAATTAGCAACAATAAGTAGAAATCAGTTGTAATTGGCAAAGAGAGTTAGTACTAAATAATTACCAAAGTCAGTTGATATATTGTTATTTAATCTAGAAATTCTGTATGTTGTAACTTACCTAATTACATATGTTTATTATAGAGAAATAGTCTTAATTCTCTTAATTCCATGATTCTTAAATTAAATGAATTTAATTGCTGCAAGTTACAGATTATTTTTCTGAGTAAGAAAGTTTCTCTAAAAATCTTTCTTTTTTTATCATGTGAAAGTCAAGGTTTTTTGTTTTTTTTATTTATATTTTTCGTGTTTTTGCATTTAAAATCAGTTGGGGGAAGTAATCCAGTACAATTCATATAACTGGTTACCTAAATAAGAACTTTCAACTTAACTAGTTCTAATGGCATCAGTTTAAGAAGTCTAGGTTAATGAGAAGGTAGAAAAATTCCAATAACAAACTGCTGTGTTTTAGAAAAGTACATGTAGTACTATTTATGGCCAATTCAGTAGTATTTGTTTAAATGTTATTCAAGAGGCCCCAGATATTATAGAGGTCAGCTGAGGACGTTAACATGATGTTCTGATGTACCTAACTTTCAATCCGTTCAGGAATTTCTGGCCCATTATACGAAATAGAGCAAAATTATATACTCATTCATCATAGCGAAAACATACAATTAATATATTAGCTGTCTGTGCCCAAAACATACCTTTGTAAAGGTATTAAAGGCTCATAACTTTTTAAAATGGAAGCATAGTGGATTCTTACTTTTCTACAATCAGTATCACAATAAACTAAGCACAGCAATAGATTTTATTCTAGTCACCATCCAGTTACCAAGTTATTTTCAATATATTATATCATATACTTGATTGATACGATGTTTTTTGGTTTTTGTATATCATATTTATTCAGAGACCGGCCAATCCTTAAAGGGTATCTGAGTAATAAGTATAAATTAGTGAGATGGCTTAGGGTTGGCAATTTCTTTTGTAAAGGTCCAGAGAGTAAATATTTCAGGCCACATTCAGGCCACATAGGTTCTACTGCAACTATCCCACTCTGCCACTGCAGTGGGAAAGCAGCCATGTACAATATGTAAACAGACGAGCACGAGTGTGTTTCAGTGAAACTTTATTTACAAACAAAAGGCGGTAGCTGGATTTCTCCCATAGGCCTTAGTTTGCTAACCCTTGAGATAGATAATAACAAAGGAAAGGGCAAGAGTGAGGAATCAGAGGGGAAGAAGGGAAGAATCATGAAAGGGAGGGAGGAAATCCAATAAAAGTAATTAAGGACTTGTACCCCTGAGACCAAGTAGCTACTTAGTGGGGCTCATTATCCGTTCTATTGACTATTTAACTATGATTGGAAGGCCCTAGACAATGGAGCAAGTTTTCTTACGACTTGTTTCAATGCTGACTGACATACTCAGTACATCAGCATAAATAATGAAAATAATGATCTTCAGTAAATACAATCTCTGATTTGACTTACCTTAGTAATGGATGGAATATGACGGTAATGTTTCTGGCTCCAGGTTTGCAGACAAATTTTGTTCCTCCACCTTCAATTAAGTTGTCATCAGGTCCTCCTTTTAGAAAACAGAAAAAAGAGAGATTTAGCTCATTGGAACTTTTAAAAAGAAATAAACCAAGCCTATCTAGATGAACGCAATACTGTCAATAAGTAGGAGCATCTTTGAAAACAGATGCCTTCAATATTTACAAAATTACCTGAATTTCTTGATGCAGTCTACCTCACTTGAATAAACAACTTTGCCCTGAGGTGAGAACATGGAAATGCAGTAAGAACAAATGCTATATCTAAAGCAACAGCTCAAGGGTATAACTCAGTTAAGATTAAAATTTTGATCTCTAGTTATCAATGTATATTGTGGACAATAAGGCACGTGAAACTTTTTTAAGGGACGGAAGAAATGCCATTCAAAGTTGTCCAGGGATGTGAAGGTTAAAGAGACCCATATTTCATCAAATTCAAACTCCACTGATTTTAAGATACATTATTATTTTTTTGTATCATTGAGAAACAAAATTCCTACTAATTAAACTATAGTCAATGCTTTTTTATTACTTAGAATCTTTATTTTTTTCATATTGAAAAGCTCCTTTGGTTGTTAAAAAGAAAAAGATTTTTTACCATAAATCTCTCATGCAGACTTAATAAGGAAATGTAAGAAAACTAAATTGGTAGAGTATTCTTAAAATTATATAATATTCAAAGTAGAACTCTTCTGAATGATTCTGACTGAGTTGTTAATATCCTTGTTTTCTAAATAGTGCCACCCTATGTCAACAAGAATATGGGTTTCTTAAAGGAATGCTCCATATTGCATCCAGGATTTTATTCCAAGACGCTGAGACCCACTCTGCAAGGGTTAATGTCGGTACTTTCTGATGGCCCTTACCTGGTTTATTAACTCAAACATTAAAGGGTCACAGCAGCAAGAATAACCACCAAGCTCGCACATACTCAGGCAACAACTCATCATGACTATCTTCCTGTTGACAACCATTAAGAGGCCATTGATTTAAGAGGTATCTTAATTTTAGAGTTTAGATTTTTTTTTTTTTTTTTGAATGGTGGTAACAGACTTTCTTTATAAACACCTGGAAATTTACAAAGCATTTCTCACATGTCTTCTCAAGACATCCCAGGAAAGGGAGGTCCCAGGAGAGTGAGAATGTTGGGAGAAACTATTTTCTGCCAACTCCTCATGTTCTTTCCATTAGAATGAACTTCAGTTAATGTAATCCCTAGTCTTTCCACCTTTTACTAACTCCAAGACACATGAAGTAACATCTTCAATTGGTTAAATTGAGGAGAAAAAGCTGGGCACACTTGGCTCAGCAACCCCTTCCACTTTAGAAACCAGAATGCCTGTAGAAAGTAAGGGTTCTCTGCCATATGTTTAACAATAAAGTTCCTGACCTTTTCAGAGAAGGCCTGAAGTGGTCCAGCACTTTATGTAAATCAGTGAGTAAATCTGTCAAAGTTTGACTTTCAGTTAGCAAGCTCCTTTGACTCTCAAACTAGGCTATATCCTTCAATCTAGTTTTTATCAATAAAAGGTGATATTCCACCTTCCATCTACCTTATTTATATTATTTCTCAATAGTTTCAGGAGGGAAAATATGGATGCTATTTAGCAGGCTTCCTCAAAATCTTAATCTGCACTTGTAATATATTACTTTCTTCTAAATCAAACATTTTCTTTTTTATTACAGTTCTTTGCATGATACCAAACACAACTAAATCTCACCTGGATTTATTATCTATTCTAATGAACTCTGAAGCACCTTGGAAATTGATTGATAAAAACATGTAAAGCATCAGAAATCCATACCCTGGAAAATCAAGAATTCCCAGAGTCATGAGAGTCTAAACAAATACTATTTTGATCAGTTGCTTCCACCAACTAATCAGAGCATGTTTCTCCTTAAGAATAACAGAAAATATAATGGCATGTATAGTTCTTGATCCAAAATTGTTTTTTTCTCACTTGAAATAACTGTCTTGTATTACAATATTTGCATCAGAGATATTAAAGTTCTATAAGTCAGTGGTTTTGTTCAGATTAAAAGAAAGCAGAAAGAAAGCATCAAGACTAATGCCTTTAATAAAAATCCACCTCAAAGGTCACACAGTTGGTTAAAAACAGGTAAACAAACAGTATAAATATATCTTCTTTATCAACACTTCTCCTTCTTAGATCATGAAATCTAGTCAGAATTGAATCACCAAGAAAATGTGTTATATTCTGCACTCTAAGAACAATAAAAATAACTATGGATGAATAAATCTACATGAAAAATAATTCATTAATCTACTCAATATAAGACTTAAGGACATATGTGAGTGGGACTACATGTTACATAGGTTCCAAAAATTCTGATGATGTATGATTTTAGGATATCAATAATAAAGTACAGATCTGATTAGTCTACCTCTCATCAAACTAGATCTTCATCCCACTGACTGCATTGTATGCATACCTACCGCTATGCCTTTGCCTGCACTGGGCTCCCACCTGGAGGGCCCTCAACCCTCCTGCCATCTCTTTGGGCCCAAGGTCTAGCCCCAAACTGTCCAAGGAACCCTTCCCAATGTCTACAATACCACTAGAAGTGACTGTACATGTAACGGTCCATATGAACCTCAACATGGGTCACTTCTATTATCATTTGTTTCCTAATGCTTACTTAACTTTTTCCCACCTGGAATGTAAGTTCCTGGAAAGTGGTTATAAAAGCATATATTTGTTGAATGAGTGCAGGAACAAGTAGAATGTTATTAGAATTAGATGAGAAACTATATGTGAAAATCCTTTGTAAACTGCCAAGAAGCTAACAAATGTAAGCAATTCTCTCTGTGTCCCCAAAGCCTTGCAGGTAGTAGGTGTCCCTAATAAATATTTGTTGGTGACAGTTATATAAGGAACAAATATAACAAAAGATAAGCTACAATACCAAAAATAAAGCACAGGAGCCATTAGAATTGTCAGTGAGAGGAAGATTTGGCTGTAAAAATAAATGCATGATGATAAAGGCTAGAAACAAATAAGAGGTTCATTTGTTCTAAACCCCTGCTAGCTATAGAAAGACAATTACTGATTCATATAAGTAAAAAGTAAAGTCAGGGCAGAAATATGGAGGAGAAAAAGAAAAAAGACTCCCCTCCATACCCCAATCTCAACCAAAATTACACCTATAGAAACTTCATATACCCTTCTAGTCCCATTACCAAGTGTCACTTGCATTGGATTTGATGTTACTTCCTCTTTACAGACTAAAAGCCCAAATCTAGCTTATTAAAATACTAATAAACAGCACCAAACTGGTAAAAATATTCTTGAAAATAAAGGTGCCAAAACCAAAGTAACCTCATGGCAAAAAGACCACATGGCCTGTGATGGTTAAATTCATGTGTCAACTTGGCCAGGATATGGTGTCCAGTTGTTTGGACAAGCACTGTCCATGAGGACACTTAAATCATTAGTAAGTTGACTGCATTTATGGCTGATTACATCTACAATCAACTGAGGAGATTACTTTCAACACTGAGAGAAATCTCACCCAATCAGTTGAAGGCTTTCAAAGGAGGAGTGATCTCACCAGCGAGAAAAGAGAATTTCCATCTCTCCTGGGGAATTCATCAAAAACCATCTGAGTTCCCAGCTTGCAGTCTGCCCCATGGAATTTGGACTTGTGCATCCTCACAGTCAGATGACAATTTGTATAAAACCCTCACATGTATCTCCTGTCAGTTCTGTTTCCCTAGAGAACCCTAACTAATACAGTTTGTGAGCATCTACCCTCCAAGATCTATTCTAGCATTTCAGTATTCTGAGGGAGAAACAAAACTAACCTCTCCTCATGGGCCTTCCCTTAATCAAGTAACCTGGGAGCTTCTGTCATGAGAATGTGTGGACACACCTCCCTTCTCTTCATTCATTCTGTTTGCAGTATAATCTCGGCTGTCAGAGGCCAGGTGATAGGCACCAGAGAAAATGTGGAATTATGATGGATGGTTGGAATGAAAGGGAAACTGAGAATAGTATTACAAGTAGAATATATATGTGCAAAAAGGAGGACAAGAGATGCCCCCAGTGATATTTCCTGTTTTTAACAACGAGGACAATGGTTTGACAGGCTCTCTCTCAGATGAGTGGCAACAGACACCAAGCCCTCTGACACCTGCAGAGATGAGGTTGGCCTCTTCTTTTATAATTCATTTACATTTAAGTATTGAGCACCTACATTTATTTATTTATTCCTAGATTCTTTCCACCTAGAATAAGATACATTTTACAATAAACATAGCAACCTTACTAAAAAAGAAATAGAAAACCAAATCCTAAGAAAGATAAAAGAAACAAATGTTCTCAATGAGAGGACCATGGTGGGAAGATCAGAAAGACCTTATATCAGACCCCAGATCAATACTTAATTATTAGTAGAAGGGTGAATAAATTATTTAAAGTTCCTGGGCCTCAGCTTTCCCATTTATAAAATAAGGATAACAATAAACCCTTTAAAAGACTTGTGGTGATGTTTAAATAAGATAATGTATAGGAGGACATACAGCAAAGTGTTCAACACCTAGTACATCTCAAATAGTCATTTTATTCTCTGTTTAGAAGTAGCAAGCAGTTAAAGATCTAATTGACTTTACATATAAACAGACACACACAACATCACTAGAGCATAAGCCAGATAATAAAAGGACCATATTCAGAAAACATCATTCTTGTTACTTTAAAAGACACAGTAATAGCCGATATCAATGATGAGAGCAACGTTAAATAAAATGAATAAAATATGTCTGTCTTATTTTTGGGGAAATACTATTCTAGAGAAAGTTTAGGAAATCGCTGGGAATACTTATAACATGATAGAAAGAAATAAGCCTTTCTCTACTCTTAATTTTTCAAGTATTAATAATATTAAATGTGTAGTTTTAAAAATATGAACGCTTTGTGTCAAGTGCTTAAATGAAAATAGCATAACATTTGATGGTTACTTTTATTGAGCCAAAGAAAGTAGCATGCCCTATCTGATATTTTTAATGTGTCCTAGATTTATAATTGGCCTTTCCACATAGAAAAGAACTACAATGAAAGTGAATTATTTTACAGCAAATACTTTGCTTCCTAAATACTTTGTAAGGATGATAAAAATGCATATGGCACAATAAATATGGAATTCCTGATTATATCAATAAATAGGGTCTTTAATTGGCTCTAACAGCCAGCTAAATGGTCAAGAATTCCATGAATTCATAGCTGTCACCTTCCCAAATGTGTTCTTTTAGATTGAATTTTTTAGCAAATATCTATTTTTAAAGCACAACTTCTCATTATGACTTAGTGCTGTTCCTGCTGCCGCCACACCACTGCGAAAGTTGTTAGACGGACATATAATCTTGGGGTTTGGTGCTAGGTTAAGAGGAAAACAGAGGTAAAATATGTATCTTTTCCCTCAAAGAGTCTACAGTAAAGTCAAGCAAATCAGGATTCCTGATTGTATCGTACTGCTCAAGGGGGAATTGTTATTGGACCTGGTAAGAATTTTAAATCTGGGCAATAAAACCCTCTAAGGAAAGGATGATCTTCCAGACTTAACTCTTACCTAGGCTATAATTCTTATCATCAATATTCTTTGCTCAATGATGTATCCCTTGCATCTAGAATGCCTTCTGGCACATAAGTGCTCAGTAAATATTTGTTGCTTGAATAAATGTATAAACAAACAAACAAGAAGAATGATAAAGAATGTCTCTTGGCATCTACTTTTAGACACAGTGAATTCTATGTACAAACTACTTAGGAACAAACTGTAGATGTGCTTTTACATCAAGTAAGATCAGCGGTAAATCCATGCCTTAATAAAGTGCTGAAAAAAATATACTGATGAGAAGGTATTTCTCAAATAGAAAAAGAAAAGTTATTCCCACCATAACAGAAGAAAATGTGTGGCCTATATTTCACTACCAAATTATATTTTATTCCTGCGTAGCTCTAATATTGAACTCTAGGTACTCAAGCCAGGAGCCAAGTATTACTCAGGGTACAGAAGATAAAAGAGGGGATCAAGGGATTCACATTCATCAGACATCTACTAGGAAATTCAGGATACTGCACTGGGAACTTTACATAAAATATCTCATTTAATCCTTGTAATGTTATCATCTAATATAGAGATGAAGAAATATGGAGCTTGGTGGGGAGTGTCTTGCTCAAAGTCACACACCTCCTAGATTCAGTATCCAAAGTTCCCTCAGTCTTCTCCAAGAACATAAATTTTTTGACTGTATATGCTACAATGTGCTCAGTATAATTTTATGCTCCCAAGGAACTCACATGATGGATACAAAGAAGTAGATGATGATGATTCTAACATACAGAACACTAAATCCTGATTTTGTGGTGGCTTGATACATAAAATGCATCTTCTTATGGAATCAACACAAACCACACAGCAGCTGGTTATCCAACCTAATGTACAAAAGTCTCTCTGATCAAAAATCTAAGTGAAGTTTAAGATTAACTTCTCCTAATTGTTCTTAAATTAACAACATTCTATAGGACCTAACCATCATGTTGATGGTATTTCTGGGGAAAACACATTTAGTAGTCTAACTGAGGTCAGAAATAACACTTTCCTTTCTAATACATTCATGGCAGCAAGAACTAGAACTCTACCTTTCCTCATCTCTCCTGACTAGACACTAGTAGGGTAGGATGACTTCCCAACCCCAAACTACTTGTAAAGGCTCCCTGGAGGTCCAGGAACACAAAGATAGGAAGATAAGAAAATGGGTTGAGACTTGCAGGGAGGGAACTTTGGATAGTTTGCCTATCTTCTAACTAATAGAAGCCCAACTTTTCTGTTTCTCCTTTAAAAAAAAAAAAAAAAATTGAATAATCCTTCCTTGCTTCTTCTTCTACTGTTATCACAGGTCATTACCACATTTCTAAACACCTAAAACCCAGATGTATCTTACAATTTCCTCACAACACAGAAAAAGCACGGAGTCCCACAGAGAACATTTAATGGTTATTAATTTTAGCAACAAAGGAATAAGGGAAGACGGAGAAAAAATAAAGTTTTGAAGAGTCTGGAATGTTTCACAAAGAAATGAGCAGACCTAGTATACAAATGAATTCCAGTTTTTTGTTTGTTTTGATTTTTGTCTTCTACTTAAAACCTTGTCTTTATCTCTGTTATCCTATGGACATGAATCTTGGGCTAACACTCATGAATTATCCCCTGAAATATAATGAAAAACTTGGCTGGCCTTTGCCCCCAGTTCCTGGAAAAGAAATCTCTGAATCTTTGGAATTTGCTGTGATAAGAATGTTTTCTGTTCTTCATGATGGGCCCAGAACCATACCTTATAGTTTCAGCGTGAGGCCAGCCACACCTTCAGCCCTAGGGTGGGGGCAGGCCACACTTGGGGCTCTGAGCCAAGTCATAAGAACTTGTATCAGCTCCAATTAGCCCACATGAATCTACCTTCCCAGACCTCTGGGAGGGGAGGAGGGCTGGAGACTGAATCCAGCCAAGTGGCCAATGATTCCTCCAATCACATCTAGGGAATGAAACCCCACATAAATGCAGGACACTTGAAGCTCAGGTGACTTTCCCTGATTGAGAAAATATATCTCTGTGCTGGGAGGGTGATGCATTATAACTCCACATGGAGAAGATACGAAGCTTGTGTTTGAGACCCTCCCTGACTCCACCTTATGCGTCTCTTTTCTTCTTATTTGTATCCTTTTACTCTGATAAAACTATAATTGTAAGTGTAGCATTTTCAGTGAGTTCTGTGAGTCATTCTAGGGAATTACCAAACCCCAGGTTGCAGGGGGGAGTGGGGAGACGGGGGGTAGGAACACCTGAAATTGTAGCCAGTTGGCCAGAAGTGTTGTTAAGCCTGGGCTCCTGAACTTGCAACTGGTGCCTGCAGGGCCATCTTGTAGAGGATTGCCCTTAACTTGTGAAGTCTGGCCTGACTCCAGGCAGCGTTTAGACTCAGAATTGAACTGAATTGAGTTACTGCAGTCTTTGCAGTCGTGGACTGTACTTTTACACTCACATACTAGGCATCAGAAGTTGATGAAGCTGAAATCTCTTAAAAACCTTACATTTGCTATCAGTAGCTATATTGGAAGTTGCAAAGGTTCCTGAAAAACCTTACATCACCATCCCCACCCATAACATAGTGGCTTTGGTTACTGTTTCTTTGTTCATTACTCAAAGATTATTATAAAGTAGGCATGACAAATACCACTGAGGATGCCACTCTGTCATCTCATAAACATTGTCAATCATTGCCAAGTGAAGAAGAATCCTTTTATTTTGAAAGCAGTCACAACAACTGCTGTTGGGAGTTGGCATGAAAGCTGAAACTTGTCATACCTGTTGTGAGAAAAACTATGATGCCTGCTCAATAGTCTTCCTTCATCAGGATTCCAAACCAAACCAAAGCAATCAAATAAACAAAACAAAAAGGCTTTCCTGGGTATTTTGTTAGGGTACTTTTATGGCACAAAATGGGTCTCTTAGGGGTGGCAAAGAATTAGATGTTCACGAAAGCTGAATAAATTCAAGCTTAATTTGCTTATGGTAGAGGCTTAAGGTGAGCAGTGATGATCTGATCTTACCTTTGAAAGAAATGGGAGAAAAAAATTGATGAAGGACTCTTTGATAATCATTTTATACTATTGAAGGCCCAGCTGAAATGAAATATCTGGAGTTACAGCAGCACTGTACACTTATGGAATACTCTAGAGCAGGAATAAGAACAAGAAAACAGACTGAACCAGACATGGGGATTTACCAGCTGAGTGTGGTAGAAGAATGGGGACAAGGGGGAGGTGTGAGGGGATTGAAGCTGCTGGTAAGAAAGAAATTCAGTAATTAACTACAGATGGGTTAAGACTTGGAAGGAAAAGAAATGAGGTTGAAAAGGGCTTAACAACCTTTGAGAAAATAGAGAAAGCTGAGACTTGAGGGTCTCTATAAGATCAAAGAGTATTTATGGCTGAATTTAGAGTGAAAAAGATTTGAAAGGAATGGGAGGCTGTAGTTAAAGAAGGGGGTACTTAAGAATTATATCCTTTCTCAATATCCCTGTGATCACAGTCATAGGAGCACTTGTCCTAAATTAGAAATGGGGAAAGGGGAGGAAGGTAAGTTCGATGTTTGGTTGTTGAAGAAAAAGGCAGAGGCAAAGTTTGGGAGTAGAGGTAGTGGTAGGGATAAGGGTTGGGGCAGGGGTAGGGATAGGGGTAGAGATAGGGTAAGACAGAGAAAGGAAAGAATTAAAGGAAATTCCAAGGATGTCAGCCCAGAAAAAAAGGGAAGTTCCTTTGGTCCTCCCTAGAGTCACACACAGGAAAAAGGCATATTGTAAAAAAAGAAAATTTACATTAGGGACTACCTAATGGTGAGTCATTGTGAAGGATAAATACTACATATTTTGAAGTATAAGAACAGTATAGTTTATATGCATGTGTAATACCTTATATCTATTTGGAAACATCAATTTGGGCAGACCACTAGGAAGCAAGTAATTTACCTGAGCTCTGCTTCAAAGTAAGACCATCTTCCCTATATTTTTGGCTTAAAAACTGAAATAACTCTTATGCATAAAATCTGTATTTTCTGTAGTTTCAAGAATTGATTACATTCTAGCTTCTAAATAACAAATGAATTTTATTCTAATCTACCTTTTTTTTTTTTTTTTTGGAGTTTTCTTTTGATTTAAAAAACAAAAAAGAAAGAATGAAAAACAAAAAAACATTTCCTTAAATATTTTCCTAACAATAAATAAAAGAGGTTTGGGAAAACAGAACAACAAGGAAACCTAAGAGCAACAGATTTCAAGGTTAATAATAGCTCATCCTGAACCTTCAGTAAAATGTGTTCACTAGGAGCTCTTCCATGAGCGTAAGCCAAAGAATGGTCCATTAGTAGCAGTACTGAATGTTTCAATAATGGAGTCTGAAATGGCCTGTTCTGTGAAGAGCAAAATGTAAGATATGAGTCAATTACAAAGGATCTGCAGTCACTGCCTGCATATTTTTAAATGGCTGATCAATAAAGCACTAGAGAACTTAAATTTGCCATCTTTGAGCACCACTTTATCCTCCAACTCACTTTATTTTAGGGCTACATAAGTATATTGCATTGATTTCTTCTTCTCCTTCCACTCTTTAACTGATCCCCTTGTTTTAATTATCTTGGATCTATTAAATACCTTTTAGCAGCCAGTCGGGTATGTCTAGTTCAGAGAGGCTCATGTGTGTAAGGTGAGGTCTCCTATCTAACTTATTATGTCCCAAGTTAGTGCTAGCTATTACATCCCAAACCAAAATAAGCACGATCCATGCAAACTTCAGGGATGCAGCAATTCATACAAAGGTAGCAGCCATCTCTCAGCAATCACCTAGCTCCCTGCCTTTTTTTCAATTCTGTGCAGATGTTTGCATATTATTCCATTCTACGCCTGGAGGAGACTTTAGGACTAATGGATCTGCCTGACCATACCTGGAACTCAAAATAGGAACAAGCAGCCCCACAGGGTGGTACAAATTTGCTCAACACATGCTTTTTGCTCTGTGGCAGGGCCCCCACTCCCTGGGGTGTATGAATACTCAGCACTCAAACAGCACAGAGTATCTCATCTCCAGTGTGAAGCAGGGCATGTAGAGTCTTCATCCACTGATCCAGACCAGAGCAGTTGGCTAGGGGGTAGGGAGGAAGGAAGGTAATAGCGCTCTCAAAAGCTAGTAAAAACAAAGACTCCAAGAAATCGCAACCAACAACGAATGAAACAAAATGGGAAATGCTTTCATTTCTCCTTTCTCCCTTCCACATCCTCTCTTCAGGCTGAATATTGCCTCTTTAACTCTCATTTTACCACATGAAAGATTCTAATGCTCATTTTTAAAATAACACCTTTATTAAAGTATGTCACATACCATAAAATTCACCCTTTAAAGTGTGAAATTCATTGTTTTTTAGAATATTCACAGATTTGTGCAACCATTACCACCAATTCCAGAACATTTACATCACTCCAAAAAGAAACCCCATATCCATTAGCAGTCACTTCCCGATTCCCCCTTTCTCTTAGACCCTCTATTCTGGTTTGCTAATGCCGCCAGAAATGGATTGGCTTTCATAAAGGGGGTTTATCTGGTTACATAGTTACAGTCTTAAGGCCATAAAGTGTCCAAGGTAACACATCAGCAATGGGGTACCTTCACTGGAGGATGGCCAATGGTGTCCGGAAAACCTCTGTTAGCTGGGAAGGCCTGTGACTGGCGTCTGCTCCAAAGTTCTGATTTCAAAATGGCTTTCTTCCAGGATGTTCCTCTCTAGGCTGCAGTTCCTCAAAAATGTCACTCTTAATTGCTCTTGGGGACTTTGTCCTCTCTTAGCTTCTCTGGAGCAAGAGTCTGCTTTCAACGGCCGTCTTGAAACTGTCTCTCATCTGCAGCTCCTGTGCTTCCTTCAAAGTGTCCCTCTTGGCTGTAGCTCCTCTTCAAAATGTCACTCACAGCTGCACTGAGTTCCCTCTGCCCATCAGCTCATTTATATGGCTCCACTGATCAAGGCCCACCCACACCTCCATGGAAATTATCTCATCAGAGTTATCACCTACAGTTGGGTGGGGCACATTTCCATGCAAACAACCTAATCCAAATGTTCCAACTTAATCCCCACTAATATGTCTGCCCCACAAGATTGCATCAAAGAATATGGCTTTTTCTGGGGGACATAATACATTCTAACCAGCACACTCTCCAAACCACTAATCTACTTTTTGTTATTATGGATTTGCTCTTTCCTTATGAATGGAATCATACAATATGTGGTCTTTTGTTACTGACCTCTTTCCCTTAACAATGTTTAAATGTTCATCCATGTATCAGAACTTCATTCCTTTTTATTTCTAAGTACTATTACATTATATTGCTATGTCACATTCAGTTTATCCATTCAACAGTTCATTGACATTTGGGTTGTTTCCACTTTTTGACTATAATGAATAATGCTCCTATGAACTATGAATATTCATGTGCAAGTTTTTATGTGGACATATGTTTTCAGTTCTCTTTGGTATATACTTAGGAGTGGAATTGCTGGGTCATATATATAATTCTATGTATAGCATTTTGAGAAACTACCAAACTGTTTTCCAAAGTGGCTACATTCTAATGCTTATATTTTTAAAACTAGTTCTTTAAAAGAAAATACCAGAGGGTAGGCAGCACACAGGGGAAGTGTGCATAATTTGTTCTCCAAAACAGCCCCCTTCTCACCACTCCAACTCTCCCACCTACATTGGGTGGCCCTGCCTGTTTAAAAGGATCATTCAAGAAGCATTACCAAGTATATCAGATGATGGCTAGAGCAGAAGCATTGGAAACTGGTACAACTGGGAAACTACTGGTGCTTTCCGTACTGCTTAAACTAAGCGCCTGTGCTGGCCCATCACCCATGATTATAACAGACAGTAAGGTTTCTCTCCTCACTCATGTTTCAGATTTCGGAAGATTTTAAGGTTTGCTCAGTAGGTGTCGTTAAAACAAAGCAAGAATGATATGAAGGAAGGCAAAATGCAGTGAAGTTTTCTAATCAGATGAGCCCCACCTCAGCGCTGACCTAACGTGTGTTTGGCTGGTCGGGAATCATCTGCTGATGATTACCTACAGAGTGGTAGATTTATGATGTGGATGAGCATCAAGCTGAAATCAGACTGAGCCCATCAATCTTACTTTGCCTGTGAAATGGTCTACCATGGAGCCTAAGCCCCTGGAAAAGATTAGTGCATAAATACATAGTTCATGTAAAAGAAACGGTGTTGTTAAGTGATGTCATTGTCTTCACACACAGGGATATGCTTAAATGTAAGTACTCCCAAAGTCAGAAAGGAATTGTTTTGATGAAGGGATAGAGGAATTAAATATAACAACCCAAAATGACTAACAAAAGTAGGATACATAGAGGGCTCCTTAAATAGAAACTTACAGACAAAATACAGGTTACAAAACCTGGTGGCATTTAGCATTCTGAGAAAGATAATCGTGCTGGCATACAAATAGGAACAGCATAAATTCAAGGCTCATTGGAAGCATCTGGATTACTGAGGCACAGGTGGCTTTAAATAACTACCAGCAAACCTATAGCTACTACTTAGGTTTAATTAGCAGTAGTCAACTTTCCAGCACTCTAGGCTGGTAGAGGAATTGTTTTTGTTTGTTTTTGTTTTGTTTTGTTCCTGTTGCTATATAAATAGAGCATAGTATGGGACTGTGAATATCTTATGTTCAATAAATAATTCATTAAAATAGCCAGAGCTTTACAATCTATTATGTCCACCACTGCAGCTCTCCAATGTCCAGTACTTTTATATCCAATGAAGTACTATATTGATAACAAAAGGAAGCACAGTCCTCTCAGTTATTTATAACTGAAATAATAACAACCATTAAAAGAAATGTATATTTTACTTTGAAGTCTTGACCTCTGTCCTTCACTGCATTTAATAAGTTCAATGTCAGCCATCTACCAAAGCAAAAAGTAGAAATTTCTCCATTCATATTTGCTCCACATTTATCTGGCATGTTTATGATTACCCTAGAGCAGCAGTTGTCAAACTTTAGTATAGAAGAACACTGCTCAAAAATAAAATAAAACTCAAAAATTTATCCATGGTTAACTCTGGGGGAGGAGGGAAGGAAGGGGTGATAAAATCATGGTTTTAAACCAAAAAATTGATTCAAAGGACTGATGAAACTTGGGAATTTTGAATTTTTTAACAAATATCCTAGGCAAGTCTGACACATGTGTCCCATAAATATACTTTAAGAAACACTAAACCTAGAAACTAATTAAAATTCAGAATAACACAAATTTTCATAGCTGAAACCAAGTTTCTAAATCTGCAGTTCAAATTGCTAGAAGAAAACATTCTTTACATCGAATATCTTCATTCCCAAGGAATATTGCTCATGCCACAAAGAAAATATACTTGCATTTGACTCCTAGTAAATTTTAAGTGGAAAGAGTTTAGAAACAAAAAGTTATTGGTAATGAATTCATTGACTAACAACCTTTAAGTCCTTTCTAAGAATTCAACAGTGATTTATTTATACACAGGTTTAACTAGACAACATATATCAAACCCTCACACATTCACTTCCTAGAGATTTCTACTCTAATGACATTTCTATATATCTTGTACTTTATTCTCTATTTTTATTTTCCATATGAGCAGTCATGAGAGTTGTAGAGCACATATACTCAAGAGTTAACATTTTATTTACTATTTGATCCCCAAACCCCAGTTCTAGGAATTTACTCCGATCCTCAGTAAAAAATATCATGGGTGAACTTAACAACTTGGCACTAAGGATATTCATCACAGAATTGTATATTAAACTTAAAAAAAAAATTAAAATGCAGAACAATAGGGAATTGATTAAATAAATATACATATAAATATATTCACATATATACATATACAACTGGAATATTTTTCAGCCAGTAAACATATGTTGCCACTACAAAAGGCAAGAAAAAGATGTAAAGGCATACATATTGGAATCAAAGAAATAAAATGATCTCTTTTTGCAGACGATAACAATTGTTTTTGTAGAAAATCCTAAGGAATCTACAAAGGTTTCTAAAACTAATAATTGGGTTCAACCAGGTCACAGAAAAAAAAGATCAGTGTACAAAAATCAACTTCATTTCTGTATACTAACAATTAATATGCAGATACAAAAATTAAATTCATAATATCCATTATAACCACTCCAAATAAAACTAAATATTTTGGTACACACTTTAAAAATGTACAAGACTTGTATGCTAAAAATGATAGAATGTTGATCAAAGAAATCAAAGAAGTCCTAAATAAATGAAGAGATATTTCTTCATGTTCATGGACTGAAAGACTCAACAATATCAATTCTTCCTAAATTTATTCATAGGCTTAATGCAATTCCCATCAAACTCCCAGCAAGTTTTGTTTTGTTTTGTTGTAGATATAGACAAGCTTATTCTAAAATTTACATGAAAGGCACAGGCCCCAGAAGAGCTAAAACAGCCTTAACAAAGAAGAATAAAGTAGAAGGAATTACTGTATCCAACATTAAGGCTTACTACATAATTATAGTAATTAAGAAAGTATGTTATTGGCAGAGGGATAGGCACATAGATCAATGTAACAGAACAGAGGACCCAGAAATAAATCCACACAAATATGCTAAACTGATTTTTGACAAAGGTACAAAATCAATTTAATCAAAGATAGAGAGTCTTTTCAACAAATACTGCTGGAGCAATTGGACATACACAGAAAAAAAGAAAAAAAAAAAACCTCAACCTAAGTCTCATGTCTTATACAAAAATTAGCTCAAATTGGATCACAGACTTTTAACTTTTAGGGGGAAAAAAAAACAAAGGAAAAATTTGACTTCATCAGAATTAAAATCTTTTTCTCTTTGAAAGACCCTGTTAAGAGAATGAAAAGACAAGTTACAGGGTGGAAGAACATATTTGCAAACCACATGTCCAACAAAGTACTGGCATCTACCATATATAAAGAACTCTCAAAACTCAACACTTTAAAAACAACAACAGAACAACCCAATCAGAACATCGGCGAAAGATATGAAAAGACATTTTACTGAAGAGGATACACAGGTGGCAAATAAGCAAATAAAAAGTCATTCAACATCATTAGCCATTAGAGAAATGCAAACTAAAGCCAAGCTGAGATATCACTACACACCTATCAAAATGGCTCAAAAACAAAAACAGTGACAACACCAAATGATGGGAAGAAAGCAGAGAAACTGATGGGGATGTAAGATGGTATAGCCACTCTCAAAAACAGTTTGGCACCTTCTTAAAAAATTAAACATGCAACTACCATTTGACCAAGCAATTCCAGACCCAGATATTTATCCCTAAGAAATGAAAAATTATGTTCACACAAACTCCTGTATGAATGTTCACAAGCAGCTTTCTTTGTGATGGCCAAAAACTAGACTCAGCCCAGGTATCATTCAATGGGTGAATGGTTTAACAAACTATGGTAAATCCATATCATGGAATACTATTAAGCATTGAAAAGGAAGAAACTATTGATACACATAACAACCTGGATAAGTATCCAGAGAATTATGCTGAGTTTAAAAATCTAATACCAAAAGGTTACATACTATATGATTCCATTTATGTAACATTTTTGAAATGACAAAATTTTACAAATGGAAGACAGATTAGTGGCTGCCAGGAGTAGGGTCAAGGGAGGGAGGAGGCTAGCAGGAGGTAGGTGAGTGTGGTTATCAAAGAGCAACAAGAGGGATCCTGTGGCGTTGGGAACTGTTCAGTAACTTGAATGTGATGGTACATACATGAACCTACACAAGCCATAAAATTTAAAACACACACACAAATGAGTACAACTAAAATGGGGTAAATCTGTACAAGTTTAGTGGACTGTATCAATATCAATATACTGGTTGTGATATTATACTCTAGTTTTGCAAAATGTTGCCACTGGGGGAAATTGGGTGAGGCATACAAGGGATCTTTCTGTATTTCCCACAATTATAATTATCTCAATAAAAATTCCAATTACAAAAAAGAAAGGAAAAAGACATGTTGCAGAACAAGAATTATTACTAGGGAAAAGACTCTCTTGGGGAAGTATACTGTTTACAAACCAAGATACAGTCATTGTATGTGTTCACTGAGATAAGGTGTCACTGCTCCTAAGTCTTTTAAAGAGCAGAGTTAGAAAATATATGCATATAGATACTTACAAAAACAAAGAATACACAGACATCTATATCCAAATACCATAGGGTTTATTCTAATTTTCTCATGTTCCATATTTGAAATTCCTTTTTGCTAACAGTGAGAAATCTGTCTCCCATTATCTTTGAAATACTTGCTCATTTGAAAAATGAATGCCCCTGTATTTCCCTCATCACCACTCCTTATGCTGATGCACTCCTCACCCTACTCAGGCTAAAAGCTTGCATGGATGCCCTCCTCACCACTCTCAGGATCCCACACCTCAAATTAGGCTGACTCCCAGTTGGATACCTGCCTCACTCCATTTTGACTCTAATACCCTGCACCTTCTTCAATCCACTTAGACTCTGACGAGGTGCACTGGTTTGAATCTATTATGTCCCCCACAAAACCCATGTTCTTTAATGCAATTTTGTGGGGGCAGGCTTATCAGTCTTTTGATTAGGGTGGAAACTTTTAGTGTTTCCATGGAGATGTGACTGACCCAACTATGGGTAAGACTTTTGATTAAATTATTTCCATGGAGGTGTGGACCCTGCCCATTCAGGGTGAGTCTTGATTAGTTTCCTGAAGTATTTAAGAGAGCCTGAGAGCTGACACAGATGCTGATACTTGGAGATGTTTGGCAATGCTAAGCTAAGAGATGAAGCCCAGGAGTTTGGCCCAGAAAAGCTAAGAGGAGTCCCAGATGCTTAGAGAGAAATGCCTTAGGAAAAAGAAGCAAGGACACACAGGAGCTGAGAGAGAAGCGAAGACAGAAGCTGGAGACATTTTGGAGAAAGCCATTTTGAAACACAACCAGGGAGCAAAGGACCAGCAGACACCAGCCATGTGCCTTCCCAGATGACAAAGGTGTTCCAAAGGCCATCAGCTATTCTTCAGTGAAGGTATCTTCTTGTTGTATGGACACTTTCATGGACTTAGAACTGTAAATTTGTAACCTAATAAATCCCCTTTGTAAAAGACAATCCATTTCTGGTATTTTGATAATGGCAGCTCTAGCCAACTGGAACACCCAGCCACCCTCAAGTTCATTTAATCTATAGCAACTCTTTTCAACATTCATGCTGATTTTATAATTAACTAGTTTTATGCTTTAGTTATAACAACTCTAAAGAAACTGAGAATTCCTAAAGACTTAGAAAGTAACATAGTAAGTACAAACACCTGGAGAAAAAAGAAAAATTTTAATTCCCAACAACAGACTTTTCCAATAATTTCAGTAATTTCTAAAATACTGTGGAATATCTGCCTGGAAATCCCATAGATCGCAGTAAGAAAAATACATTAGATGCAGATAATTATTTTCATAGTTTGCTTTTCTCTTGTCTGGCCCTCAAACACACACACACACACACAATTTACTTATTTTTAGAAGAGAAAAATAATTTTATCACAAAAAGAGGTGAGGGAGAGAGAAGGAGGACTAAACTGTTCTCAAGCAATCCAGACATTGCCACTCTATGCAAGAAAACTACTTATTCCTTACCATTGCCCTCCACACCATCCTTCTGCTGTTTTAGTTCTTTTGAATTCCTATACAGATACTCCTCTTACAAAGACCAATTTATATACCTTTATGCCATAGCAAAATCCTATCAACTATGCCCATCCTAGGTTACTTGTATATAATTAGTTTGGGTTTGGAAAGAACTAAACTGACAAACAGCCTTTCAGAAACAACCTGTCCCTCCATTCAGGACACACTGTATAGTAAATTAGTCAACTGATATTAGAAATAATTCATCATCTGTTTCTAATTTGTAGACATTAAAACCTAATATTCCTCTTTCATGCCATTAGGGGTATCAAATCACCCTAAGAGAACAGTATTTTACTCTTTGGTCAAATTCCATTGGGTTTCCTAGAATGATAATCATATAACTATGGGAAACTAACTAGGTTTCAATAGCTAGTCTCAAAATTATAAATGAAGATTATTTTCATTGCTCAAATGTTTGCTTGGCTCGAGCTCACCCAGTCTTCCAGAGTTAAAGTAAACATTGACTTCCTTTCTAAATCTTCTAGCTAGGTTTATATATTCTCTCACATGGTGGATTGCCTTGGTAACATCCATAGGAGTCTCCTGAGAATGTATGTGATTTTATACTAATGTACTTGGACAATGATGAACACAGTTTATTTTTATTAAATAAAATCTTTAAATTATACAATACAAATAAGAATATTTCTAAAAGGCAGAAAAATGATACGACAAATATCTAGAAATCTACTGCCCAATTTCAGAGTATCATTATCCCCTCAGTGCCCCTCGCTGATCCATCTCCTTCCCACTCAACATCTTGAATTGTGTTTATCATTTCCTTTCCTTGGTTTTCATTATGGACTGACCAAATACAATGATTAGTTTTGTAGGTTGTTGAACTTTATATAAAAATAAGTAGTAAGGAGGTGGGGAAAGATGGTGGCATAGAGAGGTGTGGAATTTAGTTAGTCCTCTAGAGCAACTAGTAAATAGCCAGGAATAACTGCTGGGGGACAACCATGACTGTCCACACATCGTACACCAGCCTGGAAGAAGTGGAAATGGCTGAGATCACAGCATAAAAGCTGTAAGCAAACTGCAGACCCACGCCAGGAGCCCCCTCCCCCCAAGGCAGGCTGACCTGCAAGACTTCACTGTTGGGGGAAGCAGCAGTCCATGTTGGGAGCAAGCGAATATAGCTCAACCTAGCTCCAACTGGGGTTTTAATTAACAAATGTGGAATCCTGAATACAAGCTACAAACAAAGACAAACCCCTAGCAAGCAGCAAAGTACCCTGAGGTCACTCCCAGTGGAGAGGAGGTGAGGCTGATGGGAAAAAAAAAAAAATACAGAGGCTTTTGGAGAAGACTGTGCTTAGAATACTTGAAAAAGCATGTGCCCCAAGAAAAGGAGCACAGAAGACCGGGCACTATCTGGCCAACAGGTGAAACTGGGGGCCGGAGACTGGCTCTGAAAAGGGGATTTCTTTCCCTTTTTTCTCTCTCAATCTGAGTGGTTCAGTGAATAAAGCCTCAGGCATTTTCATCTCTCAGCATGCTGACCCAGGCAGGGATGGAGTTAACAAAGTCAGACAGACAAAGAAGTAATTCAAGTGCAGAAGGTAACTCCCTAGGGGATGTATCACCTCTAAGAGGAGGGAGGTGGGGCCCAGCTCAAGTGCCCGCCCTCCCTTCAGAACTCAGACTTCAGGGCCTGGGGGAAAGCACTCAAACTGGAAACAATTTAAAATGAGAATTAAAGGGGCCCCACCTCTTTATACCAGGGGGGAGCAAAAGGCTGACAGGTACCACCTGATGGGCAGGTTAGGAAAAGCACAGCAGTTGGAGACCTCACAGGAAAGTCTGTCAATCTTCTAAGACACACCAGGGGAACTCCATACTGAATATTGCCCCTTTGAGACCTGAGCCTGTAATGGCCTGGGAAAATCTGATTGGGGTAATCAGGGAAACTAGATGCCTAGACAACAGAAAACTACAAATCACATTAGGTAAAACGAAGACATGGCCCAGTTAAAGGAGCAAACTTACATTTCAACAGAGATACAGGAATTGAAACAACTAATTATTAATCAAACAAATCTCCTAAAACATTCCAAAATTCAAATCAGTTGAGGGAAGATATGGCAAAAGAGATGAAGGATATAAAGAAAACACTGGGTGAATACAAGGAAGAACTTAAAAGATTGAGAAAACAACTGGCAGAACCTATGGAAATGAAAGGCACAACACAAGGGATGAAAAACACAATGAAGACATACAACAGCAGATTTCAAGACACAGAAGAAAACATCCAGGAATTGGAGAACAAGACACCTGAAATCCTACACATAATGGAACAGATAGTGAAAAGAATGAAAAAATATGAGCAACTTCACAGGGAACTAAATTACAGTATGAAGCACATGAATGTATGTGTCATGGGTATCCCAGAAGGAAAACAGTAGGGAAAAGGGGCAGAAGCAATAATAGAGGAAATAATCACTGAAAATTTCCCATCTCTTATGAAAGACATAAAATTACAGATCCAAGAAGCACAGCATACCCCAAACAGCATAGATCTGAACAGACCTACGCCAAGACACTTAATAATCAGCTTATCAAACATCAAAGACAAAGAGAGAATCCCAAAAGCAGCAAGAGAAAAGCGCTCCATTACACACAAGGGAAGCTTGAAAAGATTATGTGTGGATTTCTTAGTAAAAACCATGGAGGCAGGAAGGCAGTGATGTGATATATTTTACACTGAAAGAGAAAAACCACCAACCCAGAATTTTATATCCAGCAAAATTGTCCTTCAAGGATGAGGGAGAGTTTAAAAGATTCTCTGACAAACAGACAATGAGAGAGTTTGTGAACAACATACCTGCTCCACAGGAAATTATAAAAGGAGCACTACAGACAGATAGGAAAAGACAGGAATGAGAAGTTTGGAGCACAATTTTGGGTGATGGTAGCACAAAAATGTGGGTACAATGAACAAAGATGACTGTGAATATGATTGAAAGAGGAAGGTTAGGGGAATGTGAGACACTAGAAGGAAAGAGGGAAGGTGAAAACAAGGACTGTATAGCTTAATTAAACCTAGAGTGGTCAACAATTTTGTTATAATGTACAAACATGTTTCTATATGAGGGAGAACAAATGAATGTCAGCCTTGCAAAGTGTTGAAAAGGGGGTGGCATTGGGGAAAAAATACAATCAATGCAAACTAGAGTCTATAGTTAACAGAAACATTGAATTATGCTTCTTTTAATGTAACAAAGGCAATATACCAAAGCTGAGTGCCTCTAAGAGGGGTATATAAAGGAGGGGTATGGGATTCTTGGCATTGGTGATGCTGTCTGAATCTTTTATTGTACTTTATTTTTATCTTTTCTTTTACTGCTTTTTAGCTGTCATTTTTTTTCCTTTTCTTTTTTTCTCTCTACCTTTTTTGACTATTTCTCTTTCTTTGTGGAAGAAATGGAAATGTCCTTATATAGACAGTGGGGGTGATTAAACAGGGAACCATCGATTGTTTACTTGGGATGGATGTATGGTGCATGAACAAAGCCATCTTAAAAAAAAAACAAAAAACAGGTTGATGGATGAACCTTGAGGACATTATATTGAGTGAGATAAGTCAGACGCAAAAGGACAAATATTGTATGATCTCACTGATAGGAACTAATTAAAATATATAAACTCATAGACATGAAATATAGGTTACCAGGATATAGAATGAGGCGAAAGAATGGGGAGTGGTTGCTTAATATGAGTGGAATGTTTAACTAGGTTGAACTTAAGCGTTTGGAAATGGACAGAGGTGACGGTAGCATGTTATTATGAGAACAGCTAACAGTGCTGAATGGTGTGTGTTTAAAGTCACGTATGTCACCAGAAGGAAAGTTGGAGGTTAAGACATGGGAATATATAACACAGTGAATCTTGTGGTAGACAATGTCCGTATACAAATATTAGAAATTTCTTTCATAAATTAGAACAAATGCATGACACTATAACTATAAGTTAATAATAGAGAGTTATACAGGGGAAAATATACCTATTGCAAACTATGTACTACAGTTAGTAATATTTTAACATTGTTTCATCAACAGTAACAAATGTACTATACCAATACTATGAGTCAATTATGGAGGGTGGGTGGTTAGGGATATGGGAGGATTTGAGTTTTCTTTCTTATTTTTATTTCTTTTCTGGAGGAATGAAAATGTTCTAAAATTGAAAAAAGTGGTAATGAACGCACAACTATATAATGGTACCATGAACAACTGATGGTATACTTTGGATGATTGTATGGTATGTGAATAATCTCAATAAAATTGAATTAAAAAATAAGTAGTAAAAACTAGTAAAAAAAATAGTGCCTTTATGAAACATTCTTCTGAATGCATCATCTGGTACATATGTGCAAGTGCAATTGCTGGGATATACAGTAGGTCAAGGGAGTTGTATAACTTTACATTCCCGGTAACAGTGTTTAATAGCTCCAGTTTTTCAACAACCTTGCCAATTTTTCTCAGTTTTTGAATTTTTACCATCCTGTTGGGTGTGAACTGGCATGGGATTATAGTTTCAATATCCCCTTCCCTGATTACTAGTGTGTTTGACCATCTTGTCAAATCTCAAATGGCCATTCAATGTCCTCTTCCATGAATTGCTTGATCAAATATTCTCCTTAGAAATAAATGTATGAATGTTCATAAGTTATTTTTTCTTATCCATTTAGGTGCTTTTTATATATTTTAGATGTGAATATTTGTCAATTTATATGTAACAAATATCTTTTCTTGGATTATAACCTGACTTTTACTTTTTCAAAGTGTCTTTTGATAAACAGACGTTCCAATATAAATGTTAAATTTAACAATCTTTTCACTTTCTGGTTTGCCCTTTTTGAGTATTGTTACAAGAAAACTTTCCCTTACCTGAAAACATAATTTACCACATTTTCTTCTAAACATGTTATGGTTTTGCCATTCACACTTAAAAGAGTCTTTAGTGTAACCAGAATTTATTTTTTGTGTATGATATAATGTAAGCTTCCAATTATATTATTTTCCATATGGATGCCCAATTATTTACTGAAAAATCCACCATTTCCCACTGATCTCAAATGCAAGGTTTATTATAAATCAAGTATCTACAGACGGATGATAATGTTTCTGGGCTCTTTATTTGGTTCCATGGAGCCAGTTTCTATTATCATGAAAGATGATCTTCATCTGTTTATAATAACTCCATAGGATTTATTAACTGGAAAAGCAAGTCCCTCCCTGTGTTCTTCATATATAATAGTCTTAGTTCTCTTAAGTATTTGCTCTTACTTAAAAATTTTAGAATAAGCTTGAAAAGTTTCACAAAAAATTCTAAAATTTCATTGAAATCAAAATTTGACTGAAATTTCACTGAATCTATGCGTCAGTTCAGGGAGAACTGCTTTGAGATATTAAATTGTCCAATCTATAAAAAAGGTATATCTAGCACACTTATTTAGGCCTTCTTTAATCTGTCTTTCAGGGGATTCCTGGAGGCCTGGTTTGAAGACAGTTCCATCAGAAAACACTGGCAACTGTTTCTGGAGCTTTGAGAAAGATGTTTCTGACAGTTCTTGCTGGTTGTTCAAAGGTTCTGTGGAAGGCTTCTCACTCTGCCTTCCTGATCAGGGCGAGCTCTTCATCTATGAATTTTGATGTCCTGGATGATAAAATTTGCTTTACAACATATTCTACCTATTGGTTTTGTTTACATTTTCTGATACTGCATAAAATAATGTAGTACCTTTATCAAGTAGAAACTTAATCAATTATTATAAACATTAAGGTATCATATGCAATAAGTCTAATGGGATTTTAAATGACAGCAAATTGTATTTCTGTGCTTTGGGATATCAGTTATGCTTCAGAAAAAAATAATTGGTATCATTTTGGGCTGACATTTTTATTCCATCTAATTATCATTATCTTATGCTCTCTTTCTTTTATGCGAAGCATCTTAGATCCTGCCTTGATTATCACATGAATTTCCCACTTCAGAGAAACAAATAGGCAAAACTCATGTCTGTGTAATTTTGATATATAAAATGTGTCTCTATTATTCACCCCAAAACAAGTATCTGAACTTTGAACAAATCACTAATTTCAACAATTTTCAGAAAGCAATTCTGAAGGAAATATACTTAATAGGAAAACAATTTACTTAATTGAATTTAATAATCTACATTCAGTAACTCAGAATCTTTGTGCTTGGGAATAGACTCATGGTGATATAAACTCAAGCACAAGATGTAGTTCATGACCTCAAGAAGTTCATCATATGTAAAATAAAACACACCAAAAAATTAAAGACAAAGCTATTGTAAAATATAGCAAAAGAACAAAAAGATAGCTTCTCAACAAGACAAAACTATTGCTTTAGGTTTAGAAACTAACTTAGCAAACATAACAAAATCCAGGGGAGTAATGTGAACTTACAGTTGCTTGGCAGAGAAAATATGGCATTGCTCTTCTACAAAGTAGCCTGATAATAATAATAATACAAGAAAGTAGATTGGCAAAGATAACACATAGGACAGAACTGCTAATATTGATATTCAACAAATACACCATTTGGCTGATCAAAAAGAGTGACTCAATCACATAACAAAGAAGCCATTTATGAACATTTTCTAAACACATCATATAAAATTATTGTTGTAACCTCTTCCTGGAAAAGTATTTTTCCTTTGCACTTCTTTAAAGATTTGTAAATCTGCCTTTTAAATGTTGTTTTTAAAAGTCTAAAATATAGACAAGGCTATTATTAAGATAAAATGCACAAAGGAATTACAGGTCAATTTAGCTCAGGAGGGAGCAGAGAAGGGCAGAAGCTACCAACAAAAAGGCTTTGAAGACACCAGATAAAGCATCTTAGGGTTAGATACTAATGGTCCACGGAACACAGCTTCAGATTAAACCTTTTTTTTCTCTTTTGCTTGGGTGGTACAATCAAATACCACCCCAGCAAAAGAGAACTAAGGAGAGACTATCACTAAGAAAGATGGAAGGCAGAATAAATTCAAATGCATTCAACATTTATTGAATACTAAACATGTATCAGGTATACTACAAGGTCCTGGCAATAATAAATTCAACATCATTCTTCAGTTGTTCAGCCCCCAAACCTTGGTGTCATCCTTACTCTTCTCTTTCTCTCAAGCCTCTCATCTCAACCATCAGCACATCCTGTTAGTTCAGTCTTCAAATCAAAGAATCCCAGGACTTCTCACCACCCTCACAACTAATACCTTCCAAACCACCCTCATCTCTCTCTTGGATTATAGGTCTCCCTGCTTCCATCCTTGTTCCCTATCAGTGGATTCTCAATATAGAAGCCAGGGTGGTAGTGTTAAAATTCAAGTCTAATCTGCTTAGATCTCATGGCAAAATGCTCCAAAGACTGCCCATCTCATTGAGGATAAAAGCCAAACTCTTTATGATGACCAATTAGACTCAATACTATCTGCTTCCTATCATTTTCTGAGTTCATCTCCTACAACTCCTTCCCTGTCTCACTTTGCTCCAATCACACTAGCCTTCTTGTGATTTTGTGAGCACACCACACACATGTATGTCTCAGGGTTTCTTTTCACCCTGTTTCCTTTGTCTGTTAACACTCTTCCCTAGATATGCTCTCCCCTTTATCTCCTTCAGGACTTAACTACCACCTTTTCAGTAAGGCCTTCCCTGGCTATAAAGTATAAGATATAAGTAAATTCTTTTAAATATTAGAGTTAGTCAGTAGAAAGCATTTATCCTATATTCCAGCAACTAAGGTCTGTTAAAAACTAAGCTCCAAAAATCTGACCATAATTATATAATTCTGAGAAAGATTATACAAGAATGCTCACTAAAATGACATACTCACAAGAACACACAACTAAAGCATACACATGAAAAATTTAAATAATGCCTGAGCCAGCTTTTTATTAACCATCTTGCCGGAGTGTCTTCTCATGTTCTTAAATATTCTTTAAAACTGACTAATACTGCATAGAAATGCCAAATATTCACCATTCAGCAACTGTTATTAGAAAGCCATGCCAGGCACTAAGCTAGGTGCTGGGAAAGAAACGATCCAAAAAGACATAGCCCCTGCCCTCATGGAGTTGACCATATTATAAAAGGATATGCATTAAGCAATCACACAAATAAATACATAATTACAAACTGTCTTCTATAAATGACAAGTAGAACAGAGCATCAGGAGACATGATAACATAATCATATAATCATCATCATCTCTATCACATCTGTTAGGAACTAATTTAATTCAAGGGCAGAAGAAACTTTTTGGGGAAATGACATTTATACAGTTACATGAAGGATGAGTAGGAGTTGATCTGTAAAGAGTAGAGGAAGGTGTGTTCTAAGCAGAAGTAAGAACGTAAGTGAAAGCCCAGGGCAATAAAGAACCAGGCACATCCGAAGAATTGGGGAAAAGTTCCATGAAGAAAGCTAGTGAGGAAAAGGAAGGAGAGGGTGAGATGAGAACAGAAAGTAGGCATGGCTTGGCCACACAGGGCCTTGTAGGTCACATTAAGGAAAACAAATTTTATCTTAAGTACAATGGGAAACTGTTAAAGATTTTGAAAAGATGAGTGGTATGGTTTAATTTAAATAGAAGAAGATCATGTCTTCAAAAATTCAGAGTAATGCTTTACCCATTAAGGAACAAAAAGAAACAAAAAAACTTCAGAGTAATATCTGAAATAACTCTCCTCATAATTTTTATCCTCACATAAAATCTTATTTCAAAATGTCTCTCAAGCCTATTCCAAAGCCAAGTCTCTGCAAAGCAATACGTAGAATCTGCAGCTTCTCGGTACAGCATCAGCCAATCTAAAGGTGACAAACTGGCCACTATGCCCAAAGTCCGTCACACACCTCAATTTTATTTCCTTGACCAACTTCCTTGAATAGGTAGTAGCTAACCATTACTACCCTTTCATCCTCTTTATACTACTGTGAATTTCCTTGGATTTATTCAATTCCTCCTTCTCCCCAATATACAAAAGCCCTATCTACATCCTCTGTTTTTATCCTGTGAACACCATTTCTCCACAGGTCTGTAATGTGTTGGCTATTTCTTCTCTCATAGGCAGGAGAATTTGTAGTCTAGACTGGGTGGTACACAAAGCAGTTTCCACACCACTGCAGAATTGTTGAAGAATAATAATAATAACTAAAAAAAAAAACAAAAAAACATCCTGAAGCTTCAGTGCCCACTCTATTGTTTGCAGCACCCTAGTCTCCTCTTTAGCCACCATCTAGCAACCTTGGCTCCCAAAGTTCTTCCATTACGCGGATAATGAACTCAGCATTCATGTATATGACCCATCAAACACGTGAGCCTCTAATGGCTTTAACATGATCATCTCTACAAGCCTCCTTTATTCACTGAAGCCACTATGGTCACTGCAGCCACTATGGTCAACACAGAGATGCACCACCCAGATTCTCGTTCAAGGAAGGGCTTGTGGCTCAGCTGTAGCAACTACAGTCAGCAAACAGCCTGCAGCTATCAACTTCGGGGTCCTACCTCAGCTACAGGAAGCCTCCTGGACAGAAACTGTATACCTTTCCGAGGGCAGTCAACATCTAATGACTGAGCTGTGTAGGAGTATAAAGTCCCAACTGTTTCCAGCTCAGGAAGACAATTCTGATGGACAAGATTCCACAAGATCCCTGCTATGCCAGCTGAGGTTCTAAGCAGCCTGCATCCAATATGATTTTCCTCTCTGCCAATCCTATTTCCTCCCCACTTCCTTCCATACATGGTGATTCCCAATAGATATCTTGCATCCTAGACTTTGTCACCAAGTCTGTTTCTGGAGAATCCAAATCGTGACAGACAGCCACTCACTCTGTTCCAATCCAGATCATCTTATCACCTGTTACTGCTCCAACTACAAATTTCCCACTCTTCTCACACAACCTTCCCTAAGCCATTCAAAACTTCCAATCTACTAGGTCTTTACTTTTCTCCAATTTCATCAACTTCATTATTTTTCATGTTCATCCTTATTCAGCCAAGAACCAAAAAGGCATAATGCCAAGAGCACTTTTGCCACTTGTTCCTCTGCCCTTTCCTCATAGCAGGCTGGTAAACCTCAACCCTGGGAAGCACAACTATCTGCATTCTTTGTGTTTTTGCCCAAGCACTGCTGAAGAAAGTCACCAAACACACCCATGTTGACTCACCAGAATGCTCTCTTAAAAAATGCCCAGCAAGTGAACTACATTTCTCAGGATAATTCATTCCCCAATGTCCGCAACAACTATATAAAAAGTTCTCAACCCTAATGACTGCAGCCCCATTACTTTCTCCCTCATTCTTTTTTTTTTTTAATATCAATATTTTATTATATAAATTTTATATTTTATCCACATTGAAATATATAATTCAGTGGTGTTAATTACATTCACAATATTGAGCCACCACCACCACTGTCTACCACCAAACCCTTCCTCAACAGAAACCAGAAACTCCATACCAATCCAGCAATAACTCTCATTCCCCACCCCTACCTGACACCTGGTAACTGTGTTATAGTTTCTGACTATATAAATTTGTATATTCTAATTATTTCATACGAAACCTTTTGTTTGGCTTATTTCACTTAACATGATATCTTCAAGGTTCATTCATGCTTTAGCATACATCAGAACTTCATTTTTTTTAAGGCTGAATAACACTCCATTCTATGTATATGACACATTTTTGTTTATCGATTAATCTGCTGATGGGCACTTGGATTGATTCCACCTTTTAACAATTGTGAATGATGATGCTCTGAGCATTGGTGTGCAAATATCTGTTCGAGTACCTGCTTTCAATTCTTAAGGGTATATATCAAGAAATGGGGTTATCTAGTCATATGGTAATTCTGCACTTAACTTTCTGAAGAACTACAAAACTGTTTCCACTGTAGCTGCACCACTTTACATTCACACCACAATGTATGAGGGTTCCTCTTTCCCCACATCCTCTCCAACGCTTATTTTCTGTTTTTTTGTTTTGTTTTGTTTTGTTTTTAACAGTAGCCATTCTAGTGCGTGGATCCCATTAACCATTTCTATTGAAATGATACCTAGTGATTTTGATTTGAATTTGTCTAATGGCTAATGATGAGCATCTTTCCATGTACCTATTGGCCATTTGTGTACATTCTTTGAAGAAATTTCTATTCAATTACTTTGCCCAATTTTTAACTAGATTGTTTTTCCTTTACTTACTGAGTTTTAGGAGTTCTTTAAATATTTCTTTATATAGTATAGATATTAAACCCTTATCAGATTTTAATTTTGATGAAGTCCCATTAATTTATTTTTTCCTTTAATTGTGCTTTTGGTGTAAAGACTATTGCCTCACACAAGGTCCTGAAGATGTTTTCCTATGCTTTTGTTCTGGGAGCTTTCTAGTTTGGGTTCTTATATTTATCCTCTCAGACTCTAATCTAAATGAAGTATCCTCTTGGAAAAATTTGAAGACTAAATTTCACAAATAATTCCAGGGATTACACAGATCGCCCGAAGACCTCAGGTGTAATAGAATTAATAAAAGTTTTTGGAGTCAGAAAGATTTAGACTCAAATTCCAAATCTACTACTTCCTTTCTATGTGCCCATACTTGGTCAAGTCATTTAAACTTTCCCAACCTTTATTTACTTAGCTATAAACACCTTAATAATACCTTCCTCCCCCTCAAAGATTTGTTATAAGGAAAAATAAAATTATGTATTTGAAGAGCTTTGTAAATTTTTTTGTAAAGAACCATGTAAATGTTAATTATTATAACTTGCAAACACTGTTAAGTGTTTTGTTAATTCCTGTTAGGAGGAATCTACAAGAGTCAAATCCTCAGAGAAAAGCAGGTTCAAGTCATATCATTTTATTCCAGGGTATAATAAAAATGGTAGAAGAAATGGGAAATGTGTGTTAGAGTGTGCTGTTTTGGATGTATTATGTTCCGCCATACGCCATGTTGTTTGATGTAATCCAATGGGGACAGACGTATTAAGGTTGATTAGGTAAGAACCTATTGATTATTTCCATGGAGATGTGACTCAATCAGCTGTGGGCGAGACTTTTGATTGGATAATTTCCATGGAGGTGTTACCTCAACCATTCAGGATGGGTCTGAATTAAATCACTGGTGCCATATAAAAGAGCTGACAAACAGAAGGAACTCAGAGCAGCTGCAAGCTTAGAGAGACATTTTGAAGATGGCCATTGAAAGTTTACACTGGCATTTTGGAGAATGCCATTTTGAAATGCAACCTGGGAGCAAGCAGATGCCAGCCATGTGCCTTCCCAGCTAACAGAGGTTTTCTGGATGCCAACGGCCTTTCTCCAGTGAAGGTACCCTATTGTTGATGCCTTACCTTGGACACTTCATGGCCTTAAGACTGTAACTTTGTAACCAAATAAACCGCCTTTATAAAAGCCAATTCATTTCTGGTCTTTTGCAAAATGGTAGCATTAGCAAACCGGAATATAGAGTAAAGAGGGTGTGAGGAGGACTAGCATTATCATCTCCAGATATATGAAGTTCTACATTATGGAAAAGGAGTTAAAATTTTATTCTGTGGTCCTAGCAGACACATTAGGACAAATAGGTTGGAATCTTTAGGAAGCCTAGTTTGGCTTTATAAAAGTAAAAACTTGCCAAGGATTAGAAAGGCATGGAAAAGTAATGATTATCTTAGGAAACTGTTTCTTTCCTGTAACTTAAGTTTTTGTTTCTTTGTTTTTCCTAAAAGAAGCTGAATGTCCATTTGTTATGTAATCATAAAAGAGATTTAAAGCATTGACTGGAAAGTAAAAATCAGATCCAACATGGACATTCTGGGTCTCCATAAAAATGTCCCAGGATTAAAACCATAAATATCATTAAGCAGAGATGCTCATCGAAGATTCTGCAGCAGTAGTCAAACTATGGAAAGAATTCACCATTATATTCTGAAGGAATATAAGGATCATAAAAAGGGGCTTAAAACTTACAACATGTCAATTTCATGTAGTTATGTCTAACTATAGCAATAAAAAAAAGAATACTACACACCAAAGAGTAGATAATTGTAAAGCAATCTGAACAGCATTTAACAAATGACTTAAGAGTACAGAACAACAAAGCAGCATCCAGGCCTCTCATTTTTAGATGTGAAAAAGTTTTTCATGGATTATAACCACTGGTGTGTTGGTAAATGTTTAATAATCAGCTTTCTGAGTGTTCCAGGATTCCATATTTATAGTATTTGCTGATTTCCATGGTGTAAATACAAGCTACCAGCATGATGTCACGAACAGAGAGTTAGGAAGAAACATTCACAATCAGCTCAGGTGAGCCACTGTGAGCCCACACCAATGAGGATAATAACTATTTTCATGATTCTCATTATTTAACTCCACCTGGGGTGCAAGAAGAAGAAAAAAATGTAAGGGAATGATGTCATTCTTTTAAATACCAATTTTCCTTTTTGGTTAACTCCATGTTTTATACCAATAAATTTGTATGTGTCAGTGTGAGAGTTGCAGTTTATGGGAAAACATTATTTTATTAATTTTTCTCCTCAGCTGACCACAGCATATTCCCTACGCTTATCAAACATCAGAGAAAGAGTAGGGCACTCACTACAGAGTAATTATGAAATAATAGTATCAGAAAATTATTAATAGTTACCAGCCCTCTCCAGGAGTAATGCACATGTAATTGGAATATGCTACATTCACAAAAGCCAAAAAACCAGTTGGTAGAATTATTTGAATCAAGACCTTGAATACCTGGAGAACCCAAGATGGCGGCTAGTTAAGACAGGGCCAAAAAACACCTCCATGAAAAACACTAGATAAAAGCCAGAAAGTGACCCAGGACACCAGTTCCAGCGATGCAGCAGCCAGACAAGGTCTGCTAAATCCACAAGGACCATGTATTTGGTGAAACCAGGAGTCTGCATTCGGAAACGAGTGAGTGAGGTGGCTGAAAGTCCGGTGGCCGTGCTGCAGTGTGGGGAAACCATGGGTTGGCGTTTGGAGACAGACTAGCTCTTTTGGAAAAAAAAAAAACCTGGGACGACTGCGGATACAACAGTGAGAACTGCGCAGTGAAGCACAGCAGGGGCGGGCTGTCCCAACACCTTGGTGTCTGGTGTGGAGGATAGCCCTTCCCACACATGCTGCTGATCGTTTCAGGGCCAGGAGAGCATAGGGGAGCCAAAAGGAGAAAGAAATCGCGCCCCTTGCAACCATCTCCCCAGTGGGCTCGGGACGCTCCTGCCCGGGGCTGGATCCATAGCCCAGAACCACGCCAAGGATCCCGTGTGACAGGGAATGTCTCCCGCAGCACTGCACACACGCCACAATATCGGCCACAGACGGTGGCCTTTAGGGCACCCACAGCTAATTGTCCCGGAGCTGGGAAGGCAGAGCTGTGTGAAGAGGGGGAAATTAACATGACCCATTCAACCATCTTTACAGCAGGCTAGGAACACCCCTTCACAGCCCAGTGGCCCAGGGCTTCCCTGGAGGGCTGGCACGCACTGATGACATGGCACAGCCTTCCCTCAGCAGAGGTCCTGGAAGAACATGACTGAGAAGGGGGACCCACTCAGAAATCCCAGGTACCCTAAGCCAGTGCCAGGGACTTGTGGGTCAGTGGCAGAGACGATCTGTGGTGGGACTGAGGTGAAGGCTTGGACTCTTGCAACAGCCTTAAATCTCCAGGAACACCTAGGAGGTTTGATTATTAAAGCTGCCCTGTCTCCCTAACCACTCAGACACACACCCCACATTCAGGGCAGACAGCACCAACAACACAGCCAAACTTGGTGCACCAACTGGACCCCACAAGAACCAGACCCCCACACACCACAAAGACAAAGTTGGGGAGAACTGACTTGAGGGGACTAGGCGACTCGCGGATGCCATCTGCTGGTTAGTTAGAGAAAGTGTACACCACCAAGCTGTAGAACTAACGAATCAGAGATTGGTATTTTATAGACCCTGAAAGAACCCTGTCAACTAAAGCAAATGCCAAGAGGCTAAAAACAACAGAAAATCTTAAAAGTATATGATAAAATCAGACGATATGGAGAACCCAAACCCAAACACCCAAATCAAAAGACCAGAAAAGACACAGTACTTGGCGCAATTAATCAAAGAACTAAAGTCAAACAATGAGAGCATGGCACAGGATATAAAGGACATGAAGAAGAGCATGGCACAGGATATAAAGGACATAAAGAAGACCCTAGAAGAGCATAAAGAAGAAACTGCAAGAGTAAATAAAAAAATCAAAGATCTTATGGAAATAAAAGAAACTGCTGGCCAAATTAAAAAGGCGCTGGATACTCATAATACAAGATTAGAGGAAGTTGAAGAATGACTCAGCGTCCTCAAGGACCACAGAATGAAAAAGGAAAGAACAAAAGAAAGAATGGGGAAAAAAATAGAAAAAATTGAAATGGATCTCAGGGATACAATAGATAAAATAAAACATCCAAATTTAAGACTCATTGGTGTCCCAGAAGGGGAAGAGAAGGGTAAAGGTCTAGAAAGAGTATTCAAAGAAATGGTTAGGGAAAACTTCCCAAACCCTCTACACAATATAAATACACAAAGCATAAATGCCCAGCGAATTCCAAATAGAATAAATCCAAATAAACCCACTGTAAGACATATACTGATCAGACTGTCAAATACTGAAGAGAAGGAGCAAGTTCTAAAAGCAGCAAGAGAAAAGCAATTCACCACATACAAAGGAAACAACATAAGACTAAGTAGTGACTACTCAGTGGCCACCATGGAGGTGAGAAAGCAGAGGCGTGACATATTTACAATTCTGAGAGAGAAAAATGTCCAACCAAGAAAACTTTATCCAGCAAAACTCTCCTTCAAATTTGAGGGAAAGTTTAAATTTTTCACAAACAAATGCTGAGAGATTTTGTTAATAAAAGACCTGCCCTACTTCAGATATTAAAGGCAGCCCTACCAACAGAGAAACAAAGAAAGGAGATAGAGATATAGAGAAATTTAACAGACATATAAAGAACATTACATCTCAAATCACCAGGACACACATTCTTCTCTAGTGATCACGGATCTTTCTCCAGAATAGACCATATGCTGGGACATAAAACAACCCTCAATAAATTTTTTTTAAAAATTGAATTTATTCAAAGCACATTCTCTGACCACAATGGAATACAAATAGAAGTCAATAACCATCAGAGACTTAGAAAATTCACAAACACCTGGAGGTTAAAAATGAGGGGGAGATGAAAACATTCCCAGATAATCAAAAGCTGAGGGACTTCATCACCAGTAGATCAGTCCTATAAGAAATGCTAAAGGGAGTTGAGCAGGCTGAAAGGAAGGGACACTAAACAACTGACTGAAACCACATGAAGAAATAAAGATTTCCAGTAAAGATCACATGGTAAATATAAATACCAATACTACTGTTTTTTGATTTGTAACTCCATTATTTACTTCCTACAGGATCTAAAATACATAAACTGTAATGATAAATCAGGTTTTGGACTCAATGTAAAATATGTAATTTTTGACAAGAATTACATAAAGGTGGGGGAATGGAGGAGTAAAGGCACATAGTTTATGTGTCCTATTGAAGTTAAGTTGGTATCAAAGAAAAACAAGATTGTTATAGACTTAAGAGGTTAAATTTAAGCCCCACGTAAACACAAAGAAAGTATCAGAGAATATGACCATAGAGATGAAAAGTGGAGTATGGGTTATGAGAAGTGGGGGAAGGAGCAATGTGGAATTAAGAAATGAGTGTAGGGTTTCTGTTTGGGGTGAAGGGAAATTTCTAGTAATGGATGGTGGGAAGGTGATATAGCATTGCAACATTCTAAATGTGATTAATCCCACTAATGGAATGCTAGGGAGGGGATGGAATGGGAAGATTTAGTCTGTGTATATGTTTCCACAAGTGGGAAAAAAAAAAAAAGACAGTCTAAATAGATGACAATTAAATGCCAGGGATGATCCTGGATGGGATCTGAGGATGGAGGAGAGGAGGCTCAAAGAGACATAGTTGGGACATAAGGAAAAAAAAAGGAAATATAGAATGTAAGCTTTGTATCAATGTTGAATTTCTTGAACTTCTTAGCTGCGCTTAGTGGGAATGCATAAAAGACTGTTCTTGTTCATGGGAAATGTATATGTGAATTATATTATTTGTTCAAGGATGTGTGCAGCCTGCTCTCATATGTTCAGAAGAAAGAGGAATAGATGATGGATGATAGGGAGGGAGGGAGGGAAAGAAAGAAAAATGGTGGTGTGACAGGATGTTAAAGTTGGTGGATCGGGGTATCGGGGAGGGTGGTCAGGGTATGCTGGAGTTCTGTGTATGGGGTTTGTATTGTTTTTGCAACTGTTCCTGTAAGTTTGAACTTATTTCAAAATAAAATTAAAAAAAAAAAAAAGACCTTGAACACCTGCAAGTTCAGTTTAAGTATGGATACAGTCTACTCACAAAATAATGGAGTTCTGTACTTACATATTGGATTTCTTTTAATGAAAACGTTATCTTTTCCACCACTTCGTTTTAATCAGTGAAAACTAAACGAAAGCAAAATGTATAATTTGAGTTCCTGATACCTCCATGGGGCTCAGGACAATATTTACAAATGGTAGGAATTGTTGTTATATAAGAAAGTGTCCTTATATATTAAAGATGGACATTAAGGTATGTAGGAATAAAATGACATAATGTCTGGAAATTGCTTTAAAATATTTCAGCAAAGAATGAAAAAGGAAAATAAAATGGGTTATGAAGCAAATATGGCAAAATCTTGGTAACAACTGAATATGGTTGATGGATATTTAAAATTCATTATTCTATTTCCCCCAGTTTTGGTTTGTTTGAAATTCCACCCACCACCACCACGACCACCACCACTGAAGGAAAAAAAAAAAAAAAAAACTGCCATAATAAGGTAGTTATATTTTATACAGATAGCAATCATTACTAATTTACTAATGTTCTCTGGATCAACTAGAATCTTTAGTAAGAAACCCTCCAAAATCCTGTTTGAGCTTGTCTACATGCTACATTCATATTTATCATTATTTAACATTTGAAAGGTAATAACAAAATTTAATTATTCAGGACAAAATGTGGACAGTACTCTCCGATTCAGAAATACTAACAAAAAGCTACAGGGCCTTCCTAGGGTTCTTTCGGGACCAGTCCTCCTGGGAGCCCCTGTACCTTGCACAGATATACAGCATCATACTTTTAATATTAATTGTACTCCTATTTACAGTAAGCTGCCTTTGAGTAAACACCTGCCTTTCATCATGTTGGATTCCTTTTTTTGAGTATAGGCCTGGCAAAATAGTATATACTCAGTAAACCATGGTAGCAGGGCATAAAAGCATGGCACTCAGTGAACATCGTCAGAAGCGATGGGTGTAACAAGAAAAGCTTGAGGGTGGCAGCCAATGGTCTCAGACGCACCCAACTAAAGGAATAACCTGACAACACACATTTACAGCACCTCTCCAAAGCACATGGCAGGCTGAAGGCAAAGTATCTCAACTGGTTACATGTTGGTTACAAGTTTAAAATGGCTGGAGAAAAGCTTTAAATTTTGGTTCCAGAACAAATTACTGTTTTGCCACATTAGGCTCCTGCATCTTCTCATACTTTATCATTTTATTTCATCTTCTTTGTCATTGCTTTTCACAAGAGCGGTATGTGTGGATCTCTCTCCACAGAGGTGATGGCCATCTTGAAAGCAGCGTATTTTTATCTCCAATTTCAGTACTTCAGTATTAATGTCTGAACCTTTAATATAGTGTTAAGTAGTTAATGAACAAAATAAATATACAACAATTCTGAGAAGGAAGAAAAACTTAATACAAACTCAAATGAGGTTTCTTCCTGAGGGAAATTATATTTTCTAAAGGGAAACTATATTTCCATTCCTCTTTTCCATTGACCCACTAAAAAAATAAAATGTTCCCCAACTTAAAGTGTTCTATATTAAAATAAAAATCTAGAATCTAGCTTAAAACAATATCCCAGAAAAATTCTATGAAACTTTGAATATCTTCAATTGAAGCATATTCTACTAGCAAAGCTTTTAAATCCTTATTTCAAAAAAATTTCAAAGGATATTTTTCTTATTCTGCTTATAACTGAAAAAGAAAAGTCAATAAAGGACTACTTTAAACTACTTAATGATACCAATTTTTGCTTCCTTTTCTCTCCTACATCTTCACTTGGCAAATATTAAATTCAACCTTCAGAGCTATGCTTGTTTTTTTTTTTGAAAATCTATTTTTATACTTAAGTTGTATGCAGTTTTATGCAATGGTCCACATTAGATCCCTCTGTGAAGAAAAGAGATGGCCACATGGCACCCAGTTCCAAGTATAAAGCAGGTTCACAAGTACCAATGCAAATTTGCCCATTATAATAATTCTCATTTCTAATGCTTCTTATGAGAAGTCTATAAAATGATTTCAGTCTTCTGATCCTCCTAAAGCACAATAGAGAGGAAAATAGAATAATCACAGAATGCTTGTAATAATATAATTTCATGCTGATCTCTTTCATGTACAACTCCATGGAAATCTTGAAGGCTCCTTTTGGCTTACCATAATTTTTTTATTTACTAAATTTCTCAACTTGATGCCATGAAATAGATTTAAATATTGTTATGCAGATGATGCTTAGGTACAATGTCCTTCTGATGCTGCTACACCTAATCTATTTTTATTCCCCAATATTAACTTGTCTTAGATCCAATACCATATGCATTAAAATAAGTTGTTCTTCAATATTTCAAAACCTGATTGATTAGTTGTTCACATTCCATCTGTTGCAGAAAACTGCAAAGGACCTTTACTTTCATTGGCTGTACAAAAAGTTGAGGTTCAATTTTCCTTTACTTTATCATCTGATCAGCATGTCAGACTCAGGTGTTAAGTTCTCCTTTCAACTATATAAACCACTTAAACTTCATGCATTTTTTAAGATAAGGCCAATGAAGCAGGAGCTTTATTAATGCATTTGTCATCTTCCATATTTACTAATGTCCAAAAAAAACAGACCTTAAAAGACTGTTGTTATTACTGTAAACTATGTTGAAGGCAGGCTGTAACACTGATGTATGCCAAAATACAGAACACAAATTACCTTATTATTAGCAAAAATATACTTCATGATCTAATTCTAGGAAATTTTCTTTTCAAGAAATCAGGGGGAACAATCCTGGGATCTTTAACTACAAAAAAGAGGAATAACAGGTGAAATAATCTGAGGCCATGGGAACTTTTAGAGAGAAGACAAAGAAAATTGTCTGGAAAAGGCATGGAAGCCCAAAGAAGACACTTACAACACCTCCAGGCTTAGAAGTACTATAAGACTCAAAAGAACCACCACTGAAAACAGCAATGGAGGCAGACCCTCAAGAGTGAACCAGGTTTTAGTTCTAATTATTCTAGGGAAAAGGTGAAAGGAGCCTCTAAAGAGGTTTGGGATATTTGAGATTTGGATGATGAGACAGACATGCCAGGCCTTGGAGAGAGGAGGAAAATGGAGATGGACAAAGCAGAATTGGGGATAATGGATGGATAACCAGGGATAATGATGGATAACTATGGAGCCTGGGCTCCTTAACTGACATGAATGCAATAAAGAGCATGATGATACTGAATAGATTATAGAGATAAGGATATGAGAGTTGTGAATAATTAAGGGGCAGGAGAATTGGCAGGAATATGCAGAGCTCAGGGGCCCTGTCATTTATTCTTTTTTTTTTTTAATTGGTTCCAAATTTTAAAAATTTTCTTAAATCTTTTCTTAGCATAAAATACCCAGTATCTTTATGGAGTAATACTTAATTTCTTTAGTTTTTTCCCCTTTTTTCCATCATCATCATCATTGTTGTTATTAGTATTTGTATGTGTGTGCTTTTGTGAAACCTAAAAGATGAGGGGCTTAAATCTGCCTTAGACTCTTTTTTTTCCATTATTTTTTATTGTGAATTTTAATATACATACATAAAAGTGATAACTTCCAATGTATGATTTCACAAATAGACAGAAAACTCAAAGAATGTCATGGGTCACAGTTCCACAATTTCAGCCATTTCCGTTACTGTAAAATATAACATACATCCAGAAAGTGTCATCTCTCGATGCACAAGTCAACAAGCAAGCAGTCATATAGGTAATTTCAAAAATTGTTATGGGTTACAGTTCCACAATTTCAGTTCTTTCCTTATTATGCAGTACTAGGTATACAGTTCCATCATGTTATTTACCTCCTTTTAGTCATTCTAACACCCCAGCATCCAAAAATTTATATATAATTATATAAAGTTGCAGTATTCATAGACCTTTATTAAATCTTATCTTGTTTTTTGCTACTCCTTCCTCTCACTTAATCTCATTCTCCATCTTCAGGGGTGTCAAGGCAGTGAGCACTCTTACTTGTTCCTATTAAAAGGAGGTGTCAACAGTATGGGGAAGAGGGCCGCATCTGATAGTTGATCTTAAAGAGGCTGTTGTCTCTGAATTTTAGGACATGTCTGCTAATGGAACACTCTGGTGGATTTAAGTTTCTGAAAGATAAAACTTAGTGAGTACATCTTTTGTAGAATATCAGGTAGGGACCTCAGTATTTGGGGACCACTTTTGCTAAGGGCATGGCATACTGTGGCCATCTGGGATGTCTAGCTGGAGCTTGCATAAGAGAAACCTCCAGGATAGCCTCTCAACTCTATTTGGGATCTCTCCACCACTGTGACCTCAGCTTGTTACCTTTCTTTTCTTCCCCACTTTGGTCAAGTACACATTTTCAATTCCTCACTGCCAGGGCCAGGCTCATACCTGGGAATCATGTCCCATGTCGCCAGGGAGATTTATTCCCCTGGGAGTCATGACATTCATTCTTGGCAATGGTGGTATGCAGGCTACCCGCTTGAAAGGGTCTTCTTCAATGAAAAATTCTCAATCCTTGTTTCTTCCTGGATCTAGCAGTAGCAATTGGCAATTAACCATTCTCTTTTTCAAATACTTACTTAGCTTCCAGGATTCTATACTGTTTTGATTCTCCTCCTAATCAGTTCTTCCAAGTTTTCTTGTTAATTCTTCCTCTTCTTCCTGAACTTTAATCTTTCAGCTACACCAGAGTTACCTTTTCTGTTTTTTATTTGCTTTATTAGAGAAGTTGTGGGTTTGCCAAACAATCATGCATAGAATGTGGATTCCCATACACCATCTGTTTCAGTTTGCTACAGCTGCCTGAATGCAATATACCAGAAATGGGTTGGTTATTAAAATGGGATTTATTAACTTAAAATTTACAGTTCTTAGGCTGTGAAAATGTCCAACTCAAGGCATCAACAGGATGACACCTGGACTCTGAAAACAGGCTGCTGGCATCTGGCACAACACACCACCCCACCACCAACACTTAGCATTGGTAGGGAACACTTGTTACAATTAGTGATAGCACATTATTGTAACTGTACTGTTAATTAAAGTCCATGGTTTAACTCGGGTTCACTGTTTAGGTTGTGTAGTTCTATGGATTTTTAAAAATTTTTATTCTATTACCATATATACAATCTAACATTTCCTGTTTTAATCATTTTCAGATATATATTTTACTGCTGTTAATTGAATTCACAATGTTGTGCTACCATCACCACCATCCATTACCAAAACATTTCCATCATTCCAAATAGGAACCCTGGACATTTTAATCCTTAACTTCCCATTCCCTATACCCATCCCACCCCTGGTAACCTATGTTCTATATTTTGACTCAAAGAATTTGCTTATTCTAATTGTTTCAAATCAGTGAGATCATACAATATTTGTCCTTCTGTGTCTGGCTTATATCACTCAATATGATGCCTGTGAGGGTCATCCATGTTGTTGCATGTGTCAGTACTTCATTTATTTCTATGGCTGAATAATATTCCATTCTATGTATATACCACATTTTATCTATCCATTCATCAATTGATGGACGTGGGTTGCTTCCATCTTTTGACAACTGTGAATAATGCAGCTATGAACACCACTGTGCAAATATCTGTTAAAGTACCTGCTTTCAATTCTTGTGGGTATATACCTTGTAGTGGGGTTGCCAGGTCATATGATACTTCCATATTTAGCTTTCTGAGGAACCCTAAACTGTCTCCCACAGTGGCTGCACCATTTTACATTGCCACCAGCAATGAATGCGTGTTCCTATTTCTCTGCGTCCTCTCCAACACTGTTATTTTCTGTTTATTTAATAGCAGCCATTCTGATGGGTGTGAAATGCTACCTCATTTTGGTTTTGCTTTGCATATCCCTGATGGCTAATAATATTGAGTATCTTTTCATGTGCTTTTTGGCTCTTTGTATATCTTCTTTGGAGAGATATATATGTTCAAGTCTTTTGCCCATTCTTAAATTAAGTTGTTTGACTTTTTGTTTTTAAGTTGAAGGATTTCTTCATGTATACCGGATATTAATCCTTTATCAGATATGTGGTTTCCAAATATTTTTTCCAATTGTATAAGTTGTCCTTTTATTTTCATGATAAAAATCCTTTGGGAACAAAAGTTTTTTTATTTTGATGAGGTCCCATTTATCTATTTTGTGTGTGTGTGCCTTGTGCTTTCAAAGTAAAATCTAAGAAAGCATTGCCTAGCACACAGTCCTAAAGATGTTTTCTTATGTTTTCTTCTGAGTTTGATAGTTCTAGATCTTATATTCGGGTCTTTGAAACATTTTGAGTTGATTTTTTGATACGGTGTGAGGTGAGATAGGAGATCCTTCTTTTCTCTTTTCTTTTTCTTTTTTTTTTTTTTTTAAACAAACGGAGATTCAGTTTTCCCAGCACCATTTGTTCCTCAAAGGATTTTTCTCTGTCACACTCCACATCCATCTTTCACTGAATTCACTCTACCATAAAAAACTATCCTGAACTTGGTTGTTTCTCATTACTATCCCAGTAGTGCCCTATTCATAGCCACCAGAACCTCTCACGTAAATTATTTCAGTAGCCTGCCAACTGATTTCCCTCCTTCTATTTTGCCCACCATAATCTCTTCTCAAGAAAGTGGGCAGTGTGATCATTTTAAATCACAAAACAGATTACAAAATTTATCTGCTCAGACAAACAAATGCTGAGAGATTTTGCTAATAAAAGACTTGCCCTACTTCAGATACTAAAGGGAGCCCTACCAACAGAGAAAAAAGCTGAGGGATTTCACCACCAGTAGATCAGTCTTATAAGAAATGCTAAAGGGAGTTGAGCAGGCTGAAAGGAAGGGACACTAAACAATTGACTGAAACTACATGAAGAACTAAAGGGTACTACTAAAGATCACATGGTAAATATAAATACCAATACTACTGTATTTTTGATTTGTAACTCCATTATTTACTTCCTACAGGACCTAAAATACATAAACTGTAATGATACATCAGCGGTTTTGGACTCAATGTAAAATATGTAATTTTTGACAAGAACTACATAAAAGTGGGGGAATGAGGGAGTATAGGAACAATTGACGTTAAGTTGGTATCAAAGAAAAACAAGACTGTTAAAGATTTAAGATGTCAAATTTAAGCCCCACGGTAAACACAAAGAAAGTATCAGAGAATATGACCACAGAGATGAAAAGTAGAGTCGGGGTTCCGAGAAGTGGGGGAAAGGGCAATGGGGAATTAAGAAATGAGTGTAGGGTTTCTGTTTGGGGTGAAGGGAAATTTCTAGAAATGGATGGTGGGAAGGGGATAGCATTGTAGCATCCTAAATGGGATTAATCCCACTAATGGAATGCTAGGGAGGGAATGGAATGGGAAGATTTAGGCTATATATATGTTTCCACAATTGAAAAAAAAAAGACAGTCTAAATAGATGACAATTGAATGCTAAGGATGATCCTGGATGGGATCTGAGAATGGAGGAGAGGAGGCTCAAAGGGGCACAGATGGGACATAAGGAAAAAAAAAAGGAAATATAGAATGCAAGCTTTGTATCAAGGTTGAATTTCTTGAACTTCTTAGCTGCATTTAATGGGACTGCATAAAAGAATGTTCTTGTTCATGGGAAATGTATATGTGAATCATACTGTTTTTTCAAGAATGTGTGCAGCTTGCTCTCATATGTTCAGAAGACAGAGCAATAGATGATGCATGACAGGGAGGGAGAGAGGGAGGGAGGGAGGGAGGGAGGGAGGGAAAGAAAGAAAGAAATGGTGTGACAGGATGTTAAAGGTGGTGGATCGGGGTATCAGGGGAGGGGGTTGGGGTATGCTTGAGTTCTATGTATGGGGTTTGTATTGTTTTTGCAACTGTTCCTGTAAGTTTGAATTTATTTCAAAATAAAATTTCTTAAAAACAAAACAAAACAAAACAAAACAAACAAAAAAATTTATCTGCTCAAAATCTTCCAATGGCTTTCCACCCCTCTCACAGTGAATCCAAATTTTTACAATAGTCTATATCATCATCCCTAAGTTGGCCCCTGGTTGCCTGACCTAACACCTTGTTACTTTCCCCCTTGTTTTTCCTGGCTTCCTCCCTATTTCTCAGAGAAATTAAGCATTTTTCCTGTCATAAGGCTTTTCTACTTGCTATTTGGAGGAAAATTCTTCCTCCAAATATCTACATAATTCCCTTTTGGAGAGACAATTTTCCAGGAATATTTCATTTCTTTGCATGGTCTGGGTCATCTGAGCAAACACATTTATAACCAATTAAAAAATGTTTGCATAAGAAGACGGTCCAGGATAATAAACGTTAAAGATATCTCTCTCCCCAGAGACAGTTCAGGGTAGTCAAGGTAAACACCCTTCCTTCTCCCTTCCAGAGAAGATGTGCATACATTCCAGCATCAAGATAAGGTTTTCCTCTCTCTCAGGGTCAAACTGGCAACAGCCCTATATAAGATCACAGTTTCCCAATTTTCTCATGTAATGAACCCAATTAAATGTACAGTTACCATCTGGCCCTCACTGCATTGTAAGGATGGGAGCTTGGGGAACTCCAAAGAGGTACAATCTCAGACCTTTCACAGTTTCTGACTTAACACTCCCCTCCTCATTTCCTCAGTTCCTTGATTAAATGTCAACTTACCAAAGAGGCCTTCCCTAAGCAACCAAAGTAAAGTAGCAATTCCTCTGCCAACACACTCTCCTCATATAACATAAAATATTTCATGTAATATAAAATATCTAATATTATCCATATCACTTATCACAATAAGACTATATACATGCTTGTTTGTTTATTGCCCCTCTTCCTCCACTGAAATGTATTCACCAATAAAAGAGAATAAAGCACTGATTCATGCTACAACATGAAATAACCTTAAAAATACTACAGTAAATGATAGAAATCAAGATACAAAACACTATATATTATATGGTTCTATTCACGGGTGCAGAAAATAAATTAATGGTTGCCAGGGAATGGGGAAAGATGGAATGCTGAGTAACTGCTAACAGATAAGAGTTTCTTCTGAGGGTGATGCAAATTTTCTGGAATTAGATAGTGGTGATGGGTTGCAGAGCTCTGTGAATATACAAAAAACAAAAAACAAAAACCACTCAATTGTATACTTTAAAATAGTGAATATTATAGTACATGAATTACATCTTAATAAAAAATAATAGATGAGTGCAGAAACTTTGTTTTCTTTGTTCTTATATCTCAAACACCTAGAATAATGTCTGAGAATAGTGGGTGCTTAGAAAATATTTGCTAAATAAATGACTAAACTAGTTTCTAAAGTTTATATTTATACACACACACACACACACACACACACACACACACACTACTACTACTATTTTGCTGTTCCCTTTTCTTCACATATCAATACCTAATAATGTGTGAAAGAGGGGCAGAGGCAAGATCAGAAGTCAATGTTTCTGTCTTGAAATCAGCACTAAAATTAATGTAAATATGAAAAACAGAGTTGAATAAGAAGTGCCAAGTGCATCAATTCTTGAAGTTCAGAACTCTTTCAAGTTAAGATAATTTTGATTATTTAAATATTTATTAAATAATAGCCAAACTGTGAGTTGAAAAATAGTTTTCACAAAGAGTAAATTCTAAAACAATCTGCAGATAGTTATTACAAAACTATTTTGTTTGGCACTATGAGAGAAAAAAAAAAGTCTGAGATACAGTGCCTTATCCTTAAGAAATTTATTATCTACCTAGGTAGAATCTTAAAATTTCAAGAGATAAAATAAGTAAAAAGAATAAAATTATGTAGAATTTTAATCTGGTAACAACTGAAATAAATCTCATATCTAACACTCTTTACTTAAATCTGGCATTTTTCCACATTGGAAGAACATTTCAGGTGAGTAGTAGTAGATGTTCAAGAATTGCTTTTGTTTAGAAGGCCATAACTCCAGCATACATCTTAAAATCTAGGGAAGCCTCCTCCCATCCAACACACATATTTTTTACACACGTAAGAAATTTCTCATCAGCAGGCAAAGAGAACATTACTAATAGCATGAGTTTTCCCATGTGTGCTGACATACCAAGGCACAGAATACACCTGTCAAGAAGAAAGACCCAGCTAAAGCAGAAATATCTGATTGCCTAGACTTCACCCTGCCATATCATATTCTTCAAATTGTTCATCCATAATCTCTTTTAGATAGGTTTCTACCCATTCTCATCATGGCAGCTTTGTTCAGTCTGCAATTCAATCGCAGACGAATTAGGCTTTAGGAAACATTCCCATTTTAACTCTGTAGTGATATCAGAAACCCTAGACCCTGTGTTAATTTTATTACAGCTTTTAGTTCTCACATTTCAATACAAAATCACTTACCCCTAGAGAATGCCACTGATATTGGCAAAAAAGCAGAATGGGCTACTACACAACTCAATCACTAGTAACAACCAGGGAAATTCAATCGTCAGCAGACATTAGTAAGCACGGGGAAACAGCCAGAACTTTAATCACAATGCTTTCAAAAACAGCCAGGGATTTTGAAATGCTGTTATTCTAGGATATGACCTTAATACAGTGCTTAATCAAAACCATTGCCAGTACAAGAACAACCTGCAGACTTTAATAAAAACCAATTTCATAAAAGTCAGTGTGTCAGTGTCATGCTGAACCTAATTTAGCAAACTCCAAACACATTCAGAAATATACATTCTATAGATACAAATTTGTTGTATTACACTATTTACTACCTCTATATTTGGAAGTGTATATTTAAACAAACACACACACAGGCACACACACAGCAGTTAAGCATGCAGTTGCCCAACTCAGGTATATACTCAACAAAAGTAGTGAAAATGTGAACCTGCAAAATTGGTGACCAGATGGTGGGCAGGTACAGGATCCGGATTGAATGGTCCCCATGCTCAGAGACAGTCTGGAGGCTTTCTTCAAAATAGAAATCTGGGATAGAGCATTTTTGGTGCCAAGCCTCTGCTGGCAATAGTCACAGCCCCAGATGTTCAGAAAGCCATGTGGCTTGACTTAACTCTGCCACCAACTCTATTTTCAAGCTATGTCCTGTGAAATGGCAAAGGCCATGATCACACCTGAAGAAACTACAGCTGCCACATCTGTCTACTACGGCTAGAGAGAGCAACAGTGGAGCTGTTCCCTATCAGCATGGAGAAGGAGAGAAGAAAATCTGAGTACAGTCAGCCTTTCTTATCTGCTCTACCTCCACCTCTAGGGCTTTCCTCTTCTCCCTACCAAGAGAGAATTGGGTAAAGTGCCTGGGGTAGAGAGGTACAGAGACGGAGAAAGAGTCTGTGCTGAAATGTTTTATTCATTTATAAAGATGATATACATCAGAGAATATGAATATAATGTGGAGTGGGCATGCAACAATTCAGAATGATTTATAGCCTATTATTGTAGGAATGAGCTAACATTTAAATTTTAAAAACATTGTATGTTTACATATTTACCATATATTTCCACAGTTTGCTTTGTTTCAGCAAATATTTCTACCAGACCTTTCCTCTATTAAAAGGAGAGAAATTCCTCTGAATAGAAATAACATGACTATCAGTAAATATTCCAGGTCAATAACAGCAATCAACACCAAAATCCAGCATTTCAATGAACTATAAAACTAATCTGAGATTCTTACTCCTGAAAAAAACTACCCAGATCACAAAGGGGTCTGGGAAACGGGAAAAAGAATAGACCAAATAAACTGTTTCTCACTTTGGAAAGAAAAAAATTAGTAAATAAACAAAGGAGAAGCTGGGCAGGGGAGTCTACATCTTGCTGCATTTCCATGTATTGTCACCAGGACAATCTTTAGGGGATTACTTCCAGGATAGATGATTCATAGCAAACCTACTTTCAAATGTACTTTGAGACTAATTAAGTATGTACTTTCTTGTTATAATCTGTATTTAGTTGATAATTCTATAGAAACTAATATATAAAAGACTTTTTCACAATTGTCTATTCCTATCTGACCAGACAAAAGTTTGAAATGTTAAAAGAGTCAACTATGCTTCAAGCTTTAAGCTACAACTGTAGTTAGAGATAGATATGTTTCTCCTCAAACAGTCTGTGAGAAACAAAGGGATGAGATGGCAAAGTTGTGAAGCTTCTTATATTCTTTTAATTCAGACTTAAATGTTTGGGTTTTGTTTGCTTTTGTTTGTGAAATTATGAATTCTTAGAACATCGGCAAGATACATATGTAAATGTAAGTGCTGAAATACTTTCTAAATGATTTCCTAATTATCTGCCTTTTTGGAAAATCTACAACACTAATTCTCTCCATTAGTGCAAATAATAGAGGGTACTCTGTACTAGATGATTTGGAAAATGGGCCTTGTTTCACTGAAGAAAAGAAAATCTACAGAAATTAATAATAGCTTACAATAACATAGCTACTAAATGTCCAAATTGTTTTTGCAATCACTCTCGTCTGCACCTCACAGTAGTATGAGATAAAGTAAGTGGTATTAAAGCAATTGATTGGAAAATAAAGATATCAAAAGAGGTGAAGCACAAATAAACAAAACAAATAAACAAATGAACAAAAAAAGAAATGCTGGGCAATGCAAGGAACATTCAAATGACCACAAAAGTCAAGGGATGTGCTTTATTTCTATTCCCTAGTTCTAAAATTAACTTATTACCTGGGGGTAATGGTGTCAACTTGAACTTGAATTTGCACTGTACAGATTAAGAATGATGCCAGTTGCCCCTTAACTATTTCATCATAGTTGAAAGAATAAAAGGTCTGCTTTGGACACAAAATATTCCTTACAATTTATAGAAAATGTCCAGTCTCTGCTCATCCATCTCAGAAATAACCAACATCCAGGAATTGGCTATGGTAAATATAGAAGTTAATGTCAGAAAGGCTAGTTTGGTATCATCAAAGCCACAATAACACAGAACATTCAGTGAAGTAGAGCCCAGGAAGATTACACAATATGGTCACCTTCTGGTAAAGAGCAATCAGACAGCAAGGCTTATGTGAGGCAAGGGCAGGGTTAAGGGGAAGCCTGAAGAAAGGATCATGACAATGTAGAGGAATGACAGAGGAAGTGGAGAAAGATAGGACTATAAAGAGAAGAGGATATGGTAGCATCCAACAAGGGCAATATGACAAAAAGATAAGACTTAGCTGTACTCAACTGGGAAATTTCTGCTTCTTCCCTCGTCATTTGCATATCTGAGTCATATCTTCTACTGACAGCTGATGTTTTACACCCACACCATCCAATGGAAATATAATGTAAGCCATATTATGTAATTTGAATTTTCCAGTAGCCATATTTAAAAAGTAAAAGTAAACAAGTGAAATTAATATCAGTATTTTACTTCACTTTATATATCCAAAATATTATCATTTCTATGAATAATCATATAAAAATTGAGATATTTTATATTCTTTTTTTTTTTTTTTTGGTACTAAATCTTTGAAACCCAGCATGTATTTTACACTTAGAGAACACCTCAGTTCAGGTATTAAATGTTCATCAGAAATACTTATTCTGTATTCAGATTTCATAAATTTACAGTTAAAAAAGTAGTTTCACATACCAAGTTATCCAAGCATAATTTCCAATAATTGAATCAAATATCAGTCTTTAAATTTAAATTAGTTCAAAATTAAATAAAATTTTCAGCTCAGTCCAGTCACATTAGCCACATTTCAAGCACTCACCAGCTTCACATAACTCTTGGCTACTATAATGTACAACACACCTTTAACTTTTACAATCTCCAAAACATTGGGCATCACTGACACTGGCACAGCTTTCAAAAGACTATTGGAGGTAATCAAAGTCTAAATACTAAGTAATTGGTTATCTGTTCTAAAATAATTCACATTTCTTGATGTCCACCAGTAAGTGATCAGACTGGGAGGGTGTAGCAGAAACTGTTAGTTGTGGCCAGTAATCATTTTACCATAATCACACTCCTGATTTTTAGTAGGGCATTTTGGACTTATGACTACATCTCTGACCCTCCCTTGCAGCTAAGTGTAGCTCTACAACTAAGGTTTAGCCAATGCCATTTCAGCAGAAGTTTCATGTGGTAGCTCCTTAGAACCTTCCTTAAAAGGCAGCTGGTGTAATTGCATGTGGTGCCAGCAATGTTATAAAATTCTAAGGATTCTAAATGGGATTAAGTCTTAGCTTCAAGGTTAATGTTCTATTTATAAAGGGAAAGAATTTCAAAAGAACATACACATAAAGGCAGTTCTATAAATGCCATAGAGATGGAGAATCGACTGACATTTTTTATCTGCCTAATTACTTAATTTAACTGTGAAAATAAACAATAAATTCTTCAAAAGAGAAAGAAAGAAAGAAAAAGGAAGGAAGGAAGGAAGGGAGGGAGGGAGGGAGGAAGGAAGATGAAGAAAAGAAGGAAGGAAGACAGAAAGCAAGCAAGCAAGCTGGTGTAACTTTTGTGACCCCTTTCTAGTTTGTCCCTTCCTCCATTCAGTGGCTTCAGTGGCCACAGAAAGAGGATGCAAGAGGAAACAAAACAAAAGAAAACAACACAACAAAAATAGCTTGTACTCTAAAAGGAGTTTGTAATCTAATGAAGTAAGCAAAACAGACAGGTAGGAAAAGTCTTAAGAAAAGCACATGCAATGAAAGCAACTTAATTATGGAAACTAAGGAACCTGGAACAAACGACAAACAACAGGATAAAAGTAGAGACAGACGTTTTAGGAATGGAATAATTGTAGGACCAAGAGTTTTGTCCACTATTTCCAGTGGTGTCAGCAGTATTTGGCACAGACTATTGATCATGTCCTTCTTGAAATCCTTTTTCTCTTGGCCTGCAGGACACTACCCTCTATTGGCTCTCCTGTTAACTAATGGATACTCCTTCCAGTATACTTGGTTGGATCCTCCTTATCTGCCTTTCCCTATGGGAAAAGTGGCCTCTTGGATTTCATCTACCCTCTTCCCATTACTCAACTGCTCAAGCCACGCCGGCCTCCTTGCTATTCCTCAAATACTCTTCCCCTAGGCATCTGCAAGACTCTTTGACTTCCTTCAGTTTGTGTTCCAATGTCACCTTACTAGAGAGGCCTTCCCTGTTCATTCCATCGGAAACAGCAACACACTCCTGTTCCGGCCATCACTTTGAACCCTTAACTGCTTTGTGTTTCTTTTTGGTACTTCTTATAACCAGGCCTTTTTTGTTGTTTCTTTTTTCTCTCCTCCCCTTACCCCACAAAACGTAAGTGCCACACAGAGCAGGACCTTTTTCTGTTCTGTACACTGCTTAATACCCCATGCCTAAACAGTATCTATTATGTGGATGGTGCTCAATACCATTTGCTAACAAAATAAAGGGACAGAGGAAAACAGCGAGGTCTTCAAACGGAAATCTTTTTCTGTCTTTTTCTACTTCATCTCTCATGACCAGCTTCTATTTTTTCCACTTGAGATTTTATCAGTTGTCTCTTCAATTTACAAATTCTCACAAACTCCCTTTTTAGTTGAAGGGAAGCAACAGATACTCTGCATCAAACTGGTTCTCCTTTAATGTTTCTGACAACTTTTAGATTCTAAGAATCCTCTCCCAGTTCAAGCCATTACAGTTTTGTCTCAATGACACCCACAATGGTAAATATGCCTATCTTTGGTTTGAAAATAGTTTGTTAATACTATGTCCCAATTCTACTGGTTGAAAGACTATTATATGCTTTTCTTTAACATATAGACAGGTACAAAAGGCATTTTTTTTTTTTGATAAATGCCTTTTCAAAAAATTATTAAATTCTACTATATCTTCTATATAACCACATAAAATGTGGATTCTGATAGGAAATTAGAATGCATTTATTCTTGTTTTAATAGTTAATCAGAATAAAACAGAGTAGACTTATTTTGTTTAATAAACTATTTTGTATATTGTTTTTAAGAATGTTGTGTATTTTACTATGCCCGTACGAAATATGCTTGTTCATCTATTGTGGAAACAGACTCACAAGAATTTTGGAAAAGTTAAGTGCAATGGTTATACCAACTGGATGTAATAAAGAAAGGATTATCTTTTAAAGTCTTTCAATGTATGGAAAACACAGAATTGAAGAAGAATCTAGAATCAGGAAGTATTTCTAAAATTCAAGAGCTTCCATCCATAAATAGCCCCACAAAGATGATTATTTACTACCTGAATCTGACAACTGAACTTCATCAGCTATTCTTCTCAATCCAGACTCCCAATGACAAATGATTCCCCTTTTATAATTACATACACATTAGTGATTCAGGGAGCAAGATGGCTTATGGCTAGATGATCTCAGGCTCTGAAGGTTATGCCTGCTGGGTAAGGATTACCAGAGCTAATTTCAGATAGTGAACTGGAAATACCAAGAACTAATGAAGAAATGTCAGAGTTCACAACCAGAACAATATAACAGCATCTCCAATCTTTCCTTGACAAATCTCTGCTCGCCTGTATGTGATTCATTCTCCTATTTCACTTGTAAAAACAACACTACCTCAGGGCTTATCTATAATACAGAAGTAGTGGTTGTTCATTGCACTTTTTTTCACTTCTGTGTTTCACAACAAATGAAGACTGAGAAGAACTACTGAGACCCAAATGAAAGAATTTCCAATTATGGGAGGCTTAAGCCCTTCAATCAATATTTATTAATTTAGTTGCTGGATGATCCTTTCAAGGCTTCTCCAGATAATCCCAGGGGTGAACATTCCTGCATGCACTATGGTGGCCACAATGAAATGCTTTCCAAAAGCTTCCTAGGCTACAAAGCATTAAGTCCAGATTTTACCATACTTTTCTTTGGCCAAAGAATCATCACAGTAGGTAAATTTCAAAATTCTGAATGGGAAAAATACAAAAATGGATTAGCCCCACCACACTCAATTTCTCAAAAATCACAATGCCCATTACTGTCCCATGTCTACCTGTATCCTCCTTGTTGCCACTGCACAGGGCAAATCAAAGCATATACACAGATTCTCAGATCTATATAATTCAATCCCCAAAACATGTCATGTTTCATAATTCAACGAGTTGCTTATTCTGTCCAGCAGTGTGCGGACCTAAGAGAACTAATTTTCTGCAAATAGATTACTAATGGGGTCCTTAACTAATTCATATTAGCAACTTAGTCCCAGAATATGCTTTTTTGTAAGCAAATAATATAAACTTGTTCATTTTTAAAGCAAATACATACAGGGTTAAAAATGAAGGAAAAGAGACTATGTTACTAGAAAATATAATGACTAAACACACACACAATTAGTTTAAATGGAATTATTTCAAAACAGCTGGAAAGGGGGCAAAAGAGGTCCTAGACCTTCATTTCCCTTTTATTTGGATACCTCATTCTATAAAGAACAAATAGAGAATAATGACAAAAAGGCAGTCTTTGTAATTATTTTAATAATAGCAAAGTTATTTCCCCCTACAAAGAAAACCATAAATAAGCAAATAATGAGTACTGAAAACAAATGGCCGTCTGTTTGTTTTTAGGATGTTAATATTTTAAAAGGGTGGAATGGGGAGGGGGAAAATGGAGAAAAGGAAATCATTTATTTTGCCTGTGTGGTATTTAATTTCTTTCCTGGAATGGGCTAAGGATCTGGGTCTTGTGAATCTAAATGCAGCCACATGGCCAAGTTCCTAATGATTGGTCTATTACACTATGGTTGGATTTATTTGAACAATTAAATGGCTTGTCCAAAACAGAAGGCATTCCTGCCTTCAAGTAGATAAAATACACAATTTCCCTTAGGGGATGAATATAGGGCAAGAATACAAAGAAGTGTTTCTAACAATGGTAAAAATGTCAGGAAACAGAAAATGTCAAATCCCCAAGGGAAAAACAAACTCAGACTTTGGTTAAAGCTCAGGCACCACATTTTTTTGTGATGAAATTATAGTCTACAGTTTTCCCTAAGGGGGGAAAAAAAACTGCTAGAACTAATCAAAGTGTAGTGTTGGGTGGATTTTTTTTTCCCCCAAAGTTCAAAACAAAAGCAATAGCAACAACACAGGTTTCATGTCATTGCTGGCAAAAAACTTAACTCTTCTCAGGATAATTTTTCTTTGGAAAACACTGAACCAGAAATGAGAGTTTTACATTCTGAGCTCCTCTTTCTGATTCCAATATCCTGTCTGGTATGCTAGATGCTAAAGAAATCTGGAAGACAAACTTAACTGCTAATTACATATTCAAGCCATCTGATTTTGTTGATGGGTTCAAACAATGATGCTAAAATTTGGGCATTTTACTTGATGATTTTTGTTCACTCTGATAAGCAATAAAATTGGATGCTGACTCCCCACCTTTTCAAGGCCAGCATAGTTTGGCTTCAATCTGAGCACTGGAGTTACAGTTAGCTCTGAGTTCTGTCAATTTCCCCTCAAAGGTCCAGTTTTCATTAAGAAACTCAAAGGTGCTGCCAACCCCATTCAAAACCTCCAAAGAGGAACTGCTTATGCCTTATTATAGGCAACTAGCCTTTCTCATTTTTACTTTGCAAATCATAAGTGTTTACATAAATTAAAATTATATTAAAAAGGCATCAACTATTTAACGTTCATAGACGTCTACCAACCTCCTCTTGGATATAAGGGCCTACCTTACCTTTTCCATTATTTTCAGTTATATTGATAATGTATGCTGTATTTTCACTGCACTAAAAATGGAGCAAAATTTTTCAGTTATATTGATAATGTACGCTATATTTTCACTGCACTAAAAATGGAGCAAAACTTTCATTTTGCAGTTAAGGTTAACATTTGTAGAAATAAGAATTCAGTTATAAACTACCAAAAGTTCCTTTATATTCCCAGGAATGACTTAAACCGATATTTTTTTAGTGTTCCCTCAACTCTTTCGCAAAGATGATCCCCTATCTACATAATAATAATGCTAAAATGTTTAAATTAATTAAGCATCTAAAATATGCAGATCATTACTCCAGGCCCAGGTTTACAAAAGACACAATATCCGAACTCAAGTACCTTAATCTCTAGTTTGACATAACAGATTAGGTTATCTAACTCAAAGTGTTAATAATAGGGGGTGGTATATGGGAAATCTATATTTTCTGCACAATTATTCTGTAAACCTACAATTTCTGTAATTTAAAAAAATTATTTAAAAAAAAAAAGTGAAGCCCTAGCCCTACACCAGTATTGTTTTATAAAGCTACCCAAATGAATTTAATTTGCAGCCAGGTTTGAAAACCCCTGATATACTGGATACCCCACCAAGCAGACAAAGCATAGGCCTTATCCCAGAAATTTTGCTTCAATACATACTGGATAAGGCCTTGGAATCCTTTTTTCATTTTATTTTCTAAAGAAATGCCCCAAGTGATTGAAAGTGATGTTGGGAGTCATTGGGTTACAAGTTAAGAGAACACCTGCTTGAGATTTCCTGAACACATAAATTAATTCCTAGGAGCAAGAACGTTGAATTATACGATCTCTAAGGTCCCTTCCCACTTGAAAATACTATGATACTATGGATTATAAAATAGCATATGAACAAATGTAAGAAAAATTCCACATAAGTGACAAGGTAGAATTCAGTAAACGAGTGTTCAGCAGAGTTAAGTTTTGTGCAAAATCTTTAATAAACATTGGTGAGGACTGACAGAGAGAACAAAGCAATTTATAAGTGGGGACACAGATGAAGAAATGAGTTTTTCCTGTTGAAGAACAAGCAAACCAGATTCACTGGAACAAAAGACATACTGGGATTACTGAAAGAAGAGATTGAAAAGATCAGTTCTTAAAGCTAACTGCTTTCTGAAATGAAAATGATTTTTGTATATTAGAGAGAGAGACAGACAGACAAGCAGGCAGGCAGACACTATGAATACTTGGCAAGAGGCAAGGTAAGGAATACAAAAAAATTAATAAAAATTGTCCCTAAACTCAAGAGCCTATAATGGAGCTGTGGATGAAGCTGATCAAATTCGTACATTTAAACAAAGAAGAGAGCATCAGAGATTGAGTGCTCAGAGTTCATGAAGGGATCTGGGATTTCTGAGGAGGAAACTGCTCAGAGGCCTCTCCTATCCATTCTATCTAAAATGTCAACTCCCACTTCTTAATTTTTCATATCTCCCTTTCCTGCATTATTTTTTCTCCTTAGCACTCATTATTAAAACATTATATATTTCTTACTTATCTTGTTTATTATCTTTCTCCTCTTCTAGAATATAAGCTCCATGATGGCAGTGATTTTTGTCCATTTTGTTCAGTGCTGTATCCTTATTGCCAAAATAGTACCTTAGCAAATATTGGTTAAATGAATGAATGAATGACTACACATACAGACCCAAAGGTACCTAGGTCAGAAATAGTAATTACTAGGCTACGCACATCACCTTTTAATTCTTTAAACCACACAATGGCCTATTTTTCAAATAAAGAAGCTGAAGTTCAGATAAGTAAGTTGTTCATAGTAAATAATAATAGCTGATGAAGGATTTGCACAAAACATAAGGTTATTATACTGTATCTCACTCTTCAAAGAGGAAATGGGTCTTCAATGTTGAGTTGAGCCTTTGTAAGATAGAGACGGAATGAAGAAAGTAATAGAAAGAGCATAAGAAAAGGCAGATCTGAAAATTCAGGAGGATTGAATATCATAACATAGCAGCATATAATTTATGCTGAAATTTATGTTCAAAAGGATAAAGAGATAGACTCCGAAGGGCTTTGAATGACAGGAAGTGATTTTATAAGTGAACACTTTCAAACTATTTTTCTTAAACAGAAATCTTCTGTCATCTGAAAGCTCATTTAGAACCCTGATATATTAGATAAAAGTCTGAGAGAAAAATCTGGAGATAAGGTAGGCTAGGAGAAAACTGCCACAGACTAAAAACAAAGGCCTGAAAAACAATGGTGCAAGTAGGGGTGTGGGGTGGAGGACATAAGAAAAGGCAGATGTGGAAAGTATTTTAAAAGAAAAAAGTAAAAGTACTTGCTAACAAATTAGACAAAGATAACTGTCAGAGAGGACTCCCAGTTCTACATTCCAGTTACACTGAACACAGAGCTATCTTGAGAGAACAAGGAAATTTAGTAACAAAAAGGGTTCTGAGGAGATGATGACTGTGACTTTAGATAACTATGGTCTCTTCCACCCCCACACAACCTTTACGCATTAAGGACCTGGAGGTTCTGTTCTCTTTGTTTCCTAAGTCTCTCACAGAATGACTAAGTACACACTCATGCTATCAACTACCACCTGAATATTAATGATGCCCAAACCCATGTGTGGCCCAGATCTTACTCCCAAACTCCAGATTTTACCCAAATATCTCAGATTTTTCAAATTCAACAAGTCCAAATCTGAGCTCCTCCTCTCTATATCCTGCCCTTCTTCCTCCAAAGCTAGACCTCTATCACCCATATTCCCCAGTCAGTAGTCATGTAGTCATCTCACACTCTTCCCTGTCCTTCAGATCATCTCCTTTCCCCACCCAATCCATCATTTTCCTCCAAGACACAGTTCAGGTCTTCATTAGCTCTAAATAGAGAAACTGCAATAACCTCATATTTAAGGCACCACGCCCCCTTGCCTCACCTTTCCAAACTTATCCTCAAAACTGCTATTTCAATCTAATCATACCAACCCTCTGCTTAAAATCCTTCATCAGCATTATCATATCTTCCTCTGCTTGAAACCTTCAAACGTTCCCATCACCCTCAGGATAATGGCAATATTCCTTACCATGGCATTCAAGGCCCTTCACGATTTGGCCTTTTCCATCCCTCCTTCCAGCTTCACCACTCACTTTCTCTCTCATAGACATGCTGCGGAATGAACTATTTACCTTATTCCAATGCACCATGCTCTTTTAAATCCCTGGAACTTTGTATACACTAATCCCTAGGACTGGATTAGGAGTGAAATTCTCTACCTTGAACACCTGGTTAACTCCTACCCACCCTCTTGAGATTGAGCTCAAGACCCTTTCTTCTAGGAAACTTTCCCTAAACCACTCAACTGCCCTTCCTCTCTTTTCCCATAACATCCTGTATATTATATCTGGGAAGAATGCCATTCCTTGGACTGTCATTATTAATGGGTTACATGTCTATCTTTCCAACTAGATCTGCATACTTTAATGCCCAGTGCACAGCAGGCCCTCAGTAAATGTCGAATAAATTAATGAAATAGCAGGCAGCATAAGGATTATGTGAATAAGAAAATCTTTGTAGGTAGTTGGAAGTGTAAGACTAGAGTCTGAAAAAGAGGTGAAAATGTGTTTAAATTCAGAGTTAACAGTTGAGGCCAAAAAAGGCTGGCAAGATCTGAAATAAATCAAATGTAAAGAAAGAACAACAGAGGATCAAGATAAGAATGTGAAGAACAGATGGGAAAATAAATCACTACCCAAGAAAAACACTATTCTAAAATTAGATTAGGGTGATGCTTGTACAATTCTGTGAATACACTAAAAACCACTGAATTGTTCATTTTAAATGGAAGAATTATATGGTATGTGAATTATCTCTCAATAAAATCTCTCAAAGCTGTTAAAAAACACTAAAGTGATGCTGATATTTCCTAACTTACACATATACTATTATTTTCTATAGGATGAAACATCTAAATTTTTCTGTTTACCTTGAGAAACAGGGCAGTTTTCATCTTTGTGATTTGTAAAATGCCATTTAAAATGCATTTTCCTTGCAAGCTGTTAACAATGGGAAGAAGGGGTTAAAAGGGAACTCACTATTTTCTGCATGCTTTCTCAACAAACCTACAACTTCTCTAATAAAAATATAAATAGAATGCATTTTCTTGAATTTTTAATCATTAGCTTTGTGATCATCACTGATATTCACACTAAAATGTCAAGTTAACTAGTCATTTTTCACCTATAAATCATACTAATAAAGACTTTCATTCACATTTCCTTCAAGCTTTAAAATAAAGTAGAGGCTCTCTCTAGCTAGGTCATCTCAGCTGGTGAACTCACCGCCCTCCCCACTATGTGGTACCTGACTCCCAGGGGTCTAAATCTCCCCAGCAATGCAGGATATAACTCCGGGGGATGAACCTGGACCCGGCAGCGTGGGATTGAGTGGAATGAAACAAAATAAAATTTCAATGGCTGAGAGATTTCAAATGGAGTCGAGGGGTCACTCTGGTGGACATTCTTATGCTCTATATAGATATCTCTTTCTAGGTTTTAGTGAATTGGAATAGCTGGAAGTAAACACCTGAAACTATCAAACTCCAACCCAGTGCCCTTGACTCTTGAAGATGATTGTATAACAATGTAGCTTACAAGGGTGACAGTGTGGTGGTGAAAACCTTGTTTCACACTCCCTTTATCCAGTGTACGGAGATAGATGAGTAGAAAAATGGGGACAGGGACTAAATGAAGAATGGGGTGGGATGGGGGGATGATTCGGGTGTTCTTTTTCTACTTCTGTTTATTCTTCTTATTTTTATTCTTTATGGTGTAAAGAAAATGTTCAAAAATGGATTGGGGTGATGAAGGCAAAACTATATGATGGTGCTGTGAACAGCTGATTGTACATCATGGATGACTGTATGGTATGTGAATATATCTCAATAAAACTGAATTAAAAAAAATAAAGTAGATGGATTGTGACTGCATAAGGATAGCTAAGATATAATTAGGTCAAATCTATTTAATTAAAATGTTTGAAAAATCTAGTTTATTGCACAGCCATCTATTTTACTTTGTTTTTGATATGGTAGCTTCTGAAACATTTGTGGTTCTATTATATAGGACCCCTTAACAATTAAGCTATGAGGAAAAAAAAACTATTTAAAAGTGTGGTTCTTAAACGACTGTGAAAGTCTTTGAGTGTTAGTCTCTTCTTGTAAAATAGTGTTTTCACTATTTTAGTATCATCTCTTAGCATCTGTTCAACTTCAAATTTCTGTAATTCTAAGCCAGTATTAACAACACAGAGAACATTTAGTGAATCAAAACACTTTATTTATCTTATATTAAAAACAGCATTAAATATCCAAGCAGTCTTCAAAGGCCCAGCCTCTGCCTTAGAACAGCTAGGTATGGGAATACATGCCCAAAGAACCACCTAGGAGAGAAGGCTTACAAACAATAGGGAAGGAAAGAAGGTTACTAATCCTTACAAGTTTCTCCCAAACTCTACATTTCATCTATGCATTCATTTATCACATATATTTTTTTAAAGATTTCATTAAGATTTAATCACACACCATACAATCAACCAAAGCATACAATCAATTGTTCACATTACCATCATATAGTTGTTCCTTCATCACTCTGATCTATTTTTTAAACATTATCCTTGTACCAGAAAAAGTGAAATTAAGAATAAAAAAAAATAAGAGTAAAAAAAGAACACCCAAATTGTCTCCCCTCCCACCCTATTTTTCCTTTAGTTTTTTGCCCCCATTTTTCTACTCATCCATCCATACACTGGATAAAGGGGGGTGTGATCCACAAGGCTTTCACAATCACACTGCCACCCATTGTAAACTACATTGTTATACACTTGTCTTCAAGCTTCAAGGCTACTGGGTTGTAGTTTGATAGTTTCAGGTATTTACTACTAGCTGTCCAACTCATTAAAACCTAAAAAGAATTATTTATATTGTGCATAAGAGTGCCCACCAGAGTGACCTCTTCACTCCATGTGGAATCTCTCAGCCACTGAAACTTTATTTCACTTCATTTCACATCCCCCTTCTGGTCAAGATGTTTTCTATCCCACCATGCCAGGTCTAGATTCTTTCCCGGGAGTCATATTCCGCGTTGCCAGGGAGATAGATTTACACCCCTGGGAGTCAGATCCCACATAGGGGGAGGGCAGTGATTTCACCCACCAAGGTGGCTTAGCTAGAGAGAGAGGGCCACATCTGAGCAACAAAGAGGCACTCAGGGGGAGACTCTTAGGCACACTTATAAGCAGGCCTAGCCTCTCCTTTGCAGTAACAGGCTTCTTAAGGGCAAGTCCCATATCACATCTATTTTTAATGGCTATTATTTGCTGGACACTATGACTCAGGCACTGCTGTTGCTATAAAGATGAAAACATGTGTTTAGTATAGTGCCTGCCACAAGTCAACATCCACTAGCATTCACTGAATGTAAGTGTCCTGTGACCACACTAAGAGGCAGTACCTTTAGAAGGAATTATGGGCACTCAAAAGAGGGAATAATTACCCACAACGCATGAGGGGGTGTTAAAAAAAAGTCTCCTGGAAAAGCTTTTAGAGGCCTTTGGATAACTCACTTGGGACCTGTTTTATCAGTACTAATCAATGTTTTAAGAGTCACTGGGGGAGTGATGAAGGAGTTCCAATCTTACTTCAAACATTTCTGAATTGTTTGAATCTCTAAAATAAGCATATGAAGTTTCCACAATTAAAGAATCAATATATTAAAAAGTCATTCAAAGCAACCAGATTACCAAACCCCAAACATAAGTATGAAAAGTAGTTTTTTTTTTTTTTTTAAAAAGAGTACTTAAGAAACAAAAGATATTCATACTATGTCCATGCCTTACTCATTACCAAGGAGAGTATTCTTTTCTTATCAAAAGGAATGATGCAATACAAAAATAACAAATTATTTACCCATGTCAGGCACTATACTTGCATTTCAGAGACAAAACACAAATGTATTATTCTCTATGCTAAAGTATCACTTTGTTGTTAATCGAATTTCAAAGAAATTCTTTATGGATGGCTAGAGACCTGAAACTTAAGTATCAGTATAGCATTAATATTTTAATTAAACATGAATATTCAGAGTCACTTATTTCTTTAAGGAACAAGATAACTAACTTATTCTAATATGCAAATTTCAGTCCTGACATGACATCTTACCTTAATTTACATTACAAAAACCAATAAATTTGAACCCATTGATTATTTATATAATCCTCAGGTTAACAACAGCTATTGAACACAACAGCATATTCTCAGACGGGGCAAAAAACTGTGGTGTTCCAAAGTCATTTTTTCCTACCCATCTGAGAGAGTTGTATATATATATGTTTTAAATGATTTCAAACAAATTTCAACACCACCCCTAACACCTGTTCTTCACTAAAAGCCCAAGAGAATAAGGAGAATGCAATGTCATTAAAATTTTGTTACTTTGCTTTTTCTTTAAATGCCCTAGGAAGCTCCAGCTCTCTGCAAAGAACGTTCAGAATTTGACAGCTATGCCAACTGTTTTATATAACTAACAGTGCATTACTTTGATTTTCAATCATACATAAATTTATGCTAATTGATTGACAATCCCACAAAAGTGAAGCAACTCATTTTGAAGCAGTGGTACAAATAACCTATTTAATTTAAGGAGCTATCAAAAGTACAAAATCACATATGGATCATATATATTCTAAATCATATTATTTAAAGTTAGTCATGGTGCTGGGAGATATAATGACAAAAATTCTGTGAGAAATTCTAATTCTTACGGATTTTGAGATACAAAAACATATGCTAAGTTAAAAAACTATGTTATTAGAAAACATGAGGCTGTAAAGTAGAGTCATCCAGTAAATAATTAGCAATATGGAAACTACATTGGCAATTCTGCAGCATCAAGTAAAATGAAATGATTCATTTCTAGGTAGTGAGGATGGCCAGGTAAAGCATGAAAATTCCACCAAACATATGATATGAGGTGAAACTGACTTGAAAGACAGAATTGTAGACAAAAGTGGGGTACAGAACCATGGAATTCCTTTTCTTTGATTCCCATGTGACAATCCCATTACAAAAGAGAAATACTACGCTATAGAAAGATGGTAGAGTAGGAAGCTCCAGGAATCAGTCCCTCCACCAGGATAAGTATTATACAGGCAGGAACAAAGCAGGAATAGACTGGTAAACTATTATTCAACATTAAAAAGAATGAAGTTCGGATTCATGTGACAACATGGATGACCCTTGAAGACATTATGTTGAGTGAAATAATCCAGACACAAAAGGATAAATATTGTATGATCTGACTGATTTGAAATAATTAGGATAAGCAAACTCACCGAGTCAGAATCTAGAATATAAGCTACCAGAGGGACTGCGTTTGGGGAAGGGAACGAGGAGTTACTGCTTATATGGTACAGAAATTCTATTTGGGGTGATTGTAAAGTTTTGGTAATAGATGGTTGTGATGGTAGCAAAACACAGTGAATGTAATTAACAGCACTGAATTAAATATGGGAATGGTTTAAAAGGGGAAATTTTAAGTCATATATATTACTACAATAATAACTAAAAGGAAAAGACATATAACTGTGCAAAACAAAGAATCTTGGAAAGAAGGAAGGAAGAAAGGAGGGAGGGAGGGAGGGAGGGAGGAAGGAAGGAAGTCAGCCACATCCAAGACTCAACTTCAAAACTGGAAGATCTAGGAAAAGAAGAGCAAAATAAATTCAAGTGAGAAGGAAGGAAATAAAGATTAGAGTGGAGATAAATGAAATAGAGAATAAAAAAACAACAGAGATAATCAACAAAATCAAAGGTTGGTTCTTTGAAAAAAAAATCAATAAAATTAACAAACCTTTAGTTAGAATGACAAGGAAAAACAGAGGTCACAAATCACTAAAATCAGAAATGAAAAGAGGGACATTACTATCAACCATATAAAAAGAACTAGAAGAGAATACTGTGAACAACTGTATAGCTACAAATTAGATAACTGAAATGAAATGGATAAATCTCTAGAAACACACAAACCAACACACAAACACACATGCAAACACACTGACTCCAAAAGAAATAGAAGATTTTATCAGACTAACAACTACTAAAGAGACTGAATCAATAATCAAACACTCCAAAAAAAGGTAAGTCCAGGACTAGATAGCTTCGCAAGGGAATTTTACCAAATATACCAGAAAGAATTAACACCAATCCTAATCAAACTATTCCAAAAACTGAAGAGGAGGGAACACTCCCTAACTCATTCTATGAGGTCAACATCACCCAGATACCAAAGAGAGATAAAAATACTACAAGAAAAGAAAACTATAGACCAATTCTCCTTTTGAATACAGACGCAAAAATCCGCAACAGAATACTAACAAACTGAATCCAACAGCACATTAAAAGAATTATATACCATGATCAAGTGGGGCTTACCCATGGTATGAAAGGGTTGTTCAATATAAAAACATCAATTATTGTAATGCACTACATTAACAGAATGAAGGAAAAAAACACCATATGACAATTTCAATTGATGCAGAAAATGCATTTGACAAAATCCAGGACCCCTTCTTGATAAAAAGAAGAAAGCTTAGGAATAGAAGGAAACTTCCTCAACATGATGAAGGGCATATATGAAAAACTAACAGCCTACAACACACTAATGACTAATACATGGTCAAAAGGGTAAATTTTATTTTGTATGTATTTTATTAGAATAAAAACTTTTAAAATATCTATAGGATTCTACAATACACACAATGAACTCTGGCATAAACCATGGACTAATAAATTATAAAAATGGTTCTTTCATCAATTGCAGCAAATGTACCACAATAATGCAAAGTGCTAATAATATAGTAGTATATGGGAACTCTGTACTTCATGATGATTTTTCTGTAAACCTACAACTTCTCTGATATGAAGTAAAAATGAAAATAAAAAAATAAGTACTACAATTTCAACAAAGACTAATATAAGAATAATAATTTCAAATGTATAATGAGTTGGAAAAATTTTGTATCACTCTTGCATCTGCTCCACCTATTGGGGGTTATGACAAGTAATACCTGTACTATTCAGAAAATCTATAATCTCTACCATGCTGATTTGTCTCTGATTATGTACACTTACTTGCATAATGTGATTGTGCCGGTATTTCATTATACAATAATGTCCTTCCAAATAAGCCAGATGGATCCATCTTGGTTTCTTTATTTTATTTTAACTTTTGTCTTTTTTGGAAGTCAGAAAAATTGCATATGTAAAGCAAAACTATCTGTTTCATTTACTTACTCAATAAATATGTATTGAGCATTTTTTATATACAGGGTCTGTGGAAAACAACAAATTTGAATGCTATGATTCTGTTATTAAAATATGGATGAAGACATTCAATAATTGCTACATTAAATTGAAAATAGCATACCCTTTACCTTTTACAGGTAACTCATCCAGATTGAGTATGTGATAGGAGGCAGCATGAGCTGGCCCGAGAGTACTGATCAGGAATCAGGAGGTCTTGGTTCTTCTCTGGACTCTGTGATTTAACTTGTGTAAACTTGAACAAGTCATTTCACTTCTTTGGGCCTAAGTTATCTCTTCTGTAAAGCAAACTAGATGTTACTTAAGACCTGTTCTAACTTTATAGTAATCTTTGGAATAATTTTTAGTGTCTTAGAACAGTTATTAAGAGGAAGAGAATGAAAGTTCCTAGTGAACCAGGAACTTACAAAGTGGCATTTTTATAGTTTACATTTTTTTATAAGTAAAAATATTATTAAATTGAAGACAAAAAGGATAAACACAAGTTTGTAAATTCATCATATATTTGCTAATTTCCTAAGGCCTGAGAAACACATTAAATAGAGTGAATGTTTAAAAGCAATACAATCTCTCCTCTGTCATACAGCTGCCTCTGTCTCTCTTCTCTGTCCAAATGTCCTCTCCTTATAAGGACACCAGCCATATTGGATTAGGGCCCACCCTAATTCAGTTTGGCATTGTGCCGGTTTGAATGTAGTATGTCCCCCAAAATGCCATTATCTTTGATGTAATCTTGTGTGGGCAGACGTATCAGTGTTGATTAGATTTAATTCCTTGAGTGTTTCCATGGAGATGCGACCCACCCAATAGCAGGTGATAACTCTGATTGGATAATTTCCATGGAAATGTGGCCCCACCCATCCAGCATGGGCCTTGATTAGTTTACTAGAGCACTATATAAGCTCAGAAGGAGCGAGCTTGCTATAGCCAAGAGAGACACTTTGAAGATCGCACAGGAGCTGAGAGAGGAGCTTCAGCTTACAGAGACATTTTGGAGATGGCCTTTGAAAGCAGACTTTTGCTCCAGAGAAGCTAGGAGAGGACAAATGCTCCAAGAGCAACTGACTGACATTTTGGAGGAACTGAAGCCTAGGCAGGAACATCCTGGGAGAAAACTATTTAGAAACCAGGACTCTGGAGCAGATGCCAGCCACGTGCCTTCCCAGCTAACAGAGGTTTTCTGAACACCATTGGCCATCCTCCAGTGAAGGTACCCAATTGTTGATATGTTATCTTGGACACTTTATGGCCTTACGACTGTAACCGTGTAACCAAATAAACCCCCTTTTATAAAATCCAAAAAAAAAAAAAAAAAAAAAAAGCAAGTGGAGGCAACACATATTGCTTTCCTATATTATATCCACTTTAATAAAAGTCTGTCTCAGCTCTAGCACTTATATAGTTTATTCTTTTTGATTATGATTATCATTAAGAGACTTCCAAGTGGAAACTTCTGTGACAATTAAGTATTAGTGTCTTCTTCCATTTAATAAGAAATTAAAGTATGTATCCTATCTTGATTATATTATCTCTCACTCATTCACTCACATACAGACACACAAATACAGTGAATTGGATTTAGCCAAAATAAATAAATAAGTTATTTTAACCTTAATTTTTTTTTGTAAGCAGAAATGTCCATTAACCCTCACAAGAATTAGGTGTTAAAACATGACTGTTTCACAATGCCGATAGTGTACACAAATGCTGAATTAATAATTATCACAACTATCGATATTTTAAAGGCTATCCTCTCACACTGATGTTAAATGGATGAATTGTTTTGCCCTGAATTTCTAGCTAAATAAAGATCTGCTGTGTTCTGTAGGGGCTGTCTGGGTGGAAAGGCTTCACAGCTACCTCTCCAGCAGTACACTGTACTACAGTATCCTCTGTGTCCATGTCGGGAAAGAGTCTTCATTGAGATGGTTTTGCAACACCCATTTTGCAATTCTGGTTGTTTCTTTTCTACTTAGATTGAGTAAGATCACCCTTAGTGATCTGGGTGGTGATTTGTGCCCCCCTGAGATACCGGTTCTATAGATCTGGGATTATTGGTATCCCCTCCTTTGCTCATTTCAATTTAGCTGACTGGTACTGAATTGGCCAAATTAAGAGAATGCTTTAAATAAATCAAACTCAACTAACACATGTCCCCTATAAACGGGTTAAATGAATTTTTTGTTTTTTGGTTTTTTAAGTACAGAAATATACCTCATAATGGTAAATTAGCTGTGATGGAGACAACAGATTAAATGAAAGAGACAAGCCAATTACTTTTCTTAAGGTGTGATCTGCCAATTATCTCAACCAACACAGATCCTAATATTATTATTCTAGGCCATATGTGTAATTCTCAGGCAAAAAATAAATCTCTTAACAAGTCTGTAAGAACTGTTGGCACCCATTCATACCAGCCTGCACTAACATCTTGAGAATTTTCTCTATTCCAAAATATACTTAACAAGGGGGGAGTAGAAAAGGTCCAAGAGAAGCTAGCCATAAACGTGATTTAGTTAAAGGTCCAGTAAAGATGTAAAGATCCAAGAAATTCTTTTTTAAATTTGTTAAAGAGAATAACAAAAATGCTGGCAATAGCCCACCATTCACAAGCTGAAGGATTATGTGGAGGTCCAGAACACTTTCAGTATTCACTGTGCCCATCTGTCAGCAACACAGTCACTGAACAGAACGAGCAATTACCAAAGTCCCTTTCAGATATAATCTGTCAACCACATCTAGTCCTCCTGCCAAAAGAAATCTGAACTGAGGAATGCAAAAACAGACTTGCCTTATGTGACCAGGGAGAGGTTCATTTAAGATGAACCTGGAGGTGAAGAAAGGAAAAGGGAAAATCAGGGGACTGTTATAACCACTCACCATAATATTTTTTTTAACTGTACACCACTGGGCATCCAGGAAGCATGAAAAGAGAGAGATGCACCACTATCATATAAACCCGCTTTACTCCATGTTGCTTATTAAATTTTAATTTCAAGAAATGGCCTACTCATTCCCCAAACTAATTCTGTTTGGACAATGAACATGCTGAACATACTCTCTCTACTCATTCCATTCCCATGGTCTACCACCAAAGCATTCAAATTTTTAAATCAAAGAAACATTTTCAATTTGGCAAATATTAATTAAATGTTTTCAACATGTAAAGCAGCATTATGGGTGTTACAAGTCCACAAATAATTTTTTTAATGGGAGTCCTCTTTTAAAGTTAGTGCTAAAGATTACAAACCAACACCTCTCCTGTCTACTTTGCGACCATCCCTTACAGTCTAGATCTAGGATATTATCACCACTATTGCTGCTACATTAAAGAAATGTGACTAAGGTATCCAATATGCAGAGCGGATCAGGATTAGGAGAGACAAGCTTTAGGAGTATAGTAACTCAGGGAGGAAGTGATGAAGACTTGGACAAGGTGTTAGCAGTGAGATTAGAAAGACACAAGAGGTCAATCTAAATGAAAGGGGAAATGACAAGATTTGGCAACAGGTTAGACCTAGGAGATTAAAAAAGATGGTACCTTTGAAAGGATAAACAATGAATACATACCAACACTTTCAGGGGAAAATCACTTTCAAATTTTTCTTAGATAGGAACTAAGCATATCTTTCTTTTCAACAAGTGTGTATATCATAAAAATAATCAGTTCTGCGAGCACTTCACCAATATAAATAATATACAGGCACACTGGTCCTTCATTCACTCTTCTAAGTAGTTCCATGGTTTATCTAAACTAGGTGTCTTGTCTCTGCCAATAACTAATCAATTCACCGCTCTAGAGCTAAGTTTTGGCCAACTCTGGAAAAATGGGGTTCCTGCCAGTTCTAACATTCTGTGTAAAGTTTTGAGTATCATTCTTAATTATTTTATTAAACACATAACTCCAAATTCAACATATGACCTATATTCGAAATCGAACTGTTCATGTATTATCAGAGCTATATATGATCATACACCTTTGTTTGTTTTAGAGTTCATACACCTTTGTTTGTTTTAGAGTTGGTAGAGTTTCAAATTACCTCTACATAGTGAATGATTTATCACAGGGTTCACATCCTTAAATATTATTTTAGAAACTGGCTAACACTTCCTGTAAGTGGAAGACATCTAACTCAAAAATTGAAAAATAGACTGTTTCCTCCCCATTTTCCTAGTGAGGAATCAAGTTTATTAAATTTGAAAATGTCTAGTAGCTATGAGTAGAAGGCTGAGTCACAGGCCTTTTTAAATCACTACAGATCATATCCAAATACCATTATTCTTGGATTCTTAATCAGCAATCACAATCATGCTGCTTCAGGGTAATGACATTTAGATATCCAAAAGCTTCCCCAGAATCCCAACAGCTCTTCAAATCAGTAAATCAATGGTACATCTTCCCTAATGTTTATTATTTTATTTCACTAAAATGATTTTTCTTATGCTGGAAGGAAATTCATTCTTCCTTCCTTCCTTCCTCCCTCCCTCCCTCCCACCCTTCATTTTTGTGCTTTCTTTACTCTGCCAAAATCTCACAACTGCTAGAAATCTTTCATAAATACATGCAGAAACTATCAATTCAGTTTTTTTTATGTTTTTCAAAGTAAAACGATTATCCAAGCAACTTTGTTGTTTATTATTCTTAATTTATTGCTATTTTTATAGTGAGTAAGCTTTTACAAGTTTTTTCCTAAGCTTATTGATTTTTCAGTTCCAAACTTCTTTTCCAGGTAGGTTAATGTTTTATCCTGTTCAATTATTCACTGCTATGATTCAGATCTACTATTTGCATTGCTGCAAATTTGGAGGAGTAATTTAAAGGCATTCCAAATAAGAATTCGAGTTTTTCAAGTAGACTGTAATGATGCAGAAACAAAAGAAAACAGACTGGGATGTTATATTAAAGTATCTCTAAGCACAAGCATGGCCATTCAAATAACTGCCTGGTTTCTTTAATACCTACTGACACTTAAATTCTTCATTCACAAACACAACTGCCTTCTCCATTAGAATCTCTCCATCATCCACTAATTTTATCTTCACCTGATGGCTCGTTAACAAATAAAATCTCCTGTTCTACTTTTTCAGTGAATCCTAAGGTTTTAATAACTTTTCTTCTAAAGATATTCATTGTTATTAGTAATTTCACCTTTACTCGCTCTCAGATGACATTATCTATGCACCACCAAAGGGTTTGGTGAATATCCTGACCCAGACTTGAATCTCCTCCCCTGAACCATTACAGGATCTAAAGACACAAAGTGATAACTGAAAATTCACTTTTCAATTTTACTCCCTAATTTTTTTTTTGTTTTATTATTTCCTAATTGTTTTGTATATTTAAAAAACTATAAATAACTTAAGGGCAACCTGAAACACTCCTCAGTTCTACTGTCTAGGAAAGAAAAGTAACCCAGGATGCTCAATTGGAGGAATGATAGGGAAGAACAAATATACCAATATTTATATTAGCATCCCTAATCAGTGCCAAAGTAAACCATTTTTAAAATAATGATTATCATAGTCTCTTATTTTTAAATGCCTATTTAAAGGTAGCCCATGCTGAGCAATTTTGCTTTGGTTATTAACAAGCATACATCCCCCTAAGCAGTTGCATCATGTTGATTTTAGATGCTTCCTAAATCTTATTCCAAATCTCTAGGGAGAGTTAGTGACTTCACTTTCTACAGTATGAAAACCATACATTAAAAAGATCTTGTGTGTGTGTTTTTTAATTTTTTGATAAATAAAGTTAACAACAACAACAACAAAAGATCTTGAGTAGTAGTAAACAATTTTGATTTTCCTACTTCTAAAATGTGTGATCTTGGCTCTATAACCACTATGTACCTCAATTTACATTTCTGTAATATAGGTATAATAATAATGCCTGCCTTGTAGGATCGTTCTGAGGATTAACAGTTAATAGCATGTAAAGTGCTTATAAGAGTGTGCCTGTAGGCACATGTGTGCGGGCGGGAAGATGGCGGCCGGGTTCAAAACAGTGGAACCTCTGGAATATTACAGGAGATTTTTGAAAGAGAACTGCCATCCTGATGGAAGAGAACTTGGTGAATTCAGAACCACCACTGTCAACATAGTTCAATTAGTACTGTAGATGGTTCTGCTTTAGTGAAGCTGGGAAATACTACAGTAACACGTGGAATTAAAGCTGAATTTGCAGTACCTCCAACAGATGCCCCTGATAAAGGATATGTTGTTCCCAGTGTGGATCTCCCACCCCTGTGTTCTTTAAGATTTCGCTCTGGACCTCCTGGGGAAGAGGCCCAAGTAGCTAGCCAGTTCATTGCAGATGTCACTGAAAATTCACAGATAATTCAGAAAGAGGACTTAAGTATTACTCAAGGAAAGATGGAATTCAGTAAAAATATCACTCTTACTCTGATTATCAAAATGAACTATGCAGCTCATAAAAAATTTCAGCTAACATTGTTTGAGGCAATACCTTTTAAACTGAGCTTGCATGGGTTCTATACTGTGATCTCATTTGCCTCAACTATGATGATAACATTTTGGATGCCTGTATGTTTGCTTTATTAGCTGCTTTAAAAGATGTACAGTTGCCTGAAGTTACTGTAAATGAAGAAACTGCCTTAGCAGAAGTTAATTTTAAAGAAGAGTCATTTGAATATTAGAACGCATCCAGTCGCAACCTCCTTTGCCACATTTGATGACACTTTACTCATAGTTGACCCTACTGGTGAAGAGGAGCACCTGGCCACTGGAAACTTAACAGTAGTAATGGATGAAGAGGGCAAGCTGCACTGTCTTTACAAACCAGGTGGAAGTGGGCTGACAGGAGCTAAACTTCAGGACTGTATGAGCCGAGCAGTTACAAGACATAGAGAAGCTAAAAAACTGATGGATGAAGTAATTCAGAGTATGAAACCCAAATAAACCACATTTTCCAAAAAAAAAGAGTGTGCCTGTAGCATAAGTGCTAACTATAATAATAATAACAATATTTTTTGAACATTAGCTATTAATAAACTTCATAATCATTATCAATCTATATAACCTGGAGAACGCAATAAGCCGTCAACACAGCCCAAGACTTGCAGTATCCCAGGGAATTAAGAAAATGCATGGCATGAACCACACAATGTTTCTCAAAGGGTGGCCCAAGTACCATCTGTACCTAACTGGGCACTTATTTGAACTTGTAGTTAACTTGGGCTCAGATCCAAGACCACTGAATCAGAATCTCCGAAGGATGGCGCACAGGAATCTTCATTTTTCCTTATAATCAATTGGGGTGCACTGAAAACTGAAAACCACCATTTCAGTTTCTAGGCTGCTCAAGCAAATACCATGAAATGGTTTGGGTTAAACAACGGGAATTTATTTGCTCACGGTTTTAAGGCCGGGAAAACGTCCAAATTAAGGCAATGCTTTCTCTCTGGAGAATATGGCGTTTTGGGGTTGGCTGCCAGTGATCCTTGGTTCCTCTGTAACATGGCAATGCACGTGGTGGTGTCTCTTCTTTCTCTCCTGGGTTGTTTCAGCTTCTTGCTTCCTGTGGCTTTCTCTTTCCTGGTCTGAATTTTATTCTCTTATAAAGGACTCTAGTAAAAGGATTAAGACCCTTCCTGAATGAGGCACCAAGGTCCTACTTACAGTGGGTTTACACCCACATGAATGGATTAAATTTAAGAACATGTTTATCTGGGGTACAAACAGCTTCAACCACCACAACCACTATGGAGACGGAGCAACATATGCTGGAAAAAAAAATGATAAAGCAAGCCAGAAAATCTTATTGTTAAGCTCAGTTCTGCCACAAAATTTGCCTTGTAAACTCAGAAAAGTAACAACTTCTTTAAGTTTTAGTCTCTTCGGCTAAAAATAATATTAACGAACTAGATGATCATTAACCTCTTAAACTCTAAGAACTTAAATTCCCAATTCCTAGGCTAGAGAGACCTGATGGCCCCTATTCCCCACTATATTAGAAGTCTGCAGAAGTTCTAAATACAGGAAGTCCTCAACACTCATCATGTCGTCTACTACACATTATGTATTGACTCTACTAATTTAACTAGTATACACCATGGAGGCCTCTAAAGCAACTATTTGAAATTTTACTGCATTTTGCTATTGTCTTATAAAAATTAGAGGTGAAGAGGAAAACAAAAGTGTGTACACTGCTGATAAGCATAGATCTCATAATATAATCCAGTTGAGACACAGATGTAAAACATTAGATGCACAAAAGTACAGACTCTCTAGCAGTAGCCATGCATTCACTGGAAGAAGCACGGAAACACAAACATATACATATACATACACACAAACACATACATACACACATGTAGAGTTGAAATATAATCCACACATATTTATTTTTTCCCAATATTAGGTTTTCGGCATTCTTTATTCTCTTAATAAAATTGGGTTAGTTCATGCTTAGCTACATATTTACATATCTATACTCTGCATTGAAAACAATTTGATATCTTTCCACTTGAAAACAGCTCTCTTCTAGCACCTGACATATGTGGTAAAATCACTTTCCTAAAACTTATGTCCACTTATACATTTCATCTTCCTTCCAAAATTTAAATTTTTCTATCAATTTCTGCCCTTTGAACATATTAACATCTTTGTTGTCCCTTCACTCAAGTCCCATAGGGTGACTGAAAACTCTCTTCTTACTTCAATCAGTTACACCCACTGTTATACTTTTCCCCACATGATTAAACTTCTTTTTTATCAGCTCGCAATTTATTCTGCCACCTTTCTCATCATCTGGTTGTTTTGTTGTGGGTTTTTTTCTTTAATACATTGGTTTTCAAATGTTATCAATTATCTTTTGTTCTTTCTCAAAGGGAATTCCAAATCATAGTTGGTAAATTAGTGTTCTTATATCTCTACCTTCTCCTTCATCTTAAAACTGGCTGTCTCAAATTAGCTTTCTTAGTTCTCTTTTTTTTTTCCCCTAGCCAAAAAATATTGGTTTACAATATTTGGATGCAGGGCTTAAAAAATGTGGACCACACCATCAGTTAATCTATTCACACCATAACTTCAATATTCTTATAATTCAGATTATAGCTGTTTTTCTAAATAATCTTTCAATTGGCACTTTATAAAACAACATTGTTTTAAGACATTCGTCACTACAAAAATGAGTATGGTCCGAGTATTTCCTTCTCATGAGTTTCGTTCTTTCCTACATACAAAAAAAATATTCACTCTTTTCTTGGCATCCTCAGAGATCTACCATAGCACTTATCATACTTTTTCATGTAATACTTGTTTTTGGAAATTCTGTGTATCCTGTTAGCTATAAGATGCCCTATAAGGGGGCATATAGAAAAGTTCCTTGCACATAAATGGTGCTCAATAAAAGACTGAATAGTGAGGTCATAAATAAAGCAAAGCCAAAAAATGGAAGTGAAATGGTTCCTTCACACTCCATACCTAAATAATTTCCAAATGGACAAATTATTTAAATGTAAAGAAATGAAACTGTAAAAGTACTAGAAGAAATTATGAATGAATTTTTTATATTATAGCGTAAGCCAGTGGAAGTCTTTTATAACTATGTAGCAACAAAACAGCCATAAAAGAAAGCTTGTTAAATTTATCAAAATAAAAATCAAACATTTCTGCATGGCAAAAACCACTGTAATACAAGTCAAAAGATAAATGGGAAAAATTTTTGAAACTCATATCTCCAACTACTAAATTCCCTGATAAATAAACCTACAAATCAGTAAGAAGGAGAAAAAATGAGCCAATTAAAAACCATTCAAAACAATACAAACAGAGAGGTCACAAAATAGGAAAAATAAATAGTTCTTAAGCACATGAAAAAAATGTGCAATCTCACAATTGAGAGAAATGCAAAAATTGAAATAAACTAAGACATGTTTTAAGTGTCAGAATGGGAATCACTCAAGAGTTTGAGAACACAATGTGCTTATAAAAATGTGAATTAACAGACTCAAACACTGCTTGGTGAAACTATAAATTGACATAACCACTCTATTGGGCGACTTGGCAGCATCTTTCAAAATTCCAAATGCCCATACACTCTGACCCAGAAATTCTACTTCCAGGAATTTTTCTTACAGATACAATCACACACGTGTGAAAGAATATTTATATAGCAGCTCTGCTTGTTTTAGAAAAGGATTGGAAACAACCTGAATGTCTATTAATAGAGGATTGGTTATATAAATTATGGTATATCAATATAACAAAATACTCTCATTAAAAAGAATGAAAAAAAAACCCCACCATTATATATTTATATATAGTCCTTGAGTGCTCGCTCTATTCTATTCATAAAAAATGATAGGTCTGTGTTCCAGACAACTATGACATCTGAATGTACCTCTTAACTTGTTTCTGATTTCCCTTATTTTCAGTATCACAGTCCAATATATCCACCATCCTTGGGCTTCCAATCCAGGGCACAAAAACATTTAAATCAAAATATTCTGTTCTTTGTACTTTAAAAAGGAGAAAAAGGGGAATGAAAACAAAAATGGTAATGTAACCTTAAAGAGTGGTGAGTACTGCAACTATCAGTTTTTTACACTTCACGTTTGAATTTTTCTGCTCAGATTTTAAAAGGACTAGAGGGGCTTGAGTTTCCTCAGACTTTACAGTACATGGACATATTTAATGACACCTCCATCCACTGGCTCCCTGTACAAAAGCTAAAACAACTCTCCACGGATACATGGGTGTTTCAGGAAGCACCAGATTATCAGGACTGTGAGGACCTTGAAACCATCAGTAACAAGACAAAGGATCCTTCAGCTACTGACTTGCACTCATAATAACGTATTTGTTGTTGGCTGACGTAGAAGACTGCCACCAGAGACGAACAGGGAGGTGGCCAGGAAGGGACTGCAGAGAGCACCTTTCTTCAACAGTTTAAATTTCAGAGAAGAGAACAGGCAATTTTTCAACTTGGCTGTCATGTTTAAAGGATGATATGTGTGCATGAGGACTTGGTATAAAGATTTATGCACTTCTGGAATAAAAAAGCATAATTATGTTGTACATCCTTCCTTGGTGACTTTCCCTGGTACGGAGTAAGTCCTGAATAGAGAAATCACCCTTTAAAAGATAACTTAAAATAACGTTTACTTGTAAGAAGTATTTTGAATGCCCATCTTAGGTGCAAGTCTCTGGCCTGCCTTGGCCCACAGCCATCTACTTGGCCATGTCAGTTAGATTCTGCAGTAAGGTGGGCACCCACATCTTCTCCCCCTGGGTGCTGTCAATGTAGATCACAATGCGGCCAAAGGTGTAGAGCTGCTTCCCTTCGTGTCACTTCCCGATGACAGGCATGAAGAAAATGATGTGTTCCCCAGCATTGGTCTGAATGAGGTCCTTAAAGTTCATGGGCACTGAGCTGGCAGCCACACCGATGCCCCTCTGGGCTATGTTCTCGGCCTCCCGTTGCTCCTGCATGGCTTCATACTGGAAGTCCTTCCTCCATTCAATGTGGGTAAGACAGGCAATGTTCTCCCGTGTTCCAGGCTGCATGTAGGAACCAATATTGGAGGACACAGCCCTGTTCATGACACCAAGTGCTTCGTTAAATTTGTTCTTGATCGACGGGTGTGCCAGCACTTGGTCTGAGAACATGGATTTCCAACCCACGTACCATTTGGTGATATCCTCATAATTTGGGCTGTTACTGAACCAGGAGCACAGCACCTGAAGCCACTTGAGGAAGAAGTGCTTCTTAAAGAGCCATACCAGGCTAGAGACAGAGATCATCCCCTCCCAGTTGATCACCCAATAAAAAGTGTCCACATGCTGCTGGTAGGGGTTAATGACTAACTCACCAAGACACATTCCCAACTCGGGCACAATGTTTTTGACCATAAATGCTTCCCAGGAACCAGGGATGAAGGCATCTTTCCAGGGCTGGAGGATGAGCTTGGCAGAGGAGTCGCTGGGATGCCACTTCCGCAGGGCACTGGACAGCTTGCTGCTGATAGAGGAATACAGCAGCTCCAGCCGTGACTGCATGAGGGGAAGCCACGGGTGGATCCAAGAGTGGATGGGAACAGTATCCGTCAAGGGGTTCCAGCTCTCCACCTCCTTCTGCAGCTTGGGGAAGATGAGCTGTCCAGTATGTTATCCAAGATCCACATGGGAATAATGTGCGCCCAGCTATCCAAAAAGTCCACCATTGGGTCACAATTACTTGCTTGCCACTGGTTGACAACATTTCACACAAAAGGCATCCAAGACTTCTCATATCAGCCTGTGAAAGGCATCTGCTGAAAGGTACTATACACTGTGGGGCAAGAGCTAGTCCTTCTCCACGAGACTTTTCCACTTGGAGATGATTTCAGTGCCATAAGTGCAGTCTTTTAGGGGATCACACTCCTTGAAGTGATCCTTCATGAGTGGATAGACAATGGCCACAGCGAGGTCCACAGATCTGACATCCTGTACTCCTCATAGTACTTGTCCTGGAGGGTTTTGAAGTTGCAGGCATACTTACATCCAGGGTGGGGGAGTTGCTGCAGTTGGGCTGCATCCACCACTCGGGCTGCATCCACCCCTTGCACTCCTCTACCATCTCCAGGACCTTGCTGAGGTTGGAGATAACCCTCTCCTCATGGTCCAAGACCTCAGACATCTTTTCCAGCTTGTGGGAGAGGTTGACCACCACGTTCCACTCATACTGCAGCTGCCGGTCATGCTGGGTGACCTCCTGCTACATTAGGTCAATGATCAGCTGCAGGTTATGCACCAGCTCTGGTAGCGCAAAGCCTCAGGCTTTGGCCTCTTTGCCAGGCTGTAGCAGCTGTTGCGACTGCAGTGGCAGCTCATTATCAGGGATGTTGTGCTTGTGGCTGATCTGGCTATAGCTGTAGTAGACCTGCTCCCATCCTGTCATGACCTTGACTTTTGAAAGCTTCTTCTGGGGAGCGGAGAGCTTCTTGCTAATCCTGCGCTTGGTCTTCAATTCTTCCACTGACTTGTACAAATATCTGGGCTGCTTCTTGCTTCCACTGTGCCCTTTCCTCCACTGACTCAGCTTCTTCTGAAACTCCTTTTTGGCTTCCTCTTCTGAGTCAAGCACAGGGAAGTCTTACAGGGACTGAGTGGTTCGCTTTAAGACATAAGCACCCACAGCTCCTTTTCCCTTCCTCTGTTTGGCTTCAACTGGGTTAATTATACCTTGTGCATTCTTCCCAAGGACCCTGTCAGGGATGTAGCCCATCCTCTGAAGAAGCTTTTGTCTAATTCTTTTCATGTGTCTTTCCCAGCTGCCAATGTCCATGAAAGACTTGGTTCCTCCTGCAAAACCTTTCTGGCTGGGTTTAAAATTGCCACCCATTTTTAACTTCTGTGGTCCAAAATCTTTAGGAAAGTCATCCTGCTTAACAGGTCCCTCCTCATCATCAGAATCTTCCAACTCTGCCTCCTCTGCCGCCCCTTTCTTGAGCCCCGCACTGATGAAGTTGACTGGCACAGAATAGTCTCGGGCCTGTTTGCCTTCAAAGCTGGGCCTCTCCTCATCCGAGTCATGTTCTGCCCTAATCCCATAGGTGGCCTCTTCCTTGGTCTGCCAGTGGCGCTGCTGGTTGGGGTTGAACTCATTCTGGAGATCCCAGTCAGTGATCTCAAAGTTCTCCCACTCATCCTCATCATCATCTATGCAGCCTTCCCCATTCTGGCACAAATGGGACAGCAACATGGCCAGCCACTCTCGGATGGGTCCCAGATACAAAAGATGGCTTCCCACTTGGTGCGATAACTGTGCCCCACCATTATATATTACATGGAAAAAAAAAAAAAAAATCATTGTAATGTGTTCAACATACTATCATTTGTGTAAAATTTGAGAAAAAAAACATACACACATATTTGCTTACGTACCTCTGAAAATATATTACAAGAAACTAATGGTATAATTGCCTGTGGGAAAGACAACAGGGTAGCTGGCAGACAGGGTGTGTAGGGAAATGTTTACCATAAACTCTTTTATACTTTTGAATTCATAAGTATGTGTATGAATTACCAATTTAAATTGTATTTAAAAATAATAAAATAGATTTCTTTTTTGTAAAGCAGCCGTGTATATCATAAGGAGAAAGAGGGAGAGAGAAGTCCCATGACTTAACTCTTACATCAGTATTCTGTTAATGATTGCACAAACATGTAAAAACCATTTCATTTTTCTAGACATTCTATGTGTTTCTGTATACATGCCCAGGTCTGTTGTTTGAGATATTCTAAACCTTTAGTCTATATTTATATCTACAGGAACATAACTAATAAAACATAACTAATAATTTTATAATTATGCCTGTACATAATTATAAAATATTTTAAACATAGTTTATTAAAAGCATTTATCAAAGGCAGTCTTCCTGCCTTTTTCTATTATTGAGCATCTATTACGTGACAGGCACTGGGTAAAACAGACAACAAAACAAGCATGGTCCCTCACTGTGTGGAGGTAATATTCTAGTGGGTAGTAGTAGATCAAGTAACTAAGTTTAAATATGTATCTTTCTGCACACCACAAATCAATGATATTTCTTGATCAAAAATTTATTAACTAGAGTCAGAGGATTTGTTAACAATGCCTTAAGAATTTATCCATTAAATTGAGGATTTGAGTTTTACTAATCCTACCTTAGTCAACATGAGTGCTTGCTACATGCTAAACCGTGCTTTATGTGCACTCTTATGTGCCATGCTCAAAGCAACCCTAAGAACTAGGTACTATTATTAGTTCTATTTTACAGAAAACTGAGGTTTAGACAGGTTAATAACCATCTGCCTCTAAAACCTATGAAATAACCACTCTCTGCACTGTCTGCCATGCAGCTCTAATTTCTTGCCTCTGACTTAAAAAGAGATTATAGATAAGCACAGATATTGTTTAGGGTTTTTTCCCAGGTCTTCTCATCCAAAACCCAAAACATAATTCCTGGCATTAAAAAGCTACAAACCTGAAATTCTTGAAGATGTGACTAAATAAAAATTGTGCTAAAAAGATGGAATCTATATCTTCACTTTATTTAGGTCAATGCATTTACAGACCTGTAAAATGATATCAAATTCAAGTCCCTTATTTTTAAAAATTATATCACGTAACTATAACTCCTATTGAATTGTCATTGTGTAGACACTAACATTATTTCCTCACATCTTGGGCATCCTTTGAACTCCCAGGGAACTTTATCTACACCTTGTACTACAATTATTTATAAACAATTGTTATCACAGTCCTCAGTTCTGTACAGTTGCAGGTATTGAGAGGTTCTCACTGTGGTCCTGATCCAGCAGCATCAGCATCACCTGAGAACTTGTTTGGCATGCAAATTCTGGGCCCCTGAAACAAATTAGTATTGCCAGATAAAGCAAAAGCAGAACAAACAAAATAAAAATAGGATGTCCAGCTAAATTTTAGTTTTGAATAACAATGAATTTTTTTAGCATAAATACGTTCCAAATATTGCACAGGACATACTTAAAAAATTAGTCACTGTTTATCTGAAATTCAGATTTAACAGGGTCTCCTGTTTTATCTGGCAACCTTTCCCCAAGCCAGTGAATAAAAAACCTGAAGGTGGATCCCAGCAGCAATCTGTGTTTTAACAAATCCTCAAGGTGATTCTGATGCACACTAAAGTTTGAAAACCATTAGCTTTGACCTAGCTCCTTCCTGAGCCATTTCTAACTGAGTCTGGGCCTAAGTTAAAAACCCCTTTCCTTTGAGTAGGTAGCCAACATATTTATTGAATATTCACTATGTCCCAGGCACCATTTTCAGTGGTCTCTATAAATTATCTCTTTTAATGCCCATAAACAGTGAGGTAACTATCATTATTAATTACTCTTATTTCACAGATAAGAAAACTAAGAATAAAAGAGTTTAAGCGTACAATCCAGCATTCTTGGGAAAACCCATCAAGCTTATGATCTTCCCTATCAACCCCATCATGCATGTCCAATGAAAATTAGCTCCTCCCTTGGTTCCTAATTAAGTCATGGTTCCCCGAATCCTGCTTCATTTTGCTATGATTCTGAAAATGGGAAAAGTCTTTCCTAAGACCCCTAATTGCAATTCTAATTCAAATAAAAATGATACAAATGGGCACCCCCAGACTACTGGTCAACAAATTTGAGATTTCTATTGCAATACCTCACCCACCAGATTAGATCCTTCGGTTAGCTATACTAGGCTGGGTGATGCTTGAACTCACAGAACTCCTTGAACACTATGATTCAGATTTCTGGAACTGGCCTTGGCAACTTTAGCACACAAACTTCAAGTTGTAATCCCAGAATATCTTGAAGCTAAGCTTCACATTAATATCTGTTTCCTGTATGCTTCTCACACTCCATGTCAGATTGCCATAAACATTCCAAACTTTTAAAAATTATTAAATAGAATAACGAAAACCCTATCTTGTCTCCTGATGGTCAGTCACCTAAACTCAGCAATTTGGGCCTTAGCTTCAGTATTCATCACTAGAAGTTGATTTCATTTTCATTACTTTTTATAATTAAAAGTAAGTTATAAAGTGAATAAAACATCCTTATTATAGCTAATGTAATTTCTTATTTAAAATAAGCAGAGAAAGAGGACAAAAAGGTGGAACTTGACTTTGACCTATAACTGAGTACGCAACATTAAAACATTTCTGTGAAGCAGATGTTTCCATAAAGCTGTATTTGAGTCATATCCATATATCAACATAAATTAAAAAAAAAAAATTCTCAGCACCCTCATCTTTTCTCTAGAGTAATCCATTTTACAGTCATGCCCAAAAGAGCAGTTCACCAAGAAAATTAAGATGGACAAAGTGGCCAAAGTCAAAAGACAATACTCACAATGTATAGCTTAATTCCAGGCAATTTGGCAGAAACAGATTTGTAACATCATCCAAATTTTCATTTACATAGCAAATGTGAGCAAGTATATTTGACCACTATGTTTTAACGTTCTATCTTGCAAGGTTTTCATCTAGTCTGGGATTCTTCTAAATTTTCCCAACTATTATCCCAACTTCAAAATATTATGCCACCTAATTTTATCAAATCCAATTCAATGAAAATAGGGACAGAAAAGACATTACCAGACACCTCCACCCAAGCCTTGCATTACTAGGTTACAGCTGATAGAGATTAAATTCAACTCTTAACAGGTGCTTGGAGAAAAGACTTTAAAGGATAAGTGCACTTGTCTTTAAGTTCTTAAAAATAACTAGAGCATCTTAATTTTTATACACAGCAAACTCATCTGGCCCAGGAAGCAGAAAGAAAGAGGAAATAAACTGACATGTAAAGATGGAGGAGAAATGGAGGAATAAAACTAGAAAGCTCACAGTCAACAGAAGCTGCAGGGAAAACAAACTCAGTGTTTTACACCTGTCCATGACAGAGCTAATTTTGATTCATTTTTTAAAAACATACAACTCGGACTCGGGCAAGATGGCAGCATAGAGAGGAGTGGAAGCTAAGTAGTCCCCCTGGAACAACTACAAAAAACCAGAAACAACTAGTAAATAATCCAGAATAACTGCGGGGGGACAAATGAGACCATCCACTCATCATACACCAACCTGAATTGGGAGGAATGCCCGAGAACACAGCATAAAATCTGTAAGTAAAACCTGCGGAACCAAGTCGTGAGACCCCCTCCCCCATAGCCCGAGCTGCAAAGCCTTGTGATGCCAGAGAGAAGCTCTCTCCCAGCAAGCAAATATAGCTCAGCTGAGCTCCAACTGGGGTTTTAAGTGGCGAGTGTGAACTGCTCACTACAGGTATACATCCCCAAAAAAACAGACAGAGGCTTTGGGTGACAACTGACCTGGGAGAGCCGGAGGGTCGCCTTGGACTGGGTCTGAAGGGGACTATCTGTTTCTTTCTTGGCTCAGTGGAGAAAGCCCCAGTCATTTTCAGTTTCCAGGGCTGTGACTCAGGGAAAGGTGGAGACAACACAAGCAGAGAGCGAGACCATTGAAATGCTAATGACCTCCACCTGAGGGGTCTGCCTTCTCTAGGAGGAAAGGGGTGGGGCCCTTTCCATTCAGAATCAGACCCCAGAGCCTGGGGGAACACGGCCATACCTCCTCACACCAGTCAAGAATTACAGGCATAGTACTCAATGGTGAGAGACTGAAAGCCTTCCCTCTAAGATCAGGAACAAGACAAGGATGCCCGCTGTCACCACTGTTATTCAACATTGTGCTGGAAGTGCTAGCCAGGGCAATCCGGCAAGACAAAGAAATAAAAGGCATCCAAATTGGAAAAGAAGAAGTAAAACTGTCATTGTTTGCAGATGATATGATCTTATATCTAGAAAACCCTGAGAAATCGACGATACAGCTACTAGAGCTAATAAACAAATTTAGCAAAGTAGAGGGATACAAGATTAATGCACATAAGTCAGTAATGTTTCTATATGCTAGAAATGAACAAACTGAAGAGACACTCAAGAAAAAGACACCATTTTCAATAGCAACCAAAAAAATCAAGTACCTAGGAATAAACTTAACCAAAGATGTAAAAGACCTATACAAAGAAAACTACATAACTCTACTAAAAGAAATAGAAGGGGAACTTAAAAGATGGAAAAATATTCCATGTTCATGGATAGGAAGGCTAAATGTCATTAAGATGTCAATTCTACCCAAAGTCATCTACAGATTCAATGCAATCCCAATCAAAATTCCAACAACCTACTTTGCAGACTTGGAGAAGCTAGTTATCAAATTTATTTGGAAAGGGAAGATGCCTCGAATTGCTAAAGACACTCTAAAAAAGAAAAACAAAGTGGGAGGACTTACACTCCCTGACTTTGAAGCTTATTATAAAGCCACAGTTGCCAAAACAGCATGGTACTGGCACAAAGATAGACATATACATCAACGGAATCGAATTGAGAATTCAGAGATAGATCCTCAGATCTATGGCCGACTGATCTTTGATAAGGCCCCCAAAGTCACTGAACTGAGTCATAATGGTCTATTCAACAAATGGGGCTGGGAGAGTTGGATATCCATATCCGAAAGAATGAAAGAGGACCCCTACCTCACACCCTACACAAAAATTAACTCAAAATGGACCAAAGATCTCAATATAAAAGAAAGTACCATAAAACTCCTAGAAGATAATGTAGGAAAACATCTTCAAGACCTTGTATTAGGCGGCCATTTCCTAGACTTTACACCCAAAGCAGAAGCAACAAAAGAAAAAATAGATAAACGGGAACTCCTCAAGCTTAGAAGTTTCTGCACCTCAAAGGAATTTCTCAAAAAGGTAAAGAGGCAGCCAACTCAATGGGAAAAAATTTTTGGAAACCATGTATCTGACAAAAGACTGATATCTTGCATATATAAAGAAATCCTACAACTCAATGACAATAGTACAGACAGCCCAATTATAAAATGGGCAAAAGATATGAAAAGACAGTTCTCTGAAGAAGAAATACAAATGGCCAAGAAACACATGAAAAAATGTTCAGCTTCACTAGCTATTAGAGAGATGCAAATTAAGACCACAATGAGATACCATCTAACACCGATTAGAATGGCTGCCATTAAACAAACAGGAAACTACAAATGTTGGAGGGGATGTGGAGAAATTGGAACTCTTATTCATTGTTGGTGGGACTGTATAATGGTTCAGCCACTCTGGAAGTCAGTCTGGCAGTTCCTTAGAAAACTAGATACAGAGTTACCATTCGATCCAGCGATTGCACTTCTCGGTATATACCCGGAAGATCGGAAAGCAGTGACACGAACAGATATCTGAACGCCAATGTTCTTAGCAGCATTATTCACAATTGCCAAGAGATGGAAACAACCCAAATGTCCATCAACAGATGAGTGGATAAAGAAAATGTGGTATATACACACGATGGAATACTACACGGCAGTAAGAAGGAATGACCTCGTGAAACATATGACAACATAGATGAACCTTGAAGACATAATGCTGAGCGAAATAAGCCAGGCACAGAAAGAGAAATATTATATGCTACCACTAATGTGAACTTTGAAAAATGTAAAACAATTGGTTTATAATGTAGAATGTAGGGGAACTAGAAATAGAGAGCAATTAAGGAAGGGGGAACAGTAATCCAAGAAGAACAGATATGCTATTTAACATTCTGGGGATGCCCAGGAATTACTATGGTCTGTTAATTTCTGATGGATATAGTAGGAACAAGTTCACAGAAATGTTGCTATATTATGTAATTTTCTTGGGGTAAAGTAGGAACAGGTTGGAAGTAAAGCAGTTATCTTAGGTTAGTTGTCTTTTTCTTACTCTCTTGTTATGGTCTCTTTGAAATGTTCTTTTATTATATGTTTTTCTTTTTTGTTTTTTTGTTTTTTTAATTTTTTTTTCCATACAGTTGATTTAAAAAGGAAAAAAGGGTAAAAAAAAAAAAAAAAAAAAAGGAAAAAAATATGTAGTGCCCCCTTGAGGAGCCTGTGGACAATGCAGGGGTATTGGCCTACCCCACCTCAATGGTTGCTAACATGACCACAGACATAGGGGACTGGTGGTTTGATGGGTTGAGCCCTCTACCATAGGTTTTTCCCTTGGGAAGATGGTTGCTGCAAAGGAGAGGCTAGGCCTCCCTATAATTGTGCCTAAGAGCCTCCTCATGAATGCCTCTTTGTTGCTCAGATGTGGCCCTCTCTCTCTAGCTAGGCCAACTTGAAAGCTGAAATCACTGCCCTCCCCTCTACGTGGGATCAGACACCCAGGGTAGTGAATCTCCCTGGCAACGTGGAATATGACTCCCGGGGAGGAATGTAGACCTGGCATCGTGGGATGGAGAACATCTTCTTCACCAAAAGGGGGATGTGAAAGGAAATGAAATAAGCTTCAGTAGCAGAGAGATTCCAAAAGGAGCCAAGAGGTCACTCTGGTGGGCACTCTTACGCACAATTTAGACAACCCTTTTTAGGTTCTAAAGAATTGGGGTAGCTGGTGGTGGATACCTGAAACTATCAAACTACAACCCAGAACCCATGAATCTCGCAGACAATTGTATAAAAATGTAGCTTATGAGGGGTGACAATGGGATTGGGAAAGCCATAAGGACCACACTCCACTTTGCCTAGTTTATGGATGGATGAGTAGAAAAATAGGGGAAAGAAACAAACAAACAAACAGACAAAGGTACCCACTGTTCTTTTTCACTTCAATTGCTCTTTTTCACTTTAATTATTATTCTTATTATTTTTGTGTGTGTGCTAATGAAGGTGTCAGGGATTGATTTAGGTGATGAATGTACAACTATGTAATGGTACTGTGAACAATCGAATGTACGATTTGTTTTGTACGACTGCATGGTATGTGAATATATCTCAATAAAATGAAGATAAAAAAGAAAAAAAGAATTATAGGCTAACAGGCATCACCTCTGGGCAGAAAAGCACAGTGACCCAAGGCATCAAAGGCTGGAGCAATTTTCTAAGACACACCTGCAGGGAAACCAGATACTGAATATTTCTTCCCTCTGGGACCTGAGCCTGTTCTGGTCTGGGAAAACCTGATTTGGATAACCAAGGAAACCATGCCTAGACAACAGAAAATTACAACCTACACTAAGAAAAACAAAGTTATGGCCCAGTCCAAGGAACAAACGTACACTTCAACTGAGATACAGGAATTTAAACAACTAATGCTAAATCAATTCAAAAGTTTAGAGAAGATATTGCAAAAGAGATAGAGGCTGTAAAGGAAACACTGGGCATGTATACGGCAGAAATCAAAAGTTCAAAAAAACAACTAGTAGAATCTACGGAAATGAAAGGCACAACACAAGAGATGAAAGACACAATGGAAACATACAACAGCAGATCTCAAGAGGCAGAAGAAAACACTCAAGAACTGGAGAACAAAACACCTGAAAGCCTACACGCAAAGGAGCAGATGGAGAAAAGAATGAAAAAATATGAGCAACGTCTCCGGAAACTCAAGGATGAAACAAAGTACAATAATGTATGTATCATTGGTGTCCCAGAAGGAGAAGAGAAGGGAAAGGGGGTAGAAGCAATAATAGAGGAAATAATTAATGAAAATTTCCCATCTCTTATGAAAGACATAAAATTACAGATCCAAGAAGCGCAGAGTACTCCAAACAGAAGAGATATGAATAGGCCTACGCCAAGACACTTAATAATCAGATTATCAAATGTCAAAGACAAAGAGAGAATCCTGAAAGCAGCAAGAGAAAAGCGATCCATTACATACAAAGGAAGCTTAATAAGACTATGTGCGGATCTCTCAGCAGAAACCATGGAGGCAAGAGGAAGTGATGTGATATATTTAAGATACTAAAAGAGAAAAACTGCCAACCAAAAATCCTGTATCCAGCAAAGCTGTCCTTCAAATATGAGGGAGAGCTCAAAATATTTTCTGACAAACAGACAATGAGAGACTTTGTGAACAAGACACCTGTCCTACAGGAAATACTAAAGGGAACACTACAGGGTGATAGAAGACAGGAGTGCATGGTTTGGAACACAATTTTGGGAGATGGTAGCACAACAATGTAAGTACACTGAACAAAGGCAACTATGAATACAGTTGAGAGAGGAAGGTGGGGAGCATGTGAGACACCACAAGAAAGGAGGAAAGATAAAGACTGGGACTGTGTAACTTGGCAAAATCTAGAGTATTCAACAATTGTGATAAAATGTACAAATATGTTCTTTTACGAGGGAGAACAAGCAAATGTCAACCTTGCAAGGTGTTAAAAATGGGGAGGCATTGGAGGAGGGACGCAATCAGCATAAACTAGAGACTGTAACTAACAGAATCATTGTATTATGCTTCCTTTAATGTAACAAAGGTGATATACCAAGGTGAATGCAGATAAGAGGGGGGGATAGGGGAGGCATGTTAGACACTTGACATTGGTGGTATTGTCTGATTCTTTATTCTACTTTGATTTAAGGTTATTTTTCCTTTTGCTGCTTCCTAGCTGTCATTTTTTGTTTCCTCTTTCTTTTGCCTCTCTACCTTCTTTGACTCTCCCTCCTGCCTTGTTGAAGAAATGCAGATGCTCTTATATAGATAGTGGTGAAGGTGGTGAACACATAAATGTATGACCATGCAGAAAACCATCCATTATTTACTTGGGATGGAATGTATGGTGAGTGAACAAAACCATATTAAAAAAAAATGGGTTGATAACAAAACCTCGAGGGCAATATACTGAGTGAAATAAGCCAGACACATTAGGACAATTATTGCAGGGTCTCACTGATAGGAACTAATTATAATATGTAAACTCATAGACATGAAATATAAAGTACCAAGATATAGGACGAGGCTTAAGAATGGGGAGTGGTTGCTTAGTATGAGCAGAATGTTCAATTAGGATGAACTCAAATGTTTAGAAATGAACAGGGGTGTTGGTAGCAAGATGTGAGAATAACTAACAGTGCCGAATGGTGTATGAATGAGGTGGAAAGGGGAAGCTCATAGTCATATGTCACCAGAAGGAAAGTTGGAGGTCAAAAGATGGGAATGTATAAAACTGAATCCTATGGTGGGCAATGTCCATGATCAACTGTACAAATACTAGAAATCACTTCCATGAACCAGAACAAATATATGACAATACAATTAGAAGTTAATAATAGAGGGGCATATAGGGAAGAACTATATACCTATTACAAACTATATACTACAGTTAGTAGTATTTCAACATTTTTTCATAAACAGTAACAAATTACTATATCAATACTAGGAGTCAACAATTGAGGGGGGTTGGTTAGGGATAGGGGAGGATTAGAGTTTCCTTTTCTTTTTTTCTTTTTTCATCTTTCACTTTATTTCTTGTCTGGAGTAATGAAAAGTTTCTAAAAATTGAACAAAAATTAAGTGTGATGGATGCACAGCTGTATGAGGGTACCCTGGGGCAAGTGATTGTACACTTTGGATCTTTGGATAATTGTATGCTATCTGAACAATCTCAATAAAAATGAAAAAAAAATGAAAAAAAAAAAAAAAACAACTCATGAGACTTATAAAAAGCCCATTTTAATTCAGGATACTTTAATAATTTTTAAAAATCGCTGTTTTCATTGCTTCCAATACTTCAGCCTCTTTCAATTTCAAATGCCATTAAAAAATGACCATTTCCTAATGCTATAGTGTGACAACCCAATTAGTACAAATCAAAGAAATGAAATGTAACACCCAACCTCCTGAATACTGACCATAAATAGTCCTCCTTGACCTGAAATAGCCATTTTAAATAAAAAAAAAACTAGCAATGAAATGCTCAAAATGATTTCATCCTCTTTTCATGACTTCATGTATCATCACCACAGTCTATCCCAGCAGACCAGTGCATTCATAATGAGTCTTTCTATTATTAAAATTAATTAGGAGAGTATTCAGTTTGGCCACAGGGGGGCTAACAATACAAAAATGTGATGACTAAGGGACTAAAAATTAAAAACTCTTATTAAGAGTCATGAGGATTACTAAGGGCACATTAAAAACCTTTCATTTTAGATTTCTTAAGTAACAAGGCTCCAGTATGATACATGAACCCCATAATGCATTAGTTGTGTTGTTAGAAACTATGACTCAATGTCCTCCTCCTTTCAATCTGTTGCCTTAGTACAAAATGAGAATATTTCCACTGTGCTTATCTGAAACTAATTGCAATTTTCCAGCTCTTCGCACACTTGTGAAAGCAGCTATGGTTAAAATGAAGCTAATAGTTTTCCTAGGTACAAATAACTCTATTTGTTAGGGGTTTGCCATAACTGCTGAAGCACTGAGACCTATTGCAAATGGCAAGTCTGGAAGTGCCAGATGAACAGGATTCAGAGAACCACATTAATCAGAAGCAAAGGCAGCAATGTCAGGGAGGCAGACGAATCCTAGTAATGCTGAACCCAGGAATAAGAGCAGCAGCATTGGAGTTTAACTCAGACTATGGCCATATGTATGATATGGCCCAGTGAGACTTCTCAGTTGCATTCTTATAATGGGAGATGTTACGGTTTGCTAATGCTACTGTTTTTCAAAACACCAGAAACAGATTGGCTTTTATAAAGGGGGTTTATTTGGTTACAAAGTTACGGTCTTAAGGCCATAAAGTGTCAAGGTAAGGCAGCAACAACAGGGTACCTTCACTGGAGAAAGGCCATTGGCATCCGGAAGAACCTCTGTTAGCTCCGAAGGCACGTGGCTGGCATCTGCTTGCTCCCAGGTTGCATTTCAAATGGGGTTCTCCAAAATGTCAGCGTCAGCTTTCAACGGCCATTTTAAAATAGCTCTCTAAGCTGCAGTCAACATCAGGGGTCTTTGCTCCAGGCATCTCTGAGCTAAGTCAGCCAGAATCTGGGTCTGTGCCAGTATTTTTTTTTTTAATTTAAATTCCATTTTATTGAGATATATTCAGATACCATACAATCATCCATGGTATACAATCAACTGTTCTCAGTACCGTCATATAGTTGTGCATCATCGCTCCAATCTATTTTTTTTAACATTTTCCTTATACCAGAAAGAATAAAAACAAGAATAAAAAATAAAAGTAAAAAAGAACATCCAAATCATCCCCCACAATCCATCCTATTCTTCATCTAGTTTTTGCCCCCATTTTTCCACTCATCCATCCACACACTGGATAAGGCCTTCACAATCACACCATCACCCTCTGCAGGCTACAGTGTTATACAATCGTCTCCAAGAGTAAAGGCTACTGGGCTGCAGTTTGATAGTTTCAGGCATTTACCTCCAGCCACTCCAATATTCCAAAACCTAAAAAGGGTCATCTATACAGTGTAAGAATGCCCACGAGAGTGACCCCGACTCCATCCGAAATCCCCCAGCCACCGAAACCTTATTTTGTTTCATTTCACATCCCCTTTTTGGCCAAGAAGATGTTCTCAATCCCACGATGCCAGGTCCAGATTCATCCCCAGGAGTCATCTCCCGTGTCGCCAAGGAGACTCACACCCAACATGGGGTAGGGCAGTGATTTCACCCGCCGAGTTGGCTCAGCTAGAGAGAGAGGGTCACATCTGAGCAACAAAAAGGCACCCAGGGGGAGACTCCTAGGCACAACTACAAGCAGATCAAGGCTGTCCTTTGCAGCAACGAGCCCCACAAGGGCAAGCCCCAAGATAGAGGACTCAGCACACCAAACAGTCAGTCTTCAATGTTTGTGAGAACATAAGCAACAATCAGGTGAGTCCAACACTTCCACGCCTTCCCCCAGCTCCTCAGGGGGGCCCTGCATATATATTTTTATTCTCTGCCCAAATTACTCCGGGATGTGCTGCTATTTCACACTAACCTATACAAACCCACAAGACCCCACCTCCTATTCAAAACTCGAAGCAATTATGGTGTTTGAACAAACAGTACAAGTTAAAATTGCTTAGAAAATATAGATCCTGCACCAAATAAAAATCTCTTCCCTTGGTCTCACACGGAAGCTGAAGCTCTAAAAGACAGTCAGCATCGTCCTTTACCCTTTGTGTGTCAGCATTTTTAAAGGACCCCAGTAAACTAATGAAGACCCATGCTGAATGGGTGGTGCCATGCCTCCATGGGAATAATCTAATCAAAGATATTACCCACAGTTGGGTGGGTCACATCTCCATGGAAACAACCTAATCCAAAGATTCCAACCTGATCAACACTAATACGTCTGCCCCCACAAGATTGCATTAAAGAACATGGCATTTTGGAGCACATAATACATCCAAACCAGCACAGGGGCAGAAACCAACCTCCAAGGCACAGGCAGCCAGGAGGAAGATACCCTTCATGGGAATACAACCATTTTTTCACAGTAAAAAGCAAACAAATAGAAATAGATACTGTTTCAACTCAATGCCTAGAGTAATCCAGTCTTAAGCAGTCAAGGCATGGCATTTAAAATCTATGGGAACAAAGTATAAATGATTTTTAGGGTTTCCAGGACTCTGTTCTGCACTGTTGAGGTGGCAGGCAAGTTAGTAATGACGGCTGCTTAGAAATCCTGGAGGGAAATACACTGAAGAATTCATTCAGGGCACAGGAAACACTGGTTAAAGAAGACCTAGAGGAAATTCATCCACAGTACAAAACTCTGTACAATTTAAAGGGTAATTTTGACTATCCAGGATCTTTGCCTTATTTGTAAAGGCAAACAGTGTTCACTGGCTGCATAACCCTGCCACCCACAATGCAGACTAAAAAGGCAAACACTAGCTTTTGTCAACCTTACCTGTGAAAAGGAGTGGTCATGTGACCCAGATATAGGCAGAAGGGACCTGAAAAAGTTTTTGTTTTACGGACAAAAAGGGGACAAACTGACACACTCCTTCCTTTATCTTCTTACCTCAAACATAATGACTGGCCTTGCAAAGGCCATCTTATCACCACAAGAGAGGCCAAAATTTTGCAGGATTAGCTCTGATTTCATTGTGTCACTGAACCAACTGCCTATCTTCAGACTTCTTTTTATGTGAATAATAAGAATAAACTGCTGCTGTTTTCAGGTTTCTATTACTTACAAGTGAATGCATTCTTAACTGATACAAATACCAATTTGTTATACACTAAAAACTTAACTCCTGTGGAAAATGCAACACCATCATGTGCCTATTTGTAGTTATCCCTGAGTGATGGGATTATGAGATACATTTATTTTTTTCTTCTACTCATCTGTGTATTCTAAATTTTTATTACTCCATGAAGCTTTATTTGATTAAGCAGAAATTAGGAATGAAGATTCATTTAACAATAAAATAGCAAGATAAGCAAACTTTAACACAAAAGAATGATAGAAAAAAATGGAGAAGCAAACGGTGGTTCTAGAAAGTATCAAAATAATAAGTCACTTATCCACTTGACATCTATAAATTCAATATATTCCCATTAAAAAATAATGGGATGTATAAATGGAACTTGACATGCTAATTCTATATTTCATCTGCAAGAATACATAATAATCAATAATATTTTTATAAGGAAAAAATACATGACAGGTTACTTATCCTATAGTTTTCCAAGCACAACAGAAAATGACGGTAATTAACACAGGACTGTCTTAGAAGAGGCAGGGGTAAACAGGTCAGTTATGATTTCTAGAGAACCCAGAACCAGACCCATGGACCTAAGGTATAGTGGGCACCTAAGAAAGTATTAGCCTAATTTTTTTCTAGTTACTCAACCTCCATCCATGTAGTTCTCGTAGGGGTTGGCCATGTTCTTACATGACTTCACTTGCAGGACACAGTGAAGGGCAGCTGACCCAAATCTGAGATTTTTGAACTGGAGACCAAAAGATCCAGTCTCCTTCTGGGTATACAAAAAGCCCAGGAACCGTTTAGAAAAATGCAGTCCACAGTGAAAAACAAGAATGAAGTCAACATGCAGAGACTAGAGGAGATGAGAAATGGAGAGGTCATAGTTGTTCCCAAGACCCAGCCACATTCCTGTTCTGTGACTCTGATGGAAAGCCCACACTTTTTAATAATTACCACCCTCCCTTTTTAAAGCTAACCAAGCTGTGTCTTTTTTCACCTGAAATCAAGAAACCCAAATTATGCCAATGAGAAATAGCCTATATTTCAGATTACTAGAGAAAAGGCAGAACTGATCAATAAAAGGTGCTGGGACATTATTTTACATCCGAAAAAAAAATAACTTGAAGTTCCATCTCATATCTTACACAAAAATAAATTCCATATGATTAATGGTCTAAATGTAACAACAACAACAAAAAAAAACCAAATTATTGAATTATAAGAGTCTAGGGGGAAAAAACTACTTTTCGTTGTTTTTTAACATTGGGGTAAGGAAGGCCTATCTAAACAAAATTAAAAACAAAGAAGCTGTAAAGAAAAAAAAGGTAGATTTAATGACAAAAAATATTAAACATCTGCATAGTGATAGACACTTTAAATAAAACTTAAGCAAGCAAGAAACTGATAGTAAACAATTTTACTATATTTAACAAGAAAGGATATTCACAATATCGACAAATATATACAAATCAATACTTAAGAAAAATTGTCAAAGGATAGAAACAGACAATTTAAAAACAAAAAAAACAGCAACAGAAACATATAGCAAATGCAAACCAAAGTGGAAGTCCACAGTTTAGGGTAAATGTTTTAACTGCTTAAAATCATAAATCCAATAAGTATTTTATAAAGTTACATATCATCGCATATGTCTCCTTTCCTGCACTTTAGTAAGAAACCTTAAAGTGGTCAGTCACATGGTACCTCTGAAGGTACTATAGGCACAGAATTTCCTTCTGCCCCTCACGCTTCTCTTAGAGAGAACCATCAATAGCACACCCAACTCTGGGCAACTGAAAGTTGATTACATGATTTGAAGAAGTTTCATCAGTGTCAACTGCCAGCTACCTTAGATGATCAGCATTCAATGAAACACAATCTGTCTCATATTTATTCAATAACCCTAACCACAGTCTACCAGGATAAACTATTGGAGAAAAAAAAACTATTTTTATTCCTTAAAATTTAAGAAGAATAAAAGAAATAGGAAAGGAATATAAACAATATATATATAACATTTGTAATTTCAGAAATTTTTATTCTAACATTAAAGAGGAGAAGGAGGAGGTTTAGTTTAACCCATTTTATCCATTAAGTTAGTCAATGTTAGCTCCCCAGATACCCCAGGTATTTCATGAAGTGTTATTTGTACATCTAATTGAAAAAAATTGATTATTATGATGTTATAAAATGAATATATAACAAAGTAAACAGTAACTCTTTTAACTCTTTTAACGTCAAGTTATATCTGAACTCTAAGAAAACCACAACTCTAATACTGTCATTTTCCCTTTTACACATTTCCTGGGATTTACATTTACAACAGACTTCCTGGGATTTACATTTCTAACAGACTCCAGGGCAAAAAGGAAAGAAGAGAATTAAAATGCCTTCTAACATTTCAGAAAGCATTTCGCCGTGGGTATTTTAACAGGCATATTTCTGTTTTGATGAAGGAATAAAAAGAAATGAATTAACAAACATATGACATGGGTCAGAAATAACACATGAGGAGAAAACACTTATACTAATTTCCCCATGCTTGTGCTGTTTTAAGTACAATGGAGAATGAACTGTTGGTTTGGGGCAGTATCATCCTGATAGGTCCTAAGACTATGAATCTAATAACTATATTTATTCAAAATAAAATCCTAATTTTTTAAAGTTCATGAAAAATACAAAACCTGGATTTCAAAACAAATCACTAATGCTGGGCCCATGCAATCCCTAAGTCAGAATGCATGTGATATGTACCATTTAACTGGTAGACAATCAGTACGCAATTTAAGTGTTTTGTGTTTGTTTTACTTGGGGAGTGGGGGGATGGGGGCAAGTTATGACTAAAAAATGTGGTGACTACAACATTCTAAGAAAGTCAGATTGAATAAATGCTAAGTTGAAGGGGTGGGTGCCTGTCTCCTTGGTCAAACATTTCAGTTGACTGTTTAAGATTACCTGTTCCTTTCTGAAGAGCTCAGTGACCAACATGATGGGCAAGTGAGAGGCACTTAGAGAAACTCCAAAGGCGGCCCATTGTCTACGTATCTACAAACATTCTCTTCCTTTCTTTCTCTGACTTAATTCTATTCCCTCACTCAATGCTGAAACAGAAGAGAGCAGAAAATCTCTAAGAAATGATTTCTTGGCAGGAAACCTAACCCAGTCCTTGGATATTAAGAAAATTTTCTTGCTGACATGACTCCTTGTCTTATCACTCTTATTTAAGTATGGATTCCCCTAAAACCAAGTCTTTAGTCCTCTGCTCTAGAAACCATCCACTCCTTTGGTGTCTCATCCATCATTTCTATCAATACCAAAAAAATACTCTATTAAGGCTTTACCCCTTTCATGTCAAGCCCCATAATCTTCCGGAAGAGATTACTTCCTATCATAATACTTCCTTTGTAGGTCTACAGCTTCTAAGCAGAAAGTTTACCTTACTATGAAATTACATCTCTTCGTACCTTTTTTATTTCTTTAAAAATCTGATATGGTTTACTTTATTAAATATACAGTTAGAGCTTGATTTTTTCTTTCTGGACAGTATGGGAGTTGTAAGTTTGGCCAGTGAAGTAGGGCTTGCAGATGGAGGTGAACAATAAGGAAAAGGACACTAAAATCAAGCTAATCTTAACAAAATGGGATGGAAAAATTAGGGCAAGAAATCTCCTTTCAAAATAAGAGGAATTTACTCTACATATGTATAGAAATTCCATTTAGGATAAGAATCCAGGAAGGAAACAGCCAGAAGGGACTATTTGTAGTGAAATACAAGCCATTAACTTGAGCCAAGCTAACAGCAAATGACTGCAGTGGCAACTGCTAGCTGCAGATAATTAGTTTAGAACCTATTTTAACATGAATATTTTATCATGCAGCGTAAAACTCGTTATGGAGAAGAATTAGTGGGCCAGGACGACTGAAGGCTCTGGAGAGGTGATCTGTCAGGTTCCAATAAAGAGCCTTCTAGGAGAAAGCAGGTTTAGTGATTCAGCAAAAACGGATTCCATTAAAGCTACAGTAATCCATTAAGAGCATATCTGGTGACGGTTAAAGAGTACAGGTACCAAGCAGTACTGCAACAACTTAACTATGGGCAACAACTGAAAGGAAAAATGAAGTTAGTGAAAAATCACCTCAAGCGATTATCATCTCAGTGAGGCAGACATCCCATTTCTATTTTAAAACCTTAATATGTCTGGTCAATTATCTCACAAAAAATGTAAATTCTTGTGTACTTACATATAAAAGGCAAAATTTTCAAAATTTCGACAATCAAACATTGGATTATGTATGCTATGTAGGAGTATATCAAACTGAAATTCTTATTTGAACAATAGTTGCAGGTTGAGTATATGTTATAATAGCTAAAAATCATGGTTAAAGTCTTAATGTGAATTATCTCATTTAATCCTCAGAATCACCCTATCAGGTGGATACCACTATTGTCCTCATTTTGTATATGACAAAACAGACAATGCAGTGCTAAAATAAACATGTCTAAAAGCATACAGCTAAAATAGCAAAGCCAAAATTCAAACTGAGACAGTCTGACTCTAAAGTCCAGGCTCTTTCTCTCTCCATATATATCAAATGACCCTAGGGCTTCTGAGAACAAATCTAAGTTCTTGGAGGGAAAAGGGTAATTAATGTGTTTGAACTTTGTTTAAAAAATAAAAAACAAGAGACACATAGAAATTACTCAAAAATTTAATATTGTGAAGAAAAAAAGACAGCTTAAAAATTAAAGAACAAAGTTACAGGCTATCTTTGAGGGTGTGACATGAAATAGTTCACCTGGGAGAACACTTAACACACAGCTAATGTACTACCATCTTCTTAATAACTACACACTCAGTGACCAGACAAGAGAAAAAGCATTTTCACTACTGTTCATCTCTCAATCTATTTAGATGCCTCAGTCTATACAAAGAATAGCCAAGTCTAGCAAATTCCTTAGGCTGATGCAGACTCAATAAATATGGTTATTAGATAAATACTTGCCCAAGCCATTCTGTGTTTACAGGAATTGGTCCATACTCTAGGGGCATTACAGGGTAGATTCAATTTTTCCAGTAGCTTCTAATCTACTGCTTTCCCAAATGTTTTCTTTCTATAGTAGTTGTGGAGGTTTCTCTATATTTCATGACATACTACTATAACTAAGAGGAGCTAGAAGATGAGGAAATTATGATCATTAATTGATCACTTGATTCCAAAAACATGGACTGCATGTAATGTGCAAGGCACAGGGTTATAAAAAATTGGTAAGACATGACTGCTGCACGTAAGAGGCTCACAGTCTAACCAAGGAGACAATGATATAATTAAAAACATATAACACAGCATGATCATCATTAATGTCTAAGGAGCTCCTGGGAGAGGTCAGACGGGGCGCTATTGACGAACCTGACATGCAGGCTGCTGGCCTGTGGTTACATAGGGCAGGAGTCGGAAAAGAAAAGGTTCAGGAACAGTCCTGAGGAGGAAATGACTATGGTCGTTCAGGGGCATGAAACAGGGAAATAATCCAAACAGGCTCAGGACCTAAAACCTGGTGATTGGGATTCTGATCCATGGTGATTTCATAAAATAAAAGAAATCAATTATTTGCACTTCAAAGCATAGATCAGGCAGGCTGGACTGGATGAAGGTGGGAGGGCAGAAGTAATGAACATCTCTCCAGAGATCAATTTATTTTACAACTGACAAAAATTCCAACAATTCTATTTTTGGTGTACAAAGTTTAGGAACTTGGAATTTAAACATATAAGTCCATTGTCACATTTTCAAGATTCTTGTTACTCAAACCTTATTACCAATGAAAGACTTTTAGAGAACACTATTAAATTATAAAGAGGTAAAACTTAAAATTTGACCAAGCTATGGTAGTGTAATCTATCAGGGTTTAACTCCTTTCAGGAGTAGGTCAGTGATGCAAGATTACCATTTTCCTATAGATAGTTCCACCTAAAATGGGATAAAGCAAGACTTAAGATAACAAATGCTGCTATATATAAATCTAAATTTATATAACAAATAGACCAAAGTGTTTCAAAATAGGAACCAAATTCTTCACTTTCAAGATAGCTCATCTCTACATTCCTCTAATCAGCATATTCTCTAAAGAATTTACATTATTATACAATTTATATAAAACTCCTTACGATCTATATTATATAAAATAGGACTATTTATAGATCATTATAAAATCCACTTACAGGGTAAACAACAAATTTAAGCACAACAGAATAAACATAGATGGGGGCAGGGGAGACACGCTACATGAATGATTAAAAACCTACCACAACTTTTAATTCTCCAACAGAAAGATAAAATCTAGGATCACCTCTCACTGGTGCTGGAGACATCAGAAAATCAAATTGGGTAATATGTCCTCTCCCCTGGCTGCCATCCCCCATGCCTATGTTCCCATTATCTACTACATTTCTATAAAAAGAAAAATTGGGTCTGGCAAAGGGGGAAAAATGATAAAGGCATATTTGAGATGGGCTTTGAAGGACAGATCAGATTTTATTGTAGAGATAAAATGAGCTTAGAAGGAAGAAAGGATTCCAAGTAGAAATAAAGCATATGCAAACACCTGTAGGTGGCAAGGGTAAAGAGTTTGAGGAAGAGCAAGTAGTTTAGGAAATGGGAGAAAGCAGTATAATAAGATAATGGCCGGAAGAGTAGACAGGTGGCATAGTAAAGTCATCCTGAAAACGAAAGTAATGTATTTGGAACATTATTACAGGATTACACAATACATTATATAACAGCCAGAGATAGGGAATTTATTTAGTAAAAGGCAGGCATAATTCTAGCATAAGGTAGCAAAAGGACTTGAATTAGTTGGAGCACTAAGAAGAACAAAAGACGTAAATTACAGAGACATTGCAGTATGGTACCTTTTACATGTATATCACACTTCATAAAACACTTTCATATCCCATATCACATTTGATTCTCATAATAATCCTGTAAGGGAAACAGGGTATACAATACTGCCCCAATTTTATAAAAACTGATTCTTTATTGCAATTTGCCCAATAACTTGCCCAGTGTTCCCTACCCACTAGTCAGTGGCAAGGGTAGTACTACAGATTAGCACATTTTAGTTCAGCGATCCCTCAACTATGCAAAAAGCAAACAGATCAGATGTGCGGAAGAGTAGGACGCACTTCTTCACTTATTTATTAATTCATCAAATACATATTGTTCAAAGGCTTAACAAAATTTTTGGAAGAGAAGAAGAGCAAAAACAACAGTAAATATAAACATTAATGGTAAGAAGCATTTGGATTTCAGAAACATTTAAATGTAAAAATTTGCAAATTTCTATTATCAAGAAAATATGGCATTTACCAGGTGCCTGCTTTGCCAGGTGCTGTGAATACAGTGGTGAATACATGCATGCAGGCTGACTGTGCTGATTACATGTGTACGATCAGTTGAGGGGACTATCCCTCCTCCACATCCCTATTCTAAGCCACCATTGAGTCTTAGCAAAAGAGACCTGCAGTAACTGTCCAATATGCCATATGTTGCTGGGGAGTGCTGTGATTGAAAGGAGATAATGCCTAACGTAACTGGCTTTCAAAGTAATTGCAACTATCAGTAAGTATGCCTTAATTTCCCTAACACAAAGGCATCAAGAAAATACCTTCACTTAAAGAGTCTTGGATATTTGATAGAGTGTAAACAAGAAATACCTTTTTGTTTTTACATGACAGCAGTAACACAAAGACATCTTCAATGATTTCTGCCCAGTCTATTAAAACAGCTGTTTTGAAGAGAGGTTAAAATATTTAAGAAGCAATGTAAAACAATACTAGCTGACACATAAACCAATAGCTCTGTCTCCAGCTTAGAAAGCATTTTTATGAGGTCTGAAAATCACGGTTCAATGGACCCATGTTTTTTTCCTTCTATTTCTGAAATAAAATAACTGCAATATCATAGTCAGAATACAACCAGTTTTATTACTTTTTATATTCAATCAAAATGCCAAATGTCATCCACAATACCATTATTTCTGAACCATGAAAACATATTTAAATCCATTATTATTACTTTTAAAGATGTCCAAAATGATCTAACTCCATCTTCTCATGAAGTCATGATAAAATAAAAAAATTAATTTCCCTCTTTACTCCACCAGGCAGAAATGAATACACTGCTCCCCGCTGTTAATGAGGTAATAGAAACACTATTTCTATATCACTAATGTACTCATTTAATGAATTATTTTTTTCTTGGTAATTACTATAATAGCAGTAACTCATCTCAAACTTTAGCATTTTAACACTGGCATCTTATTTTCATTTCCGTATTTAGTTTGCTTACCCCTTGGACAAATTTAAATGAATGAAAATTAGCTAGATTACAGGTGGTATAAACCCCAAAAGAACCACCATATGGAGATCCATATGCTTTGGCACTTTGTCAGCATGTGACAGAATCCTGGAATATAACTTCAGAGCAACCGAATCTCCCTTGTATCAATTCTCTGTACTGGTGCCTTAGAAAATTCACATTTTAAACTTCATGCTAACATATTCTATGCCTAACTATGGAATATAGTAAATAAAAATGTACATCAGCCACTTTTCTCCATCTAAAAACATAAAGAGAGCAATTTCACACAACTAAAATTACAAAACATTATCTCCTGTAGAATAGGAAATCGAAAGGTGAAATTTTCTTTAGAAAGAAAAAAGCTGGAAATTAAAAAAAAAAAATCAAATGGCAAATCAGTGAGGAGTTACAACAGTACAATGCATGGTAACTGTGCAACTGAAAAATAAGTGAAGTACAGGTACTTATGCAGCAAAGTCTTTCATAGCATCTCACTTTTCATTATAAAATTATCAGGAACCACCTCTCTGATAAGGTAATGTATCACTCAGGGTTCAACCAGAGAAGCAAAACCAGAAGGAGATATATATTAAGAGATCCAATGCAAGGAATTGGCTTACAGGATTGTGGTAGTTGGGTAGATAAGACTGAAATCCATAGGGGCAGGCTGTCAGGGGCAGCCTTTAACTTTGGCACAGGCTGCAGCTGCTGTCCACAGAAGAATTTCTTCTTCTTAAGGGAAGCCTCAGCTCTCCCGCCTTTAAAATCTTTCACTGATTGAATCAGTCCCACCCCAATTATCTAAAATAATCTCCCTTATTTAAGGTTAACTGATTATGGACTTTAGTCACATTTACAGAATTCCTCCACAGTAACAACCAGAATAGTATTTTACTGAGTAACTAGGGACTGTAGCCTAGCCAAATGGACACATCAAAAAGACCATAATAGGAAATAATATGGAAGCTGGTGCCAAGCACTCCTGCAGTTGCATCTCAGCTCAGTTTGCAGGCTTAGGCATTTCTTTCCTTTTTTTAAAAAATTCATAAAAATGGGTAAAATCTGAATTTAGATAGTATAAAATGCCTTATGCTAATGATACTGCTGTTGGTAACTAAAATAGTAAGGCCTTTACTCTTGAGCAAAAGCTAGATGTCATGAAATGCTAAATTTACTCACAGATAGGTTTTCTAGCCTCAAACTTAGAGTTAAATTTTCTTAAAAACATTTTTTATTGTTTAAAATTCCTGTCGGAAAAACTTTGTTATTGTGACTTGCAGCCATAAATGTATAATAAGATAAGCCTAAACAAGGGCTGGTATTTAATACAACCAGAATACAGTATGTTCTGCTATGAAAGGTAGGTGTTAGAGTTAGCGCTTCTTATTAGAAGTACCTACTATGTGCCCGGCATTTGGCTTGATGCTGGGGACACAACAACACACCACGGAGACATAGTCCCTGCTCTCAGAGAGTTTATTTGGTAAATATAAATGAGGAGCATGGCACCTCTCCTTCACTAATATAGGGTTATCTAATACCTAACAAAGTGACAAGCGTTTCATCACAAAATCATGGCTTCAATTCAAATACAAAAACATCTTATACCATACTTCATAGAAATTTTGATTCAAAAGAAACAGTCAATTGAGAAAAAAAAATTCATTGGTTTTTTACCATTTATGATTAATGTAATGTAATACATATAAATTTCAAAATTAAAAACGTTAGGAAATAAATTACAAAAAGAATTGTGAATTTTAAACAAACAGTGCCTGATACGATAGTATTAAAGTCAAGTTACTAGTCACAAAAGGTTACTAGACTGTTATGTAATGGAAATCTAAGTCAAAAACTGTGTTCCAGACTTCCATAAGTTATCTGCCAAGATTTCTCAGGCTGTTCTTGGTTAAAATGTATGCATAAATATACTCAGAACAATAAAATAGTTCTATGGATTATTTGAAGTACAACACCCAAAGAAACTGATTAATGATAAACGTCAACTTGGAGAATGTTCTCTAGTGTCAAACAGGCTGCTGCTCTTATCTTGGTCAGCCTTTTCTTTCAATAACATGAAAGAAGAATACAGTCAAAATGCATATCAAATTATGCATGTCACAAAACCAGGAAGACAATGAAAACAGAATTAGGATCCAAAAAGATCATGGCACTCCAGAGCTACTTCCTATGTTAAAACGAAGAAAATTGAAAAGAATAAAGATTAAGTTCTATACAATAGCTACAAATCAGTCATGTAAGAAATAGAATAGTACCTAGGAAAGGCAAAATTACAGGGTAAAAATCAGGATGCCAGAGGCTGGATGTGGAGAAAGGGATTGACTATAAGGAGAACTAAAGAACTTTTGGGAATGAGGGAAATATTCTACTGTATATCTCTACTGTGGTGATGGTTTCATGGCTGTATACAAATTCTCAAAACTCATCAAATTTTCCAACTAAAAAGAGTAAATTTTACTGTATATAAATTATATCTCACTCTGACTTTTAGAAAAAGAATAAAATGGACAGATGTAGCTTAAAAACAATATCAGTGAAGAATCCTGAAAAGTCAGTATGAATCAATAGACAACTAGTTCCCAGATTAATATTAGCCTACATTAATAGAAGTACAGTATCTAGAACAAGAGAAATAACCATCCAACTCTCCTCTGTTCTTCGCACATCACCTCTGGAATAGAGTATCCATTTTTTATTAAGACTGATTTAAACTAACTAAAATAGTCAAGAGCATCACTCAGAATGCTAAGGACCCTGGAAACCCAGACATATAAAATTGGGAACTGGGGTTTTTCGTCTGAAAAGGAACAGGTTCAGTAGGAACGTACTGATCATCCTCATGAGTCAGAAGGGCTGCTATGTGAGACTGAAATTAGATATTCTCTGTGGCTATGTGGGGTCAAACTAGGACCAGTACCTTTAAGCAATATATATCGACTTTAAACCCACTCAAAGAAATAAAATGCAGAAAGAATTCAAGTTTTGGGAAGGTACTCACACTAGAAGGCTTTTAAGACTCTTTAATAGTTAAAATAGTTCAAATGAGAGGTGAAAAGTATCTGATCTGGGAAACCTGTAGTAAATATGGAAAGAATGAAAGCAAAAATATTTGAATAAAAAATCTAGATAGTTTTCTGACTATGAGGATGTGGACAAATAAGAGAAAAAGAAGTTAATCAAGTTCTGATATTTAATGGAGAAAAGAATCTAATATCTATTAAATGGCTATGAGGTACCAAGTGCTATATTGACATTTTATATACATTTAATCATCAGAACAAACCAACGATGCAGGTTTTCCTTCAGAAAAGAGGAAATTAAGGCTTAAAGAAGTTCAATAATTTGCTCACACGTGGAGGAGCCAGGTGTGATGGTTTGAAGCTATATGTACCCCAGAAAGGATCATGTTCTTAAAGCTAACCCATTCCTGTAGTGTGGACCCACTGTAAGTAAGATCTTCTGGTTAGGAAGATCTTAAGTTGAGATGTGACCCACCTCATTCAGGGTGGGTCTAAATCTACTTGCTAGAGTCCTTTATAAGAGGATAAAAGACAAGAGAGAAGACACAGAAAAAAGCCCCAGAGAAGCACAGAGAGAAACAGCCAGAAGCTGGAAGAAACAAAACCAGGGAGAGAAGGAAAACACCAGCAGATGTCACCATGTGCCTGTCCACATGACAGAGGAGCTAAGGATAGCCAGTAGCTGGTCTTCCAGGAAGCATCACCTGTTGATGCCTTGAGTTGGACATTTTCATGGCCTAAGAACTGCAAACTTGCAAGTTAATAAATCTCCATTGGTATAAATAAATCCCATATCTGGTATATTGCATTTTGTCAGCTTTAGAAAACTAAAACACCAGGATTCTTAGATTTGACTCTAAAGCCCACACATTTTCACTACTCACCAGTGATTCCCAGAGACAGAATTTAGTTATCTGGAAAATTAACTTTTTGAGAGACCCTTCGTTTCTTAATGGTACCAACAAATGAGGCATTACTAGACTTTTTTCCTCATAAAGCAAGTCTTGAACCTAAAGTGGGGGAGGACGGAATATCTCATATATGAATATTCAGCAGATAAATAACTATCACAAAGGCAATAGAATTATTTAAGGAACCTCTTGCACATTTTCAAATACTGACTCACAAATATTCAAATCCCAAGCATATATAAAGGTCCCTTGACTATTAAAGGCCTAAACTGAATGGAATTAAAAAACAAAATGATCAGAACAAAAGGTGAAGAATTACCCTCCAACTCATTCAAACCTTATCTCCACATAATTTCATGTACTGGAAACAAAGCCCTGAAGCATACTGACCAGGAAAAAGCAGCAAGGAAAATCTACAAATGGAAGATAAGGGTTTTTCCACAGCTAATCAACCCAGCACATCAATATCCTGTTGCTGTAGAAAACAGAACATAAAAGGGTATTGCTTTAATTATCCTAATTTGGTTAAACCTCACATTTGACAAAATACCATCTAACAAACTTATGGGTCCAGGAGAGCAAGAACAAAGGAGAGAGAAAAAAAAACAGTGTTGGGGTTCTGAAATTTCAGTTGAAAAGAAGAAGAAAGCATCAGACACTGTGAGGTGACCTAATTTAATTTGTTATAGGAGTTGACACAAATGGGTCCTGAAGTCCTTGATCCTGACTGAAAAAGAAAAGACAATTCCAAAACAAAGATATCAGAATCACATGGAGAAGTATGGTAAATCAGTTTCCTACTGGGAAAACGAATGAATGGTGGAAATCACTATAAAAGTCACTTTACCAGCAGGAATTGTACCAGATTTCAATTTAACTTGATCTTTAAATGAATAGGAGGCTAGAAGGAAGACAGATAAAACAATGAAAACATTAGTCCTAGACATGCTGTGATTATCAAGATTTGTAAAATGTATTTTAGATCTAAAAAAGAAAATCAAAGCTGGAATTGTTATAGTCATTCAGTTCAGCACAAATACCTGGTAAAATTTACTTTTAACATGTATTTTTCAGTCTACTTGGGAATAATTTTTAAGTTAGGTTATAAGTATAAATGATAAGGAATCTTTTGTTCTCTTCAGAAAATATATGCAGAGTTCTTAACATTGGCTTTCTCAAAGCACCATTATTTGCTGCTTAAGCCAGGCAAAAAAAAAAAAAAAAAAAAAAATGTATATAATCGCCATCAAAATGTAGCTCCTAGCCTTTGCTATTTAACTTCGTTCAGAAAGATACAATTCAAAATTTTCCAAGTAATGCTATTTCTTGGAGAAATAAGATAAACCTAATTCCATTTACAGCCTAACTAAAGATGGAGGATCCATTTATCATTTTTAAAATGCTAGCCAGCAGATAAAATTAGTTTCTGTCACTCACAGCACTGTCAAGATGACTCAATATGATTGCAAAGTCAATTTTTATGGCCATATTTCAACAAAGAATAAATGTTCCCATGGAGGTAGGTTTGTGGATCTCAAAGAATTTGATATGGAGGATAAATGACAAGGACACTTCTAACAGTAGGTTTATTTTATAACTTCATAGTACCCTTTTCTAAAGAAGATCTAGAAGGAACCATCAAAATTATTACAGTCTGGATAAAAGTGGTATAGAAATAAAGCTTAAAGGAACTGGAATTATTGTGGCAGCATAAAGATAACCTAATAGTAGTTATTAAATATATGAAAGCTTTTTATATGAAGGATGGGTGGAAGCTGTTCAAGCGAGCAACTCAAGCACAAATGGAATTAAGGAATCAAGTAAAATGAGGAAAGGAACTAGCCCGCAGTATAGCCATCAGACATTGAAAGTACAGAAATACACCTCTGAAGCTCAACACTAGGGAATACCAAGTGAATAACAACTTGGATGAAATCAACAGGATTAATTAAATTATATCTGGATATTCCAGGTAATTATCTGAAATTCCAAAGAAAAAATTAAATAGAAACACAAAAATTTCCCTTAGGGGAAAACCTTAGACTACAGAGCTTAAACCAGGATATTTAATTTACATACATATGAATTTTAGCAGAGTTATCAAAAATCTCTCTGATTGTCTTCTGAAATCAATACCAAAGGGAACTAAATCCTTTACTACAACATTAGGAAAAACAAACTGCAAACCCAAACAAGAGTTCAAGGGCAAATCTGAAAGTCTCATTTTCCAATACATTTAAGCTGTTATGTTTCCAGTATAACTGAAAATAAGCAAAAAAAAATATTTTAATAACTGTTACAGCTCTCAATTAGCATATTTCTAGTGTAAACATTTAATATTATTAATATTTAAAACCTCTAACTTTCATTCTGAATCTACCAATGATTTTGAAAAAACATTAAGATTTTCTGAAAATACAGAAGAAAAATAAAACTGTTACTGATACTCAAATATAGAATTTAATGCCATCCCATTAAATTAATTTCAGAACACTTCAAGCCATTTTGCAAATACTTTTAAATGGGCACTGTCTAAGTGACGTATTATTTCAAGTAGTTTTTAAAATACACTTACACTGTATACTAAAAAGAGACAAATTGATAGGAGAGTTCAGGAACCTCAGAGTCTACTAGGAACCAAAAGTATATGACCACACCTAGGGAGACTTGATCCTCTCTGCCTTCCTCAGTGGGAAGCCCTCATTCACATTGTAATGGCTCAAGAAAACAATTTCCCCCCAAATTATTCCCATCACTACCCAGAATTCTTTACACCATCATATTGGTTAAACAGCTACCAAATAGAGGCCTAAGTAGACAGAAAATTTTTCTTTAAAATGTGAATGTACCATGGTGGATGTTCACACCTAGAAGGAACTACTTGAAGGGCAACTATTTATGGGACACAGAGCATCATTATTCCCAACTGCCTACGGCCAACAGCTTTCAAAGGTATCAGGAAAATGCTAACTAGGAGTGCTAAAGAATGGAGTAGGTAAAGTGACCAGCCTTCAAGCATGGAAGACTAAGCCAAGTGCCATTTGGGCATAGTTTCTCAGAGATGACATACCTAATATATGCTTCATTTGTAATGCACAAATTCTCAAACTTTTTGAAAAACTGGGGAGAACAGTTTCCAATCAGAAAAAGATAAAAGAAATAAAGACTATAATTTACTTAATTAAACCTAAATACACCTAGATTTCAAATGTGAATGACTCAAAACCACATTCTCTCTCAGAAATTATTTCATGTAGATATAAATATCCGGGGTGGGGGGAAGCATGATTTTCTTTATTGTTACCCACTTCATCATGAAACCTTTCATGTTCCAAGAATTTAAAAATAAAACTGTTAGTAATGTCAGAAAAAGGGAAATAGCTAGTGAAAAGTGCTTAGCTTCATTATATAAAAAGACCTCGCATATCAAGGGATTCCAAATTTCAAAAACAAAATATTTTTTAAAATTGTTTTTTGATGAGATAGTAAAAAGAAAATAAATAAATGTTTCTGTGTAATAAAGTCTGTGTTTTATAATGAAATGCTATTAGCCTTGCAAGTGAAACTGGCAAGGTCTATCTGTTCAACATATTGTTGTATAACATGCAAACTGATAACTGCTGTGGGAATCTTTCAGAATAAGAGACCCAAAGCTTTTGAATAAGGAAGGATGACAATTTACCAGAAAAATACACACACATACATATATATATACATGAACAGCTATGCATTAGTAAATGAAAGCACAGATTTGGAAATTATGTTTGTAAATTTGAAAGTGAATAAAAAGGCAACTTAGCAATTTAGCAATGGGTTATAAAAATGAAGTCATGCATGGAAAACTTATTAATGTTATTTTAATAGTTTTCTGAGGTAATAAGAACTATGATGGTTTTTAATGTTTTCTTTTTCTGAGCACCTATTACGATATGTTCCTAAGAAATTTCCATTAGTGGCTCCTTGACAAATGGTAAAGAACGTCTTTTAGGGATGGAGTTTGAAGAAAAAAGAAATCCTGTGGCAAAATGTAAATGGATGTGGTTTAACCACCGATTACATAATGACAAAAAGTAGCCATCAGGAGAAAATTGCAGCTCCCATAAACAACTGCATTAGAGAAGCAGGTGCTACATAAATGATAACAAGTAATGGCAACAGTAATGACAAAAAGTGACTTATGTTTATCCAATGCCTTCCTTCTATAGTGTTCCACTTCTCCCAAGTTTTGGAGGTTGTTGGTGGTGTGTTTTTTACACATCTGAATTATAAAATGGTTTATTGAAGAATCATAAAGCAAGAAGGGATCCTGCAAGACTACCTACAATGGACCCATTCCTCTAAGGCGGATTTGCCCTAAAGTATGCCATGTTCGAATTTTCTGGAACAGAGTCCACAAATTTCCTTAGTAAGACAATGATACAAATTCTCTGGTCTAGGGATTTATAAACTTCATACAGCAATGAACTTATTCCAGAAGGCCAACTAAAACTCCAGGTTATATCTATGATGGAATCTGAGGACAGTTTTTATGCTTATCAAACCATATTAAAATTTCCTTTCCTTTACTTGAAAACTGTAAGTCATGCAAAAAAGAAAACTCCAAATTATTAAATCATCACAACCTATACTGATATTTTGATTAACTTTTAGAGAGATCCTATGTCTATGGCAAATGCCTTTTCCTTTTCTTGATTAACAAGTACTAAGTTTCCTGTCTTCAGTTAAATCAGAAAAGAATTGAAATGCAATGGTGGTGATCCAGAACTCTATTGAGACAGTCTTGCCAAAGAAAGCTGGCTCCTGGATTCATAATTTGAGTTCACTTTAAATTTCAGACATTGGCAATTATACAAAATAGAAAAATACAGTCCAGGAGGTTAAGGGGAAAATGAGATACAACAGAGGTAACCATTTGCTTCAGAAATAAAAGAAAGAAAAAAAAAAAAAACCTTACTTAAAGCATCACAGTGCTTGAAGTAAGACAGAATGAAATGTCCTATTTCTATGCAGGGGCATGACACACTTCCACTTTGCCTTCTGTCCCACTCTTTTTAATCATAACATGGTGTGTGTGTGTGTTAAAATATTGAATTGTTCTTTCTAGAAGAAATGATGTAGAGTTTTAAGCATACTACAGGTACAAGGTACATAGGTGAAAGATAGAGGATGACAGATCAGGATGAGTTTATATCAAAATTGTACTGGATAAAGGAAATGAAATGAAAAAAGCATACACAGCAATTTTACTGAAACAGGTGTGGTACTGTGACCCATTGCTAACATATATATTCTGTATTCCTAAGGATATTTCAAGAAGCTTGAGAACATGGACTCATTACATATAAAAAGTAATTCCAATCATAGAAAAAAGGGGAAAAGTCTCAGGGTAAAACATTTTAAGAAAGGGAAAAGAAATTTTTGTTAAGTATAGATGATGAAAAATTGTTTAACAGCAAATAAAACAATTATATACTAGCACAACAATATGGCAGAAATGAGGGTTCTCCACAAAGAATGATCCATCCATTCTGAAAAAGCAACAACAGGGAATTCTGAGAATTCACAATTTATGGTAAGTGAAAGAATGTGCTTATTTGCCAGCTGTTGTACCATAGAAGAAAGGAGCTGAATTTGGTTTAGGAAGATCTGGCTCTGAGTCTTGGATCTGCCACTTAGAATCTCTGTGACTTTGGACAAGTGTGCCAGTTTGAATGTATTTTGTCCCCCCAAACGCCATTATCTGTGATGTAATCTTGTGTGGGTGGACCTATCAGTGTTAATTAGACTGTAATTCTTTGAGTGTTTCCATGGAGATGAGCCCCACCCAACTGTGGGTGATGACTCTAATTGGATAATTTCCATGGAGGTGTTGGCCCGCCCATTCGGTGGGTCTGAATTAAACTATTGGAGCATTACATAAGCTCAGACAGGAGCAAGTTGCTACAGCCAAGAGGAACACTTTGAAGAAAGCACAGGAGCTGTAGATAAGGGACATTTTGAAGACGGCTATTGAAAGCAGACTCGTGCTCTGGAGAAGCTAAGAAAGGACAAATACCCCAAGTGCAACTAAGAGCGACATTTTTGAGGAACTGCAGCCTAGAGAGGAACATCCCAGGAGAAAGCCATTTTGAAACCTGAATTGTGGAGTAGATGCCAGCCATGTGCCTTCCCAGCTAACAGAGGTTTTCTGGACACCATTGGCCATCCTCCAGTGAAGGTACCCAATTGCTGATGTGTTACCTTGGACACTTTATGGCCTTTAGACTTAACTGTGTAACCAAATAAACCCCCTTTTATAAAAGCCAATCCATCTCTGGTGTTTTGCATTCTGGCAGCATCAGCAAACTAGAACAACAAGTTACCCAACCTCTGAACCAGTTACCTCATCGGTTAAAATGAAAATGCCTCACATATCTTTCAATCACAATAATGTATATGAAACAGCAAGAAATGTTGTTGTTGTCATTAATACTTAAGAAAAGAAATGTATTTATAGAAGAAAACAAAATGAACCAAAATTATGGGCTATTGTGACTGATATGTAAAACTTTTTACAATTATGCCTTCAATCCCATAGAGAGTATCAATATATCTTAAGCATGGAATATTTCCACATAATTTGACTAGTAGACACTTTTCTCTTGAAAAGAAAATGAACAAAATAGAGTATAGGTGATAATACCCTGCTTCATTAGATAATGTAGACTAAAAAAGAGAAAGGTATAAGAAGTATAAGAAATAACAGGTGGCTACAAAAATGGTGTAAAAGAAAAGGATTTGATTTCCTGTTACCTTAGCTAAGGATACAACACATCCCATGTAAACCAACAAGGCAAACACTATTAATTTTCCTCAAATACACATTTTCTCTTCCTTACAATCTCATAAACGCCTGAAGAGTCTACATTTCTGAGTCTTCCTAGCTGGTAGATATGGTCATGTAACTCAGTTCTGGCCAATGAAATATAAGAGGAAGTCAGGGTGCAGTGTGATTGTGAAGACCTTGTGGACCACACCCCCTTTATCTAGTGTATGGATGAGTAGAGGACTGGGGATAAAAACTAAAGGACGAATGGGGTGGGATGGGGGGATGATTTGGGTGTTTTTTTTTCACTTTTATTTTTTATTCTTGTTCTGGTTCTTTCTGATGTAAGGAGAATGTTCAGAGATAGACTGTGGTGATGAACGCGTAACTATGTTGTCATACTGTGGACAGTGGATTGTATATCATGGATGATTGTATGGTGTGTGAATGTATTTCAATAAAACTGAATTTAATAAAAAAAAAAAAAAAAAAAAAAGAGGAAGTCAGGGTGTTCCAGTTTGTTAATGCTGCCCTTTTGCAAAATACCAGAAATGGATTGGCCTTTTTAAAGGGGGTTTATTTGGTTACAAAGCTACAGTCTTAAGGCCATAAAGGGTCCAAGGTAAAGCATCAACAAAGGGAGAAAGGCCATTGGCATCCAGAAAACCTCTGTTAGCTGGGAAGCACATGGCTGGTGTCTGCTTGCTCACAGGTTGTGTTTCAAAATGGCATTCTCCAAAGTGTTGCTCTTGGGGCATTTTGTCCTCTCTTAGCTGCTGCTCTTCAAAACGTCACTCTCAGTTGCTCTTGTGGCATTGTCCTCTCTTAGCTTCTCCAGAGCAAAAGTCTGCTTTCATCGACCATCTTCAAACTGTCTCTCATCTGCAGCAAGCATCTGGGCCTATGTGTCTCTTTTTAAAGTACTCCAGTGATCCAATTAAGACCCACCCTGAATGGGTGAGGCAACACCTCCATGGAAATAATCCAATGAAAGTTCTCACCCACAGTTGATTGAGTCATGTCTCCATGGAAACACTCAATCAAAGAATTCCAATCTAATCAACACTAATATATTTGCCCACACAAGATTGCATTAAAGAATATAGCTTTTTCTGGGGGACATAATATATACAAACCAGCACACAGGGTAAGCAACTTCCAGGAAGAGAGACATGACCTACTTTGCCCCACCCCACTTCCTGCTGGTAAAAATGCAGATATGATGGCAAGAGTTCAAGTACCCATCTTGGAAAAAGAGAAGGAGATGATGCTAGGAATGAATAACACACATCATGGAACAGTAAGATAGAAGGAGCATGGATCCTTGAGACATCATGGATCAAAGCTACATGCCAGTACTTGACTGCCAGGCTTTTATGAGAGAAAGAAAATTCCACCTTGTTTACACCACTGTTCTGTTGAATCTCTGTTATTCACAACCAAATCTACTTCTACAGCCAGTATAAAGATATTTGGTAGGAAGCTTGTCAACTTGATAAGTAGAGATTTAAAATGGATTGACAGGAAGAAAGTAAAAAGCCCAGATAAAATAGGTAACATGGGAGAAAACAGGTATGACTAGAAAAAGTAGTGTGATGGAGATGGTACCCAGGAATATTTTGCTGAAAAAAAGAAGGCTGGCTGGAAACAATGCCAATGACCTTATTCATCTAATACTAATGACTGAAGCATAATCAAAGCAAACATCAAAGTGCCTAACTGAGTTCATAAGAATCACTAAGACTTTGGGGTTGGAGAGAGAGAGAGAGAGACTGACAGAGAAAAAGAGAATGATCAATCTAAAGGAAAAAGATGGTAGCAACATTGCATATAAAGGAGAATTATGATATATCGGACACTTATTCTGAGTAAGAAAACACACATTTCCCTTAGGTTGCCCTATTTAATCCTCATAATAACTTAACTAATCCCTATTATTATGGATCAAGATAGTATGGCTGGAAGAGGCTTAGTAACTCAAAAAAGCTAGTAAGGGGAAGAGCAGGAATTCAAATTCAGGTCTAACTCAAAAAACCAGACTGTTTCTATTGCATGATGCTGCTGCCTAAAAATCCTATTTCTGAATAAAACTCAACAGACTCAGGATAGAAGCAAAATAAAAAACCCAGTTAAGTGTAAAAGACAGGAGAGACAAATGTGGTACCACTACGTTAATCTATCTGAGTCATTAGAAAAGAGATAGTAACAGAAATCTTGGAAGAAAATGAATATATATATTCAGAGTTTATAGCAGCAACAAAATGGATACTGGAAATATTTGAATATGTAAATGTTAGCCATGGAAAAAAGAAAATGATAATAAGTTTAGAGGTAGATATATTATGATTCCAGAACTGGAATCTATAAAAGAAAGAAAATCTACAAAGTATAAAGAATTTTTAATTATATAAAAGAATCATATTACTTTACACATTAAATTTGTTTCAATAAAGCAATAACATGCTGTCCTTGGTTTGAATAAAAATCCTACAATCCTTTGAAAATGTTGGTCCAAACTCTGGCGTCATTCATACTTTCTACATTTCCAATATTAGTGCTTACTGTGAGAGAAGTTTATACACAATGGCTATTGTCATTCAGATATGGTTATGTAGATATGAGTAATTTTTTAAATGAAATTTTTGTCATAATTATCTACCATCATGTTAACCACATAAAGGAGGCAGCTGCTCTGTGGTTAAAAAACAAAATTACTGAAACTGGAGTCAGAAAGACTCGCATTCAACGTCCAGCTTTTATTTATAGGCAGTGTGTCTAGGCAAGTCATTTACCCACTCAGAACTTCAGTAAAGGCAGGATAATAACACCTACCTCAAATGCCATGTCAAATGTCAAGGGCCATAAAGACATTAGGGTTTATAATGGACACTCAATAAATAGTATCTGACACACAAAAAGGTATCTATCTATGTATCTAGCTATGTATCTATGTATGTATGTATGTATCTATCGATCTATCATTATTTCATACGCTCAGAGTTACTGCATAATGTGTGACTCCACCCCAACTCCAAATAATGACCCTTAAGCTTTTTTAATATTCTGCCTCATAAGCACAAGAATCCAAATATGTGTTGACAAAAGTACCACTGAGAAGTCAGCAACTAACAACGCTTTGGATAGTGTCAACTCTATCTAGTAATGTAGTAAGATTCTGCCCAGTCTGCATCTTACTTTTTCAGTCTATGTCCCCAAAGATAATAGATTATCAATTAGCAGTTCTTTGGTTGGATATGAGTGGCTCAGTGAAACCAAAGGTAAACATGCTGTTTATGTTTGCTGACTTGACATCACAAAAGAAGCCATCTTTGTAGTCTCTTTCTTCCCTACCTTTGTTTGATTCAGCCTGATTGACTGTGAACACTGATGTAATGCTAGTTTGCTGTGTGTTTGTGTAAGCGAGTTTATATAATGCTAACATAACACAATACTACTAGGTTAAACTGCAGAGAAAACATTTCTCAGCCCTTGGTTAAGGCCTGCATTAAACTATCAGACCCCATCACAAGCCTCGCTGATGAGTAGCTATTTGGACACACACAGAGCTGTGATTTCCATCCACTTTACTAATCAGCAAGTTCGGATGTGCTGCTAATGTGACACTGATGAACAAGAATGATGCTAATGTGACAGTGATGAACAGGAATGACAACTCAGGGTTGATTAAAATTAGCTAAGGTTTTTCAGCCTAGGACAAGATGGCAGGGGAGGCAAGGGCTTTGAAAACAACTGCAGCCAAACATGCATCTTTGAAATAGAAACACCAAAAACATATGTTTACTGATTATACATAAATTTGAGTAAATACACTTTGCAAGGTGACATCGTATAAAATGTATGCAGTCATTAATCAAATCCTACACTAAATAAAAAATGGCAATAAAAACACGAATACATAGAACCAAAGTGCTGAGCAAAGCAAAACGCTAAAACATAGAGGCAATAGTTTGATTATGAAAATAGAGGGCACTGTAGAAACACAAACCAAGTACTTATCAGAGCGAAAATAAAATTCTCTGATTATCCGATCTAAGCTGAGTAATTTAGGATTACCATGTGAATTTTTTCCATTTTGTCATTCTCAAAGACTAAGAGTCAGATATTTTATCCACAGCCTTGAAGACAGTTATCTTATCTCCTTTGTCTTTCCATTTCTCACCAACTACTCACATGCCATCAAACTCAAAATCAGTATTTTAACACATGGGGGGAACAAAAGAATCACTGGACTGGGTTTGTAAAAGTCAAAATGTACTCCTGGCAAAACTTAAGAACCTGGTAACAAATTTCTATTTTCCAATATGGTTTTCCTAATCCATCCACCAATGTTGCTGGCAGCACAGTACAGTTTCAAAAAATAAACAAAGTCCACACACAGATGGCACAAATCATCATGACAACACAGAAAACCTTTGGCCAGGAGCTGACTATAAATAATCCAAAACTGTATGGGCTACTCCTAAGCTAAAGTAGAAAAGCTTATAGATATCTTCTTTCTTGTTCTCTAAACCACAGTCCATTAATACATTCTGTATCTGTTAAATTCTAAATAGAATAATCTGATTCTCATATTGACACTACTGAATTTAATTCCTAAAGATAGATTTACTCAAAATATTAACCTGCACCAGTGCATCATTCTAAAATCCACAAGCCACAGTATCCTGGCATAGGCCCTCATTCTAGCACCCAAATATTCAAAAAGTATTTCAACACAAAAATTCATATAGACAAGGTACCACAGAGAATAAATAAGAAAAATCTATTATACACCAAAAATATTAGTCTCAGGAATCTAGTGAATTTTAAGCCAGGTTTTCTATAATGTTAATATTAATACTGACTGAAATATTCTACTGCTAAACACTACTAGAATTGGAAAAATGACCTTGTAAGACTCTAAAAATCTATACATAAACCAGACACATTTTACAAGTATTTTTGAAAAGAGGTAACAAAGGAGATAAAAGAACAAGATACACCGCTCAGAGGTTCTGTAATCAGATACTGAAAGTCAATCAACACAGGCAAATCTTCAATTACTGTATTCCCAGTAGCAATCATTGACAGGGCTGTTTCTGGGTCATGCTCCAGCCATGTAATTTTCACCCTGAAATCTCAGAGAACAGATTATATTCAGAGAGAATGCCTAAATTTCAGACGCGAACCTCTATAGTAAGGTTATTCCCTTTTTAGTAAATAGTCTTTTCTCATGTATGATATAATTGTCTAAATTATCTTTTGTTAGAATTCCTTCTCTAAAGTAAATTTTCTGAAATTATCTGAATTATCCTTATTGCTTCTAAATAAGGTAATTATTGATGTCTCCGAACAAATTTATTATATTGGAGTAAATAACTCTTCCTTTCTTTTATTTTTTCTTTTCTGCTGTTAAAAATCAGACATGGCTTCCAAACTTAAGACCAGATGTGGCCAATTTATGGCTTGGCCACAACCAAAATCTCATTCACTTCCAGAAGAAAGGGATATTAAAAGCAGACTTACCACTAGACCAATGTTTTGTTTTAGCTTTGCTTTGCTTTCTGTCATTTAGGTACAGCCATAGGACCATGTATAAAAAATACTTAGCACTCTGGAAAATAAATCACCTAAGAAATGAAGTACCATGCTTTGATCAGTGTGTTTGCTCTGCTCCTGTCCACATGCAGTGGGAGAATTTAGTTGATAATCATTTCTTAAGAGTTTTCTACTGAACTAATTTATCCTAAATGGTGTCATTCTGAGCCCATCCTTCCTTTTATTTTTCTAAAATGCTGAATTATGATGATTTCACATGCTATTAAATGACAGTTGAAGAGCCAAGTTCAGGTTGATGGGGTGAGTTTAAAAAGTTTAGAGAATTTTGGGAAGGTACTGGGTTCCCCAAAATTGGAATAATAAATGCTGAGTACTTGTAGGTCTAGTATTCCCCAAAATTAATTTCTAAAAAAGAAAAAAGAAAAAAAACTATTCAATAGGAAGTTGTGTCTTGGTTTTCTTTTTTAAGAGAGAAACTATCATATTATTAAAAGTCAGGTTTCACTGAAAACAAACAATACAATTAAATTCTTAACCACAATACCAAGAACAAGTTGTGTCCCTAAGGACTGCAACATTTTTCACAAAAGAAGAACCTTTTTCCAAGCCTTTTTCTTATTGGCCTTGTATCCCAAGGTTGGTAGATCCCCTCCCAGCCTTTCCTAGGTCTCAAAGAAGTGATATTAGCCTAGGTTATAATTACAGGTGAGTCTTTCCTGGTTTTATTAGAATATTCCTTTCTGTCCTTTCCAGTCTTATTTCCAGTCTTCACCTACTTGTCAAAACTTAAAAATAGAATATAAATTCAGTTAATTAATCTAGAGGCCAAATAGACTTGTTTTGTTATATCAAGTAGTTTAACAAAACAAATTCAAGAAGAATAGATACTTGCCAACATTGATGGTTAGATTCCATAAAATACTGATGGAAAATCTGTGATACATGAGATAAATTAGCAAAGACTTTATAAATACATTTACAGTCAATAAGTAAAATAAAGATACTACCTCGTGGTAAAGATAATATTAGCTATATTTTAAGGGAAATAAATAATAATGGGTACCATTCCATTATATTTAAATCCTTTTCCTCACTTGGAGCTTTCTATTTTGTCCTTTTCCTACAGTTTTGCTTCCTAAAGAAAATATATATACTAATAGGTATTTTTCCCAGTGTCTGTTACCCCAGCCTAACATTCAATGATTTTGGTGTCTACTAGGTCCTGCCTCCTATGTCCTGCCATAATGTCAGAATGTCAAATAACACCTTACAGATGCTTTAGCTGGAAAAAAATGATTAGGGCGAGCCCCTCCGCTACATTCAAGGTTATACAGTTTAAACAACAAAGCACCTGACATCATTCCCTCTATCATCACATATGCCTTTATATGCAAAGTGAACCGTATTTATTTTCCTTTATCTCCCTTTATCTTTTAACAATGCTGTGTGTGTGTGAAAACTCTAGCCTTTTTTTGCCATTTTTGTAAACTACCTTTTTTATTCTCAACACCCTCAGTCCCTTCCTTCTATTCATCCCCAATTATAGTTCCACAGTAATCACATAACCAACTTTCTTGGATTAATATGAAGTATACCAAGTAAGTTTAAACGTACTTTAATTTCTTGTTAGAGGAATAGCATTTGAGGAGGGAAAAATGTACATTCATTGTCTTAATATTTCTATTTTGCCAGTGGAAAAAAAATGCCAGGTCCTCAAACATTTTACCTCTCTTTGTCTAGGTTACTATATCACAGCACTCCCACCTTTAAACTGCCATTTCTTAACAGTGTAGCCTAGTGACTAAGTACATGGCTTTGGAATAGGATGACAGCTCTAGTCCCAGGTATATATTTGCAGCTATATGACCTTGGGTATGTTATTAAAGTGCTCCGGGCTTCATTTTCCACATATATTCCTATATCTCCTAGAGGATTAAATGAAATAATGCATGTATGTGTCTGGCACATTGTAAACTCCCAATATATATTTGTGAAGAGGCTGGTATTTTCCTCTATCTCTAGATTGCTATTCCTGATCATCCCTGCCTTTTTCATTTGCAAAGACTGAAATTCTCCAAATAGAAAAATGATGACCTAGATATGATTCTGAATCTTCAGATAAAAGTAATATTTTAACATCACTTTTCTAGTTGTTTTTTTTTGTTCTGAATAACCATGTCACATAAGCAATGATCTCACATGAAAAACAAACAGATATCTGAATATATATATATATAATGTATATATAAAACATCTGTGCGTCCTGATGCAACAAAAGGTTGTACAAATAGTAGAGAGAGAGAGAGATTTCAAAGTCAGAAAGACAGGTTTGAATTCCTCCTCCACAAGTTAGTAAATGGGTTATTTGATCTTTTTGATGCTCAGTGTCCCATCTATAAAATGAGACTAATAAAATTTATAGATTTATTGCTACAGTCAAATGAAGTAATATGAATAAAGTGCCAGGCACAAATGTTAGCTCCCTATCCTGACAAGTTGAAGAACTCCAACTGCAACCCTTCCCCAGCAAAACTGTATTTTACCCCAAGGGAGAAGAGAAATCTCTATGGGAAGGATTTATTTACGAAAATCTGTTCTTAATACTCTTTCACTGACATAAACAAGTGATGTGTAATAATTACACAAGGTTTTATTTTTAAAAAATAAAAGGGACAGTGAACACATAAATATAATAAAAAGTCAAAGAAAAGAAAGAAGAGAATAAAATGGTAACAGCTGGTATAAACTGTGCACATTATTCAAAGAGGCAACAGGGCCAATAGAGTTGTTCAATAAAAGCAAGTGAACACTAGGTGGTAATGAAACGGATACTTTAGATCTGGGGAAGCAAAACATATTCACTGCTCTTCTGGATGCCAAGGGAGGCCTGGATAACATCTCTTGTCTTAATGAGCTATACTCCATTCCCAGCTGTTCAGAACAATGACAGAGTTCACTGCGGCAGAGAATTCATATACAAAATTCCATAGTCCCTGGAGCCAGAGGTGCAGGGCAAATGCTAAATCATACATCTGTTGATGTTTGGATGTATAAATGAACAGGGCTTTAAAAAAAAGAGAAAAGAAAAAGCCTTGCACATCCTGGATGTTTCTTCTCCAGTAAGTCACTGTCAACCTTATATTTTCTAATCCCTTCTCTTTTTGTTCACACAATGGGTGTTGGATTGAGGACTTTTTTCCCCTTGATTAGCAGACTTTTTTAGAGCACTTTTAAGTTTACAGAAAATTGAGCTTATAGCAAAGAGTTCCATTTAACACCTCTCTCTGAGCACTGTTAAGGGCGCTGGCTGAATTAAATACTTAAACGGTCATCCAGAATTTGAATGGACCAGTAGATAAAATGACCAGAAAAGAGTATTTTGAGTTTCTATTCCCTGTTTACATAAACCAACTGGTGGAGACAACTATCCGCAATATACTGATCAGTCACTGGAAAATAAAATTACAGCTGTAGACTTTTAGAGTAGCTATCAAGGGGCCTCACTATAAGCCAAAGTCAAAATCATAATCACTGATTTAACACTTAGGTTTATTTGTTACAATCAGAATCTTCACAGCCAATTAAAAACATTAACATCTCATTAACCAACTTATTTGCTAAGACTAAAAGGAAACAACATTTCATGATGGACCCATCTCCAATCTAAGACTGAAGGTTCCTGAGATCAAGGCTCAGAGTCCTCTTTACATTTATTAGTTTCTTTCAACTATTAAGGGGCTCCTGCTTGTTTTTAATAAAATAAGGTGTTCTATTGGGTCACAGAGACACCATTTGTCATTAAGCAAAAGATCATCAAGTGAGTCATCACTACTGCTAGGAAACAATTAAATGGATAAAATAGTGCAATGGTTCTCAGAATGTGGTACCTGACTTGTTAGAAATGCAAATTATTGGGCCCTACTCCTGACCTACTGAATCTGAAATCTGGGATTGATGCCCAGGAGTCTGGGTTTTAACAAGCCTTCCAGGTAATTCTGATGCACAATAATTTGAAAATGACTGGTATATTCAAGGTTGGCTAACCAAAGGGAAAAGGAAGTAAAGTTGAAGAGTAGGCATATCCTTTCTCCTCACCCCTAAAAACAGGAAAGAATTTTGATCATTTTTAGAACAATGCTGCATTTCATTCATTAATTTTCATGATGGTTTTGTAGGGCTTCCTACAGTGTCCTGCTGAATAGGACACTGTCAACTACTGCCATTTTTCTTAATTGAATGCAGTTCAAATATCCATACATCACAAACTGAAGTGAAATCTGTTGCTTTAACATAAAAATTTTCCCTTCTACTTAGTTTGAAATTTATTTTAATTAGAGTTTTCCCTAAAAGATCGTTTTAATTTTATAGTGGCTTTCAAGCCTTCTCAAGTTACACTCCACCATACAGCCTAAATTCTGATGCCTTTATCTATAGCTCAGAGTATAACAACAACAGACATATCCCAGGAAGATCCCAGTTCATATAAGTCACATAAAGTTCTCCAGCCCCATGATCTAGCCATAAAAAGCCAACCTATTCCATGATTTCAACATGTATTAATTTAAATGCAACTACAGCTAAATGCAAGAAAAATCCCATTAATGGGATGAAATTTAGTGCCCCCTCTAAATTTCCTTCCTTTTCTATCATCATCTAAATCTATTTCTGATTAGGATTCTACAGTAAAATCATAGAGTGTATTCTCACTGTTGATCCTCACTAATGCGCCTAGAAAAGTGAAATGCCTTTGTGAATCTATGTGCTAAACTAGGTAGTGACAATATATTTGTTGGCTGCAGGAAGCTATATCCTGGTAAGCTTTTCTCTTGAGAAACAACAGCATGCAGGATCACTGGGAAAAGTTTTATAGAATTTTAGATCATGTATTAAAAAAAAATTCTCTGTAAATCAGTTTGACCTTTCTTCTTAGTCCAGTGAATAACAGGTTTATGTCAAATTAGTGATCTTATGACACAACAAATTCCTAACCCAATATCAACTTGGATAGAGAAGGTCCAAACAGAAAACAAGAAGAGATTGGGGATTTCTGTCAAGCTGAATTGTGCCTTGGTCTACACCATCCCAAAGAAATGAGAATTTCTCAACAGCTAACAATACTGCATTGGTCTCTCAAGTGAAGAAAGAGCCAATTATCAGGGCAAAGGAAAAAAATGTACCAACCATAGGTCTCTTCTGGTAGAAGAAGCTTAAAGATGTTTATGCCTCAGCAGCATTGTAGGCCTCATGTGCTAATGTTTAAGGAAGTCAGCCCTTCAGGAACAAAAGGTAAATTTGGAATACTGGCTCAAGAAAAATATTGATCAGACAAACAAGAATCCCTTTAAAATAGGGCTTCCTTATCTGAGGTCCAGGATATAATCCAAGGCATGCATAAATTTAAAGGGGAAAAATACATCATTATTTACTAACCTCTAATTGAAATTTAGCATTTACTTCAATTATGATTACAGGCAATAGCAAAATACTATTAACATATCTGTAACTTTGTCACCAATAGAAATAAAAAATATTTTCATATCACATTGCAGTTTGTTGCCAGTCTCTCAAAATAACACTTATGTTCATACTTATTCTGAAATTATAATTTTATTAGACTTGCTACTAGATCTCTTTATCATGCCAATAACTATATTTCAACAAAGTTGGTTCCCTTTGTACCCCTATGTATTTTTTTTAAATCTGTTTAACAACATTATTCCTAGGAGTCCAAACAGGTCCATAACAATGAATGAATGAATGAATGAATGAATAAATAAATAAGGCTAAGAAACCTGCCTTAGAAAGAAGGAAGTGGTGTGGGGAAGAGATAATATTCCCAAGCAGTCCCAGAACATCCAGCGTAAGCCCCATCATGAGGAAGAATTTTCCAAGAAACACATATGCATGTTGTTCTCTTCTAAAATCCACAAACAAGTTGCGAAGCAACATTGGCTTATCAGGCTCACTTAGAGACTACAATAAAACCTGAAAAAAGTTAAGATCACCTATTTAGTCTCAACAGGGATAATTTCCAGCAATCAGTTTGATCTTGGAAACATTAACCTAACAGTAGTTGCTGTTCCAGAAAAGGAAAGGGCAGCTCAGTGATAACTCAGCTACCTTCTACTTGGTCCAAAACACCATCTAAGGTACAACTGAAGGGACACTATTAGGCACGCCAAAAAAACATAACCCTTACCATATGAAAATAGTAACCAGTAACCTGTTGTGGAAAACTCAAGTAGGCTAAATGTCACATTTGCAAAACAGAATAGGTCAAAAGCTGTTTATTTTTATGGAAACCAGGTCAAATTCCCTGATGATAGAGTAACTTTGTGAAAGACTACACAGCAGATTAAAACAATCACAAGGCACATTTCATAATTATCAGATATGGTTTGATAATCCAATTCTCTATATAAGAGGTATTCCTGAAACAGTAGCTTATAAGTATTTTTAATGTGCTGAGAATGAACTCATTACTGAATGTGCTGAGAATGAATTCATTATTAACAGTAAGATTTGAAAGGTAGATATACTCTAATTTTCATGTCTCTATCCCAGATGTCTGGGACCATGCTTTGGAAAAACATGGCAATAAACTATTATCTCAACATTATATGGATCTCCCCAAACTAGCTTATAGGGAGCTATTACCCATGAATATATTTAAATCCTTATTGAATTTAATATATAGAGTCTGCTTTAACAGAGGTATGCACTAACTGATTAATCATTTGTCATTTATTCTATCAGATTCTAAATTTTAAACTTATTTTCTTTCTGGCCCGACCTTTTCTTCCAAAATATCCCAAGAATGCATAATTTCAAGCAATGAGTATTAAGCTGTGGCATACTACAGTCATTAGCTGGGACTTTAACTAAGGGTAAATAATTATTATCCCTACAGTGGAGCTTTAGATATATGTCTTGCTGGTATCAGGCAAAGGCAAACACAAAGTTGGTAGGTTAAATACCACATTATACTTGACTTGACTCAGAAATGAAATATCCTGAATGCCCAACAAATGAGTTAGTTTCTGAAAAGGGCTAAGAACAAACCAGTTAGCCATGACTTTCACGTGGCCGGATCAGAGATCCTTGGAAATACAGGCTTCCATTTCATTCTAGTCACCCATAAAATGAAACCATTTAAAATCATGTGCGTGGAAGGATCTTACAAAGGGATATTTATGAGACAAATTTTGTGCTTTTAAAATGTTCTGCAGATGAAAAGGAACACCTTTTCCCTCTTTGAACAAAGAACTTCCTAATTTCTATACCACTCTGTACTATATGTGACCTCAATTTTTAAAAATCTGAACACAATTATGATTCAGTTGAAAACAAAGAATAGTGCCACTATAATTGTGCTCAAAGAGCCCAAATATTAATCTTTCATTTTCAAGTATGACTTTCATAGCTCTCTCCTCTAGTGTAGTATATATGATAATATATTATTTGTTATTCAGAAGAGGAAAAGTTCCATACAAAATGAATGACTTCAATTGCTGTAGAAATACAACATGGATAAATGTCTTGGTAAAATAAATTAAAGGAGCATTTGTATTTGATCACTCCATCATATTACTGTCTTTATCTACAAGCAGAAGATTCTGTTGTTGTGTATTTCCTGAAATTCATTATGTGCGAAGTCCATAATGAAGAAAAATCACTAAGTTATGGCTGAAACCCAAACAAATCACAAATATTATGCATCTCAGAGACTCAAAACACATTAAAGGCACAACATTCAGGAAAGATAATGATTACAGGCCCACACCTGTAATTTGTTTTCTTTTTATTTTGTTTTGTTTTGTTTTGTTTGTGTGTTTGGGAAGAGATTTTGCTAGCTTGATTATTTTCACATTTAAGCTGTAAGACAATATTGTGGTTCAGTATTAAACTCCACTTTCATATATTAAAATTTACCAAAATGGCTGAAGAGGACAAATACTATTCTGATGAAATAAATTCAGCTGATTTTGATTTAATGAACAAGAGTCATGAGATAAACTACATAAATCCATTTTAAGGAACACTATACCTGTACCATTATCATAACATTGTTAAAATTAAAGAAACATATAAAACAGAACTGGAATGAATCATGAATAAACATAATATATTTTGTTCTGAGGGTTTAATGCTAGGCTATCTTTCATTTTTCTCATTACCCTTCAAAAATATAGAAATAAATGTTAATAAGTATTTTCATATTTCATAAAGTAGCAGTCTTCTGAATGATAGAACACTTCTATTGTTTAAGAGAAAGCATTTTTAAAATAACTATCAGAAAAATTATTTAAAATGAAAAAATCATAAAAGAAAAAAGCATTTTTCTCACTCACATTTATACACACAAAATCATAATTACAACTGACACAAAAGAACAGGTAAAGCAAAAATCATCCAATTTCTAAGGATTTCAAATTTTCAGCAAGTGTTTTCCATAGCATAAAACAGCTTTAGAAGGATGATATTAAAATATCGTTAGTAAACACATTCAATGCAATAAAAGTTAAAACCCAATTCGTATAAATGTCACTGTGAAAATTTATAAACATTGTCATTTCCACTGGCCAATATCAAAATGGCTCAGTTTACCATCCAAACCATGTAATGTGAACTTATTAGCCCTGGAGGATCAACATCCTGCAAACATTCTTCTCTTTATTTTATACACCATCGCCAACGCCTTTACAGCTTATTTCCCATCATACTGGTGTTATCTGAAACACATACTTGGTTGATTTTTATGGCTAAATAGGGAAAGGCATTAAGAAACTCAAAAACTTCACTCTTTCTGAGCTTTGGGCAGGGGGTAGAGAGAGAGGGAAAGAGGAATGTGGGGTAGAAGAGAGAAAAAGAGTGTGTGTGTCTGCAAAAAAAGAAGACGGGAGGAGTGAAGGCAGAGGTTCAGGGACTGGATCAGAGAAGAGTGAGCAATGACAGCATGAAAATTTGTAATCAATTATAATTAATATAATTAGTTGATATAAACTAATAATTTGGGTTACTGGCAATTCAGAATGTGACTCCAATTGCTACTGAGTTTTCAACTGAAATATATATTTTTATCTTTTGAAATATTTTTAGCCAAAAACTTGATGGATGCTACAATTATAAAGTAATTTAACAGAGCACTTTTCTCCTCTTTTCCCAAATCTGCTTCATCAATTGACAAATGTCAACATTTTACACATCAGTAAAATAAGGGCCATTAAACCCAATCCCTTCATACTCAGACATTTACTGAGTACCTTCTACGGGCTAGAACTTGTGCTTGTCCATACCAAAATGAATAAGGTATAACCCCTGAGTGAGACAGATGCCAAAACAGTAATTATAAAACTGTGTGGTAAGTTCAGTGGTAACAGACATGCAGAAGTCTTACAACACACCCAAAAAAGGCAAGTTATCTGGTAAGAACTTTATCCTTTCTGTTATGTTTGTAAGCAACACTATTCAATTTATTGCTTTGTATTACCAAAAGTTCTACATCTGTATGTAGAGATGTAGTTATCCTTTCTTTCGCTAGTTATTTCATTACTTTTAAGCAGAAAGATTTTACATATCCCAACATTTAATAAGTATTTATCTGTAACTTCTAATTTTATATTTTGATTTGTTAAATTTTAGTCCACTAACCATCTGCCATTAATTTTCTCATACAACATGAGGTGAACTAAACAGGCTTTTCCATATTGTTCTAGCTCCATTTATCGTCTACTTCTATTTTATACTTAATGATCATATACAGTAAATTCTGATAGAAACAGAGGTCTATTCATTCCCATTTACTGGTCTGCTTTCTACTGAGAACCACGTCTGAAAACTGCTTCATGACACAACTGACAGACTAGATTTCCTATAAGTGCACAATTTCTTTAAACTATTTACAATTCTCATTTGGAGGGTAGTTGACCTCTGTCAAACTTTCTTGTTTACTTTCTATTTAGAAATCTACATGAGTTCCTCTGTGGCTTGGCTTATTTTACTCTACTCAGTGATTATTTCAAAATAATTTTCTCATGACTGAGAGGTAATATGTATCTTTTAATATGTATTTTATTTATATGTTTGAGGTTGTAGTGTATACATAATTTTTGGCTTGATTTTCATTTATGATAACATAAGAATCTCCTCTTATTAAATACTTTTCATAAACAGGTAAATTAATATCTAATACATTAGATGGAATATTTACTTACATATAATTTCTCTATGGTTAAACATTTCAGTAGTTTCCAATTTTTCATTGCTGCAGTGAACATATTTTTAAGTTAAGCTTTTTTCAACATTTCATATTATTTTCTTGGGATAGAAGCCTAAAACTATCATAGGAGAATGGAAAAACTAGGAGAGGTCATGAATAATTTTAATTCTTTTGTTATACTGTAGAATGTTGTAAAACAAAAGAGCCAAACATTATTCCTATCCCAGCATACACACCACTTTGCAGCACCTCTCACCGAGAACTGAGTCTATTTCTCTACCCTTGAATCTGGTGCGGCTATGGTATCTGAGCAAACATGATGTCAGCCTAAACTTGACAAGCGCTTGAGGAGAGGGGGGCCTGACACCTGAATAATTGATTAAAAGAACATTCAAAACATGCTTTCTCCACCTTCTAATCTGCTGCCATTTTCTCCTCAATCCAATTCAACTTGTTCTTGCTAAAATCTCCAGTGATTTCCATATTCCCACATCAATGGGACACTCTCCAAGATTCATTGTACTCAAGTCTCATTAGCATTGAAGACAGTATAACATTCCTTCCTTTTTTCAATCACTTTCAAGGCACTCCCAGTTTTTTCTAACCCTTCTAAATGCTCCTCAGTAATCTCTGTTAAGGGCTCTCTTCTACTTAAGACTTCAAATGACAGAGATCTTTGGGGACAGGTCATAGTCACTATTCTCTTCTAACTCTTCAATCTCTCCATAACTGAGAAGTTAGGATTTTGGGGATGATTATGATTACGGAATCATTATATAAATATCCATTTTACTTTCTGATATATTAGAATAAATAGAGGGAAATAATTGAAATCTCTAAACTGTAATTCAGCTGCCTTGATCCATGATAATGACTGTATAGCCTTTACCTTTTTTTTTCCCTAGAGTATTAGAATAGCTAGAAGGAAATACCTGAAATGGTGGAACTGCAATCCATACTATACCCAGAAATTTGTTCCACAACCACCTGCCAAGACACACTTTGAAATTTATCACCTTTCTGCATATAAACCATATTTCACAACAAAAAATGTTTAAAAAAAGATATACAGAAAATCAATAGCAAAATGACAGACATAAATCCTACACCTTATCAGAAATTACATTAAATGTATATGGATTAAACACTATAATCAAAAGGCAGAGATTGGCAGACAATTTCTGATCCATGCTACAATACATATGAACCTTGAAAACATTATGCTAGGTGAAAGAAGCCAGTCACAAAAGACCACATACTGTATGCTTTCATTTACATGAAATATCCAGAGTAGTCAAATCCATGGAGGCAGAAAGTAGATTAGTGGTTGCCTGGGACTGGGGGGAGGGGGGAATGGGAGTGACCACTGATAGGTATGGGGTTTCTTTTGGGGGTGATGAAAATGTTCAGGAATTAGATAATGATAATGGTTGCACAACCTTGTAAATATACTAAAAACCACTTGAATCATACACTTAAAAATAAGAGTGGATTTTATGGTATATAAATAAACATGTTATTTAAAAAAATGTATTGTACCAAAGGAAGACAGCAGTGGGGGGGGGGGGGGAGGCGGGTTAAAACATCAGGGTGGAGTTGAAAGAGAGAAAGAGTCTACCCTGATGTCATCATGAACATCATGAAACCACCAGCATCTGCCCACCTCCAGGCCAAAGTCATGTGAGACAGATAACTGCCTATGTATTTAAGATACTACTGTCTTCTCTGGTGATTCACCCCCTTCCCAGACCCCAGCTTCCAACAACACTAAGCTGCCAGTTTTTAAACTTCTTTGCCCTTTAGGTATCCTCACCTTTCTGTAAGGCTTTTCCCAACAGCTCAGTCAGGTAAAGGCTGTGCCTTGGAGGCACTGAAGGATGGGCCTTGGCACCTGGCAGAGTACCATCCCACCATCAGAATGGATCTGTTGGACATGGAAGCATTCCCTGGGGCTCTACTGAAATTACCAGGGAAAGGGGGATGGATGGAAGAATGGGCTTCCTGCAGTCCGCAGGGTGCGAGGTGTGTCCTCCACTGTAGCCTACAACTGCCAGACAAACATCCAGGAGCAAAATCAGTGCCGCATGGTGTACAGTGTATCAGGGCTCTGGGCAGGGTTCAGAGAATTCCCCCAAGGTCAAGCTCTTGCTGCCACTGAGCCAGTAACCTGGGCCCCTCTGGATATGGCCAGCTTCCAGGGCCATACTCGCCTGAGGATGAGTGCTTACCACCATCATTCCCCCACCCCCACCCCACCTCCCAGATGTTAGGGGGTGGAAGGGCATTCCCTGTTCCTGAAATAGATTATTCTTACTGTGAAGAAGAGTCTGGCTGGCAGGTGCCCACCTTGGTGTGAGGACAGTCATGGCTACCATTTTCTAAGCACTGACCAGGTGCCAGGTTCTGTACCTCACAAAGAGGACAGGTGCCCGAAGCTCCAGCCTCTGCCAACGACATGCCCCTGGACTCTGGAATTCTGCTTCCTTCCACCTGGAAAGCTGGAAGCTTCTTGATGTTGCTAATGCCTGGGTGCCTCAGCTCTGCTGTCACCTGCAGTACAGTCCCTCTGCCTTGAATACTCAAGTGATTTTCTGTTTTCTGCTGAGACGCCGTAAAAAATTACACATACTTAAAACAATAGAAATTTAGCCTCTCACAGTTCTGGAGGCCACAAGTCTGGAATCAAGATGTTGGTGAGGCCCTGCTCCTTCCAGAGACCCTAGTGGAGAATCTTTCTTTGCCTCTTCCAGCTCCTGGAGGTGGCCAGCAGTCCTCGGCTTGTGGTGCCTCCTTCCCATCTCTGTCTCCATCTTCACATGGCTTCTCCTCTGAGTGAGTGGGTGGGTTGAATGCCCCTCCCCTTCTGCCTCTTGTAATGACATGTGATGGCTTTTAGGGCCAATCCAGATAATCCAGGATTATCTCCTCCTCAGGAGCTCCTCAATCGGATTTTCGAAGACCCCTTGTCTAAATAAGGTCACATTCACAGGGCCTTTGTCTAAATAAGGTCACATTATTAGGACCTGATATCTTTGGGTGGCCATTATTCAGCTCACTACAGGTGCCAAATGAAATAGTGGTCAAGCCAAGAGTCCAACCCCGGTCTCCTTAACTCTGAACTCTGTGGCCCTTTGCCCCTGGCAGGGGTGGGGTGGCTCACCAAAGCTTCCAGCTCCTCAAGGTCAGGCAGGACCCAGTGGCCCACTCTGGAGAAGGGCTGTGGATGGAAGCATGTGAATTCCAAGATGAAACACAGAAGAGCTGGCATGTGTTCCTACAGACATCTCTTCCCCAGCTGTGGTGTCCTGGAGCTCATGTGATCCAGAAGGTTCAACTGTAAGTTGGTGGAGCCTCTGTCCGCCTGGGTCCCTGAGTGACTGTGTGGAGCAGACTCCACCCTCACCCCTGGCCATCCACCTGGATAAGTGAGACAGGAGCCTTTGCTGTCTTAAGCCCCCGAAATCTGGGAGTAAGTTGGTTACTTCCATATCACCTGCTGTGCCCTGATTTATCCCATCACACTCACTATATGCTACGCCTCTGGCTGGCTGAAAGCTAATCCCATGTGGCAGTTTCCCAAAGTCTGCCTTTGGAATACCAGCCCTTTAATTGTTCCAAGCTCAAGTCAGTTTGAGCAAGGCTGCATTCTATCGACCCTTCTTTTAGAGATTAACAACATCCATTAGTACATCGAAAGATCATGTACAATCTCAAGCCTGTGTGCTGAGACAGCTGTTGCAGGGTAACTCCCCATCAAGGTCTGTGAACTAGTATCTCTCTCTGCTTATCCCCATTCCTGTCCTCCTCCCAGAGACTCTAGCAACCCATTCTACTGCACCTCTCTTTTCAATTTTTGCCCATCAATGCCCAAAGCACAAGCCCCCTCCACTGCTCTATTGTTCCCATAAATCTGCGAGTATTCCTTTGCTCTTGAAACCATGTCCACAAATTTTTCCCCTCCCATCTATTTTTCTACCTCTGAAGTCTACATTTATCTTATGCCTTATCTTTGGCCAACATCATATAAGCATAAACTTAGGAAACACTTGCATATTGGCACTTGTTCTCTCTTACTGTACTTGGAACCCTAAGACTACCATGTAAATGAGCCTGAGCTGGCCTACTGGAGGGTGAGAGGCTACCTGGGGACAACTGAGACATCCTGGCCAACAGTCATCAAACACGTGAAACTATTCAAGATCATCCAACTACCCTTGACCCCCACCTTGCTACAGATGCATGAGGGAGCCTCGCAAAGACCAGAGAAGATAGCCCAGACCACCCTCACATTTGTAAGCTAAAAAAGAAAAAAAAAAAAAAAAAAAAACATTCTAGCCTTTATCTTGTGCCCTTATGATCGCAAAAACCTTGTGACTAACCTTAACTTGTACCCATATGATCTGGTTTTTAGACTTTAGAGTCTTATGATCACTAAAGATAGCCCCTAGTGTCTATTAATGAAGGGTCTTGGTTCAGCCCAGAACTAACCCACCCCAAGTCCAAAGTTATCTTGATAAACAAAGCTAGATCTAACCAAAATGGGCCCACCTGACATGTGCAGCAGTTTAGACTTTAAACTATAAGTCACCTGTATCTCATTATAATACTAAAAATCACACCCACCATCATAAAAGGTCACCATTTTCTTATACATTCTGTGATTAAGTATGTAATAAATCTGCTCATGCTCAATAATTAAATCACCTCTTATTACATCATCTGGAGCCATTGTGCTCGTTATCCTTATACCTGCCCCACCCCACCCCCCTTTTTTTTTTTGGCTTCTTGCTGCCCATCTTTTAATACTATAAAACTATCAGAATTACTATAGTTTGAGGAGCTAGATTTTTGGGGCCCATAGGCCATTTGCTCTTCTGCTCCAAACCTAGCAATAAACTCTTTCTCTCTCTGAAACTCCACTGTCTCAGGAATCGGTATTTGAGCACATCAGGCAAATATAGTCCACTGCCTTGGTCCAGTAACATCTCCACAGATGATTATACTCTGAAGACTTCAAAAAGCATCTATATGCTATTAACTGACAAATTTCTATCTCTGAAGCCAGGCCAAGTACCAAACCAACATCTCCACCTGAGTGACTCACAAGCACTTAAAAATAAACCTGTTCAAAATGGAACTCATGATCATTCCCCCAAACTTGCTGTTCCTCTACAATGTGCCATTCAGCGAATGGTACCTTCTTTTCATAGTAGTTATCACAACTTACAATCATTTATGTAATATTTATTTGATGTATGTTTCCCCTCCTAAATTGTAATCACCATGAAAGCAGGGTTCATTCTGTCTCATTCATGTCTGAATCCCCAAAGCCTAGCAGGAGGGAGGAAGGGAACAACACTGCTATTTGAAGTTGAGGGTGGGGATAGGGAAACTTAGGGCAGGAAACTAACTTTTCCTCGATACTTATCATACCACAAATACTGTGTTTGCACTTTCTCTACAATCATTATACACTAGAAAATTATGCAACCAGGTGTCTGAAACCTAAATATTCTGGAATAACAATATATCCAAAATTTTGTTATCTTAACCACAAAAACGAAAAAAAGTAAAAGAAAAAAATTTTTGAGGCAGCCACAATATCTTCTGGATATGTTTTTCTGGTTTTTCCTTCCTTATAAGGATTAAAAATGGAATAATTAAAATATGCATCGCACACTGCAATTTAGAACTTTAAGATGGGTCTTATCTGCCAAACCATATAAATAACTGAAAAGTCACAACTTCTGCATTACCACGAGGATTACAATACAGTCACTGTGACTTCTGCTGTGGCCAGTATCACCCTGTCCACAATGAACAGAATAATCATGACAACTCTGATTAGCTGTTTGCAGCCCTGTTGGACCCTCTATCACACCCACAGTAAATTAATGAAAATCATCACAAGGGTGTGATTTGGTTTAATATATGCTTTTAAAACAATTCTACTGCTTGTATGCCGACAATGTCTAGATTTCTGAAAAAGAAAATGATCCCTTATGGTATTTCATTTAATCCTCACAACAACTTCATGAGGAAGGATGTATCACCATCTTTTAGAGATGAAGAAATCTCAAGTTTAGAGCAGTTAGGTAACTCATTTGAGGTCACCAGATCATTAACCGGAGGAACTAAGGTTCAAAATCAAGTGTGTCAAAGACTTGCACATAAATGTTCATTGCAATGCTATTCAAAATAGCCAAAAAATGAAAACAACTCGAATGTCCATCAATTGATGGATGGAAAAACAAAACGTTGTATATCCATACAACAGAATACTATTCAACAATAAAGTGTAATGAATTACTGATACATGAACAACATCATGACCACAAAAAAGTATATTACCTGAAAGAAATCAGATACAAAAGACCACTTATTGTATGACTCCAATAAATGAAATGTTCAGAAAAGGAAAATCTATAGGGACAGAAAGTAGATTAGTGATTATCTAGGAGTGGGGGTGTGCCAGTTTGAATATACATTGTGTCCCCCAAACGCCATTATCTTTGATGTAATCTTGTGTGGGCAGATGTTATCAGTTTTGATTAGATTTCTTTGAGTGTTTCTTTGGAATGCACCCCACCCAGCTGTGGGTGATGACTCCGATTGGATATTTCCATGGAGGCATGGCCCACCCATTTGCAGTGGGCCTTGATCAGTGGAGCCATACAAATGAGCTGACAAGCAGAAGGAACTCAGTGCAGTTGTGAGTGATGTTTTGAAGAGGAGCTACAGCCAAGAGGGACACTTTGAAGAACGCACAGGAGCTGCAGATGAGAGACAGTTTGAAGACAGCTGTTGAAAGCAGACTCTTGCTCCGGAGAAGCTAAGAAAGGACAAAAACCCCAAGTGCAACTAAGAGTAACATTTTTGAGGAACTGAAGCCTGAGAGGAACGTCCTGGGAGAAAGCCATTTTGAAACCAGAACTTTGGAGCAGATGCCAGCCACGTGCATTCCCAGCTAACAGAGGTTTTCCAGATGCCATTGGCCATCCTCCAGTGAAGGTGCCCGATTGCTGATGTGTTACCTTGGACACTTTATGGCCTTAGGACTGTAACTGTGTAACCAAATAAACCCCCTTTATGAAAGCCAATCCATTTCTGGTGTTTTGCATTCCAGCAGCATTAGCAAACTAGAACAGGGGGTAAGAATAGGGATTTGCTGTAAATTGGCACAAAGGATGTTATTGAGGGAATAAATATGGTCTAAAACTGGATTATGGTAATAGTTGTACAATTCAGTAAACTTACTTAAAAATCACTGAATTGTACACTTAAAATGGGTGGATTTTATATTAATTACTCCTCAATAAAGTTGTTTTAAAAAAATAAAACAGGTGTGTCTGGCTCCACAAAAATGTTAGGTCACTAAGTAGTAGTGCATATAGTGACCATATGAAATAACATGCGATGGATCCAGTCATGCATGTGGAATAACTTAAAATAAAATTACAGTGTTGGCAATGAAAGCACCTCATAGATTTTAAAGATAAAACCTTGTTTAAAAAGAGAAAATGCCATCTTTAATATTAACGGCAGGTTTTCTTGAAATTAACAGAAAATGCAAATGAAATACTTAAACAAGACAGAGGTTTATTTCTTTCTTCAATCTGTAGGCACAGAATCCAGGGCTGGTATGCTGACTCTAGTTATCAGGGCCCTTGGCTCCTTTCTGCTCTAGCAACATTATTGCTTGGCTTCCAGTCTCAAGGTGGTCTCATAGTCCAGCATGGCTGTGGAAACTTCAGCCATCACATCCAAATTCCAGGCAGAGAGAAGGAAGAGTTACACAGAGGTACCTCTAGCTGAGCCAGCCCCTCTTAAGGAGTTTTCTCCAAAGCCCTGTCCAACTTCTACTTATATTTCATGGGTCACATCCAACTGCAAAAAAACCACTGGGAAATGTAGTTTTTTAAGTTGGGAACATTACCACCTAGAACACAATTAGAGAGAGAAAAAAAAAGGAGGAACAGTGTAATGGTTAGGTTCAAGTGTCAACGTGGCCAGATGATGATGCTCAGTTGTCTGGTCAAGCAAGCACCAGCCTATCCTGCCGCAAGGACATTTCATGGACTTAAATCATCAGTACGCTGATTCCATCTATGGCTGATTACATCTGTAGCCGGCTAAGAGGAGTGCCTTCCGCAATGAGAGACATTTAATCTAATTAGTTGAAGGCTTTTAAGGGGGAGGTGATAGCTTCAGCAGAAAGAAGAGAGTTCTCTCATCTCCACTTCAGCCAACCAGCCTCTCTTGGGGAATTCATTGAAGACCTTCAACAGAGTGCCAGCAGGCAACCTGCCCTATGGAATGTGGACATGAGCATTCCCATAGTTGCAAGAGACTTATACTATTTACAGATACTCCAGTTGATTCAGTTTCCCTAGAGAACCCTGACTAATACAAGGAGGAAGCCAATAAATGGATAGGGGTAAGCAATCAGCAGTCTCTGCCAGATTCCTGTGCTCAGGACCAAAAATAATCAAAAGAAAGTCTGGAATGAAAACTCAAAGAACACTAATGTACCACTGAACACCCAGCACAAAGGTAATCTTTTTCTTTTTCCTGTAGTATTTGATTCTTTTTAAGAATTTATAGGCCTTACAAGCTTCTAAATGGATGACTCATTTTCAATTCAAAATTACTGCCTGAAATTTCTACTGGAATAACAGAGTCTGGAAGCTAGTACTTCATCCTTTTCCTAAATACTGTCTTATCTCCAGTTTTGTAATTTATGCAGAAATTCCAAATGAAGGGGACTTGTGCAAACACCCAATTATAGAGTCTGGTAATTGTTGATATGTTACTACAGCTACAAGTTTTATGTCATTTGATGAGAATGTTTCTTTTCAAATTGCTCTAGGCCCAGAGGAAAAGGTGTAAGGTTGATCTCTTAATGCACATGCATAATTCTAAATGGTTGGATCTTCTCCAGGGGAAATACAGAAATTCCTAAGTGCTATAATGCAGAAGACTCAACAAACTTAGCTGGTCAGCAGCAACAGGGCTATCCTGATCAGCAACACCTTCCCTCATTTTATTACAAGACTGAGCACAGAGGCTCATGTAGTGTGGTCCCTGCACCAGCAGCATCTGCATCACCTGAGAACTTATTCGAAATGCAAATTGTCAGACCTCACCCAAGCCTACTGAATCAGAAACTCAGGGAACAGAGTTCAGTAATCTGTGTTTTACCAAGCACTCCAGGTATTCTGATACACCCCAAAGTTGGGGAATACTGTCTTAGAGTACATTCCATGTTTCACTTCTTTTGTTCAGATGACAAAAGTTTTCTAGGACAAATGAGATGAGAGATGCAATTATATATTCAATTAAGTACCTTTGTGACCATGGATAAAAATAACTGAGTATTTATTGTTGATTTTTTATTGTAAAAGGAGAATTATAATGTTCCAGTTTAGATCTTGGTTTAAATCTCACCACTGGCTGCTAATGATGGGAAAAAAAGATGAACTAGCTATGTTAGAATTTGTCCAGCCTCGCCCGGCTATGGTCATCAGCCACGTGGAAACTCTTCATGAAGCACTCTCGAACAGAACACAGGAGTCACCCCCGTGCATCCTCCAGAAAACACCACACGTTGGGCTACATATCGGGCCATGAATTAACACTCAAAATAGCCATGCCCTGTTTACAAGCATATATACTTAATGTTGAGAGCACACTGCAACAGACTGAGATTCTAATTTCTGGTTCTGCTGTGGTATGACCTTCAACAAGTTACTGAACATCTGTTCTTCCCTTCTGAAAAGTACTATGATGCCCACTCATGATCTATCCTGAAGAGATGTGATGATGATCACAGTCTATAAAAAAAGATTGTGTTAATCTAATTTTAAGAAGATAAATGGAGACTAGTTGTTACTTAGTAACTAAAGATTTTAAAGATTAATTAAAAGAATAAAATCTTACAAATTTTATATTAGTTGGAAATTATTTTTAGACTGCTAAGTGAGCTAGATAGGTATTCAGACTAAATCAGTATGCTACTTTGTACTTATTACTTCCTTTATTTTTTTTGAGAGGCCTAAAGTTTCTAAGGATTATAAGACACTAACAGATAATCCAAGGAAAACTACAATATCAAGTTACTTCAGAATTTTTTTAAAGTATCTATTACATCATCTGAAAGGAATTATACCATCAAAAATATTATTAGTTTCCAGGAAGACAGTGGAATAGGAGGCAGTGCTAACTTCCTTACTGTAGAACAACTAGAGAAAAAGCAGAAAACGAGAGTGGCAGCAGTTCCAGGGGTATGAGTGGCCAGGGAAGGACTTCTACATTACATAGGGAGGACATGGATGAAAAAGTGGAGAAACTACGACTGAAAGGACGGGGTGAGTTCACTTAATCGTGACTGTGACCACCTCCAGGGCTGGCCGCTAGGTGCTGGCGAGGAGCAGGTGAGGTAGGAGCTGAGCACTCAAATATCCTATCACTGCAACCAGTTTGGGAGACATCTCTCAGCCCCACAGCCAGGAGCTCCTGTATGGGAATTCAGGAATAAACAGACTTATTTTAGCCACACACAGAGAACTTGCTGTGGTACACAGTGCCTACCCCCAACCCTGAGGCAAGGTGTGGCAGGTAGCTGGTTTGTGGGAAGACTGGGGACTCTCCTCTTAGGAAGAGAAGGGAAGTAGAGCAGAGCAGAGCCAATGTGACGTTTAGCAAGTGAGAGAGACATTCTGTGTTCCACTGCCTGTATCCTTTCTCCATGGAGGCCTGCAGTGCTCACAGGGTACATGGGAAGAGATGGGGAACAAGGGAGAGAACCACACGGAAGCACCACAACAGTGGCCCACTGGTACATGGCAGGCAGGGATCTTGCGGGTCACCTATTAGCAGGGCACTTCTGAGATGGCTGAGGGCTGTGGAAAGTTAAACTCTCAAACCCATATCCCAAGATTTTCCTATTCAGAAGGCTGGGAATCACCAACAGTGCACTCAAGCAGATTCTCCACCAAAGTGCCCAGCACCGTCCCTCACCCCTGGGGCTGGTGGTATCCAGCAAACACAGAGTCCTGCTGCATTGTCTGGAATTCCACCAGGTTTGGGCCCTGCCTAGCCAGCTGCTGCAATCAGGGAAAAGCAGGATTGAGAGAGAAGAGGTAGCCCAAGAGTGCCATCTGCTGGGAAAACAGGGAAAGAGCAACCTGGCAAATTGCTGTTCTGCCAAATCTCCTATAAATGTCCAAATAAACTTGTATCTGCCACAGGAGGCCTTGGCCTTGCTCAGAAAGGGAATCACTGATAAACCAAGTACCAAAGGAGACCTTCAATGCAACCCCAAGCAACTATAAAAATCTTAGGTGAGTGACGGAAACTAACTTTCAAATAACAGTACCAAGATAATCAAGTGCCAAAAAAATCAATAGAAAAATATTAAAGAAGAAGATACAATAAGATATGGACAAGACAGGTGAACAAATTAAAAAGCCAGAGGATACACAGGACACTATTCAAAGAAGTACATACAAACCTCCAAAATAACTTCAATGGGTTGGCTAATGAGATAAAGGATACCAAGAAGACACTAGAAAGCATAAAGAAGAATCAGAAAGAGTAAATACAAAAATAGCAGATCTTATGAAAATGAAAGATACTGCATATCAAATTTAAAAATATATTAGAGACATAACAGCAGATTTGAAGTAGAAGAAAGAATAAGTGAACTAGAGAACAGACAATTGAATACAAACACACAAAAGAACAAATGGTGAAAAAGATGGGAAAATCTGAACTGGATCTCAGGGAAATGATGGACAACAAGAAGCATGCAATATAAGAATCATTAGAGCTCCAGAATGAGAAGAGAAAAGGAAAGGGTTGGGAAGAGTATTTGAAGAGATAATTGCAGAAAACTTCCCAACTGTAATAAAAGGCATAAACATGCAAATCAAAGATGCCCAATGACCCCCAAATAGAATAAATCCAAATAGACCCACTACAAAACACATACCAATCGGACTGACAAATGCTGAAGAGAAAGAGAAAATCCTCAGAGCAGCAAAAGAAAAACAATTCATCACATACAGGGAAAATCACATATGAATAAATACTGACTATTCAACAGGCACCCTGGAGGCAAAAAGGCAGTGGTATGACATATTTAAGACTCTGAAAAAAAAAACTGTCAGCCAAGAATTCTTTATCCAGCAAAGCTAGCCTTCAAAAGGGTGAGAGTTAAAAATCTTCACAGACAAACAACTGCTGAGAAAATACGTTAACAAGAGATCTGCCCTGCAAGAAATACTAAAGTCAGTTCTGTTGGCTGGAAAAACAGAGAGGGGGGTGAGAAGGGTCTGGAGAAGGGCACAGAATTGAAAAGTATTAGTAAGGGTAATGTAAAGGAAAAAGAGAGAAAGGGAAAAAATAGATCTGACAAATAAAAATCCAAAGGGTAAGATGAATGGTTCAAGTACCGCCTTTACAGTAATAACTTTAAATGTGAATGGATTAAACTCCCCAATCAAAAGATAAAGATTGTGAGAATAGATTAAAAACTATGATCCATCTATATGTTGTTTAAAAGAGACTCATCTTAGACCCAAAGATACAAATAGATTGAAAGTGAAAGGATGGGAAAAAATATTTCACACAAGTTGTAAACAAAAGAAAGCAGGGGAAGAAATATTATTATCAGACAAAATAGACTTTAAATGCAAAAATGTCATAAAAGACAAGGAAAGACACTATATATCAATAAAAGGGACAATTCACCAGGAAAAAATAACAATCATTAAAGTTTATGCACCCAATCAAGGAGCTCTAAAGTACATGAAGCAAACATCAGCAAAACTAAAGAGAGCAATAGACATTTCTAAAATAATAATGGGAGACTTCAGTACACCTCTCTCTTCTATAAATAGAACAACCAGAAAGAGGACCAATAAGGAAATAAAGAACTTAAACAATGTGATAAATGAATTAGAACAGACATGTATAGATCACTGTATCCCAAAACACCAGGATATACAGTCTTCTCTAGCATTCATGGAACATTCTCCAGGATGGATCATAAACTGGGGTACAAAACAAGTCTCAATAAATTTAAAAAGATTGAAATTATGCAAAGCACTTACTCTGACCATAAATGGATTGCAGCTGTAAATCAACAATCACCAAACAACCACAACTTTCACAAATATATGGAGGTTAAACAACACACTCTTAAAAATTAGTGGGTCAAAGAACAAATCGCAAGAGAATTCAGAAAATATTTGGAGAGGAAGGAAAATGAGAATACAACATATCAAAACCTATGGGATACAGTGAAGGCAGTGCTGAGAGGGAAATTTATAGCTCTATATGCCTACATTAAAAAGGAAGAAAGAGTTAAAACCAAAGACCTACCTGAACAACTGAAGAAACAAGAGAAAGAACAAAAAACTAACCCTAAAGTAAGTAGAAGAAAAGAACAAAGATTACAGCAGAAATAAATGAACTGGAGAACAAAAAATATAACAGACAGAAACAATAAAACCAAAAGTTGGTCCTTTGAGAAGTTCGACCAGATTGACAAACCATTAGCTAGACTGACAAAGTCAAAAAGAGAGAAGATGCAAATAAATAAAATCAGAAATGAGATCCTGAAGAAATTCAAAAAAAAAAAAAATAAGAGGATACTATGAACAACTGTATGCCAATAAACTAGACAACTTAGAGCAAATGGACACTTTCCTAGAAACACATGAATAACCCATACTGACTCGTGAAGAAAGAGAAGACCTCAGCCAACCAATCCACAAGTAAAGACATTCAATCAGTCATCAAAAACTTTCCTATAAGGAAAAGCCCAGGATCAGATGGCTTCACAGGGGAATTTAACCAAATGTCTCAAAAAGAACTAACACCATTCCTGCTCAAATTCTTCCAAAAAACTGAAGAAGAGGGAACACAATCTGACTCATTTTATGAAGCTAAAATCGCCCTAACACCAAAGGCAGATTAAGATAGTACAAGAAAGGAAAACTACAGGCCCATTTCCCTAATAAATACAGGCGCAAACATTCTCAGCAAAATACTTGCAAATCAAATCCAAAGGTACAATAAAAGAATTATACACCATAACCAAGTGGGGTTTCATTCCAGGCATGCAAGGGTGTTTCCACAGAAGAAAATCAATCAATGTTCTACAACACATTAACAAATTGAAAGGGAAAAATCAAATGATCATCTCAATAGTGAAAAGCATTTGACAAAATTCAGCATCCTTTTTTGATACAATCATTTCAAAAGGTAGGAATTTTATAAGGAAACTTCCTCAATATGATAAAGGGCATTTATGAAAAACCTACAGTCAGCATAGTACTCAATGGGGAGAGACTGAAAACCTTCCTCCTAAGATCAGAAACAAGACAAGGATGCCAAAGCTCACCATTATTATTGAGCACTGTGCTAGAATTTCTAGCCAGAGCAATCTGGCAAGACAAAGAAATGAAAGGCATCCAAATAGGAAAGGAAGAAGTAAAACTGTATTATACATAGATGATATGATTTTATATTTGGAAAATCTCAAGAAATCGATGACAAAACTACTTGAGCTAATAAAGAAATTCAGAAAAGTGGCAGGATTCAAGATTAATGAGTAGAATTCAGTAATGTTTCTATACACTAGAAATGACCTAACTGAAGAGACATTCAAGAAAAAAGTTCCATTCACAATCACAACTAAAAAAATCAGCTTTAGTTAGGAATAAACTTAACCAAGGATGTAAAAGTCTTCTCAGAAAATTACAAAACTTTACTAAAAGAAATCAAATAGGACTTAAATAGGTGGAAAGATATTCCATGTTCATGGATAGGAAGGCTAAACATCATTAAGATATCAATTCTACCCAAATTGATCTACAGATTCAACACAATTCCAATCAAAATTCCACCAACCTACTTTGCAGAGTCAGAAAGCTTGTTATCAAATTTATTTGGAAGGGAAAGGGGCCTGAAATTGTCAAAAAACTTTCTAAAAAAAGAAGAACTGGGAGGGCTTATATTTGCTGACTTTGAAGCCTACTATAAAGCCACAGTAGTCAAAACAGCATGGCACTGGCACAAAGATAGACATATTGATCAATGGAATTGAATCGGGAGTTTGGAAATAGATCCCCAGATCTACGGTCGACTGATTTTTGATAAGCCCCCAAATCCACCGAACTGGGACAGAACAGTCTCTTCAACTAATAGGGCTGGGAGAACTGGACATCCATATCCAAAAGAATGAAAGAGGACCCCTACCTCACACCCTACACAAAAATTAACTCAAAAATGGACCAAAGATCTCAATATAAAAGAAAGTACCATAAAACTCCTAGAAGATAATGTAGGAAAACATCTTCAAGACCTTGTATTAGGCGGCCACTTCCTAGACTTTACACCCAAAGCACAAGGAACAAAAGAAAAAATAGATAAATGGGAACTCCTCAAAATCAAATGCTTCTGTGCGTCAAAGGATTTTGTCAAAAAGCTGAAGAGGCAGCCAACTCAATGGGAGAAATTATTTGGAAACCATATTTCTGAGAAGGGTTTGTTAACCAGTATATGTACAGAAATCCTACAACTCAACAACAAAAGAACAAACAACTCAATTATAAAATGGGCAAAGGACATGAATAGACAATTTCCAAAGAGGAAATACAGATGGCTAGAAAGCACAAGAAAAGATGTTCATCTTCATTAGCTATTAGGGAAATGCAAATCAAAACCACAATCACACCTATAAGAATGGCTGCCAAACTGAATCTCTATATAATTTTCTTTTTCTTCATTGCTAGGATATTAGAATAGCTAGAAGGAAAGAATTGAAATGGTAGAACTGTAACTCACAGCATCCTTTGAAATTTGTTCTATAGCTACTTGTCAAATTGAAATTTGAAAGATATCACCTTTTTGCATATGTTTTCTTTCACAATAAGGAAATAACTGAAACTATGGTGCTATAACTCATTACATTTTTTGAAACTTCCTATATAATTACTTGTTAAATCATACTTTGACAGATATTACCTTTTTGTATGTATATTTCACAATAAGGAAATAACTGAAACTGTGGAAATGTAACCCAAAACATTCTTTGAAATTTGCTCTCTAACTACTTGTTAAATTGCACTTGGAAAATTATCACCTCTATACATATATATTATACTCTACAATTAAAAATATGATTTTTTTGAAAAAAGAATGGCTGCCATTAAACAAACAGGGAATTACAATATTGGAGAGGATGTGGAGAAACAGGAACATTTATCCACTGCTGGTAGGAAAGTAGAATGGTATAGCCACTGTGGAAGACAGTTTGGCAGTTCCTCAGAAAACTATGTATCAAGTTGCCCTATGACCTGGCAGTTCTACTATTTGGAATATACCCAGAAAAATCTGAAAGCAGTGACACAGACATTTGCACACCGATGTTCAAAGCAGCATTATTCAAAATTGTCAAAAAATGTAAACAATCCAAGTATCCATCAACAGAAGAGTGGATAACCAAAATGTGGTATATATCTATGATGGAATATTATGCAGCAGTAAGAAGGAATGCGGTCCTGAAGTATGTGACAACATGGATGAACCTTGAAAACATAATGCTGAGTGAAACAAGCCACATACAAAAGGATAGATATTGTATGATTTCACTAATATGAACCCCTGAAAAATGTAAATTTAGAGCCCTAAAGTGTAGAATATAGGGGACCTAGAGAAAGACAGAACTTAGAGAAGGAGGAGTGGTTATCTAATGTGTACAGACTTATTAACAAGGTTGAACTTAAATGTATGGGAATAGATAGAGGTGATAGTTTGTTAGTGGGATTATAAGTAATAATGGCATATTGAAAGTGAATGTGACTGAGGGGGGTTGTTTAAAGTCATGTATCTCACTGATTATCACTACAAATATAACTGACCTCTTGCACGAACTATTTCAAAGGTATGATACTTGTACAAAGAGTTAATAATAGAGTGGTATATGGGAAAAGCTATCTAATGCATGCAATGGAGTATGTTTAACAGGAATACCCCACTAATACAACACCAATACTGGGGGTAAATAATTGGGGGGGGGATAAAAGTTATGGGGTGTTTTTGTTTTCTCTTCAGTGTGGCTGTGTCTATCTGTTATTTTTCTCTTTGAAGCAATGAAAATTGTCTAAAATTGAGAGTGATGATTGTACAAGTAAGTGAGGATACTGTGAGACAGTCATTACTCCAATGTTTATGGCAGCATTATTCGTGATAGACAATGGATGGAGGTGGCCAAAGAGTACACGGACTGAGGAGTAGAGGGCAAACCGCGGTGTATAGATATGACGGAATATTGTGCAGCTACAGAAAGGAATAAAGTCATGAGGCATGCAACAAGATGAATGAACTGTGAGGACATTATGCTGAGAAAAATAAGCCAGAAACAAAAGGACAGATATTCTATGGTCTCATTTAGAAAATACTTATGAGAAAATTAGGGCCTAGATTGTAAACCCTTACAGCACTCCACATTTATTCCTGAGTTTTAATTCTTACTTGTAACTTCTGAGATGCTATTCTCTATGTGTATGATCTGGCATTTCCCTGGAACTTTGGGTATCGATGTGACCTAAGACTCAGAGTTAGAGTTCTGCAGCAGCTCTGAAAGTCAGCATTACTCCATACAGCAACTTTTAAAGAAGCCAAAAAAGAGACCAATCTTCAATTAGAGATATGAATGAAGCTGAGTGGGTTGGGACTAAGGTAAATAAGAATAGAAATAAAGGATGAAAATGTCTACATTTTTAAACTTCACTTTTTGTTTGAGACTAAAGGAGGAGATGTTTATTTTGTACAAAATTTAAATTTTCTGCAGCACGCAATCTAACTTAACTTGTCTGGTCAGTACATTTCTAAACACATGGAGCCTAGAATAGGGAATGAGATCTTGTACTTCTGTATAACTTAATGTAATACCCTAATTTATATCAGAGTATGTTGGGCAAATAATAAAAAAAGTATTTGCAAAGCCCCTTGAGGAACTGGAGGAAAAATATGGACTATTAAACTTTCCCACCTGGGAAATTCCTGATACGCTCTCAAATATCCCAATTTAATAAGCCAAGCCCTCAATATTGAGGCCTGCTCTCATGAAACTTGTTTCTGTAAGGGGAAGATAAGCCTACCTATAATTATGCCTGAGAGTCACTTCCAGAGAACCTCTTTTGTTGCTCCTATGTGGCCTCTCTCTCTCTAATCCCAACTCTGCAAATAAACTCATTACCCTGCCCCCTATATGGGACACAACTTCCAGGGGTATAATTCTCCCTGGCAATGTGGGACATGACTCCCAGGGATGAGAATGGCCCTGGCATTAAGGGATTGATAACGCCTTCCTGACCAAAAGGGGGAAAAGAAATGTAACAAAATATGGTTTCAGTGACTAAGAGATTTCAAATAGAGTCGAGAGGCTATTCTGGAAGTTACCACTATACAAGCTTCAGCTAGATATTGAAAACTGCCATGGTATACCAAGCCCCAACCATCAATATTCGTGAAAACCCTAAAGAATAACCAGGGCTCTAACTGGGACTCTATAAAATTTCACTCAATAAATGCATTTTTCAGAAACTTAAAACTTCCAGATTGTTCATATACCAGATAGGCCCAGAAACCCAGAGATACCAGTCTCTCCAAGAACATCAACCAGTTGCATCCCCCTACTCCAAAATGTTGACACCCCATTTCAACATGAAGAAGTTAGAATGTTCATTGCCCAAATACCCCTTAAGATTGAGAGAATGATCAAATGACAGGGAGGATTCTTCTGTAACAGAGAAGACAGGATTTAACAATTGATTATGACTATTGAATCATTATAGAGATATTTCTTTTTAGTCTCTAAATTATTGGAACAGCTAGAAGGAAACACCTGATATTGTGGAAATGTAACCCATACCAGACTTTGAAATTTCCTCTATAACTACTTGCTAAACTGTGCCTTGAAATTTATCACGTTTCTGCATATATGTTATATTTTACAAAAAAATGTTATAAAATGGCTTTCAATTCATTTTTAGAAAAATAATTTTTCCCCAAATTAACTCTTAGGTAGGTGTCAAATTAAGAAAAAGAAATATTTATAATCCATTTGCATCTAGAATACATAAAGGATATTTAAAAAAAAAATCACTGAAAAGAAAAGAAAACCCAGCAAAAAGTAGAAAAGGAGTTAAGGAGTAAGCAGTTTTAGACTTAATAATAATTCAATGATGAAAATGACAAATGTCAAAAAAATGTAGGAAAAGATGCCAAATCTGGCTACTAATAAGGCACATAAACCATCAAGTTGGTAATATTTTTAAAATTGACAACATCAAATGATGTCAAGGATGAAAAGAAATGGATGTTCTCACAGACTTTTAGAGGGACTATAAACTGGTAAAAATTTTTAGAAAGTAATTTGGCAGTCTGTGAGATTTTAAATAGGCTTACCTAACAATTCCTCTTCTAGACACCTATTTTTTAAAATATTCACAAATATTCACTAAAATGTACACTGTGACATTTTTGAAATAGCAAAATTTGGAAAATGTATATATTTGGAATCATGTAACATATATGTAAATGTATAAAACAGAAAATAGAAAGATGCACATGGTTCTTTACCATGCATAACCCAGGTATAGAAAAAAAAGTGAGAGGTTGAAAGATTTTACTAAACTTTAAAGAATCACACAAGTAAAACATGAGTAATTTCATCTATAAAAGTTTACAAATACAGAAGGGACACTTGAAAGAAAAAAAAACGTTACACTGAATATCAATATTTTAAAAACAAAACAAAATAAAACTTGTACTTCCCTGGTTGAAGTTTTCAGAGACGACTAAGAATTCTTGACCAATTTCGTGGACTTTTACAGTCCTCTAAACATTCCTGAGAACACACACAGTTTTAAAACCACTGGACTAGATTAACTCAGAAAATGCCTCCTAGTCCCACAATAGAATATAACAATTTTGAGTGATATATCACTGATGACGTCCCTCTAAACTTTAGACACATATATCAGTACATTAAGATTATTAGACCACTACTATGGAGTTTTACCTTCTATTTAAATGACTCTTATGTCAACATCAATAAATGTATCTTCCTAATCCATTTAGATATTCTAAAACATAACCAGTCATCTGATTGCAAAATATATTACAAATAGCAAATAAGCCAAGTACTATGGGAAAAAATTTTTGTCTTAAAATATTTTTTTAACATGTCTCCCATTCAAACACACTCTAGAACTAGGCCATTTGCAAGTATTTATGTGTTTATTGACCATACAAAGAAGGGATTGTGTGTTCACTCCATACTAAAAGGCAGTTTACAGGCAATGACTACACAGTGTATAAGCAGAGAACTTCAGCAACAGCAAATGGGCAATTAAGTTGAATACAACCTCAAAATCGTAGCAATTAAAACTCCCAGAGAGGAATGTGGGAAGTTATCCAAGCTACTAATCATTTATAACTTTTTTTACATTATTTAAGGGAATCCAGGTACAGAACATCAAGTTTATGTTATACTATCAAGCATTTATTATATTATCAAGCTTTTGTTATTATACTTTCAAGCAATTAGAAAGAAAACTGAAAATGCTAAAGCAATCTGCAATAGTACTAAATTCTTAGAAGAATCAGAATTAGTGTAGGATCCTCTCAGTAACTTAGGAGGTCCTTCTGAGCCTCAGAGAAGGTTCCTATATTAAGAAACAGAGAGAAATTTTTGGTGTTATATTAGAATAATGTTCACGACTCTGGTTCATTTCACATCATCAGAACAAAATAATTCTATTAAAGAGATGATGCCACAGTTGAGCTTTCAGCCAAGAGCCGACTATCAAAGCAATAAAATAAACCCATAACATTAGCTGTACCAGGCTCAGAGACAAAGGTATAGTGATCAAAACTGACAGAAGGGCATTTGAAACAAAAAATCATTAAGACCTCATTTAGGTGAGTTTTTAAAGAGCTGATTGTGGAAGACTTTAACAGGACAATAAACTTTAGGTGTTCATACATCTTCCCCCTCTTCAAGTCTCATCAGCTACTCTTTTTCAATCAAGTATTAGCCTTATCCTTAAGTTTCATCCTGAACTTTACTTCCCATTTATCTTTACTTTAAAAGCTCAAAACCTCCAGTGTTTCTAACTACCATATAGATGATTAATATATTTCAATCCTTGACATAAATCTCTCCCAATCCATTGACTGAACTACAAAGTTTCAACCTTTCGTTTCACTGGCCTACATTCACCTCCATGCTTACATTCAATTTCTTGAATTCGATTGATCACAGATCCTAAAAAAAAATGGACTTCCTTGTTCCTATACCATCCATGTCTCAATTCTGCTAGAGTGGGATATCCTTATCAAATCAATTATTTCGACTGGAATTGGGATTAGAGTCTAGAGAGTTTCTAACACACAGTAACAATGTTGTTTTCCCAGTAAAAATTTCAATAATAATTACATACCTATATATTTCATAATTATATATCTATATCTGTGATGGTTAAGTTCATGTGTCAACTTGGCTAAATTATGGTGTCCAGCTGTTTCGTCAGGCAGGCACTGGCCTGATAGTTACTGTGAGGGTATTTCATGGATTTAAATCTTTAGTCAGTTGATTGTATCTATGGCTGATTCTATCTACAATCAACACAGGAGATTTCCTTTAGCAGTGAGAAAAGTTTCATCCAATCAGTTGAAGGCCTTAAAGGGAGAACTGAGGATTTCAGCAATCAGAAAGAATAATTTCTATCTCTACTTCAGCCAGCTAACTTCTCCTGGAGAATTCACTGAAACTTTCATCAGAGTCCCCAATTTTGGGCCTTCCCTATGCAATTAGGACTTGCCAATCCCTTTGGTCCTGTGAGCCAATTCCTATAATAAATCTCATTTTATGCGTATATGTCTCCTGTTGGTTCTATTTCCATGGAAAACCATGACTAATAAAATATCTATACAGAAAGATATACACAATCATATAAACATACATGATTATCTATCACTATTAGCATCTGAGTAACTCATACTTAAAATCAAAAGCTTTATTTTCCAATCACTAGCAAAGATTTTTAAACAGCCTTCTTCTACCTCCACCATCCAGTGCTACATATACTGAGCACAAAGCAAATCAAACAAAGCAGACATGTTGCCAGTGGAACAGCTGACACTTTCACCCAACCACTGGGAACTCCAGATCATAATATGATTATTACCAATTGTGAGTATCTTAAAGCAAATCAACTTTAATTAATTAGTTAATTGAGTTCTATCAACCTGTAGTTATACACACACTTATTTACAGTATACAAAAAAAAACTAAAATAACCTTACTTTTCCTCTCCACTAAAGTAGAATCTTTGCTTTCTTTAAAATGATTTATATTTGATCACTATATCTTTCGTGATTAATTTTTTCCAATGCTTATCAATTCAATTATTTCTATCTACCTTTGATCCTTACATAAATATTTGAATATGGGTATCTGTGTATTTGGTGCATACTACTGCAAAAGGATATCATTTTATGTACTTTTACTAAAGTTATTCTATTGGATAAAATAAGCTAAATAGATAATGTACGTAATAGGGCTCTATGCTGGGAAATGTATTTGTATATATATCTGTAAATGTGTGTTTACATATACACATGTAATGATAGCATTTTGCAAATCTTCTTCCCTTCCTCTCTCCACAAAGCTGCATACCATTACGAATTTCATAGACTCCCTAAAGGCTATCCATTACCCACCTCCTCAACACAAACACACATGGGTTACAAATCCCTAATTCATCTGCTTAGGCTCCCTATGTTACGGACCTGGAAATGTAGAAACATTTTCTATCAAAGAAAATATCTATGAACATAACACAATAAATTCTTTCAGCAAATATTTATTGAACACCAAAAAGCACCTATCATCAACATCCACAAACATGAAGATCAACATTAATGCTGACAGCAACAAATCTGAGAAGATCAACTCTTCAGTCTCTGAGTGGCAGTTTTTCCTCCTCCTTTCCCAAGATTAAACTGCAGGCAATTTTCATCTGGCCAGTGACAGATACTCTTCATCAACAAAGGAAGGAGGATTAAGCAAGACTGACATATAAAGCTGAGAATCCATACTGGGATTGCAAGAATGACAGACTAGGTCAACGAATCATGTTCCTATATCAGAGATGCTATAGGGAGAAAAATACAACAAAAATCACTGATTGTATGGAAGCCACATGGTCTCTTCTATTCAGGGTTAGCAGTCTGGAAATTACTTATAAGCTATTTTTTAAAAAATAACCCCAAGGGTCTAACAAAAGCCCCTACCCTTTTTGCAAATAGGAAAGGGAGGGAGGAAGATGAGGGAAGCTGGATTCACACAGGCCTACTAACCAATCTTCAACCCCACCTCCACCCCAAGCCAATGAAGGGTTCTTCATCTGTGTGCCACCTGACAACCTGATGGCAACATTTTCCCTGCAATGAATATGCAGAAGTCCATAATACATACTGGCAGCCTAAAGTATGCAGAACACCATCGTAAGTGCAAATACGAGAACAGGGCAGTGAAGAGAAGGTTGAGTGAAATGAAAATACTGACAGGGTCCCTTTACTTAAGAACGTTAGAATATAATGGACAAAAAAAAAAAAAAAGAGAGACAGATATGAGTTTTAACTTGGCAGAGTGAGCTAACACAAAAGACACATCGTTCCTCTATTTCTCAACTGAAATTAGATGTCTAAATTAAGAGAAGAGAAGGGGAAAATATTTCCAGAAAAAAATGAATTTTCATTATGCTGTATCTCCTTGGGAAGCACCAATTATGCTGATGACAGAACACAACCCTTTATTTTACAGCAGATCTAGTTTGGCTTATTTCTTATCTTAAGAAACTAAGTTGACAAAAGTCACTTATCAATAGTAGTAATCTATGTCCTGAGATAATTCACTACCTAAATGATGTTTCAAGTGATTTAAAATAATTAAAAACACCAATGAGAACAAAGAGACTCCAAAAATAGCAAACCACCATTTAGAAAACCTTACTTTGCTAATAAAATTTTGGCCTCTCCCCAAAGCATATAAACATTTTAATTATTTGTTCAACCACTCAATATGGAAAGAAACTTATTAGAGAAAAACTGAATAGTAATAAAACAGAAACAAAAAATATCACTGTGCTTCCAAAACATATTCCAAGCAAACATATACAACAAATACTTTGCATAGCAAAGAGGACAAGAATGAAACAGGCATTCCTGGTTCTTGCATTTTCAGGGTTTTTGTTCTTCCCCACCTCTGAATTTTCCATTGCCTTAATATGAATCTCAGAATCAAAATCAAAAGACAACTTTTTTTAACATATAATTTCATGCTCCCCACCCCCACCCTCGCTTAGCTGTCAAGTATCTGACCTCGTTGATAATTTCACTTCCTGAGAATCAAAAAGCTGGGAATTTAAGCTTCCTAGAGTGCTAATTGCGGCCCTGCTCCACTGCTAATCAAAAAATTGGATGCTTTGCATGAAAATGCTTCTCTAATTAATTCTCAGTCATAAATCGCCGTGGTTTTAATAACCCCTCCTTGATTGGATAGCCTTTGATGAGACAGTACAGCTAATCTGCTAAACTAGAAAAAATACACGCCGAAGAAATGATAAGCGGGTTTATGAGGTATGAACTAGATGATTGAATTAATACTGTCAAACCAAAAAAGAGGGTCTCCTATTCAGGCCTTTGAGGCCTCAGCCTGCACCCCAGTAAAATAAACCATGAAACAAGGAATCATGAACAAAGACAATGTCAAAGAGGTCATACATCAAAAGTCAAATCTTTTCACCGTCGTTCCATAAAACAGCCATTCCTATCATTTTTTTTTAAAGAGGATTCCCTTGACTTTTTTTTCTTGAAACTGGTGAACAGCAATGTCCACTTGTCACATTGTCTATTTGAATAAGACAAGGTTTTTGCTTTCCCCTCTTCCCTCTGCTTCTGACTGGCAATATATTATCATACATATCTCCAAGAGGTGCTGAACTGAATTTTCATTATCCAAAACGTCAAGATTCGTTTTTGTCATCACAGAACACAGCTGGTCTACACCACCAGCCCTTGATTAATTCAAATGGAACAAGGCACCTACACATAACTTCATTGTCTCCAGACTAGGCTTTGTATTCTGCAACTTTTAATTTACAGCTTATCAGTTTAAGATACCATTTGCTGCCTTGGAGGTACTCAGAAAAATATACAGAGTCTTAATTAGCAGTCTAAGGTTACTAATAAAGCAACAATAGGGAAAGTTTAACTTTAGACCAGGATTTATTCAGGACTAGCCCACTGCTATTTAATAATAATATACAAACTTTCAGAAGATGCTGGAATTAGATAGATACAAAATAATAAGTATTTTTAGTAAGCACTATTTTTAACATACAAATGAATTTAATGTCACTTTCCAGTTGACTTATAAAATAGCAAAGTCAAATTTTCTCTACACTTAAAAACTTCATGGCGGTGGGTAAAAAAAAAAAAAAAAAAAAATTATTCCAAAAGAAATCACGTAGAGTAACAGGTCTGGAGTAATAATTACAACAAGAAAATAAGGATTTGAGGTTGGTTCTAATCTGGATATAGAACTGCCAAATCTGCATCCATATGATTTAAAATGTACAAACCGAGCGAGCGAGAGGCGGGGCAAGATGGCAGACTGGTGAGCTGTAAGTTTTAGTTACTCCTCCAGGAAAGTAGGCAGAAAGCCAGAAACTGCGTGGACTGGACACCACAGAGCAATCTGTCTTTGGGCATACTTCATACAACACTCATGAAAACGTCGAACTGCTGAGATCAGCGAAATCTGTAAGGTTTTGCGGCCAGGGGACCCGCGCCCCTCCCTGCCAGACTCGGTCCCATGGGAGGAGGGGCTGCCGGCTCCGGGAAGGAGAAGGGAGAACTGCAGTGGCAGCCCTTATCGGAAACTCATTCTACTGATCCATACTCCAACCATAGATAGACTGAGACCAGACACCAGAGAATCTGAGAGCTGCCAGCCCAGCAGAGAGGAGACAGGCATAGAAAAAAAAAAACAACACGAAAAACTCCAAAATAAAAGCAGAGGATTTTTGGAGTTCTGGTGAACACAGAAAGGGGAAGGGCGGAGCTCCGGCCTTGAGGACCATATGCAAATCCCGAAGAAAAGCTGATCTCTCTGCCCTGTGGACCTTTCCTTAATGGCCCTGGTTGCTTGGTCTATTAGCATTTCAATAACCCATTAGATCTCTGAGGAGGGCCTTTTTTTTTTTTTTTTTTTTTTTAATCCTTTTTTCTTTTTCTAAAACAATTACTCTAAGAAGCCCAATACAGAAAGCTTCAAAGAATTGCAATTTGGGCACGTCAAGTCAAGAGCAGAACTAAGAGAGCTCTGAGACAAAAGGCAATAATCCAGTGGCTGAGAAAATTCACTAAACACCACAACTTCCCAAGAAAAGGGGGGTGTCCTCTCACAGCCACCATCCTGGTGGACAGGAAACACTCCTGCCCATCGCCAGCCCCATAGCCCAGAGCTGCCCCAGACAACCCAGTGTGACGGAAGTGCTTCAAATAACAGGCACACACCACAAAACTGGGCGTGGACATTAGCCTTCCCTGCAACCTCAGCTGATTGTCCCAGAGTTGGGAAGGTGGAGCAGTGTGAATTAACAAAGCCCCATTCAGCCATCATTTCAGCAGACTGGGAGCCTCCCTACACAGCCCAGCAGCCCAGAACTGCCCTGGGGGGATGGCACTCACCTGTGACATAGCACAGTCATCCCTCAACAGAGGACCAGAGGGTGCACGGCCTGGAAGAGGGACCCACTTGCAAGTCTCAGGAGCCATACGCCATTACCAAGGACTTGTGGGTCAGTGGTAGAGACAAACTGTGGCAGGACTGAAATGAAGGATTAGACTATTGCAGCGGCTTTAAAACTCCAGGATCACTAGGGAAATTTTATTGTTACAGCCACCACCCCTCCCTGACTGCCCAGAAACACGCCCCATATACAGGGCGGGCAACACCAACTACACACGCAAGCTTGGTACACCAATTGGGCCCCACAAGACTCACTCCTCCACTCAACAAAAAGGCTAAGCAGGGGAGAACTGGCTTGTGGAGAACAGGTGGCTCATGGACGCCACCTGCTGGTTAGTTAGAGAAAGTGTACTCCACGAAGCTGTAGATCTGATAAATTAGAGATAAGGACTTCAATTGGTCTACAAACCCTAAAAGAACCCTATCAAGTTCAGCAAATGCCACGAGGCCAAAAACAACAGAAAATTATGAAGCATATGAAAAAACCAGACGATATGCATAACCCAAGCACAAGCACCCAAATCAAAAGACCAGAAGAGACACAGCACTTAGAGCAGCTACTCAAAGAACTAAAGATGAACAATGAGACCATAGTACGGGATATAAAGGAAATCAAGAAGACTCTAGAAGAGCATAAAGAAGACATTGCAAGACTAAATAAAAAAATGGATGATCTTATGGAAATTAAAGAAACTGTTGACCAAATTAAAAAGATTCTGGACACTCATAGTACAAGACTAGAGGAAGTTGAACAACGAATCAGTGACCTGGAAGATGACAGAATGGAAAATGAAAGCATAAAAGAAAGAATGGGGAAAAAAATTGAAAAAATCAAAATGGACCTCAGGGATATGATAGATAATATGAAACGTCCGAATATAAGACTCATTGGTGTCCCAGAAGGGGAAGAAAAGGGTAAAGGTCTAGGAAGAGTATTCAAAGAAATTGTTGGGGAAAACTTCCCAAATCTTCTAAACAACATAAATACACAAATCATAAATGCTCAGCGAACTCCAAATAGAATAAATCCAAATAAACCCACTCCGAGACATATACTGATCACACTGTCAAACACAGAAGAGAAGGAGCAAGTTCTGAAAGCAGCAAGAGAAAAGCAATTCACCACATACAAAGGAAACAGCATAAGACTAAGTAGTGACTACTCAGCAGCCACCATGGAGGCGAGAAGGCAGTAGCACGATACATTTAAAATTCTGAGTGAGAAAAATTTCCAGCCAAGAATACTTTACCCAGCAAAGCTCTCCTTCAAATTTGAGGGAGAGCTTAAATTTTTCACAGACAAACAAATGCTGAGAGAATCTGCTAACAAGAGACCTGCCCTACTGGAGATACTAAAGGGAGCCCTACAGACAGAGAAACAAAGACAGGACAGAGAGACTTGGAGAAAGGTTCAGTACTAAAGAGATTCGGTATGGGTACAATAAAGGATATTAATAGAGAGAGGGAAAAATATGGCAAACATAAACCAAGGATAAGATGGCCGATTCAAGAAATGCCTTCACGGTTATAACGTTGAATGTAAATGGATTAAACTCCCCAATTAAAAGATATAGATTCGCAGAATGGATCAAAAAAAATGAACCATCAATATGTTGCATACAAGAGACTCATCTTAGACACAGGGACACAAAGAAACTGAAAGTGAAAGGATGGAAAAAAATATTTCATGCAAGCTACAGCCAAAAGAAAGCAGGTGTAGCAATATTAATCTCAGATAAAATAGACTTCAAATGCAGGGATGTTTTGAGAGACAAAGAAGGCCACTACATACTAATAAAAGGGGCAATTCAACAAGAAGAAATAACAATCGTAAATGTCTATGCACCCAATCAAGGTGCCACAAAATACATGAGAGAAACACTGGCAAAACTAAAGGAAGCAATTGATGTTTCCACAATAATTGTGGGAGACTTCAACACATCACTCTCTCCTATAGATAGATCAACCAGACAGAAGACCAATAAGGAAATTGAAAACCTAAACAATCTGATAAATGAATTAGATTTAACAGACATATACAGGACATTACATCCCAAATCACCAGGATACACATACTTTTCTAGTGCTCACGGAACTTTCTCCAGAATAGATCATATGCTGGGACATAAAACAAGCCGCAATAAATTTAAAAAGATTGAAATTATTCAAAGCACATTCTCTGACCACAATGGAATACAATTAGAAGTCAATAACCATCAGAGACTTAGAAAATTCACAAATACCTGGAGGTTAAACAACACACTCCTAAACAATCAGTGGGTTAAAGAAGAAATAGCAAGAGAAATTGCTAAATATATAGAGACGAATGAAAATGAGAACACAACATACCAAAACCTATGGGATGCAGCAAAAGCAGTGCTAAGGGGGAAATTTATAGCACTAAACGCATATATTAAAAAGGAAGAAAGAGCCAAAATCAAAGAACTAATGGATCAACTGAAGAAGCTAGAAAATGGACAGCAAACCAATCCTAAACCAAGTACAAGAAAAGAAATAACAAGGATTAAAGCAGAAATAAATGACATAGAGAACAAAAAAACAATAGAGAGGATAAATATCACCAAAAGTTGGTTCTTTGAGAAGATCAACAAGATTGACAAGCCCCTAGCTAGACTGACAAAATCAAAAAGACAGAAGACCCATATAAACAAAATAATGAATGAAAAAGGTGACATAACTGCACATCCTGAAGAAATTAAAAAAATTATAAGAGGATATTATGAACAACTGTATGGCAACAAACTGGATAATGTAGAAGAAATGGACAATTTCCTGGAAACATATGAACAACCTAGACTGACCGGAGAAGAAATAGAAGACCTCAACCAACCCATCACAAGCAAAGAGATCCAATCAGTCATCAAAAATCTTCCCACAAATAAATGCCCAGGGCCAGATGGCTTCACAGGGGAATTCTACCAAACTTTCCAGAAAGAACTGACACCAATCTTACTCAAACTCTTTCAAAACATTGAAAAAAATGGAACACTACCTAACTCATTTTATGAAGCTAACATCAATCTAATACCAAAACCAGGCAAAGATGCTACAAAAAAGGAAAACTACCGGCCAATCTCCCTAATGAATATAGATGCAAAAATCCTCAACAAAATACTTGCAAATCGAATCCAAAGACACATTAAAAAAATCATACACCATGACCAAGTGGGGTTCATTCCAGGCATGCAAGGATGGTTCAACATAAGAAAAACAATCAATGTATTACAACACATTAAAAACTCGAAAGGGAAAAATCAATTGATCATCTCAATAGATGCTGAAAAAGCATTTGACAAATTCCAACATCCCTTTTTGATAAAAACACTTCAAAAGGTAGGAATTGAAGGAAACTTCCTCAACATGATAAAGAGCATATATGAAAAACCCACAGCCAGCATAGCACTCAATGGTGAGAGACTGAAAGCCTTCCCTCTAAGATCAGGAACAAGACAAGGATGCCCGCTGTCACCACTGTTATTCAACATTGTGCTGGAAGTGCTAGCCAGGGCAATCCGGCAAGACAAAGAAATAAAAGGCATCCAAATTGGAAAAGAAGAAATAAAACTGTCATTGTTTGCAGGTGATATGATCTTATATCTAGAAAACCCTGAGAAATCAACGATACAGCTACTAGAGTTAATAAACAAATTTAGCAAAGTAGCGGGATACAAGATTAATGCACATAAGTCAGTAATGTTTCTATATGCTAGAAATGAACAAACTGAAGAGACACTCAAGAAAAAGATACCATTTTCAATAGCAACTAAAAAAATCAAGTACCTAGGAATAAACTTAACCAAAGATGTAAAAGACCTATACAAAGAAAACTACATAACTCTACTAAAAGAAATAGAAGGGGACCTTAAAAGATGGAAAAATATTCCATGTTCATGGATAGGAAGGCTAAATGTCATTAAGATGTCAATTCTATCCAAACTCATCTACAGATTCAATGCAATCCCAATCAAAATTCCAACAACCTGCTTTGCAGACTTGGAAAAGCTAGTTATCAAATTTATTTGGAAAGGGAAGATGCCTCGAATTGCTAAAGACACTCTAAAAAAGAAAAACGAAGTGGGAGGACTTATACTCCCTGACTTTGAAGCTTATTATAAAGCCACAGTTGCCAAAACAGCATGGTACTGGCACAAAGATAGACATATAGATCTATGGAATCGAATTGAGAATTCACAGATAGACCCTCAGATCTATGGCCGACTGATCTTTGATAAGGCCCCCAAAGTCACTGAACTGAGCCATAATGGTCTTTTCAACAAATGGGGCTGGGAGAGTTGGATATCCATATCCAAAAGAATGAAAGAGGACCCCTACCTCACCCCGTACACAAAAATTAACTCAAAATGGACCAAAGATCTCAATATAAAAGAAAGTACCATAAAACTCCTAGAAGATAATGTAGGAAAACATCTTCAAGACCTTGTATTAGGCGGCCACTTCCTAGACTTTACACCCAAAGCACAAGCAACAAAAGAGAAAATAGATAAATGGGAACTCCTCAAGCTTAGAAGTTTCTGCACCTCAAAGGAATTTCTCAAAAAGGTAAAGAGGCAGCCAACTCAATGGGAAAAAATTTTTGGAAACCATGTATCTGACAAAAGACTGATATCTTGCATATACAAAGAAATCCTACAACTCAATGACAATAGTACAGACAGCCCAATTATAAAATGGGCAAAAGATATGAAAAGACAGTTCTCTGAAGAGGAAATACAAATGGCCAAGATACACATGAAAAAATGTTCAGCTTCACTAGCTATTAGAGAGATGCAAATTAAGACCACAATGAGATACCATCTAACACCGGTTAGAATGGCTGCCATCAAACAAACAGGAAACTACAAATGCTGGAGGGGATGTGGAGAAATTGGAACTCTTATTCATTGTTGGTGGGACTGTATAATGGTTCAGCCACTCTGGAAGTCAGTCTGGCAGTACCTTAGAAAACTAGATATAGAGTTACCATTCGATCCAGCGATTGCACTTCTCGGTATATACCCGGAAGATCGGAAAGCAGTGACACGAACAGATATCTGCACGCCAATGTTCATAGCAGCATTATTCACAATTGCCAAGAGATGGAAACAACCCAAATGTCCTTCAACAGATGAGTGGATAAATAAAATGTGGTATATACACACGATGGAATACTACGCGGCAGTAAGAAGGAACGATCTCGTCAAACATATGACAACATGGATGAACCTTGAGGACATAATGCTGAGCGAAATAAGCCAGGCACAGAAAGAGAAATATTATATGCTACCACTAATGTGAACTTTGAAAAATGTAAAACAAATGGTTTATAATGTAGAATGTAGGGGAACTAGCAGTAGAGAGCAATTAAGGAAGGGGGAACAATAATCCAAGAAGAACAGATAAGCTATTTAACGTTCTGGGGATGCCCAGAAATGACTATGGTCTGTTAATTTCTGATGGATATAGTAGGAACAAGTTCACAGAAATGTTGCTATATTATGTAACTTTCTTGGGGTAAAGTAGGAACATGTTGGAAGTTAAGCAGTTATCTTAGGTTAGTTGTCTTTTTCTTACTCCCTTGTTATGGTCTCTTTGAAATGTTCTTTTATTGTATGTTTGTTTTCTTTTTAACTTTTTTTTTCATACAGTTGATTTAAAAAAGAAGGGAAAGTTAAAAAAAAAAAAAAAAAAAGATGTAGTGCCCCCTTGAGGAGCCTGTGGAGAATGCAGGGGTATTCGCCTACCCCACCTCCATGGTTGCTAACATGACCACAGACATAGGGGACTGGTTGTTTGATGGGTTGAGCCCTCTACCATAAGTTTTACCCTTGGGAAGACGGTTGCTGCAAAGGAGAGGCTAGGCCTCCCTATATTTGTGCCTAAGAGTCTCCTCCTGAATGCCTCTTTGTTGCTCAGATGTGGCCCTCTCTCTCTGGCTAAGCCAACTTGAAAGGTGAAATCACTGCCCTCCCCCCTACGTGGGATCAGACACTCAGGGGAGTGAATCTCCCTGGCAACGTGGAATATGACTCCCGGGGAGGAATGTAGACCCGGCATCGTGGGACGGAGAACATCTTCTTGACCAAAAGGGGGATGTGAAAGGAAATGAAATAAGCTTCAGTGGCAGAGAAATTCCAAAACGAGCCGAGAGGTCACTCTGGTGGGCACTCTTACACACAATTTAGACAACCCTTTTTAGGTTCTAAAGAATTGGGGTACCTGGTGGTGGATACCTGAAACTATCAAACCACAACCCAGAACCCATGAATCTCGAAGACAGTTGTATAAAAATGTAGCTTATGAGGGGTGACAATGGGATTGGGAAAGCCATAAGGACCACACTCCACTTTGTCTAGTTTATGGATGGATGAGTAGAAAAATAGGGGAAGGAAACAAACAGACAAAGGTACCCAGTGTTCTTTTTTACTTCAATTGCTCTTTTTCACTCTAATTATTATTCTTGTTATTTTTGTGTGTGTGCTAATGAAGGTGTCAGGGATTGATTTAGGTGATGAATGTACAACTATCTAATGGTACTGTAAACAATCGAAAGTACGATTTGTTTTGTATGACTGCGTGGTATGTGAATATATCTCAATAAAATGATGATTAAAAAAAATAAATATAAAAATAAAATGTACAAGCCGTCACAATGAGACACCACTACATACCCATTAGAATATCGGAAATTTGAAAGACTGATAACACCAAGTGTTGGCATACACTGCTGGTGGGAATATAAAATGATACACTCACTTTAGAAAGCTATTTGGCAGTTTCTTAAAAGTTAAACATATAGCTACTATATAACCAGGTCATTCCACTCCTTCATGGTCCTAAGTGAAGTGAAAATATGTCTCATGCAGACTAGCACACAAATGTTCATAGCACCATTATTACAAAAACCAAAAGCTAGAAACAACCTAAATGTCCATTAACAGCCGGCACTGTAATAAAACACAGTATATCCATACAATGGACTACTACTCAGCAATACAAAGCAAAAAACTACTGATAGATGCAATACTCTGGATAAATGCAAAAATTATTAGGTCAAATGAAAGAAACCAGTCACAAAATTATATATTGCATGATTCCATTTATATAAAAATCTAGAAATGATAAACTAATCCATTATGATAGAAAGCATTTCAGTGGTTACCTGGGGCTATGGGTAAAAGGAGAAACAGACTACAAGAAAACGTTTGGGAAATGAAATGTTTTGTATTTTGATTGTGACATTGTTTTCACAGGTTTATACAGTTATCAAAATTCATCAAACTGTTTACTTTAAATGTATGTGGTTTATTGTATATAAATTATATCTAAGTGGGATAGAAAAATGCAGAAGCCATTTCTAATGCAAGTTATTTTGCAAACCCTATACGAAAATACTCTATTATAAAACAACTCTGTCAGTTATGAGTTGTGTGACTTTGGTCAAGTTACCTAACCTTTATGAGCACTAGTTTTCTCAGCCATAAAAAGAAGATGATAATAAGGCCTACTTGACAGAATAATTATGAGCCTTAAATGATAATTATGTAAGTACTCAAAAAAATGCCATCTCAATAACCTCACCCTATTCTCTCAAATATTATTAGTTTGCCTTACTTTTCTTCTTGATATAATTTAATCTGTGATATATTTGTCTATCTCCCCAAGCATTAGTAACCTATTGGAAAAGCTCTAAACTTGGAGAAAAAAGACATGAGCCTCTGGCTAATGTTTAATAATAAACATTTTTTTTTCAACTTCCTTTTCATTTGTAAAAAAACTGAATCTTTATTGACTTCTTACTATATATGCCAGATACTGTACTAGGTGTAAGGTAAACTCAACTGACATGGTCCATGCCTGAATGAAACTTAAAATTAATGATAAACAAACTTGTGGACTGAATCACCTCTTAATCTTAGTCCATGTTCCTGTCTGTGAGTGTGAACCAATTGTAAACAGTATCTTTGATATGTTAAGGAGAGGCAGGGTGTGGACCAATTTGTGAATAGGATCTTTGAAAGTCCTATTTAGGTATGGTTAACTGAATCAAGGTGGGCCTTAATCCTATTACTGGAGGCTTATGAAGAGAACCTGAAAGTCACAAAAGTCAGAAAGGAGAGGATATTGCTATGTGACAGGAGGCAGAGATACAGGCCAAGGAACCCCAAAGATTGCTAACAGCACCAAAACACTACAGACTCCAGGAGAAAGCAAGCCTTGCTGAAATCATCTTGATTTTGCACTTTTTCTAGTCACAAAACCATAAGCCAGTTAATTCCTGTCATTAAGCCAACCCATTCTATGGTATTTGTCATAGCAGCCTGAAAAACTAAGACACATTTTATAACGAACAACAAAAACTGAATAATTAATTGCAGAGAAGAAAGATAACCTAGTCTGACAGATAAAAAAATCTGTCCCCAAGGAAGTATTGGTTAAGGGGATAAAAGAGGATACCACATGTAAAAATTTTTTATAATAGTGATTGATGCATGGTAAGTAACTTAATAGTTAATATATAGAATTCTTAGAAAGCAAAGAACTACCTTAAAGATAACTAGTTATTAAGGAGAAGACAGGGCCAGCCAATTCCAGATACAGAGAGAAGCATTTAAGGAGACTTCAAGACCGGAATAAGCATGGCATGTTCTGAGAAGTCCAGTATGACTCAGGTGAGAAAAGAGGCGAAGAAAAGGCTATGGGTGAGAGGTGGCCAAATCATGCAGACATTTTTTAGGCCTTAGAACCTTATCAGAATCTTATAAGGATGTGGGGTTTAGTACAGAAGGACAAAAAAATCACTAAATACTTTTAAATAACATTGGTTCCAGTATAAATAATGGTTTGGAGAAACTAGAGAATAGAGGCAGGAACAGCCAAGCATGATGGCAACCAGAACCAGGGTGGAGGCAAGGGTCACTTAAAAAAAGACAAAGTGGACAGGTTTGTAAGATTAGGAGGCAGCTTTAGCAGGATCTCAGAATAGCTTAAATGTGTTAAATGAGGAAGGAATGGCTTCTAGGTTTAGCATCTGGCTAATCAACACAGCCATTTAATGAAATCAGCTACGCTGAAAGAAGAACAGGTTTAGGGGTAGTGAGACAAGGGAAGATGGTGAGTTTGTTTTGGAAATGTTCAGTGTCAGATGTCTATAAGAAAATAACAGAATGGATTCTGCTTCCCTCAGAAGGGTTATCACGCCAATGATGCTTTCTGCTGTACATATAAATCATAAAGATTTAAAAATATATTTCATACTATCAAAGTCCACAGTAACACAGAAAACTTTTCAGACCCCCATTCTTTCTCCTAGCCCCCTCAGCTTCCAAATTAAACAAGTCATGGAGAATGAGAGGGGCAGGAAGTAACTGTAAGACTGACGGTAGAGAAAATTTGGGGTAGGAGACCAGAATAAAAGAAAAGAAAAAAGTTGTTCTTTTCCTCCCTTACAGTAAGAAAAGTAGTCTAACAACTTACATCCATTAGTCTGAGGGAATACACGGGAGTCCCAAAGGAAGAATCACAAAATATCAACGTAGCTGCTTAGAACAACACAAATCTATTATCTCACAGTTTCCATGGGTCAACAGTCTAGGCACAGGTTAGCTTGGTAATCTGCTAAGGGTGTCAGCAGGCTGAAACCAAAGTGTCAACTTGGGGTTCCAACCTTATCTAAGACTTGGGTCCTCTTCCTTACTCATTCAGGTTTTTGGCAGAATTCAGTTCCTTGTGATTATAGGACTGAAGTCCTGATTTCTTGCTGGCTGTTGGCCAGGGGTCACTTTAGCTCCTGTACACCACCTTCAGGTCTTTTTCACATGCCCTCCCTCTCCTTTTACAAGGCTTACTTACTTCAAGGCTAGCCGGAGAGCATCTGCTGCTGCTTTTTGTCTCTTATAAGGGCTCACCTGATTAGGTCAGGCACACTCAGGATAATCTCCCATTTGATTACCTCAAAGTCAAAAGATTGAGAACTTTAATCACATCTGCAAAATCCCTTCACTTTTGCCATGTGATATAATTATCGTAGTGACACTCCATCATATATACAGGTTCTGCCCACACACAAGGGTGGGGAATTATGCAAGGGCATGGGTTGCTGGGGAGTCATCCTAGAATTCTATATACCACAAGTGTGAACATTATTGAGATAAATGTAATAAAGCTATGAATTCAAAATAGAAATGATCAAAAAATGGCAAAATAAAAAAAGGAGATATCTTTATCTTCTACCTCAAAAGCTCTGACAAATTAGCAGGTGATTTCTGGCAAGAAAGGCCATCCAAGATTCCTACATAGAAAATGTATATACAAAATCAGGACTTCCTTTCGGAAGAATACAAGATCACTTGACTATGACAAGGTGTACTGTAAATCAATGAATTGGGATAGAATCTGTAAAGTACATGACCACATCCAGAAACTCCCACCAGACTGGGGAACAGGGAGGAAAACGGAAGAAGTAGGGAGAGCATAGGGGTTCTTTTAAAAAAAATAAACAAGGTAGACTAAACACCCACGATAATGGTTAAAATTTAACCAGTCCGACCAAAAAAAAAAAAAAAAATCACATGTTGGCAAGGATGTGGAGCAACTGAAACTCTCATAAATCTCTCAATTTCTGTATTTAAAAAATGATATTAGTATCTTCTAAAGCTAAATATATGCCTATCTCATGATCCAATAATTCCACTCCTAGGTATAAGCCCAAGATAAATCTGGTGTGTGGGTGTGGTTCTGGGTGGGTGTGGGTGTGGGTGTGTGTATGATTCTATTTATATAGAATTAAAGAACAGGCAAAACTAAGTGATAGCATTAGAAATCAGAATAGTGGTTACCTTAGGAGATGGTAATGACTGAGAAAGGACACGAGGAAACTTTCTGGGTGGTGTTTATATGGATGGATATATATGTAAAAATTAATTTAGCTATACATTTAAGTACAGTTTACACATTTTACTGTAGGTATACTCTACCTCAATAAAAAGCAAAATACAATAAAATGTAAAAATAACAATAAAGAAAATAAAGTAGAAAAAGAAGGAACGGAAAGGATTCAGTCCACATGGAGCTAAAAGTTATATCAGAGATGCAATTTTTCTTTATATAATGCATATTATTACTTTTAAAGGTATTTGAAGTGGCTACAAATTTTCAAAGTGTAAAATGCAACCATTATGGTTAAAAACTAAAAAGAAACCATCTAAAATGGACAAAAGGAGAAGTTTTCTAAAATGAGCTAATTAATTCCCTTGAGCCTATTTGCCTAAAAATGTTCTGAAAGTGAAGGTAAGAAGAGGGCCATATTGATTATGATTTGGGAATAACAAAGGATTTCAATATCTTAGGATAAATTAGGCCAAATTCTGCATCCATTCTGAGCAAACTGACAGTTACAGAGTTAATTAGAGTAAATAGTTTAGCACTGATTGGAGTCAACTGCTCAATTTAGATGCTAAAGTTTCCTGTGGCAAAAGATCAACTCTTTAAAAAGTTTAAGAAATGATTCATGAGATATTTAAGAGGAGATAGAATTACCAGTTCCTAATAAGAAAGAGATCCCTAGAATCTAGAAGGGGTAGACCACTGTAAATGAGCGAAGTGATTTTTCCCATCAACAGTCCTGCTTCTATTAGGCCTCTTTCAGCAACTAGGCTGTAAGGAATGATGTCCATAAACAACCCATAATTACCTCTCGAGCCAAGTCATACCTTCCCATTTGGATTTGTTGTAATTTTTGTCTTTTCAACTTTTTTTCAGTCATTACATCTTGATTTTTGTTTTTGAAAATGTATATTGTTTTCAAAAGATAATTTCAACTTATTTCCATTTATGATACTAATTTCATATTTCTGCTATATCTAGGATGTTTTAGGCTGAGAGTTGTTAGCAAACCAAGAATTGGACTATAACTTTTTTATTTTTTGTTTTCATAAGTAAATTCAGGTACAACTGAAAACAAGAGGAAAACAGAACATCAGTGTACATAAATATCAGCAAATGCTCAGACCTAAAGGAGTTAATTTAAAAATAGAAGGAATCACCCTTTCCATTTTAACCTCTTTTTTTTTTTTTTGCCATATTCTGATCATTCTAAGTAATTTATGTGATAAAATCGAGTTAGTGACACTGAAGATCAACAGAATCTGAAGTAAAATGGCCAACTTGCCATACTGCCACGGAAGAGCAGATCACTAAAGAGTCACTACATGCTGCCCCCTTGATTAAAGATATATGTGAATCCCATGTAGACTATTACAGTGGACACTACTTCAAGTTCACTGTAAGTAGACTTGGGATGATCACTGAATTGAACAAATTTTCTCAACACTCTAAAAGGACTTTTATCAAAGAAGAAAACAGAGAAAAAGGAAAAAGGAAAAAAATAAACTGACACACAGAGGAGTTAGTAATTTGCTTAAAGTCACACAGCTAGCAATTATGATTCCAGAAAGCACACTCTTAACTGCTACACAGTCCTCACTCTGCTCTCTAGGAACACAGAGAGAGCAAGTGGCTGAATTACAGAACACAGAACTTGAAATATGAATGTGGTTCTTAGAAATCATTTCACTTCCTCCTTTTACAGTTGAGGAAACTGGTCAAGTTACTTGCACAAAATCACAGACCAAGTTATTAAGAACAATAGATATCAGCTCAATTTTAATAATAACTGTGATGGTTAATTCCATGCGGCAACTTGTCTAGGTTATGGTGCCGGGTTTTCTGATCTAGCAAGCACTGACCTGATTGTTACTGTGAGGGAATTTCATAGATGGAATTAAATCATTAGTCAGTTGATTGAATCTATGGCTGATTACACCTATAATCAACAAAGGAAACTGCCTTCAGCAATGAGAGAAATCTCCTCATCCAATCAGTTGGAGGCCTAAAGCAAGAAATGAGGATTTCAGCTGTCAGAAAGAAGAATTTCTATCTCTACTTCAGTTGGCCTGCTTCTCCTGGGGAATTCATTGTCACCTTCATTGGCGCTTCCAACTGCAGCTTCTCCTGAGGAATTCAACTTCACCTTCAGCGAGTTTCCAACTTGTATCCTGCCCTACAGAATTTGGACTTGCCAATCCCCAAGGTGATATGAGCCAAATCCTATAATAAATGTATGTATCTAGCCACCCCCCCTCTATGTATGGGTATACATCTTTATATCTTTATGGTTCTTTGTTTTTTTTTCTGAAGAACCCTGACTAATACAATCATAAAAAAATGCAGGGTACCTCTAAGAATAAAAATTAAAGAATTCTTAACCTTCAGAGACCAAAGTGGGTACTAAAATTAATAAATCAAACAAAGTCTAAAAAGGAGAAGGTAGTATATTCGCTTTAAAAATAAAAAGAGGAGGGAGGGGAAAAACCCCAACTCCAAAATCTAGACTTAGGAAAGGGAATGTGATGAGTTATCAAAAACTGCCAAATGTCTTAAACATGAGGGTGGAGATAATAGAATGCATGGAGGGATGGGTGGGTCAGCACAGAACTAAAAATGAAACATGCAAATACATGTTAAAAATAAGCTGTCTTCACCCCTATTTAATCCTCCATAAAAACTACTCCTTTTCTTATATTCTTATCTTAAAAACCCACATCATCATTCTCCCAAGTATCAAAGACTGTAGAACTAGGAATCAGCCTAAATGCCTATCTCTTGCTCAAATCCCACACAGAATGAGTCATCATGTCCAACTGATTCTACCTTGAAGTTAGCTTTTGGACTGGTTTCTACCTCTTGATCACCACTGTTTTAACCCTTCTTAAAAGCTGGCATAAACTTCTATGACCTCTTACCTGAAATTACAACACAATTGGCCTCCTTGTCTCCAATTTCAATTTATCCACACAGCCTCCAGAATGCTTTTTCAAATGCAGAACTGATTATGACATTCTTTTCCTTTAAACCCTTAGAGGGTTCCATATCACCCCTAGGACAAAACCCAAACCTTCTTGCCATGGTATGTCATGTCTTTTGATATCCACCTACTGTATCCTCTGTCAAGGTCCAATCTTCCCCACGCACTCTATGCTTCAACCACAACAAAATACCTATAATTCCATGAAGCTTTAACACGTGTGTGTGTGCGCGCGCGCACGTGTGTGTGTTACCTCTTCTTCCTACTTTGAGTGAATGCCAACCCTGGTCAGGTTGGTTAACTCATCTTTCCATTTCAGTGTAAGGAGGAACCTTTCTACATCCTCTTTGACTCCTGGAAATGTTAAGTATTTTCTCCTCCATGGTCCACAAAGTACTTGTAACATTTATTAAAATTGTACCTGTTGGCCTGTCTTCTCTTGCATGGTACCTAGAACTCCTCCATATGTGGGAGATATTTCAGGAGCAAGGTCTAGAATACAGTAGGTCAAGAAATGTTGACTATAAATTGCCACCTCCAAGGTGTCAATTGATACTTATAACAAACCCAAGAAACAGCAGGCTAAGTTTGCTAACTTCATTATACAGATGAGTTATCTAGGGCTAAGAAAGGTAAAGTGACTTACCTGGTAAAAGCAAGATGAGTAGTAGGTGTTCCTTCCACTAAACCATGATGTTCTCTAAACTACTCAAAACAAAACAGAGCTGCAACAATGTTCTACATATGAACATCACTAACCAACTGAACAGAGATATGTAAATTAGTTAACTGGTACTGAAATCAGACATTAATATGCAAACAAACAGGGACTTATTGGAGCTAAGTGGGCATGAATATGCAAATGAACTGGCTGCAATTCAGTAGATGTCATCACAATTCTAGGGATGAACATCCTATATTATGACTATTACAATATTCATGTAGCATTCATACATACTATCATATATTACTATAATATGGGCTTTTCAAGTTTAAAATTGTGGTGAAGCCAAAAGTAACTTGCTGCATATTTTTATCCATACTACAATTATAAGCTAGAAATCAGATGTGGCACAAAGAATTCTGCACTCTTCCAGATATAACCAAGCTGCCATCACCACTTGCAGTCCAAGCTGAACATTCTATTTCTAACCCAAGGCACTTTAGAAATAGGTTAGACTGGTCATTTTTTGATCTGGACCCTGCCAAACTCTCCAGTCTCATCTACCATGAGTCTGATATGACATAATGCAAAAGATGCATGTAAAACAAAGTTATTTTTCCTATAGGAATTTCAGTAATAAAGTTGCATAGCACGAACACATGAACAACATTCAGAAAATCCAGTATATGATTACATTTAGCTTTTGATCAAGTATAATAATGACCTTTGTTTCCCTATCATCACTAGTAAATTATTGGCTTCTTACTAATTTTTAATCCTTTACTTTTTTACAATGACCAATGGCCAAAGCCATTCACAATAGCTTTGATGTCCCTTCTATCACCTCTGGTTCCAGAAAGTAAGAAATTGTTATCAGTAGAGGTCTGTATATATAAATTGTGTTGCTTATTTAATTGAAAAAGTTATATCCAATTCATGTTATAATAATGCATATATGATAAAAGCCTATATCACACTTTCATACATTTATCCACACTGAGCCCATTATTTGATATCTCACTCCTTAATCTGGAAAGCTTCTCTTCATCCTTTTTAACCTAGATTGAACCTCAAATACTTACGGAGGTCTCCCTGGATATATACATATATACATATATCTCCATATATACAACTGCAACATAGCACACACTATGATCACTTGTTTGCATGCTCAGTTAATTAGTTAGGATATAAGTAGGAATGGAAGTAGCAGAGAATCAATCTGTTAGTGACTTAAGCCAGAGTTTATTCCTCTCTCATACAGAAGTCTGGGATGTTATTATGGCTCTGATCCAGGAAGTCAACAGAGATGTGGCACTCCACAGTATCAGAAACCCAATCTCGTTCTATGTTGTTGATCTACCACCCCTATGATGCTGCCTCACCTATATGATCTAAAATGCCTTACGACCATATTTCATTCATATTGTGTGTATGTGCATGTGTTTGCATGCATTTTCTGGGCTGAAGAGAAAGAGAGCATCCTTCTTCCCTTTAAAAGCATGACTGAAGTTATACATGTTACTTCTACTCACATTTTACTGGCCAGAATTTAATTACATATTCATGGATGGCTGCAATGAAGGCTTGGAAATGTTTACATTTTGAGTGGCCATGTGCTCCACAAAAAATCAGGGGCTCTATTAATATAGAAGAAAAGGGGAACAATGTTGGGGGACAAATGCCAGTCTCTGTGATACAGTTATGGTCCCTATCTTTTCCTTTGCATTTCAAAGGCAAAACTTGGTTCTCTTCATTATTGTATCCTGAGGGCCGACTGAAGTGCCCAGCATAATAAGTAAACATATAATAAATCTTTACAGAATCAATAACAAACAGAAAGTACTACAAAATACACTATGTGATAGAAGTGTATACTGTTACTACAGTTTCCTACTTCTGGTGCTTTCTAAAGTTTCTAATTGAATTATAATGTACAAAGAGAAAAATGCACAGATATTAAATATGAAGGCCTTAATGCATTTTTAAAAGATGAAAATATCCATGTAACCTGCAATATTTTGTATTTTTAAAACACAGATACATTATGTTTAATTTAATAGCATTCCCTCTTCTCATATCTATGAGAATGAACGAATAAGTGAAAAGAGCAGATATTTTAAAAATAAGGTCACACATCATCATCTGGTCCTGAGTGGTGGCCAAGGATCTTTTCTCAAGAGTGGGGTTCTTGGGCTTTATCTAATGTGTTTTGTGATTGCTGTGTGGTACTCTCAAGATCCAGTTTCAGGTGACTTCCAGGCTCTTTTCCTTACCATTCAAATACCAATAGTTTGTCCACTGGGTAAATAGGATATTCCATGACTTAGAGTCCTTCATACAATAACCCTATTTTATATAAATTAAATCCACAGAGAACATTTTAAAATAAAGTAAATTTCCATTTGACATAGATGAAGGCTAAGAGATGGTACACTCAATAACAATCTTGGCATAAGAATATTTTTAGTTCCTAAATGATTTGAAATAACAATGCATTAGTGTATTCATCACCTGAAGAAAGTATATTTATTACCTAGTACTTCTTAGGAACAAATAAATAAGAACTTTTTAAAATCTCTATTATAATTTATTTTCAAAATAAATTTTACATAAAGAAGCTAAGATTGTTCTTTTAAAAAAGCAATAATATAAATACACAGAAAAAAGAGGAATCAATTTTTGTACACTATTTTAGTGCGTAAAACAGAAGAGATAACATCAAAGGTTAAGGTGATTTTGAAATAATTACATGCAAATTTTAGGGAAAAATGTACTTTTTTCATGTTCCCTGCACATTGTTACACAGTTATTAACTAAGTCATTCAGTAAAATTTAAAAGGACACAAAGAATTTTTTAATCAAATTTCAAGGTATAAAGCTTTACAAGCACTTCTTATATTTAAGATTGTGGAACATACATGTGGTAGGACTGAAAAATTGCTGTACTAAACAATGTGCCTCACTTCTGCCAAAAAGCCCCTGAAAATGTGCACATAAATCAAATCCTGCTTTAAATGTTCTATTATAGAACAGCTTGCTGTTTAAGAGACTCCTATTATAAATCCTTTGTAAAAAGGATAATCAACTCCTGGTTAATCTATTTCAAATATTGCTTACCTTAAGGCAAGCCACTTCCAAACAGATTAATTACATATGATGTTGTTAAGTGTTCATAACCCCAGTCACCGACAACCCATTAGAGAGAGAAAAACTCAGAAAATTCAGGTCAGGTCAGTAGTAAGAGACAGTTTTCTCTGATGCTATTACTTCTGTATTTGCTATATAAAGCAAGTCAGTTTCTCTTAGAGAATTCAATTCTCAAGTGATTGGTGCTTTACAGAATAGTTTAATGTCAGGACTATAGAAATGCCACTCATTAAACTAATGAGAATGGAAATAGCACTCTAAAGGTAATATTACTGAGTACAAACAGAAGTACTTAGTTGCCCCAAGATAGTAAATAAACTTTAATAAAAACAGAGTATCTATTTGTACTTGAACCTATGAAAATTAATGTATTCTACCCATTCTTGAGTTTTATTATCCTTAAAAATAAGTGAAGTCAATTCCTAAGGACTAAACAGTAAGTTCTGCTTATTAAAACTTCCACTAGAGTAAGCCAAGCATTAGCTAGGCACTGGAAGAGACCAATGAGTAAGGTCTGCATTTTGGGTGGAGAGAAGGGTAGAAAATAAATAAGTTAACAAATAAACAATATAGGTACATATTATGAAAAGCATTATGTGAAAACATGCTGTGATAAAGAACTATAGGATGAGGTGGGGAAGAGACCAGGAAACAATATGGTATTTGGGCAGAAGATACAGATATGGGTGTCATCTACACTAGGTAAAGGTTGGTCTGCTGAGATCATCCATGGAGAGCCTATAGAGTGAGCACAGAAGGGAGCCCAGGACCAAGCCATGAGACACCAGTGGGTGCTTAAGAACACTCAGAAGGAACATGAGAAGGAGAAAACGAAAAGAGGTTGCTAAAAGATCAAGAGGGATGAATGCAAAGAGTGAACATCGAATAAGGCAAGATGGAGGCCATTGGTGATCTTGACAAGAACCAATTCAGTGGAACACTAACACTAGAATGAATTGAAGAGAAAATGGAAGATAAAGAAGTGGAGGCAGTGATAAAATTTTAAAAGGACAAGTTTAATTTAAATCAATTATAGCTGTTTTAATTTTTCAAGTTTTAATATCTACCTTTACAGTCACAATATTCCCACTAAGGTAGTCGGGGCTGATAACAGCTCTATCTTTCATATAAGAAAAATTGATTAATCTAACAACTTATTTTGGTCATGGGTGGCCGTATTCTGTTTTTTCTTCTTTTTATTAACTCTCTTGAGATAATGTGCTCATCAATTACAATTACACATTAAACGTGAGAAGCTATATTCAAGCTAAATGTTCATTTAAACTAGTATCTTTTTTTCCTACTACACTACAGTCTAAGCAGTACAGTGAAGCAGTAGAGAGGTTCAAAATAACAGGAAGTCTATGATTAACATAGATACATACACAAGTTGGATTTCCACCTGTTTTCTTACATATTTGGAAATGGTACCCCCACCTCCTCAACCCAATTGCCAACTGAGGACCACATAATGAACCATCTGTTGATAATACCAAAGAAATTTCATTTTTTAATTCTTTCTTTTCCCTTGTGTTGTTAGGTTGGGTAACATTTTTAATTGCATGATAAATTGAAAACGTTGGCAGGAACACAGCATTTGTAAAATTTGAGCTTTTTCTGTGTCACGGTAATGGTTCTTCTAGTAAATTTCTTTGCTGCTTCCCTGCAACAGAAGGAAAAGTTGACCCTATGAACCAAACCACTGGGAAGTGATGCCTGTAGCTATGTGGCATTAACAAAAGAGACAAAAATCTTCTACTAGTCTCCCATGATTTGACTAATCTCTCACTGTACTACTCAATGGGACCTTTTCAAGGCTAAACCTGAAATGCAGATCATACTGTGATCCTTGGACCAAATTAATAGAATAACTGAAGTGGACAGTCATTTATAATGCAAAATAGGTGTGATTTCCCCCTTTCTTCCTACTGAAATGTTAAAGGCATTCATCAGAAAAATTTCTGCTCCTGAATGAAACACCATCAAACTTTTACAAAAACTGGTCAGCTGATCAATCTAATCTCTCACCAAGCATGTCATGTGTCAACTTAGTTAAATTACTTTTTAATAATTATAAACATGGTGTCTACTAACTAATTTTTTTTCCTTGTAACCAGAGATAATCCTTCTATTTTGTGAACACTGGTAAATGCAACAGAATGTTGCTTGAAAGGTCCATATTTCAACTAACGTTCTGAAAGTTGGGAAAGTTTCCACTTAGATCACAGTGATCCCTCAATTAACCAACCTCAGAGAATAAAATTCCTTTGTAACTCCATTGAATTTTAAAATGTTTTTTCAATTACATACAGTAGTGTTATCCTGAGCCAGACAGCTCATGGGCAACATTTCTATTTAATAAACTTAGGTATAACAGCAGAGAACAAAAATACATCTACGCTTCACCTTAAATTTGAAAACTAATATAAAACTATGAAGCTGATGATGTCTGTCAGTGGCCCCACCATCTTCTTTGGGAGTCCTCCTTACCTCTCAAAAGTGATTTATTGTACTTTAGACCACAACTGTCCTTATTCATTCTGTCACTGAGTCAACCAATATTTAGTGAACAGTGACTGCACTAAGCACAAGAAATACAAACAGTATTTCCCTCATGGAGATTACAGTTGGCAGACTCAAACAAGTCAGCACTGATTCACAATATAACGAAAGTGCTCAAAAAGTCAACAATAAAGATGTGGCAAGAGCACACACAGCAGGGGCCACAACCCCAGAGTGTGTATGTTTGTGCTAGGTTGGGGGAGAGGAGTGGATAGCAGGGAAGACTCATCAAAATAAGTGACAACTAAATTTATCTTTGTGGAGAAGGAGAAATGCCCTACCATTTACTGTGTTAAGCACTTTCTAAATGCTATTCATATACAACAACCTCACGGGGTAGATACTGTTATCTTTATACCTGTTTAGACATAAGGAAACAGAGACATGGAGGTTGTATAACATGCCCAAGGTTACAAAGCTAGTAAATGGGGAGCCTGATTTTAAATGCAGGCATTCTGGCCCCAGAACCCTCTACAGTTCATTGCTATGCTGTACTGTTTTCTCAAGAGATCATGGACCACTGTGGGCAAATGAAAATCGTTCTGCATAGCTTGAGCACAGAATGTTCACTATCCTTACTTATTCTTCAACAAAAAGAAGATAGAATCTAGTATTAATCATTTACCCTCGCTGACTAATTATGATTGACATTTGAGTAAATGACAGGTTACACTGCTGTCCCAGTAATTACTTGGTCTACATTTTCATCTCTAAGTGCTAAATGAAAGGCTTTGTCCCCATTAAAGGAATTTCATATATTTGAATCCAGGTGGAGAGAAAGTATGAGGTAAATTAAAACTATTCGTTAAGCCAACCCTGAAGAGAAATTAGAATTAGGACACTAAGAGTTTCAAAGATACCTCTACCTGTAGATAAGTTTCTACTCCCCTAAGTGTCTGCTCAAGTATGATCCCAAGTCCTACAAGAATGTGTGTTCTGTTACCACTCTTTCCTTCCAAGTATTACAGCTCATTGTTCTCTCCTGAAAGGCAGCTGCCTGCTAAAGCTTGAGTCGCCCTCTCCTCTTCCACTCCTTGCCTAAACATAGACTGGGTCACTCTTTCATTTGTTCCAATTCTAATAACTCTCTATACTTCAAGACTACAAAATGCGTATTTCGTGTTTTCTAGAACACTTCACTATTGAAGAAAATGTTGGTACCTCTGTGGCAGCTTGTATATATTATGACTCCAGGAAAAGCCATATTCTTTAATCCAATTTTGTGGATTAGGTTGTTTCCATGGAGATGTGACTCACCCAACTGTAGGTGATAATTTTGATTAGATTATTTCCATGGAAGTGTGGCCCTGCTCATTCAGCGTGGGTCTTGATTAGTTTACTGGAGTAGTTTGAAAAGAGCCACACAGACCCAGACACTTATTGACCTTGACACTTAGAAGTGCTTGGAGATGCAGCAGAAGGACATTTAGCTAAGAGATGAAGCCCAGAGTTTGCCCTGGGATATGTTAAGACAGGACCCCCAAGTGCTTAAAGAGAAACATCCTAGGAGAAAGAACCAAGAATGCGCTGCAGCTGAGAGAGACATTCTGGAGACGGCCATTGAAAGCATACTTCTGCTGACACATTGGAGATGCTAGCACACAGTTTGCTCTGGAGAATCTAGGAGAGGACAAAACACCCCAAGAGCAACATTTTGGAGATCGCCATTTTGGAAACACAACCTGGAAGCAAAGGAAGAAGACACCAACCATGTGCCTTCCCAGCCAACAGAGGTGTTCCAGATGCCATTGGCCATTCTTCAGTGAAGTTACCTGTGCTGGTTTGGATGTATTATGTCCCCCGAAATGCCATTATCTTTGATGTAGTCTTGTATGGGCAGGAAGTGTATTGGTGTTGATTGGGTTGGAGACTTTTAATTGGATGTTTCCATGGAGATGTGATCACTCAACTGTGGGTGAGATCTTTCATTGAATAATTTCCATGGAGGTATGGATCCGCTCATTCAGCGTGGGCCTTGATTCGTTTACTGGAGCTCAATATAAGCTCAGACAGAAGAAGCGAGCTTGCTACAGCCAAGAGGGACACTTTGCAGAAGGCACAGGAGCTGAGATGGGAGATGCAGATGAGAGACAATTTGAAGATGGCTGTTGATAGCAGACTCTTGCTCCAGAGAAGCTAAGAGAGGACAAAAGCCCCAAGAGCAAGAGAGTGACACTTTGAGGGGGAGCTGCGGCTAAAGAGGAATGTCCTGGGAGAAAGCCATTTTGAAACCAGAACTTTGGAGCAGACGCCAGCCACATGCCTTCCCAGCTAACAGAGGTTTTCCAGACACCACTGGCCATTCTCCAGTGAGGGTACCCAATTGTTGATGTGTTACCTTGGACACTTTATGGCCTTAAGACGGTAACTTTGCAACCAAATAAACCCCCTTTATAAAAGCCAATCCATTTCTGGTGTTTAGCATCCTGGCAGCATTAGCAAACTAGAACAGTACCCTATTGCTGATGCCTTAGTTTGGACACTTTTATGGCCTTAGGACTGTAAATTTGTGACTTAATAAATCCTCTTTCTACAAGTCAATCCCTTTCTGGTATTTTTCATAACAGAAGCATTAACAAACCAGAACAACCTTAAACCCCCTTTTTCCTAATATCCTAGAACACATTCCTGTGCTTTTACTTCCAGTAACTACATATATGAGTTATGGAACTACTACTGTGATATAAATATGAGAGATCATAGCAGGATTGTTGGAAAAATCTATGGGCATTTAGATTAATAATGAAGGTGAAGGTAGGAATGACAAGGCAATGATCTTTAAACCCAGAAAAGATGACTGGTTACTTCACAGTGTTTTGATATACAACTATGGTGAGTCTTAAAAAATAAATATTTACTTGTGTAGGCTGATCACTGTAAAACATACTAAGTGTCCCCACAACATCAAAGACATTAAACTGTTCTACCCATCCTTCATGGAAAAAACCCAGAGTTCTAAAATAATTTAAACCATCACTTGCTTCTCTCAACAACTCCAGCAACTAACCATTTACTTAGTTGTTACCCTTTCCTGGTATTGCTACTAATGTTCTCATATATGTATGCATTACTTTTATAACTGGACATTAAGGCTATATCTTATATTTCTATGCATCCCAATTTTGCCCCTTCCAATGTGTAGGATAATGTCTTGCACTTAGCAGACCCTCAACAAATCTTTCCTAATGGATTACATTTACCATGATTAGCATTCTTTCTGTCAGAAAAGAAAATGTTATTGCTCTGATTTTCTTTTTTATAAGAGCACATAATTTATTTCCTATGTATTTTCTTTTGCAGATTATAACTCTTTAGTAACCACATCTGTGTATCAAATATTTTGTATATCAAAGTTATATTGATTAGACCATACCATTTACAGGCATCCTCATCCATTTAAATAATGACAAAAGCTGCATTTGCTCTCTTCTAAATCTCAGGTACCTCTACCATATTTCAGAAGGCATAAAAAATAATAATTCAAAGTAACAATGACAGTCACAGAAGACTGGTGTTCTTCTAGACTGAGACTGGACTCATGGCTGCTATCATTTACCGAGAACAGTCTGACTCCATCTGTTTTTGCTTTGAGCTCCCACTTGAGTGGTGGCAGGTCTACAAATCCTGAGGCCATAATAAAGGTTTTAGCTACTTGGCCAAAGAAGCTGAAAAATTTATAGAAGAAGCCAATTATCAAGTCCTTAAATTTTTATTATCTTGAAAGGATCCTGTGAATACAGAACACAAACTCATATGCTATAAAATCTTAGATCTTCCTCCAGAAAACTAATTTTTCCTGAGAAGTTCAATCACCCACCTTGAAGTTCTCCGCTCCGACTATAGAGCTCCCTTCTCTGTTCTCGCAAATATGCACTCATACTGATGGCATGTGAGGACGATTCGAACCTGTAATGAAACACCAGGTAAAAGAAATGGTTAGGCAGCAACCAAAGAGGTGGTGTCCAGCTATGTATTCCAAAAGTATTCCACTCTAGTCTCTGTGACACTTCCTGATGTTCCACAGCCAAGACAGCCTGGCTATCGTACAGCAGGGCCAGAGTTAGCTGCCACTGGCCTTAATTTATGAACAATATCCCTGATTAATGCTCCTCTACAACTGTACTTGGAACTTTTGCCTATTCTCCATTTCAACTGGTACAACTCTGACCTGTCCCAACTTTCTTTTGTCTCCAGACTACCATTATTTTTTGCCAAGATCCCTATACACACAGCAGCAGGACCATCCTATAAAGTCATTCTAATTATGTTACTATCTAGCTGAAAAGTCATCAGTGACTGTCAGCTGCCACCACAGAAATACTGGCTCCTCAGAGAAGAACTTACGTCTTTGCCCTAAAAACAAACTATATATATAGTTTCTAAACGACTAGTAGTATTTTGAATTGCCACTCATCACATAAAATACTCAAAAATATTTGAGTACTCTAAAAAATACTCAGCTACAAAATATTTGTTCACACCAACCCAGGAACTGTTTTGGAGGTCAGAAACATGGAGGAATAGGCTCATGATGAAGAACAGGTTACTAAAAGCTGAAAAAGTCAATACAAAAAGGGAAAAACAAAAAGTTGCAAGTGAAAAAAAAATAGGTAAAATTATGACTACATCAAACAGTAAATCCTTTGATGTGCTAAGAAATTCCATTTCAAATCTGAGATTTTCAAAGGCAGGGTATCAGGCTGACAGAAAGAGCAATCTTTCTAAGAATTACTGCCACTAAGGGTAAACAGCAATATAATAAAAGAACAGTGATAATGGGATAGGTTTCTGGCAACAAAGAATGAGCACCATCGTTTTCTTAATTATGGTCTCTTTATCTATTCCTCGATGAGGAAGATGAATACTATGACAAATGTCAGACTGAGGGAAATACTTGGGTTACTTGGTCTTCTCTCTGCACCCTGTCAAGAACTAAGCCAGAAGAAAGGCAAAGTGTGCAGTACTTCAAAAGTGCCACCTATCAGTCAAGTCAGACAAGAAACCACAAACCTCCAAAATACATGCTGACAGCTACTGACCAGAGATGGCAAGGGGAAAGAAAATAAACCCTTGAGCAAAGAATAGCGGCACACATTGTACAATAACTGAGAACTTAAATACATTTAACCCGAGCTAGGGGCAATTAAAGAAGGGTAATAAAGTCCTTCACAGACATGATAGAAACAGATTACAGTTTACCCAAATCTTAGTACTTTAGGACCTAATATATTTTTGTTATTCAGGAATCCTGTTCATGTTGGCAATAAATCATAGACTGATATAATTTTACAGTAAAAGAGGCATTAGAGATTATTCCGTCTCACTTCCTTGTTTCATAGACAAAGGTACTGAGGCCCATCAAGACAAGAGACTTGCCTTGGTTTACATGGCTCAGTAATGGTCAAACCCAGACTAGAAGCAGGCAAATCAGTAATAATGGCTTAATTCTGTATAGATATTATTAATATATGTAGGTGACAGTAATATTTATTATCACCCAAAAATGATAAATGTATGACAATTATCTAACTTAGTTCATTTCCAACAATTTATACCTTTCCAATACAATTTCAGAATAGATTGGCCAAATGTCAGAAAATGTATATGAGGTATGATGGTTGTAAGTTAGGGGCAATGCTTGAGGGCATGAAATCTAAAATCCCTTAAACTTACTTTCTGCAATATACTTAGATTTAGAACATCAGGTTGAAGAAGAAAAGCAAAGGCCAGGTTTTTAGGCAGCATCTGAAGCAGCCTTAGTGGCCTCCACCAGTCATCTCTTCTTTCCACTATCTTTCACCCTTGCTGGCTGTGCTGGTTTGAATCTGTTATATACCCCAGAAAAGACTATATTCTTTTAATCCATTCTTGTGGGGATAGAACTATTGTGGGTGGACCTTTTGGTTAGGCTATTTCAAGTGAGATGTGACCTAGCCCATTCCAGGTCTTAATCCCCTCCTGGAATCCTTTATGAAAGGATAAAAGACAGATGAAACTGAGAGCTCAGAGAAGCTGAAAGAGAAAGAAATGCCCCAGGAGAAGTAAGAAGGACCCACAGAAACTGAGAGAGCCATTTTGAAACCAGGGCCCAGAGACAGGGGCCAGCAGATGTTGCCATGTGCCTTCCCATGTAACAGAGGAACCCCGGATGCCAGCAGCCTTTCCTCACAGAAGGTATCCTCTTATTGAGCCTTAATTTGGATATTTTCATGGCTTTAGAATTGTTATTTGTAACCTAATAAATCCCCATTGAAAAAGCCAACCCATTTTTTGTACATTGCATTCTAGCAGCTTTAGCAAACCAAAACACTAGCATAGCCTCAATTTTGTCTGGGCTTTTTGCTTCCTTCCTCCCTCTTCGACTCAGCCACATGCTCAGGAAAAATGGCTCCCTCTCTAGCACCAGAGCTGACCCCTGACTATTTTAAAACAAATCACCATGGTCTGCTTCCCCTTGTCAGTGATTATGTTAAGAATAGGCATAAGACCCAATCCTAATACGTGAGGGGAACTTGCAGAGGGGTTGTGTGACTGGGAGAAAAATTTTTTTCATTAATAAAAAAAGATTTACAGGAAGACACATGCCCTATTTCCTTGGCTTCACCATCTTTATTGTACTAGAACTGATGCAAAAACCTTGTGTTCACATGGGGAAACATCATCAATATGTTGAGGATGCAAAGGCAGAGAGACAGCAAAAGGGTGAGTGCTTAATGCTACAGGATTGTTGAATTAAAAGGAAACTTCCACATGCATCCTTATTGTGTGAGATAACTTTTCTATGGCTTAATCTATTTATATGGGGTTTTATGTTACTTGCAGCCTAAAGCATTTAACCATATTGCATCTAACCTCTGGATAAAACCTTAAAAAAAGGAATACAGTCAATATACAGAATGGATTTCATTCTAGGGCAAGACAAATGAACTGTTGAACCTTTACTTAATGATTAAACACACCATGAATTCAAGATAAAAACAAATCTCAAAAATGAATCAGTACAGGACCACTCCACGCCTCCCTCAAACCCAGTCCCCATGCCAGGCCTGGCTGCTTGAAGCATAGCCAGACTTTCCGAGAGTTCAGTCCTTGCCTCTGTTGTAGCCCAGACAGCAACTGAGATACAGTTGCCTTCAGCCACTAGTCTGTGCTTTCAGTGAATAGGATGCATGGATCTTCAAAGATGTAGCTCCAGCACTGAGCTCAGTGCCTGACACACGGGGAAACAAATGGGAAATCATTGTAGGGGAGACTGCTGAAAGCAAAGTGACAATAAATGGTGTGATCTTGCTGGGTTTCCAGCTCTTTAGTCCTCTTCCTTCCTCCAGTTTTTTCAACCTAATAGCCATCCAACAAATTGTTTCTCCTTCTGTTAGCCAAAGTCAGTTTCCACCATCTGCAACCCGGACTGACAAAAATCTAAATGTCTAGTTGGAGGGGAAGACTTAAATAACATCAGTAACCCGGACTATTATACAGCCATTAAAAAGAATAATGCAGCTCTGTGTGTATTGACAAGGAAAAATCTCCAAGACACAGTTATAAGGACAATAGGTGCAATATATATATATATATATATATATATATATATATATATATATATCACCATTTATCTAAAAATTAAAACAAAATTATGTATTTCTCTTTCAAAAGTGAATCAATAAAAGGTACTGGAGCTTCAGATATTCAAAATGAAAAAATTCAAAATACTGAGATGATACTTCTGTAACCACTTTACATGTGTAGATTTACAGATATAACTTTTTAAAAATCTATTAATCCTTCAAAAGAATACATATGTCTGGAGTTAGACAGCCAAGACTTAAATCTTCCTTCTACCACTTGCTAGCCAGGTGACCTAACATAAACTACTTAACTTCTCTTCTCTCTCACCTTTCTTTTATGTGTTAAAGACGATTAATAATGGGACCCATGCATGTAAGGTTCTTATAATTAGTCAATGAAACAATCCATGAAAAGGGCTTAACACCTTGGCTAGCACTTAGTAAAGTCTCAGTAATTAAATAGCTGTTACTGCTGCTGCTGAAATTTGGTACAATCTAAATCAAATTGTGTTTAAATGAGATTATTTTGAGACACTCATCAAGTGCAATGCCTGGAACATAGTAAGCACTGAATCAATGGTAGCTGTTATCATTATTATTAATATTATTAACTGTTAGCTGTTACCAAAAGACGTACACTTTGGGCACATGGCCTGGTGGTGTTAACTAAAACAGTAATTAGAAAAGAATTTCCAGATTGTTCCTTTGTTAAATATCTAACCACATATAACCCCATACTACTTAGCTAGGAAAATTTGTATAACTTCATTAACAAGTACTGTTTCTTAGCACTTGGGGAGTTTTCAATGGCTGAAATACTTCATTTCCCTTCATTTCTTATAAAAAAAAAACAGAAACAAATTCTAGAAATTTTACTGAAGTTTTAGACAGTTCAGTACCATAATCCAAAATAGATACTTCTCCTTACAGAAAGCAATAGTATATAGAACTCAATATACACACTTCCTATAAATTATTTCAAGTCAACTTTATCTGAAAGTAATTGCTCTCAATACTTTCTCAATCACTACCTGGGATCTGAAAGTTCCTGACACTCGTCATCATATCAGTAGAGAGATACTTACTTGAAAAGAGAGTTTTTTGGTCTCTGAGGTTTCTTCTTGGCAAAAAAAGCTGCAAACTCTCGTCCAGTGCTGGCATAACTTAGTTGAGCTGATGGTTCAGAAGCCGTACGGGTATTTTTCATATCCAAGTACTCCGTCAAAAGCATCTATACAATAAGATAAGCAGTTTAACAAACACATTTATAATATGCTATTAAGAAAAACAATTTTAAAACAATGAAAATCTGATTCTAAACTTCATCCTTAACATTCAGGAGCATATTAACCTGGCTATTCATTTTGTTAGTTGAAGATCTGAGGAGACATTCATTACAGTTGGGGAGTCATCTACTTGCTACTACTCCTAAAACTGGGAATAAGGTGTGTGGGCATTTGGACATGGGTGCAAAGGGAACTATTTTATTGGGTGTCTACTATGTGCCAGGTACTGTTGAGTGAGTTATCAATATTCTCATTTAATCATAATTAAATCCTCACTATTACAGCAGCATCAGCAGCAATAGGATAATATTTACTGAGTGTTTACTATGCTCCAGGCAAGGTGTTATATCACTGAGATGTATTGTCTAAATGAATTTAAAGCACAAAATTTTATCAGGTAGATTCCCAGCTTATAGATAAGGAACTGGTAGTTTAAAGAGGAGTTACATTGTGAACCTTGGTGTACTAGTTCCAGAGCCCATGCTCTTATCCCTCATTCTAACTTAGCACAGTGGACAAGCACTCTAACAAACCAGCCATAGAGAGGTATCATAGGCCATGGTAAGCTAAGCAGTCCTGAGCTAGATAGAATTTCTAGGAGCACTACTCCTCCTGAGAGTTTCAATCCAAGAAAAGCAACTGCTTTCTTTTTGTTCAACTCCTGCCAGCAAGTCCCGCTTATAAAATCAATCAATTTGAAAACCACAGGAGTTGGGACTAGGGCTAGAATCAGCTGTTCCACTATTTCAAAGAACAATATTCTAAAAAGTGCCCACCATTGTGAAGGCAAATAGCAGATTCAAAAAAGAAATAACCATCACTCCTAAGAATATCTAACCTGAGGTTAAAGTATATCAATTCATTTACATAATCACTTACCACCTTTAAAATTTTAAGATACCCAAGTGGCATAAGTACATGTAGGCAAGCAATTCTACCCATGATGGAAGTAAAATTTTTTCAAAGACTCAGGATCCCATGTAACTATCCATTCTTGCATGTATGTATATATTCATTTATTCATTCAATGAGAGTTTAAGTATCATATTAAGTTATTATCATCAAAAAATCCTATGACACACCCTCTGTACATGTTGCTACACCATTTTAAACCAATTATGACTCGATTATACACACAGACACATTACTGAGTATTTATCAAACACCAACAATTTTAGAAACATGATCTTATTTGATCTCAAATCAAATATATGAAGTTATAATCAGCATTTGAGATTTAAAAAAAAAAAAAAAAAAAAAAAAACCTTGAGAATTAGTGGTTTAAGAAACAAGCCTAAGGTCTTGTAATTACAAAATAACAGATCAGGATTTTAACCCATTTTTAGTTGACTCCAAAGCTTATCTATCCTCTTAGCCATGACACTCTACTGCCAATAAGAGTATACAAACTGCCAATATGAATGGGCCTATAGTTGGCAGTAAACTGATTTTATTTCATTTTTATACAATAAAGACAGTACTGTGGAAGAACAAAACATGTTAACAGATTGGTCAATGTTTTTGTATTTATTTATGAGGCCACTGGAGTACAATTGGGCATGTTGATGGAATAATACAATGGCAAATACTTTCTCTGTAAATACATCACCAAATTGTCCAACAGTCAGGGAGAGTATTGAGTTGGGTCTCTAATTCAATAATAAACAACTCAACTGAGGGACTCAATTATATTGTAGATTTGGCATGGCTGCTAAAAAAAACAGATTTCCAGCATTCTGTAACGAAAAGACCTCCCTAATGGCCTCCAAATTTCAATCACAGGGTCACTGCTATGGAACAACCCAGTTCATGTGACAGTTATCTGTATTCCAGTGCTCATTCAGTTCCGTGGCAGAATGCACAGATCTTATCCTAACACTTATAGGCCCATGGTTAAGACACATACTGATTTCACAAACTCAGTTATATTTCATATATTAAGACTATGTAAATATTGCTTCATCTATTCTAATAATTCCCACTGAAAAGAATCCTAACAGGATCTTAATTAATGACTGTATTTCCTGTACCTCCCTTTCAAATAAATCAGCTCCTTAACACATAAACATACATTTACATTTTATGAGTCCCACAGTCCATCATCTTGATTCCTGAACAGTGAGACTGAAACAACCTAACACTATTTTAAAAATTAGGAACACCATTTAAAATTACTCAGAACTATCAAGTTTTCTCCGTAAGTTTACATGTGAATGAAATGTTCCTAATAAAAAATAGAAAAAGAGTTATTTTTTCAAAATAGCAGTCTAATTTCCCCATTGTATAAGGACTAAAATATTCTGAAGTAAGGAAACAAAAAGAAAAATAAGCATGGTTATTTTGAAAACGGAATGTCTGCCTACTTAATTACACTCATTATCAATGGCAATTGTACTATTAAAACCACCATTAGGATGAGCTTGTGAATAATTCCTTACTCTAGCTTTCAGAATAAAACAAACCCGAAACTTACAAGAGTGTACATGCATTTTCTGGTCCTCTATCAAAGAACTGATGAGCAAAGCCTGCTTCATTTGCCCTTTTTTTCTTTTTTTTTTTTTTTTGTTGAGTCAACAAAGAAACCCCAGTTTTAACAGCTTCTCAAAAGACATTTTATTTATTTTAAATTAAACATATATTTATTTAACACATGAAATACGCAATGTATTGTGCTGGGTATGAAAACAGGACTCAAAAATAAATCCTACCCACCATATGTTTATCTAGTAATGGAGACACACATGAATGACAGGGAGAAAGTGGTAAGCATCAAACAAAGAAACGAGCATTTTAAGAGGACAAGATTGTTCATAACTAGGAAAATAAAAAAAGGTTTCAAGATAATGTCAATGTAGAAGGACATAAATAGAATCTAAAATGTGGGAAAGGTAAAAAAAAAATGGCTGAAGGAACAAAATAAGCAAAGAAATAACACTGAGAAAATTCAGGGTATGTTTAGGAAACAGCAAATAGTTCAGGTGACATAAAAATAAAGAATGAGAGGTAAACCTGCAAGGGTTGCTCATGGATGAACTTCTAAGGACCTTTAATACAAGGCTCAGGAATTGAAATAAAATATAAATGAGGAGGCAATAAAGAGCTCTGAATAGATAAATCAAATGGTGATAAACACACTTTAAATAAATTAATCTGGCAGTGTATAAAATTATAGATTGGAAGGTAACAGGATTGGAAGACAAAACAAATGATTAAGGAAATACTATAAAGAAGAGGCAGTGGGGAGGGAATACTTACCAGACAGTCCAAGAAAAAAATAAAGAGATTTTAAACTAAAGTAGTGATGAGATTTTACAACTAAGGATAAACTTGTGAGTCAATGCAGAGAAAATGAACAAAATTTAACCACTTATTCTGTGAAGGAAAGAAGAGGAGAAATAAAAAGTGATTAAAAGATTTCACTTCTGAAGGACTGAAAAAACTGTGGTTCCATGAACAATAATCAGAATTCAGGAATAACAGGTTTAAAAGGGACAATATATATAGTTTGGAATGTACTCATGAAACATAGGGATATTCATGTACACCCTCAATACTTAATGTGAAAGAGGAAATTTCCGTAATTTAGAAATTAATTAACTTGAATTAGGACTGCTAAGTGAATGTCTATAAGCTCATTAAAAATTATCAGTATTCTCAAGGACATATATTTGTAGTACGACTCTATCCCATGGTATTTTTTTCAACAGCTTTTTGAGGTATGATTTACCTACTGTAAAATTCATCCATTGTGGTGTACTACACGATTTTTATTAAATGTATGCAATTGTGTAACCATCACTGCAATCATTTTGGAACACTTCTGTCACTTCTAAACATTTCCTTATATTAGCTGCAGGTTTTTCAGATACCATTTATCACGTTGAGAAAGTACACTTCTAATCCTAGTTTGCTAAGAGGTTTTTGTGTGGTTTTGTTTTAATCATGAATGGATCTTAGACTTTGTCAAAAAATTTTTTGTGTCTACTGAGATCATTACATGGATTTTATCCTTCATTCTATTACTATGGTATATAATATTGATTGACATTTGATAAATTACACTTGATCATGGTGTATAATACAGTTTATATTTGGTGGGTTCACTTAGCTAATTTTTGTTAAAGATTTCTGCATCTATGTTCATGAGGGTTATCACTCTGTAGTTCTCCTCTGGTATCTTTGGCTTTGGTATCAAGGTAATATTTACCTCAAAAGATGCACTGGAAGGTGTTGCCTCATTCTCTATTTTCTGAAAGAATTTGTAAAGAACTGGGATTATTTCTTTCTTAAATGTTTACTAAAGCATTTGGATGGCTTGTGTATATGTATAGGAAGGCCTTTCATTGTTAATGTCTTTATTTGTTATAGGACAACTCAGATTCTTCTATTTCTTCCTCTGTCAGTTTTGGCATTTTGTGTCTTTCTAAGAATGCATCCATTTCAATTAAGTGGTCTGGATTTTTGGCATAAAGCTATTCATAATATTCCTTTATAATTTTTTTTTAAATTTCCATAGGCTCTGTAGTGATGCCTCCTCTTTCATTTGATTTTAATACTTTTTACATCTTCTCTCTTACTAAATTGGTCACTCTAGCTAAAGATATGTCATTTTTTTATCCTTCCAATGAACCAACTTTTGTTTTCATTGATTTCTTTCTGTTGTTCTTTGGTTTCTATTTCTTTGATTTTTTTTTTTTTTTCCACTCTAATCTTTTAATTTCCTGCCTTCTGCTTGCTTTGGGCTTGATTTTTCCTTCTTTTACTAGTTCTTGAAGTGGGAACTTAAATTGTTGATTTTAAAGCTTTCTCCTTTTGCCTATAGCACATTTAGAAGTTTGTTGTTTTGTTTCCAAATATTTGGGGAGCTCCAAAATTTCTTTCTGTTGTTTGTTTAATTCTGTTGGGATTAAAAAACATGCTTTGTGTGATTTCAATCCTTTTAAATTTATTGACATTTACTTTATGATCTAGCAAGTGAGACTATTCTATGTGCACTTAAAAAGAATGTGTATTCTGATGGCATTGGGTAAAGTGTACTATATACGTCAGTTAAGTCAAGGTGGTTGATACTGTTATTCAAATCTTCTGTTTTCTGTCTAGTTCTATTAATCATTGAAAGAGGATTTTTGAAATCCCCAACTATAACTGTTGAATTTTCTACTTCTTCAACTGTCAGTTTTCCCTTCATGAATGGTCCTCTCTGACCACAATTTTTAATCTCCTTCCTCCTCCCAACAATCATATACCTCTTCTTAGTTTTTACTAAAATTCTGGACAGATTGATCTGCATATAAGAACCACTTGAGGAGCTACCTTAAAATAGAAATTCATGTGCCCCACATTAGAACTAAAGAATATGGGTAATGTAAAAATGTAGTTAAGGGTAAATGCCTTGAAATTAGAAAGACTGTGTTTGAATTCAGTGATAAAATTTACTGGTTATGTGACCTTGGCCAAATTATATAATCTCTCTAAGCTGCATTTCTTGCATCTGTGAAGTAAAGAAATTAATAGAACCTACCTCATAGAATTAATACAAGAATTAATATACATATATGGGGTTCAAAAATCAGTATTTTTTAATGCATCTCAAGAACCACAAATCTATAATATTACCTCTCTGTGCCTCAGTACTTCAGTTTTCTCATCTTAAAACAGGAATAATTACATTACCTCCCTCATAGAACTGCCATTAGGATTAAATGAGTTACTACTGTAAAGCACTCACAACACTTCCTAGAACATAATAAGCACTTTATAAATGTTTCTTAAACAAATAAAAATATATCTATATTTTCATCACCTTCTCGTTTCTCCTCTGCTTTTCTTCTTCCCCTTCTCTCTACAGGAAAGGCCTCAAACACTAAATTCAGGCTTCAACTAATATATTCTCCACAGATTCTCTAAAGCTTTTGGAATGGCTTTCTTCACCATATTTTCCATCCAAGTACTCCATTACTTAATATCCTTACTCTTGATCTTGCTCTCTTCCATTTCAGTTATTTCTATGTTTCATAAGATTCTCAAATTTCTAACATATTTTCTCCCAAGCTTCAGAGATGCACTGTCATCACCTGTAAGCATGGAACAAACATTTAAGAAGTGCTGAAACATGAGGCCAACAAACTCAGCTTGACCAAGCAAAACTTCCTAATACCACCTCTCCCCATAGTTAGGAAGGAAAGATGCAAGGGAGGAAAGAAAGATGCAAGGGAGGAAGGAAAGGAAGGCACCCTCCTTAGTTAACCTCCTCCTACCATTATCATTTTTCTGATCATCCAGGATCAAAATTTCTCACCTTGCCCGCCAAATCACCTGCCAAGTCCTATAGATTTTACACTACACACTTCATGTCCATTCCCTTTTCTAAATATTTTCTTTCTCACTGTCATCTCTCTAGATCACATCCTCACTATATTCCAATAATTATTACAACCATCTGCCAACTGGCTATCCTGCCTCACATTGCTCATGGCACTCTATCCCACAACCTGTTACCAGATTAAGCTCACTAAAGTAGAGTTCAATGACATTATTCCTCTGCTCATATCCTTCATAGTTCCCTCCTTGCCTGCAAAATAAACCTCTATCCCTCCCATTTGTATTCAGCACCTTCCAAAGCACAGCCCCAATCTATCTCTGCAGTCTTACTTCCTAACAGTTGTTTTTACCTAATTACCATTTGTTAAACTAGATTATCTCCTGTTCCATAAATAACCAAGGTTTTTTGTATGTCTGAGTTTGCTATTAACTACATCTTCCATCTATCATTCAAGGTGGACTGAGATCAAGAAGTGAATCTAAATAGAATTAATGATTTTAACTACATGTGCTCCATTCAGATATTACTGATCAGAGTCCACACACACGGAGGAGATATCAACCCCATGCATGAGGACAGAGGTAGATTCTATAGCTTTAAGGTTTTATCTTCTCATGAAGGTATTATCTCTACCTTTTTCTTCTGAAAAGGTTTTTTACAGTGGTGGTCTTTTTTACCTTTAGTCTTAGAATGACAACATCCTTATCAGAGTCATTTTAGATGAATGCCAAGCATAAATAATTTGTATTCTCACAGGGAAAAATGGCATATATATATAAATTATGTAAAAAAATGCTTCTGATTGATCAAGTTAATACATTATCATTGTATAGACATGTATTTGTTCATACTTGTACATGTACATACGTATGTATACAGAGAGAATGAACATGAATAAGCCTACCATGTGAACAAGCCATGAGGTTCTTGCCTTCTGAGAGGTTATCTTCTGTATTAACCATGATATCTTACTCTCATTAAAATCCACCCAGCAACACAGCAGTTTGTATCTCTCAAGAATTTTATCTTGTAGTTATTTGCCTTAACTCCTGTCTCTTAGCTCAGGCCATGCCTGTCAGCATCTGCTACAGTGTCTTGGACAAAGTAGGTGTTCCCTTGTAGGTTACCTAAATTGAAAGTAAGATGTTCTAAAGGGCAGCTACTTATCAATATTTCACATTTGCAGATGAGCTCCTCTGAGTATAACTACAACATCCATGGTGAAACTTCAGACTATTTGCGGTACATTAATTTACTCACATTGCAGGAATGCTATTTATTAAATTTCTGCTGCAGTGAGATAAGTACTACTCTAATGACCTGAAAGAGTTAATGCATCTTGGAAAAGACCCAAATTACTCTCTGGAGGTAGCTTATTCAATTAAGTGTCTGTGACCCAGCATTTTCAATTAGCAGTTCAGTTACTAATGGCTCCTTAATATCGGTTATCTGTAATATGTGAACATCGACACACCTATAAAAAACAATGCTTGCTTATAGTTCATTCAAAATGAGATCTTTAGGTGTAACAGATGTAGATCCAGATTCAATTAACACTGACTACTGAGTGCCAAGAACTGTGGTAAGTACCTTCCCATTTGAGGGGAACATTGTGAAGACTGGAAGAGTTTGGACAGGCTTGTCTATTTAACAAGAAATGAGCAACTACTTTTTGGCAGACACTGAGAATATGAAAATAGGGTGGTTTCTTTCTTTAAAGAGACCAAAAAAAAGATCTCAACTGAATTCACCGAAGGTTCTTCATGATTTGATTTCAGGCTCTCTAATCACATCTTACACTCTTAAGTATGAATTATCTATATGGTAAATTCAGTAAGTGTACTCACTGTTCTGCTTATATGCATTATCCTAACCTAGAATGACCTTCCCATCTGCCTAAACCCTAGCCATTGTTTTAAAAACCATCAGCTCCTATCAAATGCACAAAGCTTCTCTGACCAAGGTATCTAAAGTCATCCTTTAAATGCCTACAGGACCTACAGATTTAGCAATTAATCATACATTGCTGTATATTATTTCACTTTTCCTGTATTTATCTCTTAACTTCCTAGCATGACTTGATGAAGACACTGTGTCTAATAAATACTTCCTTGTATCACCATAAATATAACCCAGTTCAGATCATGCTGAACTATCTTACTGAACTTCTTCATGAATGAAGGAGGAATTTAATATCACTCACTTCTAGACTTCGTCAACTTTTGCATCAACGACAAGATTCTGTCTATAAAGTAAGCAAAATTCTTCTAATCCAAAGATGAAGAAACACATATATACCTTAAGCAAGACACTAAACTGATGAAAAACACCTAGCAACAGTTTGGTTAAAGAAAGGTAATCCTATTTTACCAGTTTTCTTGCCAGGAAAAAAAAAAAAAATCCAGATCTACAATGGGTCTGTGACTATTATACACTATTTCTACTCAAATGCTATATGTTAATTCAAAGCATGATATTAAACTTTTCATTTTTCTACTATACTTCAGGTTAGCCTATAATTTAAAAGACTAATCAAAGTAACTGCATTGTTGTTTTAAGGTGTAAGTATAAACACTTTAGGGTCCAAAATGGAGAACTACTTCATTGATATTTCTGGCATCAAACTTAATTCTTTCAGATCAGATTTCCTATTTAAATTTCTCCTGCAAATACTTCTTTGTTTTGTTATCGCTCTTTTATTTAAATGTAATACATGCTCATAAAAATTTCAAACAGTATAGAATTGTGTAAAGATTCAGGTACTCTTTAATAGTACTCCTATACACAATATAGTTTATGGAGTTGCCTAAGTTGACACTTTATTTCATAATTTTTCTCATCATCCCTCTAAAAGCTAATAAGCACAATATTCTGCACATATAAAATATCTAAGAAATCAATTATATCCATCAGAGTCAAATTTATCAGCAAATGAAAAAAAACTGCCTAATTGGCAGCAATAAGATCCTCTTTGTATTCAATTATTGACCTCCAATTTTCTTACACATCACAAGCACATTTCAATTTGTAAATTATACTACACATGTCTGCTCCAATAAATTTAAGTCCCCTTCCCTCCACCCCCCAAGACCCAAGGGGCAATGGCTGAACAGCTAAAATGCCTGAGTTGAGAAAATAGTTGTTTATCTGATTCATTTCTCTCCACATTTTCTACATCTTTTAATTTTAACTCTCAAAAGGACTATCACACTCAACAGAAAGATGCAATAAAATGACTCAACATGGCATTGAGGGTGAATGTTTATAAATACGACATTAGAATTACAGAGAAAACAAAAACAATGAGCCGAATTCTTACAGTTAAGAAAACTGCCACAGCTCCACCTAATTATCGTTGGCCCTAGTCTACCCTCAATAACACACATACCCTACAGCAAACCACAAGGGAAAAAAAAAAAAAAGCATGCTATTTAAATACCAACCATGTTAACTCAGAAGCAATACAGTACAATTCATGTACCTCATGTTCTCTGCTAATTGCTTAAGACATCCTGCTATGGAGAAGACAGCAACAGTAGCCAGGCCTTAGTCTTCTTTAAATGCCAGCTCTTAATAACAAACTCCAAAAAGGTCTTAATTGCATTTACCATGAGCTCATGAACTTTAAAAGTTGTTAATCAGATTTCCACGTAAATGGAATGACAATTAAAGGTTAAGTACAGGTTTCTGAAATTTCAGAAGTTGAGAATATATTGCCCTTCATGGGGGAAAAAAAAAACCATCAGCCTTGACAGGAACTAAACATCTTAATTAGACATGCAGAAGTACCATGCTTATTTTTACGTGAAGTTCCATTTTCAAATGTCAAAGTTAATCATGCACTTAACTAAAACTGTGCAATATTCACTCTGCCAGAGAGGAAAATCCTTAGTATTCTTTTCTGAGAAGACATCTGCTGGTCTCCAAAAATTTATCTGATGTACCCTCAGAACTTGATCACTGCCTATGCTTCACGAAAACCTGAGAATCACAGTGAAATGCCTTCCACAGACAGATCTTAATTGGTCTCCATCTGAGGAGTGATCTAAATCCACATGTTTCCAATCAATTCTGCTTCATATTTATGTGGCTCAGGAGACAAGGGGTGCTTCCTCCATAAATTCGCTGCACCTGTGTCCCTGGAGTGACATGTTGACAAACGAACATGACATCTCTTCAAACTCCAATAAGAATTTATGATTCTTTGAAAGAATATATCAGATCAGTTATAGTGTCATCACAGTTGAAAGCAAAACCATGTCTTTGGAGTGCACTTCACAAAATTTGTGCGAGTTTGTATTCTGCAACAGAATAAATGACAGATCCCAAACCCAAGAGTCAGGTCTTCATTCCTGCTCTTAATACCCAATCTCAGATTCTCCATCTTAAGAGGAGCTATGTGTAACAACCGTTGAGAGCAATAATGAATAAGATGAATGGTTATACAGTGCTCTAGACAAAATAACTGCAGAACTCAAAATCAGAAAATATTCGTACATGTAATATCCAGCCAGTAAAAATAAATTATTATTGTTTAAGCTAGGCATGCATTTAAGAAAAAAAAATTTCCCTTTCTGCAACCCTACTGCTTTCTTTCAGCTCTGACTGTAATTCTAATTCTCCCTTCTGTTATTCCTTCAAAAATTCTGAAAGTCAGTTTTAGAGAAGTCCATAAACGAAAAAGTAATACAATATGATGGTTATGAAATTTAAAGTGGAAAAAAAAGAAAGGGTACGAGAATTTTTTAACGGTTCTTTTTGGAAAATGCCTCGGCTATATTTTGAGGTCCTTTTAGCATACTCTGTGGTTGACTCTCAAGGATGAGTACAGCAATGGCATATACAACTTTAAATGAGAAAGAGTTCCTTATCCTGATCCATATAAGTAAAGTGATTCTAGTATTCAGTTACAGTAACTTATAAGCAAAATTTGGAGTTGTTAATGACAATGTAGAGCCTGAGATACAGTTGCTTTCATTTGCTTTGCATTTCCTTTCAACTGATAAATATGTACTTCTCTTTAAATAGTAGATTCCATGGATAATGACAGAATACTCCTAGATTGATTACAAAATGTAGCCTAGTAACCAAAGACATACTGGTTTAGCCCAAGGTGGAAGGAAATAGACTGCTCACATAATTTATTTTTATAATGTATATTCTCAAAGGATGAACCTAATATAATCAATACATCTCAGATTAATAAATAATATAGGTTAATAATTTGGGACATGATAGACAGGGGATAGAGATGCACTGCTTTTGTTTCATGGAATTCTATTTTAGCTTCTGAAAACATCACTGGGGTCATAAAGAGATCATTCAACTATTAAGTCAAAATAGTAGTAACAAACATATAAAGCTATGGACTGCCAGTTATGCATATTCTACACGCAGTTCTAAAGTTTCAGTCAGCACTTATCCCTTTAGAAAACCACTAGCTCTGAATTTATCCATCAATACTGGTTCATACATATCTACCACTTGAATTTTCAGATTTGCAACCCTGGAAATGCTTTCAAAGATGACTAGAACTCTCTACAACAAAAAGATTCTACAGGTGACAACTTTAGAAAATAAAGATTATTATTTTTTCTCATCTTTTAGCCATGATGCCTCAATTGAAAATTACTGATGGGACACTAGATGATGATATTCCTGGGCTTTGTCATGGGTGAGTAGAAAGTTGATAAGATAATAATACTATTAAATAATCACACATTCCCACTAAGGAAGGAGTTTTATGTTTCAAAAACTTCAGCCTTACAACAAACCAAAGCATCTCCTCGTAAGGAGTGAAGAAGGTATTGGAGAAATCATTTAAAATTTAAAATACAAAAACAAAAGTTTCTTTTAGTATGGATGAAATTTCATTTTAGAAATGAATTAAGAAAAACATTTCCTAGTCTTTTGGAAACTGAATATTTATAATGTTTTCAGCCCTGCTACAAGTGAATAGGGGTAACTCTTAATTGTGTAAGAGTTACTTATTATAAATAAAACTTTCTTCAGTAAAGAATACCCTGTTTGCTAAACAGAACTGATTAGTCAAGAGACTATCCTAAAAGGCTACTAACTTATATTATATAATTAATTCTCCTTAGAAAACTTTTGTTAAAATAGATACAACAGAGAAGAAAAACAATTAATTAAGGAGATTCTCTGGATGCCTTATACATAAGTAGCCCAAAGGTTAATTACTAATCTCAGGCAAATGACTTTTTAATTAGGTGAAAATATAATATTTGAAATTTGCAATACAGATTTTCCTTTAAAAAGGATTAAAAATCTGTAAAAATAAATTACTGAGAAAATGTAAAGATATCTTTTGGTGATACCTTGATAGCAATATAAAGCAAGTGCCATCTCCAATAGCCAAGTGAGCATCAGTGTTCTGTGGTATCAATTACCACCCAGAAATTTTACTATGGATCTTCCTAGCATATTCCACTTAGAATCTGGTCAACCAATGATATTAAAATCGCTGAGCCTTATTGTAGGAAATAGAAATATATTTCTGCTTTCATATAAAATTATGTTGAAAACCCTGCTGTGTTATTTATAATTCATAGCAATTTTTATATTCTCACAGTCTACTACAGATTTTTCTTAGTGATTTATGTTAGGCTCTTTTAAAGCCTAGTTCATACTTATGGTTTATTCTCCTTCCAGAAAAGGTAACAATCCATTTCATGTATATATGTCACGATAAACTTATAGACTGACAGAGGGTGGACACGTGGACTTTACATAATGTAAAGGAGATTGATGAACCGGCACTGCACATGAAAAGATATACACAAAATGGACTGTAGAATTGAACAACTAAGCTCGTGTGACAGAATTTTTAAAAGACACATATTTCAAATATCCATATATTACTCATTTGCTCAGAGGAAACACAAAGGTTAGTAGTTCACATGTAACATTTTGTTGGCTATTCTATCATTATTACTAAGAACGTGTTTCCACAAGATACATTTGTTAGACTGTCAGGTGCTTCAACAATTTAAAATGGTGGAGAATGAAAACAACATAGTAAAAATAATGTTTATATATAGAAAAAACTGTTATCTACAATTGATCAGCATTAGCTATTCTGGACCTAGGAGATGACTGGAGAGCTGAGAGCTGGGTGGGATATGGAGACGGCAGTGGCTGTTGAGGGTAAGTGATTCTGGGCCCTTCTCTACGCCTGTGCTCTGGCACTGTTCTCCCTTTTGGTCATCAGCTTTCTCCACTCACAACATTTACTGCTTCTCATCAACCTACATGACAGTTCCCTGTGTCTCTTTGATTCTAAGATACACATTTTCTCACATTTTAACATCCCCCAAATCAATAGGTATCCTACAAGAGATGTACACATTTAAGGGAGTTTTTCTTTGTTTTCCTAATCATGCACTTGCTAGTGCTTTAGAGTCAAGGAAATAAGACATTTACTGCTACTGCTGCTGTAGGGACCATCTCTAATTAATTTTTATCCCTCATCCCTCCTCTACACTTTTCTTTCTCTCTTGTCTCTTTTGTCTTCAGATATTCCTCCTATACTTTTTCATGGGAAAAACTGGACTGTTCAACAAATCACTGTGCATCAGGCTAATTATCAAGGCCTCATCTCTTCCCAGTGATTAGGACAAAAAAAGGTTTAAAAATGTAAAAGCAAGACACCAGGTCTATCTGGAATCATCCTGGTTTACAGCTGTGTCCTCTCCACACAACAATATTACTGACCTCTTCCCTTCCTATCAATTAGCTATGGAGCATATCCTACCAACACACTGAAAACTAGCAAAATACTAGAGACCTTACTGAAGAAACATCAGAACTGAGAGTCCATTTCACTCTTCCAAACATCAGGACTTGCATAAAACTACAGCCAGCAACTTTAAAGAATTTCCAATAAATACAAGCTGCACCACTGGAAGGAGAAAGAATCTACTCACTCAAACGTAGTACTTTCCATTGGCTTACTCCGGGAACCATACAAAACTGGTCAGCCTTGCACTGTTGCATAGATGCTGATTTAGGGGGAAGCTGCCCTACCACCACTACACCATATGAGTATTTCTTGTCCTACAACCATCAGAAACAGTACTTAAAATTAAACAATTTGCTAGAAAGTAGGAGAGGACTGGCAATGGTATACTGACAAATAGAAGTCTCCTTTGTAAATACTGTAGATAAAGACAAAATAATCATGGAAGCTATATTCTTTTTTTGATAAAATACTTCATCTATTATTCTGTGCATCAGGGAGCCAGCTAGTGATGAAGGTTAAAGATCCCATCTGAAGGAAGGTGATTTGCATTACATGAAAACTTATAAATACTAGGAGCTGAGCTATTAGATATACACATGAAATTGATTTCTAGCAGTAAAACTGAAAAAAAAAAAATAATTTCATGAGCACCCAAGTGTTCAAATAATAGAGGAAAAGGCAGTTCTCACATTGCAGTAATCAGAAAACATTGGATCTGGGTGGATTTCATTTAATTTCAGAATGAATGAACTGAGGAAAAAAAGTGAGGAAAAGAAAAATTTTCTATTTTTGTAGAGGAACAAAAAAATTTCAGTAAATTTTGGCATCCTTAGTAGCATACAAGAAAAACACATGCCCTCTTGCAATAGTAACCGAAAAATCTCACAAGAAAACAGGCTGAAAGGAAAAAACAGTGGTATAAGACAAAAAGGACATGGAGAGAATAGGAAAAATTGCAAGGAAAACAAAAATGCTACAACAGAAGAGAAACCTACAATAAAGACACTAGGGTAGTAATGGATATGACATAAAATAAAATCAGAGGTGTAAAGAACAAATTTGAGAACTACTACCAATAATAGATGGAAAAAAGAACACCACCAAAAATGAATACGCTGAGAACAGATGATAGATATGAAGCCTCAAGAACAGGGATTCAATCCAAGAATTGTAAGTGTTGCTGAAAAAGGAAGAGTTTTAAAAAGATATGTGTACCCACAGAGAGAGAAGCTAAGTATGTTTTCTTGCTTTGGGAGAAAAATATCATGAGTAAAACCACATTTTGAAAGGAAAAAAAAAAAAAAACAATGAAATGACCTTCATCTAGATAGATCTTATTTGTGAGGTAAATAGGAAAAAAAAAAAAAGAATAGAGAACCTCTAAAAAGAACAGATACCAGGACAGCATAGTCTTTCTACAACACTAAATCAAAAGAAGACCATGACAAAAAAGGTTAGTGTGAAATAGCAATACATCCCAAAGTAATTTGGGCAGAGAATAAAAATATATTTGCAGGGCCCCTCTGAGGAGCTGCGGAAAAATGCAGAAATGTTGGATGTACCCACGTGGGTAACTGCTGATACTTATCTTATACATGAATGGATGCTTAGAGGAAGTGATAAATGCCTATTCAAGATAATGTTAGAAACCCTTGTTCCATAATATAAAACTGAAAATCCTTAGCTGGGATTTCCAGGCTCTCCCTGACCCAGTGCCAACCTTCCTGGTCAGGACCTTCTTTCTCACATGTTTATATGTATGTTCTTTGTTCTAGTCCAGTAATATCCCATCACCACCCCCTGCCCCATCCCTCTGTCCTTTCCTGCCTCTACCTGTTTTCTGGTACTGCTTCTCCTGTCTTAATCTTTTACTCATTTGTAAATACCACTTCCATCTTGAAGCATTCTCCAACAACTCAGTGATCTCTCCTTCCCTTTAACTTCCGTGGTATTTATAGTCCATATCACTTATTTGGTATTTATCACTAGCTGCTGAAGTTCTGTTTGAAATAGAGAGATTTCAGCCAAAATCTCCCGGTAGTACCAAAACACTTCCAGTCATATCACTAACACTGATGATCAAGTACAGCATGAGAAGTTAATTCTAAGGCTAACCATGCTTGAAAGGAAGAGGGAATTGAGTGGGCAGCCAGGGATGGAGATAAAAATGGGAAAAATGACAAACTGAGAGCTTTCACAAAAGTGCAGAGTTGATTCTCTCTAGAACTTTCTTCTATCCCTTAATATGTCATCTTCCCTCCCAGGAAAAGTCAGACTTAGTGAAAATGAAGAGAAATAAGAAAGCCCTTACAGTTTTCAGGAACTAAGATAACTTTTTGAAAAGTTCTAAAAGGTAGTTGATGTTACCAATGCCAGGTCCTGGCTTGGGAAGAGTGTGTGTCTGTACAGGGGTAGGAGAAGGTTGCCAGTCAATGATTATTGAATTTGATCACTAAACTTGTTTTTAAAAATGCTTTTAAATAAACATATTTAACTAAAAGAAAAATTAAATAAAATGGCTGTAACTCATGAGAAGCACTGTGCTAACCAGAGTTTGGTTTCTTTGAACTTATGAGCTGGGTGATAGTTGGAAGAGTTACCCATTGAGGTATAGTCAATCTGATTACTTTGGTGTTAGAAATCTTTACACACTCCACATTTCAATGGTGAGGCAGATCCAGGGAAAACACAGGAAGGGTCATCTGAGCTGAGAGACTGATACTCTCCCACTGCATCTCTGTTTCTTTGCTGTTACAGATTTATGTCTCATAATAAATCTGACTTTTTCTTGAGTGCCAGACCAGTGATACATTATTTTTTGGTCCTAGTTAATCACGTGATAGTAGTGAGAAGGTAGCTTTGTGTAGTATAATTAGTTATCAATACAAACACACTCCAAAAATACATATATACCCTATATTCAATTGATAATAAGACGCATGTGATTTCACATTTTAACATCTCTGAGATTGGAATGGGTCTTCTAAGTGATGACATATTAGAGCTAATGAAATACAATGCAATTCCCCTAAACTTAACAATAAGACCTTGAAGGCAGAGACCACATCTGAGATTCATACACTGACTGAAAGAAACATTAGTGATCTAATCCAATCCCTTTCATTTTGCAAGCGAACCACACACACATATACAAACATACAGACACAAGGTCAAAAGCAAAAGCAAACCTCAAAACCAAATCTTCTGATTTCCAGTCATTGATCTTATATTCTATAAGCCTTACAGCAAAAATACTAATAAACTGACTCACACCTGTAAACACTAGAAATCACAGTTTTTAAAGGGAGGAAGACATCAAGAAAACAATTCAATATACTTCAAATATTGCAAGATCAAACACAATGTATATTTTGTTCATTGAGATATTCTGAGTGCACAGCACAGTGTCTTCCATCTTTTTGGTACTTCATAAGTTAAGTTATGAACGAATGGTCTAAGAAGAGTAATCTGGATGCTGTACTTAAGATAAAGGCTGGCAATAAGGAAAACAGAAGTGGTGGCAGTAATGTACAGCAGTGTGGTCAGCAGACCATCTCACCAAATCTCTTGAGAAGCCTACTGAAACAGAAGATCAAAAGATATCTAGGCTTCTCATGACCAACTGAATTAGAATTTCTGGGGTTGGGACCCAGGAATCTGGATTTTAAACAGCATCCTAGGTGATTCTCATGGCCATCAAAGTTTCAGTAACAGCATATATGAGATAATAAGGCTTGCACTGGAGGCAATGGAAAGAAAGAAGCAAATACCACAGAAATGAAAATTCAAATCTAAAGAACATAGGGGCATTGGAGAAGAAAGAGAAAAAATCTGGGTGACTGGGTAAAAAAAGTAAGGGAAAGTTAGTTAAAACTAATGTAAAAACTTCTGAAATATAAATATACAAACATTAAAGAATTAGGAACTCTGAAAAGCCCTGGGATGAAGAAATAATTCCATCAGTGTGTAAGAGGACAGGAGTACCATGCGAGACATCATTAGGATAATTAAATAATTAATTCACATAGGATCAAAATTCCTCTTGGGAAAAAATCATAATGAACAAGAAACACCTAATGTATTTTCACAAATGACTCTTCAAATATCTACAGACAGAAACAGATCTGAACTAAATATGAAGAAGAGTGAAGAAGTATTTTGTTACAGTAGCTAAAACTTATGGAAAAGAGTTCAAGGTAGCAAATTAATTCATGCCACTCAAATAAGTCAGACACGAGAAGATGAGCTTTTAAAATTATCAAGAGGGAAAAAGACTAGGAAACGAAAAAAGCTGCTAAAAATGGAGTTGGGTATGGAATTAATGAAGACTAAACTAGCTCAGAAACTGAACTAATTCTTTTTAATTTGTCTTTGACAAGGAAAATGAAGAAGATAGATTTGTATAATTAGAGAGAATGAAGACTTTGGAAAAATAGCAACTGACATAAAGCAGATGGGGAGCACTTGACAAACTGAACTCATACCAATCAGTAGGACTGGATGACGGGAATCTGAGTCTCTTAAGGGAATTCGTTCACAGACACATGGAGTCATTTACAATCATTATGGAAATGACAGAAAAATGGGGAAACAGAATATCTGAAGCGGAGAAAAAAATTAGATAATGAAATAGCCTATCAATCTTAAAATGGTTACAAAGAGAGATTATGGAAAATTTTAATGATGAAACCAGTGAAACTTTCTCCCATCCAGACTGTGAGCTCCCTGAGGCCAGAGACAATCTGCTTCACTCTCAGACAATAGTACCTAGGTTAGAGCAAACAGAAAGTGATCACCAAATAGTTGAATCTATATAAAAACAGTGAGAAAGTGAATCCTACCAAACTTTTCCATTTCTTCTGACAGAAAATTTACCACAAAGGAGGTTATAATCCATTTTTTCTCTCACATATGAAATAATATCATAGCAAAAGGCAAAATACTTGAACATCTGGTGGATAATTAAATCATAAACCATAATCAGAATAAAACCCTAAAAACTCTAGTAACACAAATATAGTAAGAATTGAGAAATTATAAAATAAAAGCAAAAAAGGTATAACATACACTATAAATTTGGGCAAATATTCTTAGCAATTTCTTTAAAAAGCAATCCTCTAATGAATTTGGAGAATATGTTAAGTTTAAAGAGAAAATAAAAACAAATGAAATCCTAAAAAGCACCGTTATATAATCATCATATAGTACAATGAACCATGGAAGTTCCTCACATACATGCACACTCCAGCATAACCCCTATCTACACACAAACACTCAAATATATTTTTATTAGTTGGCCTACAATTTTCCACAGGGCAAAAAGGCATATACTTCTAGGTCGTTGAAACTAAGCTAGTAGGGAAAAATCATAAGCAAATCAAAGAATCATAAATATAAGGAAAAAAGACTAAATGCTGTATTTCCTACAAGCTAAATTAAAAGCAGGGTTGAGGATGAGGAAGGAGAAGCCTTTATTTTTCAATACCTTTTTGTACAAAGCATGGTGAATTCCATGAGGCATGTATTAATAACTACACACTGATTAAACAGAATTGAAAGCCACTTAACTCATACAGGAAAGGTGTATGACACTATGGAGGCTCTTTTGTTTTGATCATGTCCCCAAAAGTGAACTCAGTGGCATTAGTGAAAAAAGATTATGCCGCTGTACTACACCATAAGAAATGACATTCGGCTTTTGTTTGCCACACTGCCTTCTCTAAAGAAAAGGGACAAAAAGAAAAAAGAAAAAGAAAAAGGAAATTGGTCCTGATTATTGGGAAAAGGAGTTTCATCATTTATGAGTCTTAATGCCAAATGAAGAGGCAAAGAGAAAGCAGACTCAGAATATAATACATGATAATACTATGTACATGAGTGGCAATGGGTCTGGCCAAAAAGGATAGCTAAGGGGCAAATTCAAGATCTTCTCATTTAGAGGACAAAATTCAGGATAGACAGATAAATTAAGTACAGACACACCCAACTGAGACAGTTAAAAGGGTAAGGAAGGCCTACACCACTCTGGGTTTGACCCCACTCATATCCAGTCTGTTTTTCTGGATGCCAAGGAAAAATCTTTCAAAACCAACCAAGATAAAACAAGAGCACTAATCTTATAAAACAACTGGCAATGGCTTTGGTACTCCCAGCAAGTTACTGAAACTTTCTTTGAGTTTCCTCTTTTATAAATCTGTGATAATATTTACTGAATTACCATGACCAAATGAGGTGATACAAAGAATTTAGATTAGTGCCTGAAACACTCCACAAGTATAGTTAATATTATTAATGTCTGTGCTTCAGTTTTAAAGTACAGATTTATAATCTTTAAATAGTTAATGGTACTATTCTCCAAACACAGTTTATCTGCCATTCCAGCTATGTTAGACTGTATTTTCCAAAAATAGACACAAAAATATCTTCCATACCATTTGTTCTTCCACAGTGCAATCTTTGATACCTTCAGATTAAGAGGGGGTACCTAATTATCCTCCCATTGAACCTGGGCTGGTCTTAGTGGCTTGCTTGACCATTAGAATACAACAGAAGTAACATTCTGAGATTTCACAGGGACATAAAAAGTCTTCAAACTTTCATCTGTAGCCCTTGGAACATTCATTGGGGATGCTCTCTTTTGGAATCCAGTCACCATGCTCATAGAAGCCCAAGCAACAAGGAGAGGCTATATGTAAGCTCTAGTTGAATTCCCAGCCAATGGCCAACATCAACTGCCAGCCATGTGATTGAGGCATCTTGGATGTCCAGCCTAGGTGAGCCTTTAAATGGCAATGGCATCAGCTCCTACCTGCATTAGAGATCCCAAGAAAGAACTTCCCAGCTGAACATAGTCAACCCACAGAATCATGACCCATGAAAGATAATAATTGGTTGTTATGTTAAATGTATTTTTTATTATTTTTTATTTTTTATAAAATGGCAAGAGTGAAAAACAGAGAAGAAAGTAAAAAGGGACCTCTCCATAGTCAAAATTTATTTGCTACAAAATCCATAGTTAAAACAAGTACTTGAAGCCTGGGAGTGCTTGTCTGGTCCCTTATTCTACACACAACTCCAACCACCTGGGTTTTCTACCTTTGCAGCTTATGCCACAGTAGTAGAGCACCTTAGAAGGTACGATGAGGCTTGTTTGAGACAGACATGATAAACAGCTAGATATGATAACCGACAACCAAGCATTCAGAAAAGAAGACAGATGGTTTGAAAAGCAGACAAGTGAGGTGGAAAGAAACGGAAGTCTGGGGCTGGTAAAAGGTAATGGTAACAGTGCACACGACTCTGATAAGGTGAATACATTCAATAAAAGATAGAGCTGAATAGTTCAAATGAAGCATCATTTAACCAGGTTAAAATGATGTGCTCAGTACATTATGACAAAAGGACCAAACTTGAGAAATCTGTTTTAGAAAGATTTCCATTAAAATATGTTGAAATATGACTTTTTATTTGTATTAAAGGAGTGAGCTTTTGTTTTCTGGAAAACTAAATGACACTGAAAACCAGATTCCTAGATGGTGCTGAATACATTGGGTATTACTAATACTCCTTTTTTCCAAAAGAAAACATGATAGAAAAGTTTACTTAGAATAAAGTAATCAGTCTCCACTGCACCAGAACAAAGATAGCTATTTAAGACAAAAGGAATAAGGATAAAGCTTTAATTACGAACACAGGAAGATATACAGATTTGTCTATTATGTCAGCACAATCTTGAGGTCTAGGAAAAGGCAACTCATGTTATCCTGACACATCAGCCTTAAAAAAAAAAATAAAGGTTAAACAAGCTCAAAGCACATCTGAAGCAACATCAATGATGTGTTGCGTTTCCGATTTTTTTCTGCATTGAATTTAAAGTTAATAAATGTCGTAGTCAGTTCCTCCGCATTCCTCAAGCCACCCTCCTCTGCAAACCCTAGAAAATAAAAGCAGTTCCTACTGCTTGTTCCAGAAGGCTTTGTAAGATGACATGGTGGGGGAGCTTTGAAGTGTGTAAGATTAGAAAGAGAAATATCTCAAGAATACCAGAGGGGGGAGCTCAGAGCAAAGGGAAAGATCACATTTCTAATGGGAAAGAAAAGGAAATTCTGAAAACATGAGCTTTTACTCAATATCCTTTTCTTCTCTTTTTTCATGCTCTCTTTTGAAGGATGGATTCCAAACCCTTTGAAATAAACAATCTTTTTCTCCCCATTTTTTTCCCTGGGTAAAGTAAAAATAAATAAAAATATTGCTGATGTTAACAGGTTTAAACGATGGACAGATGTCTAAAACCTCCCCTCCAGGGAAGTCTCAGGCACACAGCCTCCCTTCTCAAATCAGTTTTGTTTGCAAATGAACCTACACAGTAGGATCCGCATCTAATGATGCTGGAGGCACAGTGAAAGAATTAGCCTAAAACAATCATTATTTTAAAGAGGTGTTTGGCCTCCTCCAGACTCCTTTATACGTTTACTTCTAAATACAAAATGGAATTTTAGTAGGTTCCTTCTATAATCAAGGAGACTATCTTTGTGTATTGACTGCCCTTTTCACCACTGTGGAAATACAACTACTTTATCCAACAAGGGAGGAGCCACTGCCATTATCACCTCCTAGAAACAACTTGCACATGCAGGCAGGTTTACAGGAGTGCCCGGGGTCAACTGGCAAGCCACAGGTCCAAGCCGATGGCAATAGGGCGAGAAGCATATTGCTCCCATGGAGGTCCGGGCGAGGGGGTGAGTTATGGAATGACCATTTGCTAACCAGTAACTCAATCTACCACATCCTTAGATGCAGGCTGTTAGAGGTTTTCTGTTTGCCTATATCTGGTACCCTGCTGTTAATGGAATACAAAAGTCTGATCACTATACGATCTAGATAAAAGAGACTGAGTTCTATAGGCTTGCAATTTATAGGACCACTAGAAAATAAGACTTAAATAGGAAAAGAGAAAATATGAAAGAATTGGGATCATATTGTATTCCTGAGTATAAATGGACACTATTAGGAGCTTTATTAGCTCCTCCATAATCTCTCAACTAAAAAAGGATAATAAATTACAGCTACAGAGTGATGCTTAGAGTACCCTAGTGTTTCGAGTCTGTGTACTTCCTAAATTTTCTACCTTACATCAGCATCAACAATCTTTTATGCAGTATTGGCTTTGCATAGAAATAGCCTGTTAAGCAGCAGGCTGACAGAGAAGAGAGGGTAGAAAAGCTCATGCCAAGGTTTCCAACTTGAATAATGTGTGCAATAGTGGTAGCACTGGCAGAAACTGGAAAAGAGTGGAAAGCACTTAAACATTTATAGCATCTATTAACAAATCTTGACAGTAACTGTAAAGGATAATCTCATAAGTTCTGACTATCCACATAAATTTAAGAGTTAATTTATCAACCATAAAACCAGTTAAATCCTCCTGGAAACAAGATGAGGGGGGGCAGGGGGGAAGAGAGGGGGGGTAGGGAGGGGAGGGGGGAGAGAAAGAGGGAGGGAGAGGAGATAGAGAGAGAGAGTCCCCAGGTTCAAATTCCACTAACAGCTATACCGAAGGCCTACTATGAGTTCTATACATTACCCCACCAGATATAAAAGCTATGACTATGAGGTAGGAATTATTACTATCCATGTTTTATAGGTGAGTAAAGTGAGACTTGGTTAAATTTTGTGATTTAAACAAGATTATACAAGTTAGTCATAGACTCAGAATTCTAAATAGAAGCCTGGGTACTTATTCCTACTATCACATACTGACTTTCTAAAAACGACTTTTTAAAAAATTTTTACTGTGGTAGATAACACATATACGATATGAAGTTTCCCATCGTTAACTACTATCAAGTATATAATTCAGTAGCATTAATTATATTCGCAATGTTATGCTACCATCAACATCATCCATTACCAAATTTTCCATTGCCCATAATAGAAACTCTGTACGTATTAGCATTAAGTCCCCATTCCCCATCTGGGGGTCCCCGGTAACCTCTAATCTACTTTCTGTCTCTATGAATTTCCATATTCTAGTTATTTCATATACGTGAAATCACAGAATATTTTGTCCTGGTTTATTTTACTTTTAAACATGATGTCTTCAAGATTCATCGATGTAGCATGCACCAGCATGTCATTCCTTTTAAGGCTCACTTGATTCATTCTTTGTTTTTCTTTTAACTTCTCATTTTGAAATAATTTCAAACTTACAGAATAGTTGCAAGTATAATACAAAATCCATACAGAGGACTCCAACACACACCACCCCATATCCACTAATTTTAAGGTTTTGCCTCCTTTGCTTTATCTACCCACTCTCAAACCTCTGTCTACATATCTATTTTCTGAACATCTGAGAGTAGGTTGTATACATCATACCTCTTGAATACATAATACTTCTATGTACATTTCCAAAGGACAAGGATATTCACTTATGTAACCACCTGAAGTACAGTTATCAAGCTCAAGAAAATTAACATTGCCACAAAACAGACTCTTTATCTCCTACTTTAAAGAAAAGGAGGATGCTTTTATACTTTGCCACTCTTGACTTCCACACCACAGGGATGAAGCGGACCAGAAAACAGAAACATGATCGTAATAGACTTATGATCTTCCCTAGGATACATCTCACAGATCTGAGCAAATATGATCAGAATTTAGGAATTTGACTACATTATCAGGAAAATGAGCAATCTGTTAAACATTTTACTTTAAATACCAGGTATTAATCAGCTGTTCAAGAAGGGGAAAAAAAATCTCAATACCTTCAAGGAATGTTTTAATATTCTGCTTCCCAGAATGAGTTTTAACGAAAACAATTGAACCTACTGTTTCCCATAAAGCCTTATAAAATAAAAGCTTTGTTAAAAGGAAGTGAAATGTATGCTATTTGCATTCAAAGCCTCTAGATTCCTACCTACAGTCCATAGCTTTTGCACAGCAATTCTCAACTTCATTACAGGTCCAGTCTATAAACCTATCCTTCACGGCACACAACTCCACTTAACATGCAAATGTGGCTCCAGGAACACTGCCTCAGATCCAGGGTAATCTATGGTTACTTATGCTATGCTACATTTAATTTATATATATATTACTCTAGAAGAGCAGAGTAGGGAGGAAAGACTGATAAAATGGATTCCTCCGTGTACAAGAGTGATTAGGAAAGAAGAGAATACTAGTAATAGCAAACTTGCACTAACTCATCTCACTTTCAGATGATTAGTTGTAAATTTTTTAAGGCAAGAGACTCACAAGGGAGGGTACAAATTTATTGTCTTCCACAATCTAATAATTTTGGCAGCTATGAAAGTTATCAATTTATTGATAGGCAACTGTAATTTATCTTCTCTAAGTACAATGCAGTTATTTAAATGTTTTCCTCCTTTTATGAATGCTAGCTTCAGCAGCAACATGTAACAACGTCACAAGAACAAAAACACTCACTAAATGTCAGTAAGTCCCCAAAGCACACTATAAAACTGTCAGAAAATCCTGTTCTCCAGCAAAAACAGTGAATTCAGTGAATTCAAGATGACTGTGATGGTAAGAGCTTGTCAAGGAAACCAGGACCAGGATTTGCCATTAAGTCTCTGTATGACCTTTAGGAAGTCACCTAACTTTTCTGGGCATCATCTTCTCATCTATAAAACAGAGGGTTTGATTCAATTCATTCATTGAGAAATATCTGTTGAGTAGCTACTATTTACAGCACTAATCTAGGAGCTATGGATACAGCAGGGAATCAAATGGAAAAGATGCCTGACCGCAAGGACTTTCCATTCCAGGGGGTAGAGGGATCCATTAGAACCTCTCCAGTTCTAAAATTCTATGACCTTTGAGGCAATAACTCATTCCAGAATACATGGTGTACAAAAGGCAGGAAGAAAAGGATAAACTTATTTTCTATCAGTATATCATTTATATTTTTAAATTATATGCCCAGTATGCTTTTCTTTCATCTATATTTAAAGCAATGGGTACAATTGTTAATCAGAACAAAAGTACAATAAACATGCTATTTTCCCTCTGTTTCTCACTTTTTGGACACCCTGTGTAATGACCTCTACAACTAAAATGAGTTCTATTTGTCATTACTAAATCTGTTCTTTCTGCCTGTAAATTAGTTACATCGCATTTTATAGAAAAGTTAATTCCTGAAATGGATATGCTTATCAGATCCTGTTTGCACCCTATTTTCTCCCATTCTTCTATTAAAAATGTAAGATAAAAATTTAAGGGAAAAAAAACAGACAATAAACAAGGCTGGTGAGGACGTGAAGAAATTGGAAGTCTCGTACATTGTTGGTGGGGATGTAAAATGGTACAGCCAACTGGGAAAACAGTCTGGCAGTTCAGTTACTATATTACCCAGCAATTCCATTCCTTGATTATTGAAATTTTAAACATGAGTTCACACAAAAACTTGTAATAGAATGTGCATAGCAGCATTACTTATAATAGCCAAAATGTGGAAATAACCCAAATGTCTATCAACTAATGAACTGATGAACAAAATGTTATAGGAATATCCATAGACTGGAATATTATTCAATCATAAAAAAGAATGACGTACTTATACATACTACAACATAGATGAACCCTGACAACTTAATGCTAAGTCAAAGAAGCAGGTCAAAAGATCATAGATTATTCCATTTATATGAAATGTACAAAACAGACAAATCCATGGAGACAGAAAGTGGACTCATTTCTGCCAGGGTCAGTGGGTAGGGAGTGGGGTGCAGGTGGGTTGGGAGAACGGGGAGTGACTGCTAATGGAGAATGGCTGCTAATGACTGGGTTCCTTTTTGGAGTGATGAAAACGTTCTGGATTAGAGAGTAATGATGGTTGCACAACCTTGTAAATATAATAAAAGCCACTGAATCACACATTTTAAAATGGTGAATTTTAAAAGTACATGAATCACATCTCAATTGTAAAATTTTTAATAAAAAATTATGGATAAAAACATGAGCGTCAATGTATAATAAAACCACTTCATTTAGTAAAACTTAATGGCATATTGAAATGGAAAGATGATTTTCTAGTGAAATATTTAAAATAAATTTCAGATTATGATTTCAAAGTAGTTTTAACACTTGGCTCAATATTTTTCATCTAAGGCAAATATCATTAAAGTTGATCAAAACAGAATATGAAAGTCATGTTCCCATCAATTATTTCTTTAATATTCAATTATAAGATTTCATTGTGCCAGTTCTCTTGCACCTATAAATTAATATATTCCCTGCTTTTCCTTCATCATCATTCTTAAAATCCATATTGTCAATCATTTGCTGCCTTTTCTCAAGTCATGTTTCTGCTGGTTAATACTCTCCCTGCCCCTTCAGCCTTTCTCATGCATCAATATTTTGAAAATTCCTGTTCAATCAACTTTTGATTCACTACAAATTAGGATTTTCAGATATACACATCTGCATAAAATTCATAAGATAACTTTTGATTGGTGATGATAAAAGAAAAACTTTTCATGCAGTTTAGGACCTCACAGCTTTACTGAGTGATTCACGAAATCAGGCAGAATCGCATTCAGAAAGTAGAATGGAGCTCCACTGAGGATGTGGTAAGGGGAAGCTCATACAGGGTGAAGGCAGAAGCAGTGAGGAAATATTTTTATTGGCTGACGTTTAGTTTCCATTTTACATAAGGGATCTTACAAAGTGGGAGCAGATATACACTGTATGGACAAGTATGGTATCCTTGTCCAATCTTATAAGCTATCTCGACTAGACCAAAACTAGTTTTATCACCAGGTGTTGTTTATCAACAACACTGTAAGGTGTGTTCCACTTTCTAGGGAAACCCCTGTAGGTCTATTGTTTTTGTCTTCTGGAATAGCCCTCTTGGAATGGGGTCCTCTCCCAGCAATTCCCAATGCAGGAGGCCATTTTATTTGACTTAATGAAAAAAAGGGAAGAGACACAAAAAATTAAGAAGAGTGATGACACACACTGTAAGCACTTTTACCAAAAATTGACTTTTAAGTCCTGGTATAAACTAGTACAGAACTAAATATGCACAATAAGCCCCAAGAAATGCTTGTGGAATAAATAGCTAGTAGTATAAAAAGGGAAGACACTGACATAGAATATAAATGACAGAACTTGAAAATTATACTAAAGAAGGCTTCAAGTCACAACTACTGAATCAGCTTCCTGATTTATATAAATCCTACAACACCAAATTTTTGAACATTAAATTTGTGTGTAACTAGCCAAACCTGTATAAGCTCCAAGGATTTTTAGAAGAACTGTATGAGGTCTCCTATAATAAATAAATAAAATATTAACACATAGTGATTACCATTAGGTTCTGAAGATTGCTTCTTCCTGATCACTCTAAGGCATGTGGTAGTTTGTGGCACATGCTTATGGCTACTGAAATAACAAATGGTATCTAGATGCCAACAGAAAACAAAATCAAGAGTGAAGGAAAAATTAGTAATTCTCTGATTAAGAAGTCCAAGGGGAAAGAACTACTTAAAGTCCAGTTTGGTTGACCCTGACCAGAAACTTAAATGCAGCTAAGAAATTTACATTCTACTACATAAGACAACAGAAAGAATAGCTGCTCCTTGCATCAATCCAAGCGAATAAAATTGGAAAATTTTAAATCAGGACATTCTCTATGTTGAGGCTTAGTAATCCACAGACATACAAATCACTGTCAAATATGATCCAGCAATTCTGAGAGCTGCATTTTAAGCTTCCATTAGGCTGGAGCACTTTTACCATGATCCCATCAGTCATAAGTTGAGAAATTAAATGCCTTATTTCTCAAACTCTTAAAAGCATCACAGATTGACAGCAAATAATCTGCAAACACAAGGTAAGTAGTTACCTCTCTCATCCTTTTCTATAATAAGGAAATTGATTCTCTTCCCCAAAATCTATCTATTGATTGTTCTCCTTCTTTTAATCAGGATTATAAAAAAGTAGCATAACTTCTTGAACTGAGACCTCAATCTGAAAAGAGGAATAGAGGATCCCAATGGAGTGTCTGTGTGGGAAGGGGGACATAGTAAAAAAAATATTTGGCCACAAGAACTTTAATCTCTACCATGGCATTCAATGGGGAGAACTGGCAAAGAAAGTCCCCAAAAGCAAGATATTAATTTACAGGGTTCAGTGGTTCAACCTTCCTATGCCACCCCACATTTTCCCACACCACCCCCCGCATGCAAATGTAACCACTAGATGACAAGATGAGTTTGGAGACTAACTGATACAAAATGTTCTGTTTCCCTTTTTGACTACATGTTTCCCTTTTTGACTAGAGTATCTGCTCTACTGGAAAATAAAGCAAAAGTCCATTCTACTTAATATTTTGAGAACAAATGACTAATCAAGGTTATTGGCACTGTATATTAGTTTCTAAATTGTCAGGTCAAAATGTCAGGGTTGTTTTTGATGAAAATGAAGAGAAATGAGTGAAATGCTTGAGACTTCACATACAGAGAGGAAACAAATAAAATAATAACGTAGTGGAGGTGCACTATCTAGGGAGGCATGGGTAAATCCCAGCCTGGACAGGTGGATACAAAACAATTTACTCCTCATCCCAACTAAAATGTTCTCTAGCATATGAGGCATCTGACATACAATCCCTATTAATGATCTGCAAGAGCTGATTATCTTGAAAAAATTAAAAAAAAAAAAAAAAAATCTAATCACCTCTGTTATACCTAAAGGAACATCCACATGTAGGAACATCAAGAGAGCCACAGCAGGGTGCTAAGGTTTCTTTAGAGTGTGTGAGCACTCCTCACAGTTTAGAGACATCTCTTCAAAATATGCCCAATCACTCATTAGTGGAAAAGGCAGAGACCCACACCATGGATCACACTGACAATAAACAGCTCAATTCCTTCTTTTCCCTTAAGAGAGGAGATGTATGAAGGTCACGAGAAGCTGACATCCAAAGATGTTCATGAAAAAGATCAGCAGCAAGTCAATCTCGACTGAACTACCAGTATGCTAATCTTCAATAATAAGAACCTCTGTATTATATAATGACGTTGGCAATGGCTACCATTTAAGGCAGAAAAAAACCAACATACAATTAACAGTTCTTTCTTCACCATGCATGTATACACAAATACTGTTTTTAAAACTGCCCATGGCAAGGCAATGATAGCAAGGCAAGATAACTGTTTGCACAACTTCAAAAAAATGCTTCTTAAAGAAAGACAAAAGAAACCAATATTTATAATTTTCCACAGGAAAATTAGCAGAAAATTGAGTCATGTAAATAAACTTGCCATAAACATCCAAACAGATACTATTATTATCCCACACTTCATGAGCAACAGTTATTTGCATGTAATTAATTTGCTTATTTCTGGTGCCTCAGACAATGTAATATGCTTATCAACTTGGTTTCTAAACAATAAGTGTTTAACCATTCCTTTTATATTTATAAGAAAATATTTATCTCATACTTTCCTTGACAGATTCAGAGCCATCTGCAGGCATAATACACAGATCAGTTTCTGTCGTGACTACAAACATAACCCCCAACTGGGGCATGATGGCACCAACTAAAAAGCGAGCACTGAACTAGTCAAGGTTGAATTCAGTAACACCTCTGTTAACTGGCAGGCATGTTTACCAATGATACCCCCTGTGCCAAAAGCATCATTACCAGAGAGAGAAAAAACACCTAAGGGAAATGGGGTGCTGATCCCACCCACTCCCAACTTCTAAATGCTGTCTGCCCTTAAAAGGGCAACTTCCTACCAGCTTCCCTGGATCCCCCGCAGCATGCATGGCTGCTCTGCCCTCTATCTGAGAGCTCTCCTTCAAACTGTGATCTCCGAAACACATCTCCCCCCACAAAGGGCACCATGACAGTCTCTCCACTCTTCTGAGCTCCAGCCTTCTGAAAATACCACTGCTTCCTCCACCAGAGTTGCTGCCACCAGTGACTTAGTATTGGAGCTCTGAGAACTCCCCTTCACCTTTTCTGTGCACTGGGCAACCGAGTTACTAGAAGCATTGACCCCAGCGAATTTCTGTATGGATTTGATCGTTCATGGGTTAAAGATTATATATGTCCAACCTATTGATCCCTCTCTTCTTTTCTTTGTCAAGGTTAGTTAGCATCTCTCTAAGAGAATATAAGAAATAAGAGTCAAACAGATCACATTCCTTATGAATTATTTATTGACCATATTCAAAGTGCTAAATCTCGCATCATATACACAATATTCTAAGAGCCTAAAAATTATGATATCTATAAATATTTCTGGCATCTCTTCATATGAGTAATGCTTGTAGAGTACAGGGTTACATGAATAAATAATAAACATTCATTCAGTTCATTAATTCAATAATTACTAGGTGCCTACAATGTTCAAGGACAACTCTAGGTACTGGGAACATAGTGATGAGGTAATCGCGTGGGTCTCATTTTCAATGAGCTTAAAATCTTGCAGAGAAGAAACTGACATGCATGTTCACACATGTGTGTACACACACACACACAATTACCAACTAAGCAAAATGATGGGAAAGTAAGATAAAGAACACTATGAGAAAACTACATTTTGCTTATCTAAGGTGAAAAAAAGGTGGTATAGAATAAACAACTGTGGTATCACTCCTCTAAATCAAGTCTTTAAAATAATTTAAGAATTAATCCCCAGAAGAATTCTCACTTACAAGGAAAATAATTTAGCTCATCTTTGGTTACTCCATTAATTCTATTACTTTCCCTAATGATGTTTTCAAAATGAGATGAGACGATCCCTTTCCTTCTTTTAAAAAATATACAAACACTACCCAAAATTTTGTAAGTAAGATAAAGCTTTCACATACTTCTCCAAAATTCTGTCTTACAACAGATTTTTCTATCATTAAAAATAAAAATGAATTTCCAAGTTTTTATAATTGCTCCATAAATCCCAAGGGATTTTCCACCATGCCCATTTCAATCAGCTCTAAGTTGAATGTTATCCTGAACTGGGTCACTTTGAAAAGCTGCATAAGCCAGTAAAACATGTAACCTATATAACCTCCATGTTAAGAAAACGTAGTCCTAAAATAAGATCTATGTAGTTTGACTATCATTTCATTGGTTTCCATCTAATTTAAGTAACCTTTTTATCACGTAATGCAAGCTATAGGGAACACAGACCCCCTGAGATCAATCTTAAAAATGGACATGTTGCAATCACCCAGAGGTAAGAGTGACTTAGTTAACTTAAGGGATCAAAAAACTTGGTTGGATAACTAAAGAAAAAGCAAAAATCTCAGATCTCAGCTTTTCTTTTGTTTTCAGTTTTGCCCATTACATCAGTGTAATTGCCTCCACCTACTTTGATATAGAAAGGTAAACAGACTACCTGGCTTAACATAGGCTAGGACTGCTGAACATAGAACATAGGCTTAACAGGGCTTTAGCATCAGTTAGGGACAAAAGGGTTTGATTCTTTGTAAAAAATGACATTTTAAAATGACCTTGAGTAAGGCTATGAGCACACACACAAGAAAAGATCACCAAATATGAGTTACACAGTACTTACTATTTCTTTCTGCCTAAAATTATAGGTAATTACTTACATGCCCATCTCCTTCAGTAAATTAAAACTGCTTGAGAACAAGGATTATATTTCTTCATCTCTGCATTCCTATAGTACTTTGAAAAAATTTTTCAATGACTGTTTAATAAATGAAGGAATATAATTGGCCTATAAAAAGAAATTATGTAGACATTAGAGGAAAAAAGGAATGAATAGTTAGGGGATAAAAACAACTTTTTTAAGGACCATATGTAATGGACTTCATTTCAGAACTCTATTTAAAACTAACAGAAAACAACTCAGAATAGCTTAAACAAAAAAAGGGGGGGAATTTATTGAGGACTTAGAGATATCTCAGTACTCAAAAGCAAAAATGCAGCCAGTCCCAGAACAGTGTGCAGGAGATGGAAAGCAGACAGGACCTCCAGAAACAAGTCCCCTCTAGTCAGGATTCTGCTTCTCTCAGCAGGTCTGGTTTCCCTCTTCCCTCTGCAGACTGGCCTTCTCTGTTACTCATTCCCCAGATTAGAAGACAGCTGCACTACAGCTTCCTTGATTTTCTACATATCTCCTTACATTAGATCAGCAAGACTGAACTGTCACCTTTTGGCCCCAAATTCAAATTTCTTAGATGGAAAATTTGCATGGCATGGCCTGGGTCAAGTGTCCTTCTGATCAACTGTGGTCAGGTAAACATGAAACAATTACGGCTTTTATGTGCCCACTTTTATGGGTGGGAAGGGGGCAGTATTGTGAATTAGGCTTACACAAAAAAAGGAATCCACTATAGGATTATATAATGCTTTTCAGTTTACCAAGAACTTTCACATTTTTTAACTCATTCAACTCATGCAATAACCATGTAAGAGAGAATGATTTAATTTATTTACAGGAATACTGACTTCCCCCAGGCTGCACAGCTAGAAGGGCAGGGAAGAAAACCCAAGTCCATTACTTTCATTCAGCCCTCATGGATCAGGAATTCACAGACTCTCAAAAAGAAGTGTCCAACAGCATCCCCAAAATGGAGAGTACTATACTTAATTGGAAGTGGTAGGCAGTGGTAGGAAATACAGTAAGTTACCCAATGTGCATAATCCTTTACACAAAAAATTATTTTGCTGGTCATAAAACAGCTCACCTCCTACCCATCTCTATCAAACTCCTTTGGCACCTACATACCATCTATTACATTGTTTCTTAAAATGTAATCACCTGGGGAATACTGTTAGAATGCAGATTCTGATTTGGTATGACAGATTTTAAGGTGGCCCCAATGATGCCCACCTAGTGGTAGCCACACTTGTATGTAATTCCCCATCCTTGAGGGTGTGTATGTTGCAGGCGCGGGGTAGGGAGAGTTGTCCTGTGACTTGCTTCTAACCAAGAGTATAACAAAGATGATGGGATGTCAAATAACATAAGACACTGCACTGCTGGTGGACTGGCTTGCACTCTGTTGCTGGCTTCGAAGAAGCAACCTGCCATGAATCCTAGACCTGAATTCTGCCAACTCCAGCACTTGCTGACAACTTGCATGAAGAAGCCTGGTGAAACCTTGAAGCAGAGAAATGAGATAAGCTGCCCTGACCCCTGACCAAAAGAAACTATGAAATAATAAATGTGTGCTGTTTTAAGCCACTAAGTTGTTTGGAAATTTGTTAAGGAGCCATAGAAAACGAATACAGTAGGTCTAGGCTGGGGCCTGAGATCTGAGCCTTACACTTTAAATAACTGCACTACTTATTTGACACCAGTATTTCCTGCCTTCTCTTTTGGTTTACCTTTCATCTTGCTCTAGTCCCAATCAGACTGCCATCTCCTTAAACACAAACCATATACTCCATGGTTTCCAGGACAATATGATTATCCCATTGCTACCTTGCTGAACTCCAGATTTTGGTTTATCTCATCAAATCTGCCTCACATCAAAATATCATCCACTTAGGTGGCAAGCTCTTTACACTGCTTCTTAAAATGTTACTGTCTGGGAAATATTGTCAAAATGCTGATTTTGAACATGCTGAACATGTTGGTTCTCCAAATTTGCTTCTTAATTCTCTCATTTTTGAAGGGCATTTTTGCCAGAAAAGAATTCTTGGTTGGCAGATTTATTCTTTTAGTACCTTGACTATACATACTGTTCTAGTTTGCTAATGCTGCTGAAATGCAAAACACCAGAAATGGATTCGCTTTTATAAAAGGGCGTTTATTTGGTTACACAGTTACAGTCTTAAGGTCATGAAGTGTACAATGTAATGCATCAACAATCAGGTACCTTCACTGGAAAATGGCCAATGGTGTCCAGAAAACCTCTGTTAGCTGGGAAGGCACGAGGCCAGTGTCTGCTCCAAGTTCTGGTTTCAAAATGGCTTTCTCCCACGATGTTCCTCTCTAGGCTTCAGTTCCTCAAAAATGTCACTCTTAGTTGCTCTTGGGACGTTTGTTCTCTATTAGCTTCTGCTTTCAAACACTGTCTCCAAAATGTCTCTGTAAGCTGAAGCTCCTCTCTCAGCCCCAGCATGTTCTTCAAAGTGCCCCTTTTGGCTGTAGCTCCTCTTCAAAATGTCACCCTCAGTTGCTCTTCAAAATGTCACTCTCAGCTGCACTGAGTTCCTTCTGTTTGTCAGCTTATTTATATGGCTCCAGTGATTTAATTTAGACCCACCCTGAACGGGTGGGGTAACACCTCCATGGAAATTATCCAGTTAGAGTCATCACCCACAGTTGGGTGGGGCATATTTCCATGCAAACAACCTCATCCAAACATTCCAACTTAATCCCCACTAATATGTCTGCCCCACAAGATTGCATCCAAGAATATGGCTTTTTCTGGGGAACATAATACATTCAAACCAGCACACATACAAATGCCTTCTCACCTCCATGGTTTCTGATGAGAAAATTGCACTTAGCTTTACTGGGTATCCCTTGTATATGACAAACTGCTTTTCTCTTGCTGCTTTCAGAATTCTCTCTTTATCTGTGGCAGTTGAGAATCTGATTAGTATGTGTCTCAGGATAGTCTATTAGGATTTATTCTGTTTGGAGTACACTGTGCTTCTTGGACACATACACTTATGTCTTTCTTAAGAGTTGAGAAATTTTCAGCCATTATTTCCTCAAATATTCTTTCTGCCTTTTTCCCTTCTCTTCTCTTTCTGGGATATCCATGACACATATGTTTGTACACTTCATGCTGTCATTCAGATCCCTGAGATCCTGCCTAAATTTTTCCATTCTTTTCTATATCTGTTCTTTTGTCTGTAAGATTTTGATTGCCCTGTATTCTAGTTTGCTGATCCTTTCTTACGCCTGTTCAACTCTGCTGCTGTATGCTTCTAGTATATTTTTATTCTCTTCCATTGTGCCTTTTATCCATAATTTCTTTTATGTTCCTCTTTATACTTTCAAATTCTTCTTTGTGCTCACACAGTATCTTCTTAATATCTTTTATCTCTTTAGTCATATTTACCTTCATCTCCTTGAACTGATTTAGGGGAGTTGTTTGAAATCTTCAATTGTTCCAAATTTTGCCTCCTCTGAAGTTTTCATTGGTTCCTTTGACTATGCCATATCTTCCTCTTTCTTAGTATGGCTTGTAATATTTGCTGATGTCTAGGCATCTGATTATCCTATAAATTTACTCTGAAGGTCATTTTCTCTCTCTTGTCTAGGGTCTTATTTTTGGTTGGCTATGTGTTAAAGCTCTTCTTTGATCAGATTTTTTTCAGCTCTTCCTCATCTGCTTCTTGCCCTGAATATGCAGTACTATACTGAAGATTGCACTCTTTGTGCAACTGTTCCACCTCCAGGAGAGAGCTTCCTTTTCTCTGCTCCTTCTCCAGGAATCTTGATTTGTTCTGTTTTTGTTCTTCCTCTGTGTTTGTTTGTTTGTTTGTTTGTTTTTACACTCCTTTTGTGGTCTCTAGCCACTTTTACCTGTAAGGGCAAATTCTAAGAGGAGGGTCACCCCAGACAGAACCCTCCCAAGTCAGAATCTCCCAGGCAAAGCAGGGCCAGGGACCCACAAAAGGGGTGCAGACTGGCTCCAAAGATCCCAGGGGAGGAGATCAGGAAGGATGCCAATAGCCTCTTTGACAGCAACCTGAAGCTGCACTTTCCCAACCTGCCCAGAAGATGCCACCCTTTAGCAAACTGTTCCCTGCAGCCCTAATGAGGCTGCACCACCTCTGCTCGTCAGGGGTAGGGTTAAAACAATGGCTGCCACCACCTTTGTCCAGGACAGGTTAAACCAGCAGCTCAGAGCCAAGTTACAGTGATCCAAATTCACTAATCAAAAGCTGTGATCAGTGATCATCCAAGCCCACCACTTTACTTGGGAAAGAGGACTTTTATGTCCCTTTCTGAGAGCAGCAGCCAGCAGGGGACTAGATCCCAAGGTAGCCTGCCACAAGAGTGCAGGATGGGTGCTAGAAGCTGCTGTGCAGACAAAGCTACTCATTGTTCTTTACCATATAGTTCACTAGCTTTTTCTTCCCACTCCTTCCTGAATGCTGTGCAGTATTCTGGCATTTGGAGTACCCAGAACAGTTTTTTCAGACAGACACTGCCTGTTGTATAGGTACTTTGATGGCAGGACTTAATCCTAGAGCTTCCTACTCCACCATCTTCCCTAGAAATCCCTGTCCCTGACCTATTTTTTCTCTCCAGCACTTCACCAACCTGTGTATATTTTAAATATTCTTCTCAGTAATTTCTGACACATTATTTTCCATGAGTGCTGTGGCTCCCAATTCAATGGCTTAGCAACAGAATACAAAGGTAATTTTGAGACTAATTACTCAGTGTCCTCCAGAAACCAACATGCAGCCTTAATAAGTGAAAGAACTAACCTGCCAACCTTGTGATCCAAGCTACTTTTCCATTCCTTTCATATTCAAATGAGGCAAAAGAAACTACAGCAGTCAATACTACATTGCTTGTCACTGATACACCAGAACAAAAAAAAATATTGAGCAATGAGTTCTAGAAGATCCCAACCTATAGTTTAATATGTTAAGCACAAGTCAAGAAAGAAAGCAATACACAAATTCTATATTAATTAAGTGGCTATTTCCTTAGACTTCATGATATGTTTGATGACGTTCTCTTCATGAGATAAGTGAAACTGATAAAGCTGTCATGTTGCTTCTATTATTAAGAGGAAATAAAAGGGGAAGGAACTAGAAAATAAGAACTATTTAGAAATTATTTTTTAGTTCTAAATGGAACTAAGCGGAAAAAAGCATTTAGTTATTAATATTATGGTTGTGTATTGAAATGATATTACTGATTGTGAATCCCAAAAACATTGTACGTATTTTGTAAACAATGTAAACAAGTTGAGAAAAACATGTTTTTGTAAGAACTGATAACCAGCCATTCATGTGAGGATATGATATGGACTGGCTTGATGCCAGTCAAGAAGGGTACTCCCTTGATAAAATATTGACAAGACCTCCGAGGCATAAAAACCCAGATAAGACACCACTTTGTTGAGTGTCTGGTAGAGGCAGGCTGATACCTGGGCAATCTGACCACAGGCTCCAATGCCTGTGCTGTGCTACGAGGCTCACTCTTGCTCTTGCTGCTGCACTGTGACCAGCACCGCCTGCCATCAGATTTGGACCCTCCACTAATGCCACATTGGACCTGGCTCCTGAGACCTCTTGTTAAAGGTACCCACCAGCTTTGTGTCAGTCCTCAAGCCGACGGACTTGGAGACTCTGGTATCCTCTACCTTTAATTGTGTTGTGTTCCCCTTGACCTGGTTGTTTTGGCAGCTTGCAATTAAGCAAGCAAAGAAATTGCACTGAGCATTCAAACTATTGTCAAGTTGAATCTGCTTTCAAGTACTGAACTTACTTTCAATTTAATCTGCTTTCAGCTTACTACAATTACATTTACACGGCAATTAGGGTCTTTATTCAAAATCAAGAATTCATCTATTGATTGATGCCAAAGAAAAGAAATCATGTAAACTCTGGAAATGTATGAAGAATTCTAATGTTTCACATGCACAATTCACAAATAAATTTAAAATGCCTCATTTTTCATTTCAATGAAGTTATCATAATTATTCTTTCTAAAATGAAATGTTAAATTGTGATATTAGGGGGAAAAACACAAGAAGTCTAAAGATGCTGCTGAGGTAATCTAGTTGAGGATCACAGCAAATAAAGGGAGATATTACTAATGAGATCCTGTTGTTAATGTCAACAATATAAAGAAAGAAAAGGAATCAAATTATGACAAAGATATTTCCCAAGCTTCATAGATCCTTTGGCTCTTTTCTAGCTACAACTGACATACAATTTAACCGGAATCTGAGAGTCACTGTATTTATTCTGCTCTTAACTATAAACCTGATTTTCTTACTTCATAAACCTACTGATCATAAAACCTTTTAACACTCAATTGTTAGAAAGGTTTTTAATTTGTCATGCAGCCAGACTTTCAATCTAAGATCCCACCCTCTCTTTGAATCCTTCCAGGGGCAGGAAACCCCCTATCAAAACACTTTATTCCCATATTAGACAGCTCTAATTATTGGTAAGTTAGTTTTTTTAAAAAGAACTGAGGAGGAACTTGTCTTACTTCAGCTCTTTAGCCTGATTTCTGCCCTCTGATAAAACAGAATTAGAATTATTTAATTGTTTGAACATTTAAAGAAAATTACCATATCTCCACCAAAACTTTTGATGGCAGTCCTGTGAATTTCTTCCATTATATTACACACCCTGTATGCTTTTCTTCAATCCCAGCTTCCAAAGCATAAAAATCCCATATTCACACAGACCTCATCTGCTAAAGCTTCATCCTATCTAAAGTCAAGCGAATCCTCAATGTTGCTATACAATGCATTTAGTCATCTGTCCTTTATTTCTTTAGTCATACAAAAAAGATATTCCAAATGCTCTTCATTCTCTTTAATATCCCACACTGCCCACATTGCTACCTCCACCACTGCTAGGACCTCATCTTCACTGCAAGAATCATCACTCCTTCTATATGAATCTTCTGGAACTGTTTTCCTCAATTATTTCCTCTCAAATATCTCATAGGGAAGGAGATATGAAAGAAGGCTAATATTTCTTGATCATGAGTTAGGATTTTGCTGGCACTCTGTACATATTTCACTTTTTTTGGCTTTCCAACATACAAGATCTCTCCATGTTGAAAAAAGTTTCTTTTAACAAAGTACCACAGTTAGCAGTGGTACAAATATGAATAAATAAGCCATTAGTCCTTCATTCAAAGGATCTGAAGAGCTGGAAAGAGAAAAGGCCATATATACAAACAATATAATGCTTTTAACCAAAGGGAAGAAGGAGAGAAGATACGAATAAAAATGTAGTTAGTCACCCTCAAGGTCCCAAAACAGAATAGTATTGCTGTGGTGCCGCTTTGGAATACCTATCTATCCAAGTGGACAACGGTCAAGTAACATACCAGGTTTGATGAACAAGGTTTAATAAAGTTCTTTGATCCATCTCACCTTTTACACTACTGCCCTAATTCTCCATCATATGCAGGGGTAAAAAGCATAATTCATTTATCATTTCTTCTGCTTTTTTTTCCATTTGAAATAATGCTAAAATGAACATCCTTGTATATGTCTCATTCTTTTGTATGTGACAATTTTCTAGGCTAACATCTAAGAATAGAATGGCTGAGTTGCAGAACATGCATCTTTAATTTTACTACATATTTCCAGATTGCTACCTCAAAAAAATTGTACCAATTTATCCCCTTTAGTAAAATACAAGAGTTCTTGTTTCTTCTCATCCTTGCCAACACTTGCTGTTATCATGCTTAGTAGTTTCTGACAATCAATAGGCGCAAAATGGAATCTCACTGGGGTTTTACTTTTCATTTCCCTGATTATTATTGACTTTCAGCATCTTTCATAACTGTCTATTCAATCTTTTTCCTCTGTAAATTGCCTACTCAAATCCTTTGATGATTTTCTATTGAGTATTTGTAGTCTTCTTACTGACTTGTACAATTAAATTCTTTGTAATTTAAATTCTAGATATTTATCTTTGGTCATTTAGAAGAGGTACAAATATGTACTCCCAGTTAATTGTCTTTTTGTTTTGTTTTAAATTTTTTTTTTTAAATACTGAAGACTTTAATACTGATGTATTCAAAAAAAAAAAAGTCTTTTATTTTAGAGCTTGTGATGCTTATATTTTGTTGAAATAATTCTTCCCATCACAATTCCACAAAAACATACAACTTGTATTTTCCTATAAAAGTTTTAGAATTTTGTCACTTACATTTAGGTCTATAACCCATCTGGAATTTATTTTTGCATATGGTGAATCTGAATTAGAATTAGAATTTAGTTCCAATTTTACCATATAGATAGCCAACAGCTCTAAGACTGTTTGTTATTTATTATTTATCAAGCCCATCCTTACACTCACTAATCAGTAACTGATACATTAATTTCAAATCTACATTGTCTAACCATTTTATAATCACTAATTATTGACTCAGGCAATGATCAACACTAGATACAAGAACCATCTGGTGAAAGGTTGTCGAGGAAGAGGATAAACACATAGTCTTTAAAGCTAGCTCCATGGATTGTTAATTGTAAAGTTGACCTGCCCCTTTAAAATGCAGTTGGGGACACACCTTAATAAAGGAATCAAACTTAGCATCAACAATAATGGAACAAACTGACATGGGCCTCCTTCTGTGACTTAATGGAAAGTACATAATACCTCCTTGTAGTTGTAGTGGTTTGAAGCTGCATGCACCCCAGAAAACCATGTTCTTAAATTTAATCCATTCCTGTGGGTATGAACCCATTGTCAATAGACCTTTTGATGAGGCTACTTCAGTTAAGGTGTGTCCCACCTCAATCAGGATGGGTCTTAATCCTATTATTGGAGTCGATTATAAGAGAATGAAAATCAGAGAGAGAGAAAAAGCCACAGGAGGCAAGGAACTGAACCTGGAAGAGAAGGGAGAGACCAGGAGACTCACATGTGCCTTGTTATGTAACAAGCTAAGGACACCAGGGTCTCCAGCAGCCAGTCTTAGAACGCCACAGTCCTCAGGGAGAAAGAATCACCTTGACAATGCCTTGATTTGGACATTCTACAACACAGCTGGCCTAGATGCTTCAAAAAATATCAATAAAACAAAAAGGGGGAAGGGACTATTCTAAATTAGAGGAAACTAAAATAGACAGAAGAAACAAAATGCAATACAAGATCCCTGTTTTGATAATAGATTATTATTAAAAACTCATTACACAGCACTAAATTATATATGAGAATGTGGTTAATAGGAGAAATAAAAATTTTTTAAATAAAAATTAAGAAATTAACATAAAACTGTAAAGTGAACCCTACTGTAAAGGATAGACTATAGTTAACAGTACAATTATAAAAATGTCCTTTCACATATTGCAACAAATGTACCTCACTAATGTAAGGTGTTAATAGTAGGGTGGTATATGGATCATTTTTTCTGTAAGATTACAACTTCTCTAATAAAAATAAATAATTTTTTTAAAAAAATCAGTTACAAAAGATCTTTTTGGAATAACTGAGGAAGCTTGAATATGGACTATAAGATAAAATTGTTGTATCAATATTAAATTTCTTGCATGAGATAATGGTACTAAAGCTATGTAAAAGAATGTCCTTGTAAGAAGATACAAGCTGAAGTATTTAAGGATAATGTGTCATGACATGCACAACCTACTTTCAAATATATGTACACACACATATACATATGTACATAGTTCTGTAAGGAGACAGAGATTTTTAAAATGTTAACAACAGGCAAATCTAGATGAAGGGTATATCAGTGTTCATTGTATTATTCTTGCAACATTTCTCAAACATTTCAAAAGAAAAAACTGGAGGTAAAATTTATATTGCCTCTCCTGACTTCCCTCTTGAGCTACAAATGCCCTTCAGATATTTAATCTTGGGCATCCATTGTCATTTCATTTTCAACACTTCTAAAATAAATACAGTTTTCCCCAATATAGTCTCCCTTTCTGATGTTCCTATTTCTATCAGGTTAATTCAGCATCACTCTCCATATTATTCAGAATCAAAATCCTGTAATCAACTTGTAGGATACCATGAGGTTGCCAATAATTATAAAACTAATAACTATTGAGAACAATTTTTTTGATTTATCTAATTATGGTTTAAAAATTATTTCATGCAAGCAGACCAATAAGGAGTGAAAGGATATGTAAATCTGTGAGAAAATAAGCCCGTAAATCTGTCAGAGACAAGGTAACTCAAAGAAGGATTTCTAAAGAAAACTGATCCAAGAACATGTGTCATGAGGGAGATTATATATAGAGTTCTTAGAACATCAGCCCTCTTAGAACAAGAAGTCATCAACTGACAAGATGTATTGGAGCCATAGGGTACCAGCTGATTAGACATCAGGACCTTCTATCAAGACCCAGGATTCTGGATGGCTAGTCATCAATATGCAAAGCAGACATTCAAACCAGCCAAAGAAAGTGCTGATCCAATAAAGAGAGAACATCTATACACACTTCCCCGAATTTGTGCAATGTTCCCAAATTCTATGACTCTGTCAGGGCTATAACCAAGTTGCCTCTACTTCCTTGAGAATTTGACCTCAGCCAGCCCAACCAAGAATCTTTAATTCACCTATTAACATTCAATGAAAATTTATTTTTTACCAATGTGCTATAAACATCATCCTGCATACTGAGAAACAAAAAAAGAATAAAACATGGGCCCTGGTCCCAACAAGGTCACAATAAAAATGTTTAAGTAAACACAAAATTACCACAGTGAGCTAAGTATAAGAAACAGAAATGCAAATAAAATACTGATCAGAAAGTGAATAATTATTTTTGAGGAACAGAGTATCTGAACTGGAATTCTGAAGGTTGAATAGAAGTTTACCAGATGGACAAGAAAGACAAGGCCTTCTAGCATGTAAACAGGGAAAAAGGCATGAAGAGCATGCAATATTCAGGCCTGCTGCACGCAATGTAGGAGTATAAGGAGTGGGAGATGAGAGGGAAAGCCACAAAAGGAAAAAGGTCCTTGCATTCCACATTAATAAGTTTGGATTTTCTCTCACAAGCAAAGCTTACAGGTTTTTAATCAAAGACACAGCTATGTGTGCTGAAGGTGTGTGAGAATATGTGTATGTGTGTGCACATGCATGTGTCAGTAGTGATGGCTGTGATTAATAAATCTATATTATAAGGGACTCACATTTACTAAACACCAAACATGAGTCTGACATTATCACATTTAATTCTCTTAACAGCCTTATGAAACCTCTATTAATGCCTTCATTTTACAGACCAAAAACATAAGGATTAAAGAGGCTAAGGAATTTCCCAAGGCCACACAGCTGCTGGGTGGCAAAACTCCATTTCCTTCCCCCCATTTCATTAGTACCCATCAACTCATGGTTCATTCACTTTCTCACAATGATTACTCTAAACTCTCCCCTATATGATCCACACAGATGCCAGCTCAAAATTCATATTACACGGTTTTGGGCATGTTATTTATGTGTTCAAATAATCTCAATGGTCCCTTATTACGTATAGGAAAACTTCCTAATTCCATAATTTAATTTCCATCCTCCCAACTTGCAATGTATCTCAAATGGGAGCCCCAGAAAAGCAAACTCTGAGACAGAGTTAGCATATAGGATATTTTTTTAAGGAGTGCCCTTGGGATCAACAAACATGGCTTCCTTTCAGGGAAGGAAAGGATGTAGGAGCAGAGGGTGAAGTAAAGCCCCACTGCAGGCCCAACAATGACATCGACTAATAGTATCAGGACTGTGGAGCTAGAATTAGCAGAGAAGGCCAAACACTCATTTATCAGTCAGTGGATGTGGCCACTCCAACAAGGGGCATGATCTTAGCAATGCTGCTCTCTGCAGCTGTGACAGTCTTTGAAAGGGTTTACAGCTCAAGTCCTGGGTGTCACTATCATGGGTAGCCTTCAAAGACTCCACTGCCCTGCCAACAAAATCCAAACGCATTAAGCATGGTTCACAAGTCCCCCAAAAGAAAACTGAGGTTTTTAAAAAATTAAGTGGGAGGCAGAGCAATATGGTGGCACAGAAAGGTGTGGAATTTAGTTAGTCCTCTAGAACAACTAGTAAATAGCCAGAAACAAATAACATATAGAGTGAACAACCGTCAGGAAACACTCGTGACTGGACACGCATCATACACCAGCCTGGAATGGATGGAACAGCTGAGATCACAGCATAAACTGTAAGTAAAGCTCCCCAAACCACGGAGCCAGTGCCACTCCCCAACTGGCATGGCAGGCTGAGTTGAAATACTGCCCTCTGAAAAAAAGAAGCTGGTTACTTGGAGTGAGGGTAAGTAAATCAACCAAGCTTCACTTGCAAATTTATTAACAAATTTGGACTATTGAATACAAGCTGCAAGCACAGATAAACTCAAAACAAACAGGAAAGTAATTTGAGGTTCCTCCTGGCATAGAGGAGGCAGGGATGATGTAAAAGAGAATATATAAATAAATAAAAACAGAGGCATTTGGAGACAGCTGAGCTCAGAATACTGGAAAATGGCTGTGTCCCAAGAACAGGAGCAGAGAGAACCAGGTATTAACACTGGACAATATGAGAAACTGGGGGGCTAAGAACTGCCTCTGAAGAGGGGCTTTCATTCTTTTTTCCTTTTATTTTTTTCTCTCATTCTAAGCAGCTCATTAGAGAAAGCCTCAGGCATTTTCAATTGTCAGCCTTGACCCAGGCAAGGGTGGAGTTAACAGAGTCAGAGAGAGAAAGGAGGAATTCAAGTGTATAAGATAACTCCCTAATGGGTGTATCTTCCCTAAGAAAAGGGATGTGGGGACCAGCTCAAGTGGCTACCCTCCCTCAGAGAATTCAGACCCCAGGGTTTGGGATGGTGGGTGGGGAACCTAGAAGCAACTTGAGCTTGGCTTCTGACACCCGGCCAAGACAAGGTCCACTGAGAACTAAAGGGGGGGACTGTACCTCTTTAGACCACTGGGGAGCTGCAGGCTTACAAGGTCTACCTGCTGGACAGGAAAGAAAAACACCAAGTCTAGAGCCCCCACAGAAAAGTCTGACAACCTGCTCCTAAGGGAAACTTGATACTGATTACACCTTCCTCCTGAGACCTGGGATGTCTGCTCTGGAAAAATCTGATAGCGGTAATCAAAGAAACTAGATGCATAGACAACAAAATATTATGAGTCACATTAGGAAAAACAAACATATGGCCCAGTCAAAGGAACAAACCTACACTTCACCTGAGATACACGAGTTGAAACAACTAATTAAAGATCTTCAAACAAACATGCTAAATCAATTAAAAAAAATCAAATCAACAGGTTGAGGGAAGATATGGCAAAAGAGATGAAGGATATACAGAAGACACTGGGTAAACATAAGGAAGAACTTATGGGAATGAAAGGCACAATAGAAAAGATGAAAAACACAATGGAGACATACAACAGCAGACTTGAAGAGGCAGAAGAAAAGATTTATGAACTGGAGGACAGGACATCTGAAATCTTACACACAAAAGAACAGATTGGGAAAAGAATGGAAAAATATAAGCAGCATCTCAGGGAACTGAATGACAACATGAAGCGCATGAAGGTACATGTCGCAGGTGTCCCAGAAGGAGAAGAGAAGGGAAAAGGGGTAGAAAGAATAATGGAGGAAATAATTACTGAAAATTTCCCATCTCTTACGAAAGACATAAAATTATGGATCCAAGAAGCACAGTGTACCCCAAACAGAATGTATCCAAACAGACTTATGCCAAGACACTTAATAATCAGATTACCAAATGTCAAAGACAAAGAGAGAATTCTGAAAGCAGCAAGAGAAAAGCAATCCATGACATACAAGGGAAACTCTATAAGACTATATGTGGATTTCTCAGTAGAAACTACGGAGGCAAGAAGGCAATGGTATGATATATTTAAGATACTACAGGAGAAAAACTGCCAACCAAGAATTCTATATACGGCAAAACTGTCCTTCAAAAATGAGAGAGTTTAAAATATTCTCAAACTGAGAGAGTTTGTAAACAAGATACCTGCCCTACAGGAAATACTAAAGGGAACACTACAGACAGATAGGAAAAGACATGAGAGAGAGGTTTGGAGCACAATATTCGGTGATGTTAGCACAATAATGCAAGTACACTGGACAAAGTGTACTTTGTCCAGTGTACTTACATTACAGTGTACTTACATTACATGTATGTCCAGTGTATTTACAGTACATGACTGTGATGTACAGTGTACTTACATTTCATGACTGTGAGTATGGTTAAAGAGGAAGGTTAGGGGCATGTAGGACACCAGAAGGAAAGATAAAAGATAAAGACTGGGACTGTATAACTTACTGAAACATAGAGTGGTCAAAGTGTGTGATTAAATGTACAAATATGTTTTTACATGAGGGAAAACAAATGAATGTCAACTTTGCAAGGTGTTAAAAGTGGGGTGATATTGGAGAAAAAAATACAATCAATGCAAACTAGAGTCTACAGTTAACAGTAACATTGTAATATGCTTCCATTAATTATAATAAAGGCAATATACTAAAGCTAAATGTTCATAAGAGGGGGATATAAGATGTTGGTGTTATTGTCTGACTTTTTATTTGTATTTTATTTTAATTTTATTTCTGTCATTTTTCTCTTTTTTTCCTCTTTCTTTTTCTTTTTTCTTTTTACTTTTCTCACCTCTTTCTTTTTTCTTTGTGGAAGAAACGAAAATGTCCTTACATAGATAGTGTTGGTGAATAAATAACAGTGATGGAATGTATGGTGTGTAAATAAAACTGTTTAAAAATAAACAGAGGGATGCAAGTGCTGGAAAAAGTCTGGAGAAAGAGATGTACCTAATCACTGTTGGTGGGGAAGTAGAATGGTGCAGCCCATCTGGAGGGCAGTGTGGTGGTTCCACAGAAAGCTAAGCATGGGATTGCCATATGGTCCTACAACCCTGCTAATGAGTACATAATTGGGAGAACTGAAAAGAGGGACATGAGTGGACATTTGCATAGTAGTGTTTATGGTGTCAGTAGTCACGATTTCAAGTAGATGGAGGTGGCCTAAGGTTACATCATCTAATGAATAGAATGGCAAACTGTGGTGTATATGTACAATGCAATATTGAGCTGCTACAAGAAGGAGTGAAGTTGTGAGGTGCATGAACATTGAGGACAGTATGTTGAGTGAAATAAACCAAAAATGAAAAGAAAAACAGTATAATGCCTCATGAATTTGGACTATCTATAGTGCACAAGCTCTGAGAATTGAGTCTGAGAGTGTAGGTTATCAGAGGAAAGTATATTGTAAAGGTTTCTAGATTGTGAGCTTTTATAGCAGTTACATCTATTTCTGAGTTGTAATGGTTATTTCTAAATTCTGAGAAACTGAGCACTTTGTGTATAACCTGGTTGGTCCCTGGAACTTTGGTATCTGTGTGACACCTGAGATTCAGAGCCAGAGTCCAGCAGCTATGGATGTCAGCATTACCCCATACGGCAAATGTTATGGAGTCTGTAAAAAAGAGATCACACTTCAATTAAGGATATGAATGAAATGGACTTGGTTAGGACTAAGGTAAATTAAACTAAAGGATAAAGGACATTATGGATGGTTTTGTTAAAACTTCAACTTCTGTGTGAGAACAAAGGAAGAGAGGTTTATTAGGTGCAAAACCTACATTTTTTTGTAACACACTAATAGTTAAACTTGTAAGGTCAGTTTATTCAAACAACATAATTACATGGAATGTCGAATAGGGAGTGAAATCTGGTTGGTTTGTACAGGTTAGTGTGAAGCCCCAACATATCCCATAGTAATTTGGACAGAGAATAAAGATGTATTTGAAAAGTCCCCTTCAGGGACTGGGGAAAATATGGAAATATTAAATTTCCCCTCCTGGGGAATTAATGATATTCTCACAAGCATCATGGGCTTCCAATTTAGAAAGCTGGGACCTCAATCTTGGGGCTTACCTTTATGAAGTTTGTTACTGCAGTGGAGAGTCTAAGCCTACTTAAAATTGTGCCTAAGAGTCACCCCCACAGAACCTCTTTTGTTGCTCAGATGTGGCATCTCTCTAAAAGCCAACTCTGCAGGTAAATTTACTGTCTTCCCCACTATGTGGGACATGACTCCCAGGGGTGTAAATCTCCCAGACATGTGGGACATGTTGGGGATGAGCTTGGCCCTGGCATCATGAGATTGAGAAAGCCTCCTTGGACCAAAAGGGGGAAGAGGAAGGAAACAAAATGAAGTTTCAGTGGCTCAGAGATGTCAAGTAGAGTTGAGGTCATTCTGGAGGTTATTCTTATGCATTATATAGATACTCCTTTTTAGTTTTTAGTGTATTGGAAAAGCTAGAAGGAAATATCTGAAACTGTTGAGCTGCAACCCAGTAGCCTTTATTCTTGAAGATGATTGAATAACTATATAGCTTACACTGTGTGACAGTATCATTGTGAAAACCTTGTGACTCTCACTTGCTTTACCCAGTGTATGGATAGATGAATAGAAAAATGAAGACAAAAAGTAAACGAATAGTAGGGAGCTGTGCCGGTTTGAATGTATTATGTCCCCCAGAAAAAGCCATAATCCTTGATGCAGTCTTGTGGGGCAGACGTTTTGGTACTGATTAGATTTGCATGGAAATGCGCCCCATCCAACTGTAGGTGATAACTTTGATGAGATATTTCCATGGAGGCATGGCCCCACACATTCATTGTGGGCCTTGACTAGTGGAGCCACATAAATGAGTTGATGGGCAGAGGGAATTCAGTGCAGCTGTGAGTGACATTTTGAAGAGGAGCTACAGCCAAGAGAGACACTTTGAAGAAAGCACAGGAGCTGCAGATGAGAGAGTTTGAAGACAGCCGTTGAAAGCAGACTCTTGCTCCAGACAAGCTAAGAGAGGACAAACACCCCAAAAGCAACTAAGAGTGACATTTTTGAGGAACTGCAGCCTAGAGAGGATCATCCTGGGAGAAAGCGGTTTTGAAACCAGAACTTTGGAGCAGACGCCAGCCATGTGCCTTCCCAGCTAACAGAGGCTTTCCGGACACCCTTGGCCATCCTCCAGTGAAGGTACCCGATTGTTGATGCATTACCTTGGACACTTTATGGCCTTAAGACTGTAACTTTGTAACCAAATAAACCCCCTTTTATAAAAGCCAATCCGTCTCTGGTGTTTTGCATTCCAGCAGCACTAGCAAACTAGAACAGGAGCGATGAGGGGTATGGGATGTTTCGGGTGTTGTTTTTTTACTTTAACTTTTATTCTTATTCTTTTTCATGTGTGGTACTGAAAATGTTCAAAAATTTATTGTGGTTATGAATACATAACAACATAATGGTACGGTGAACAACTGATAAAACACCATGGATGACTTATGGTATGTGAATATATATCAATAACATTGAATTAAAAAAAATTTAAGTGACTTGCAAAATGTCCCAGAACCAGTGAAAGTGTCAGAACTCAAAGTCAAGCCTCAATTTACCTGACACAAAGTCACTGTAGTTTCTATGGCATCACCAATACAGTACCCATTTGAGGGTATGGAATCAGATGTTTAAAGGAGGAACCTGACAGAAACATTTTCTTAAGGGCAGTCTGGCCATCTATGTAGGACCAAATAAAACATGACTATTAAACAGACTGAAATAATAATGCTCCCTAGTAACTCCTTAGTAGTTAAACGCTAAGCAAAATGACAAGAAATTTGGTTCCGAAATGAAATTAAAACCAAAATGAAATTAAAATGAAACCAAATTACCAGTTTAAGCATAACCTTCATTGGAGCTTGTAAATCAGAAGAAAATTCAATCAGTTGTACAAAAGTAAAATCACTGAACTCAGTAGAAGGAATCATTCTGAAACGGGCCTTCAATAGATGGAGCTCTCCCCTCTGAATTGGTGCTGAAACACAGAGCAGGAAAATCTGAGGAGCTGGAAACACAGTCATTCAGACAAAGGTGCTGAGCATTTGTACTGATTAAAATGCCATTCACTCTTCTCATAAGAGCACTGGAACCGACCCTGGTCTACTGGCCACATTTCAACCCTGAATAATGATATTATTAAACATCAACTGAGCATGAACATTGCCTTCAACACTTCTAGGGACAGACCGAGACCTTGCCTTGTAGTTTGCCATTAAGATGACTACTGAGAGGAGGGGCAAGATGGCAGACTGGTAAGCTGTATGTTTTAGTTACTCCTCCAGGAAAGTAGGTAGAAAGCCAGGAACTGCGTGGACTGGACACCACAAAGCAATCTGACTTTGGGCATACTTCATACAACACTCATGAAAATGTCGAACTGCTGAGATCAGCGAAATCTGTAAGTTTTTGCGGCCAGGGGACGCACGACACTCCCTGCCAGGCTCAGTCCAGTGGGAGGAGGGGCTGTCAGCTCCGGGAAGAAGGGAGAACTGCAGTGGCAGCCCTTATCGGAAACTCATTCTACTGATCCAAACTCCAACCATAGATAGACTGAGACCAGACACCAGAATATGTGAGAGCAGCCAGTCCAGCAGAGAGGAGACAGGCATAGAAAAAAAACAACACGAAAAACTCCAAAATAAAAGCGGAGGATTTTTGCAGTTCTGGTGAACATAGAAAGGGGAAGAGCCCTGAGGCGCATATGCAAATCCCGAAGAAAAGCTGATCTCTCTGCCCTGTGGACCTTTCCTTAATGGCCCTGGTTGCTTTGTCTCTTAGCATTTCAATAACCCATTAGATCTCTGACGAGAGCCCTTTTTTTTTTTAATCCTTTTTTCTTTTTCTAAAACAATTACTCTAAGAAGCCCAATACAGAAAGCTTCAAAGACTTGCAATTTGGGCAGGTCAAGTCAAGAGCAGAACTAGGAGAGCTCTGAGACAAAACGCAATAATTCAGTGGCTCAGAAAATTCACTAAACACCACAACTTCCCAAGAAAAGGGGGGTGTCCGCTCACAGCCATCATCTTGGTGGACAGGAAACACTCCTGCCCATCGCCAGCCCCATAGCCCAGAACTGCCCCAGACAACCCAGTGTGACGGAAGTGCTTCAAATAACAGGCACACACCACAAAACTGAGCGTGGACATTAGCCTTCCCTGCAACCTCAGCTGATTGTCCCAGAGTTGGGAAGGTAGAGCAGTGTGAATTAACAAAGCCCCATTCAGCCATCATTTCAGCAGACTGGGAGCCTCCCTACACAGCCCAGCAGTCCAGAACTGCCCTGGGGGGACGGCACTCACCTGTGACATAGCACAGTCATCCCTCAACAGAGGACCCGGGGTGCACGCCTGGAAGAGGGGCCCACTTGCAAGTCTCAGGAGCCATACGCCAATACCAAAGACTTGTGGGTCACTGGCAGAGACAAACTGTGGCAGGACTGAACTGAAGGATTAGACTATTGCAGCAGCTTTAAAACTCTAGGATCACCAGGGAGTTTTGATTGTTAGAGCCACCTCCTCCTCCCTGACCGCCCAGAAACACGCCCCATATACAGGGCAGGCAACACCAACTACACACGCAAGCTTGGTACACCAATTGGACCCCACAAGACTCACTCCCCCACTCACCAAAAAGGCTAAGCAGGGCAGAACTGGCTTGTGGAGAACAGGAGGCTCGTGGACGCCACCCGCTGGTTAGTTAGAGAAAGTGTACTCCACGAAGCTGTAGATCTGATAAATTAGAGATAAGGACTTCAATTGGTCTACAAATCCTAAAAGAACCCTATCAAGTTCAGCAAATGCCACGAGGCCAAAAACAACAGAAAATTATAAAGCATATGAAAAAACCAGATGATATGGATAACCCAAGCCCAAGCACCCAAATCAAAAGATCAGAAGAGACACAGCACCTAGAGCAGCTACTCAAAGAACTAAAGATGAACAATGAGACCATAGTACAGGATACAAAGGAAATCAAGAAGACCCTAGAAGAGCATAAAGAAGACATTGCAAGACTAAATAAAAAAATGGATGATCTTATGGAAATTAAAGAAACTGTTGACCAAATTAAAAAGATTCTGGACACTCATAGTACAAGACTAGAGGAAGTTGAACAATGAATCAGTGACCTGGAAAATGACAGAATGGAAAATGAAAGCATAAAAGAAAGAATGGGGAAAAAAATTGAAAAAATCGAAATGGACCTCAGGGATATGATAGATAATATGAAACGTCCAAATATAAGACTCATTGGTGTCCCAGAAGGGGAAGAAAAGGGTAAAGGTCTAGGAAGAGTATTCAAAGAAATTGTTGGGGAAAACTTCCCAAATCTTCTAAACAACATAAATACACAAATCATAAATGCTCAGCAAACCCCAAACAGAATAAATCCAAATAAACCCACTCCGAGACATATACTGATCACACTGTCAAACACAGAAGAGAAGGAGCAAGTTCTGAAAGCAGCAAGAGAAAAGCAATTCACCACAGACAAAGGAAACAGCATAAGACTAAGTAGTGACTACTCAGCAGCCACCATGGAGGCGAGAAGGCAGTGGAACGATATATTTAAAATTCTGAGTGAGAAAAATTTCCAGCCAAGAATACTTTATCCAGCAAAGCTCTCCTTCAAATTTGAGGGAGAGCTTAAATTTTTCACAGACAAACAAATGCTGAGAGAATCTGCTAACAAGAGACCTGCCCTACTGGAGATACTAAAGGGAGCCCTACAGACAGAGAAACAAAGACAGGACAGAGAGACTTGGAGAAAGGTTCAGTACCAAAGAGATTCGGTATGGGTACAATAAAGGATATTAATAGACAGAGGGGAAAAATATGACAAACATAAACCAAAGGATAAGATGGCTGATTCAAGAAATGCCTTCACGGTTATAACGTTGAATGTAAATGGATTAAACTCCCCAATTAAAAGATATAGATTCGCAGAATGGATCAAAAAAAATGAACCATCAATATGTTGCATACAAGAGACTCATCTTAGACACAGGGACACAAAGAAACTGAAAGTGAAAGGATGGAAAAAAATATTTCATGCAAGCTACAGCCAAAAGAAAGCAGGTGTAGCAATATTAATCTCAGATAAAATAGACTTCAAATGCAGGGATGTTTTGAGAGACAAAGACGGCCACTACATACTAATAAAAGGGGCAATTCAACAAGAAGAAATAAGAATCGTAAATGTCTATGCACCCAATCAAGGTGCCACAAAATACATGAGAGAAACATGGCAAAACTAAAGGAAGCAATTGATGTTTCCACAATAATTGTGGGAGACTTCAACACATCACTCTCTCCTATAGATAGATCAACCAGACAGAAGACCAATAAGGAAATTGAAAACCTAAACAATCTGATAAATGAATTAGATTTAACAGACATATACAGGACATTACATCCCAAATCACCAGGATACACATACTTTTCTAGTGCTCATGGAACTTTCTCCAAAATAGATCATATGCTGGGACATAAAACAAGCCTCAATAAATTTAAAAAGATTGAAATTATTCAAAGCACATTCTCTGACCACAATGGAATACAATTAGAAGTCAATAACCATCAGACACTTAGAAAATTCACAAATACCTGGAGGTTAAACAACACACTCCTAAACAATCAGTGGGTTAAAGAAGAAATAGCAAGAGAAATTGCTAAATATATAGAGACGAATGAAAATGAGAACACAACATACCAAAACCTATGGGATGCAGCAAAAGCAGTGCTAAGGGGGAAATTTATAGCACTAAACGCATATATTAAAAAGGAAGAAAGAGCCAAAATCAAAGAACTAATGGATCAACTGAAGAAGCTAGAAAATGAACAGCAAACCAATCCTAAACCAAGTACAAGAAAAGAAATAACAAGGATTAAAGTAGAAATAAATGACATAGAGAACAAAAAAACAATAGAGAGGATAAATATCACCAAAAGTTGGTTCTTTGAGAAGATCAACAAGATCGACAAGCCCTCAGCTAGACTGACAAAATCAAAAACAGAGAAGACCCATATAAACAAAATGATGAATGAAAAAGGTGACATAACTGCAGATCCAGAAGAAATTAAAAAAATTATAAGAGGATACTATGAACAACTGTATGGCAACAAACTGGATAATGTAGAGGAAATGGACAATTTCCTGGAAACATATGAACAACCTAGACTGACCAGAGAAGAAATAGAAGACCTCAACCAACCCATCACAAGCAAAGAGATCCAATCAGTCATCAAAAATCTTCCCACAAATAAATGCCCAGGGCCAGATGGCTTCACAGGGGAATTCTACCAAACTTTCCAGAAAGAACTGACACCAATCTTACTCAAACTCTTTCAAAACATTGAAGAAAATGGAACACTATCTAACTCATTTTATGAAGCTAACATCAATCTAATACCAAAACCAGGCAAAGATGCTACAAAAAAGGAAAACTACCGGCCAATCTCCCTAATGAATATAGATGCAAAAATCCTCAACAAAATACTTGCAAATCGAATCCAAAGACACATTAAAAAAATCATACACCATGACCAAGTGGGGTTCATTCCAGGCATGCAAGGATGGTTCAACATAAGAAAAACAATCGATGTATTACAACACATTAACAAGTCAAAAGGGAAAAATCAATTGATCATCTCAATAGATGCTGAAAAAGCATTTGACAAAATCCAACATCCCTTTTTGATAAAAACACTTCAAAAGGTAGGAATTGAAGGAAACTTCCTCAACATGATAAAGAGCATATATGAAAAACCCACAGCCAGCATAGTACTCAATGGTGAGAGACTGAAAGCCTTCCCTCTAAGATCAGGAACAAGACAAGGATGCCCGCTGTCACCACTGTTATTCAACATTGTGCTGGAAGTGCTAGTCAGGGCAATCCGGCAAGACAAAGAAATAAAAGGCATCCAAATTGGAAAAGAAGAAGTAAAACTGTCATTGTTTGCAGATGATAAGATCTTATATCTAGAAAACCCTGAGAAATCGACGATACAGCTACTAGAGCTAATAAACAAATTTAGCAAAGTAGCGGGATACAAGGTTAATGCACATAAGTCAGTAATGTTTCTATATGCTAGAAATGAACAAACTGAAGAGACACTCAAGAAAAAGATACCATTTTCAATAGCAACTAAAAAAATCAAGTACCTAGGAATAAACTTAACCAAAGATGTAAAAGACCTATACAAAGAAAACTACATAACTCTACTAAAAGAAATAGAAGGGGACCTTAAAAGATGGAAAAATATTCCATGTTCATGGATAGGAAGGCTAAATGTCATTAAGATGTCAATTCTACCCAAACTCATCTACAGATTCAATGCAATCCCAATCAAAATTCCAACAACCTACTTTGCAGACGTGGAAAAGCTAGTTATCAAATTTATTTGGAAAGGGAAGATGCCTCGAATTGCTAAAGACACTCTAAAAAAGAAAAATGAAGTGGGAGGACTTATACTCCCTGACTTTGAAGCTTATTATAAAGCCACAGTTGCCAAAACACCATGGTACTGGCACAAAGATAGACATATAGATCAATGGAATCGAATTGAGAATTCAGAGATAGACCCTCAGATCTATGGCCGACTGATCTTTGATAAGGCCCCCAAAGTCACTGAACTGAGTCATAATAGTCTTTTCAACAAATAGGGCTGGGAGAGTTGGATATCCATATCCAAAAGAATGAAAGAGGACCCCTACCTCACCCCCTACACAAAAATTAACTCAAAATGGACCAAAGATCTCAATATAAAAGAAAGTACCATAAAACTCCTAGAAGATAATGTAGGAAAACATCTTCAAGACCTTGTATTAGGCGGCCACTTCCTAGACTTTACACCCAAAGCACAAGCAACAAGAGAAAATAGATAAATGGGAACTCCTCAAGCTTAGAAGTTTCTGCACCTCAAAGGAATTTCTCAAAAAGGTAAAGAGGCAGCCAACTCAATGGGAAAAAATTTTTGGAAACCATGTATCTGACAAAAGACTGATATCTTGCATATATAAAGAAATCCTACAACTCAATGCCAATAGTACAGTCGGCCCAATTATAAAATGGGCAAAAGATATGAAAAGACAGTTCTCTGAAGAGGAAATACAAATGGCCAAGAAACACATGAAAAAATGTTCAGCTTCACTAGCTATTAGAGAGATGCAAATTAAGACCACAATGAGATACCATCTAACACCGGTTAGAATGGCTGCCATTAAACAAACAGGAAACTACAAATGCTGGAGGGGATGTGGAGAAATTGGAACTCTTATTCACTGTTGGTGGGACTGTATAATGGTTCAGCCACTCTGGAAGTCAGTCTGGCAGTTCCTTAGAAAACTAGATATAGAGTTACCATTCGATCCAGCGATTGCACTTCTCGGTATATACCCGGAAGATCAGACAGCAGTGACACGAACAGATATCTGCACGCCAATGTTCATAGCAGCATTATTCACAATTGCCAAGAGATGGAAACAACCCAAATGTCCTTCAACAGATGAGTGGATAAATAAAATGTGGTATATACACACAATGGAATACTACGCGGCAGTAAGAAGGAACGATCTCGTGAAACATATGACAACATGGATGAACCTTGAAGACATAATGCTGAGTGAAATAAGCCAGGCACAAAAAGAGAAATATTATATGCTACCACTAATGTGAACTTTGAAAAATGTAAAACAAATGATTTATAATGTAGAATGTAGGGGAACTAGCAATAGATAGCAATTAAGGAAGGGGGAACAATAATCCAAGAAGAACAGATAAGCTATTTAACGTTCTGGGGATGCCCAGGAATGACTATGGTCTGTTAATTTCTGATGGATATAGTAGGAGCAAGTTCACAGAAATGTTGCTATATTAGGTAACTTTCTTGGGGTAAAGTAGGAACATGTTGGAAGTTAAGCAGTTATCTTAGGTTAGTTGTCTTTTTCTTACTCCCTTGTTATGGTCTCTTTGAAATGTTCTTTTATTGTATGTTTGTTTTCTTTTTAACTTTTTTTTCATACAGTTGATTTAAAAAAGAAGGGAAAGTTAAAAAAAAAAAAAAAAGAAAAGAAAAACAAGGAAAAAAAAAGATGTAGTGCCCCTTGAGGAGCCTGTGGAGAATACAGGGGTATTCGACTACCTCACCTCCATGGTTGCTAACATGACCACAGACATAGGGGACTGGTGGTTTGATGGGTTGAGCCCTCTACCACAGGTTTTACCCTTGGGAAGACGGTTGCTGCAAAGGAGAGGCTAGGCCTCCCTATGGTTGTGCCTAAGAGCCTCCTCCCGAATGCCTCTTTGTTGCTCAGATGTTGCCCTCTCTCTCTAGCTAAGCCAACTTGATAGGTGAAATCACTGCCCTCCCCCCTATGTGGGATCAGACACCCAGGGGAGTGAATCTCCCTGGCAACATGGAATATGACTCCCGGGGAGGAATGTAGACCCGGCATCGTGGGACGGAGAACATCTTCTTGACCAAAATGGGGATGTGAAAGGAAATGAAATAAGCTTCAGTGGCAGAGAGATTCCAAAAGGAGCCGAGAGGTCACTCTGGTGGGCACTCTTATGCACACTTTAGACAACCCTTTTTAGGTTCTAAAGAATTGGGGTAGCTGGTGGTGGATACCTGAAACTATCAAACTACAACCCAGAACCCATGAATCTCAAAGACAGTTGTATAAAAATGTAGCTTATGAAGGGTGACAATGGGATTGGGAAAGCCATAAGGACCACACTCCACTTTGTCTAGTTTATGGATGGATGAGTAGAAAAATAGGGGAAGGAAACAAACAGACAAAGATACCCAGTGTTCTTTTTTACTTCAATTGCTCTTTTTCACTCTAATTATTATTCTTGTTATTTTTGTGTGTGTGCTAATGAAGGTGTCAGAGATTGATTTGGGTGATGAATGTACCACTATGTAATGGTACTGTAAACAATCGAAAGTACGATTTGTTTTGTATGACTGCGTGGTATGTGAATATATCTCAATAAAACGAAGATTAAAAAAAAAATGCAGTGGAAATTAAGGGTGAGAAATAAAGTATGAGATGGTGAGGAAACAGCTCATCTGTGTGAAGTCACTTAGATGGCTTTTGAAGAAATGTATGAAAAAGGAGGAAATTGATGGAATTTCTACTAAGCAGTTGACAGCACGTAATAAATATGTATGAATGAGCTGCCCCAGATATAACCCCACCTCTTGGATTGTTGCAGCAAAATCGCTCTGTCTCTTCTGTTAAAATCTATGAGAATTGTGATTCAGAACAAAAATATATAAATAAAAAGATGAATGTATGCTTTTAAAAAAAAAAAAAAAAAAAAAACAGGCATGGACTCTGCCCAACTGAAGCCCACAATTTAGGGTTGGTAAACATTAAAACAAGAAAAGAGACAAATCAATTTATATACTAGTGCCTGCTCTGGTACTTGGCAAATAATAGGTATATGATAAAGACTTAAAGAACTGGAAACATACATCCTGTGATTGATGATTTGACTCCGACAGTCTAGCAGGGTGAAGGATCTACTTCTAATATGTATGCATATAATAACTGATTGAAATATCTGTAATCAGGTTCCTAATATCTTTTACTTATAAACATCTTTACTCTATGAAACTCAAACTCAGTATAACTGAGAGAGAATAAGAAAGTCAAAAGACACAATGTCAACAATACTAAAACGTGCATCCTTGTAAAGAAGGTATGGAAGTTTCAGAGGATTAAGTCTGGTATCAAACAGATCTAGACTCAATCAAATTCTAGTTTTGCTGCTTGTTAGCTGTGCAACCTTGGGCAAGCTTCCCGGGCTACGTTCCACCTCTGTGAAGTGAAGACAATGATACTCGAGATTCACGGGGACCCCGTGAGATCAGCAAGATTACGCCTCTTTACTCTGGGTACAGTGCTCTACAGTTTACAGGCATGTTTAGGATTCTCAACCATTGGCCACTGTTAATGCAATGGTAAGCTTCAGCCCTGTTCCCCTCGGAAATCAGTAAGTACATAAATAAATGGGTGAATTGTAAAAAAAAAAAAAAAAAAAAAAAAAAAGATGACTACTGCTTTGAGTGAAGACAGCTGCAATAACTACAACCACTTTTGAATTTCATTTTTCTGGGAAAAAAGAAAAGCTCAAAGTCAATTTTGCCCCTTAAATTTTAATATGACTCACAAGTTTATTCAGGAAAAAGGTGTTCTTCATGGTTGCTACTTTTCTCTGATGTTTGTTGTTATATGAATGAAGCTAATGATCGGGCCCTGTTTTAAGCCACTTCTTATTGGCTAGCTAATTCCAATCCACCTAATATTCACCAAAATAACCAGTGACACTCAACAGGTTCAAATGAAAAAGTCTGCACAATCTTTTCAGAAGCCCGAACAAGGCTTAAGGCTGGATTTCCCACTGCAGAGCAAAATTAACTTTGGCCCAGAAGTCAGATAACAGCACCTCAACAACAACACACCCTATAAACAAGCTCACTGATAGACAAGTGATTATATTCCTTAAGAATCGACTTCAAGGTTTAGCATCCTACATCTTCCTTTCAAAGTCTACAATTAGAAATATAAATTGCATTATTAGAGAGGAACAAAAAACTTGCAACTCAAAATAGAGAAAGAAATTGCTTTGTTACGATTTACTCCATGACTTTTAAAAGGCAGATGAAAACCAGCAGGTAAGCACATACATTCAAGCATTTCAGGATAAACAACGCTGCTTGAGTTCCACACAAACTGGCATGTTCAACTTGACACTGCAACACAGCTTTCCCCAAAGCCAGCATACTTTTGTGACCTTGAAGATAGGTTTCTCATAATCTGATCATGATTTGCACCTTGAGGTACCTTCACTGGAGAATTTGAAAGTTGAGATTTTTGTTCAAATGACTTTCTTGAGAATGTCAATATGTGTTCAGATGGAATGTAAAGAACAAGAAATTATTCTACTTTTGCTGAGCTTGAGTCTTGAAACCAATAAATCTGAAGATACACAATCTGTGATAAGATCTAGTTAGGATTCTGCAAATATAATGATTTGCTAAATGCAGGAAAAGCACAGGAAATGGGAAATGTCTTTACAATGCATAAATGACTACAAATCTTTCTATTTAATAAGAATTCTTAAGTTTATTCCTAACGACATTACAAACTATTAAAGACTACACTACAGTAAGTGAAGTGATTCAATGAGGATCTATGATCTAGAGATGGTAGAAAGATGTTTCAACTTCTTCATATCTGGTCAATAATTTTAATAAACTATTTAAAACTTCATATCCAAAAATGACTCTACAGATGCAAATGCAAAACATGAAGTTTGATTTTACATAAGTGATTAAGTGTTCACACTAATCTGTAAATATTCTTTTATCAAGTTTGTTCTGGATGTCTTTAAGATGGTTGGTCATAATTTTTAGAATACTCCATGGCCAAAAGAAAAAAAAAAGCATCTATACTTCAGCTTCTTAAGATCACAGTTCAATCTATTGTAGTGACCATCCTAAACTTTAATAAAATAAGGATCAGAGATGGTAACCTGGTACAATTTAAATGGCATCTATTTATTGATGCTGATGTAGATTTCAAACTATATATTTTATTGCCATCTTTTAGTAGTCTTGTATGCATTTATCTAAGTAGCTGGAATACAAAATAAGACAGTAAATAGACACCCATGTGTGCACAATGTGAATGCACGCACAGCCGTACACACGGGTACAATCACACAAATTCAGACATACATTCCTCAATCTTAAAGTGCTTTTGATAACCCCACACAAAACTCTAACTGCCCTAATATAATGCTTTTTCTCTAATATAATGCTTTCTTTCCTCCCTCCTTTGATATCCTGTAAGATTTATGTCCTGATAAGAAGACTATGAGCTACCTTGAAACATATGCCCAGCATATTATTATGATTCCCACAGGTTGTGTGGTGTTATGGACATAAAACCATTTCAAAAGTACACTCACTGGGTAGTGGCTCAGCAGGATGGGCTGTCTTGTGATAGGGAAAAAATAAAAAGGTGATAAGCAGGCAGACCCAAGTAAACTAAAATTTCATTTCTTAGCCCTGAAAAAAGAGAATCCCTGCAAATCCATATGCTCAGTCTCTCTTTCTTCATTTGTAGAACAAAGCTAATATTCTGAACACTCTCTTAAGAACATCATACATATATGCTAATTAACAATAATAAAGAACCAGGAATATTTAAAATCTTTTAAAATATTAACTGCAAAAATATTTCCCCTGCAAGTAAGTTCTAATAATTTCCAGTTCTTTAATTCAAACCCTCAAGTCAGCCTAACTAACCCAGAGCTATGAAGAGGAAAGTATTTCCAACAATTATCAAGATGGCCAAAAGTAACATTCTTCAGAATACCAGATCCCTGGGGAAATTAAAATATATAGAAAAGAAAGAGGGAATTAATTGAACAACCACAGCCTGCCAAATGTCAGAATAAGGGCCGTTGTTAACAGGTTCCACACTATGAAAAGTTGGGTAGGGTCAGAATGAGGATAGCAGAAAGTCACACCCTCTGCTCTGAGTTAGTGATCTCAAAAGGTAATAATGAAAATACTCAGAAAACAAAAGCAAATCAACTCCTCTGGCCATTTCTGGAAACATTTTGAAAATAAACAAAAGAAATTCAGCCGCCAGCACATTCTGCCTCTCATAGCTGGTATTACTCCACATGATAGCTTTGAGAGATGAAAAGAAAAAAAAAAAAAAAAAAAAAAATCACTGTTTAGCTGCAGCATGTAGCGTAGGCAACACATGGATCTCTTCTCTCACTCCTGCGGCACGCAGGCTCTGTAGAGGAACCATGCCGTTGTGAATTAAGTGAAAGAGTAAACCTAATGCAGCTGAATTCTGCTATTTTTAGTAGACCATCAAAATGGTAGGTTTTAGTAGGAAAACAAAGCCTCAATAAAGTGGCAATAAAGCTTGATCATTCTTCTATTGTATTTTAGCTAAACATTTATAAATTTGCTAGTTTATTGTACAATCCCTCATGAGCAATGCAGAGGCAAAGCCTGTAAGTAAGAACAAGGATGATTTATCTGTATACTAACCTACTGGGAGGTTTATCTGATTTTTTATTACACTTCTCTTTTTATGCTGTCATTCCAGATAGCTACAGAATGAGAAAACTGTTTATACAAGACAGTCCTAACACAGGATACCTAAGGTGGTTCAGAAAGGTCTTTGGTGCCATAAATAAAATGATGGGTACTGAAACATGTAGAGTTAATGAAAATAATCACTGATATTTGTTCAACCATCTACTAGACCTAAAAACTCAGAATCTACAGCCAGTGCCACTATACTGTAAAAATATACAGAATACACATATGGTGGAGTGAAAAGAATGTGGGAAGCATTACAGCATCTCAATGGAGTATGCGGACTTTGGTGTCAGACTGACCTGGGTTCAAATCCAAACTCTGCCACTTAGTAGCCATGTAGCAAGACATGGAAAGAACCTTGACACATGACTGAAATATCATCAGAAAGCTTAGAACAAAAGAAATCCCGAGGAAAGTGTAGCTGCCATGACCATCATCATCACCACTGCCACCAACATCACTTCCATCAGCAGCAGCATTTCCACAACCACCACCTCCACCATTATCACCTTCATCAACACCACCACCATCTTCATCATCATCATCACCATCATCATCACTTTATTGGCTTTGGCATCAGATTTGGGTTTAAGTTCTAGCTTCCTCAAATAAATTATTTTGATTATTTTTAGTATCAGTTCTGTCCTCCAAAAAAGTGAGAATGAATAATGGTTCTGGTTTCACATAATAATTAAGGGGACCAAAAAAATATTTAAATGAGACCAAGTATGCACCTGGAAATCTAGATAATACAGGCCCCTTCTTACCTGAATTCCTCCCTTTGTGCTTTTCCCAGTTTGATTTTAGAATTCTTTGTATGATCCATCAAGGAAAAATGTTTCACAATTTGATAATTCTGATATCTATCATCATTTTGTTTAAATTAATTTTCCTCCTATAATTTATAGCCACCATTTCCAGTTTGCTGGGGACTTTACCTTACATACATGTTATCTTACTTCAGGTAGTGACTCCTTCATAGCTAAATTTTCAAATGTTACATATTTTAACATAGCTGATAGCCCTTCTTTTAACATTAAGCCACAGGGACTTTAACCTTTCTACCCAATCATAGACTTGTTTACATGAATTGCTTTTGCTGCTGGGAACTCAAGTAAGCAAACTTTGAGTAAGGAACCAGAGTGTCCCTCCTAGTAAAGAGTATGACGCTCATTGCACACGGTTTGGGACACTGACACTAGCAACAATGGAATTTTCCCTCTCACTGTCTGGCCAAGTTGAATATTGTAACCTTAGGTCATATAGCATATTACATTTAAAAAATGGTTACATTAATTTTTATCAATTGAACTTACCAATATAAATGATTATTTTCTAGACAAAGACTTTCTATACTAGCAGATATAAAATATTTTAAACTAAGGTACTGTATTTATGCTCCTTCTTGCAAAAGAACTTACTGCTTATATTTTATCAAGAGGGCAAAAAATTGCAAAAGTCAAACAAAGAATCAAAAGAAATTTCAAAAATATATATATTTTTAATCCCTAAATTAAAAATATGTTCCAAGAAGCAATAAGGGTAAAAAATCGTGTGTGTGTGTGTGTGTGTGTGTTTATATTTTAAAGCAACAATGAACCAACAGGTATTAAAATAGACAAAAAGTAGGTTGTATTAATCATCAATGCTCAAAAATTACTTGAAGTATCTGAATGTATGCCATAGATACAAAAAAAAAAAAAGCATTCAAACAGGCTTTTGAAAACTTGATAGGATTTCCTGAGGCATTCCATAGTATCCTATGGAGGCAGTACAGTGTAGTGCAAGAAAATATCATAGAATTCGGAACAAGAGTCTACCCTGGGTTCCAGTTTACTTTCTCCACTAGAGAGCCATGTGACTTTCTGCAAATTACTCTTGGCCTCAGTGTCTTCATCTCTGATGCAGGAATAAAAGAAGATAAGGCACATGAAAGAGCTTTGTAAACAGTAAATCACTACACGTGTGTTAATTATCTCTATAACACCAAAGTAGACTCACACTTGTACCTGCTTTGCACAAATGTTTTGTATATTTTGGACATATTTTATCTTTAAGATTGTGCATGTCTTGCTTGTAACCCCAGCACCTAACACAAGTGCCCTGCTCATAGCAGGCACTCAAATATTTGCTGTGTAAGGTAGACAGATGTGTGAATAGACGGATGGATGCAATGTCTTTCTCTTTTGCTAGGTCTAAATTATAATCCAATCACCACCTCAGGGTAGCAAATCTGCTCCAAAAGGCAAACAAAAATCATTCAGAAAACAAAAATTATAATATCAATATTTGTTGGTACTACTTAAAGCATTTTAACATACTCTGAACAGAGAAATCACAAAAGGGAGAAAGAATTTTATTAGTTTTTTATTATTATTTTTACAATTTCCACAACCTCTCTATCCTCTACTCAGATATTGAGTACTGGTTTTAGGATTATTTCAGATCTTTCCCCTCCTCTTTCATATTTATAGGGATTATAGTCTACATACTAACACAAAATTACAAATTTTGTTTTATTAACATTAGCTCTACATTCATCATTACAACTTTACTACTAAATCAATGTCATATGTTTTTTAATATGAAGTTTCCATGGACTCAAATACATTGTAAATCTCACCTTACACAAAGTAAAGACACAGTCTTATTCAATAAATAGTTCAATGAGCCAGGCACAAAGCTAGGCACTAAGGATATAGCTGCACAGGGGCCCGGTCATTGCCCTGAGAAAACCCCCAGTCTAGCAGAGACTAGGCAATGACAATATAGGATGAAAACGGCTAGGGCAAAAGAAAGTGCACAGGGCTTTAGGGATGTCTGCTACTGAGTTCCCTAATCCTCCCCAAGGGGTTCAGAAACAACTTATCAGAAAACTTGACATCAAGACTGAGGCATAAAAGATAAATGAGAGTTACCCAGGGATGGAGGAGTCAGAAAAGGTATCCTAGACAAAGAGTACAGTATGTGGAAAGGCTTGGAGGCAAGAAAAAACAGGATCCAGTCATGGACCTAAAGTGAGACATAAAGCTGCAGAGGCCAGACTCTAAGAAGGCTTTGTATGTCATTTTAAGTTTAGACTTAACCTTCAGAGTTTGGATGTTAAGGAGGGATTCATCATTTAGAATGACCATCCTGGCTATAATGGGAAGAGCAAATTAATAGAGGGCTAGAAGAGCAGTGCAATGACCTGAAGAGGGGAGGGGGGCAAGTATTAAAAACATGAAAATAATTCCCTGAACTAAATCTGTGGCCTTGGAAAGAGACTTGAAGGGATAGAATCGTTAGATCTTCCTAACATAGGATGTTTTTAACTCAGAGCATCTGGAATGTAACATTCAGAAGACACTAAGATGGAGAACACAGCTGGCTTAGTACCCAGCACTGAGTTGAACAAAAAGGTAGAACTCAATAAATAATGCTGGCATCACTCTAATGCCCAATGGGCCACATTCATTTCTACTAATATTCAGCAACCCCACAGAGAAGTACAGAACTTGTGTTCAGTTCAAGTGCTCTGCCCAGCCAGTAGTCTTTCCATAAAACAGTATGGATCACAGTAATTAGGTAGAAAGAGAAAAGGATACTGAAGAGGCAGGAGTAGTGACCACAGCCACTTAGGAGACCCGAACAGTCCTCTAATCTCTCAAAATGAGAAATTCTAAAGAAAGGCATGAGAGTGTGAGCATGCATGTGTTTCCTATGAGTAAAACGATTTCTACCCTTGTTCCAAGAAATATTAATTCGGGCCTTGCTATTCAAAGTATGGTCCACGCAGCACTGGCATCATCTGAGAGCTTGTTAGAAATGTAGATTCTCCCACCCCACCCCAGAACTACTGAATAAAAGCCTGCATTTTAAGAAGATCCCCTGATGACTTACATGTATATCAAAGCTTTAGAAGTACTAACACAACTTAATATTAGTATTAGAAGTACTATTCACAACTTAATTCCCTATAGATAAAATGAAATGTCAGCACTGCTGATCTCAAACGTATTTTAAGGAATAATTCAATCACAGCCTTCAAATTACACAACTTATAAAGTGGTACACATGGGTACTTAATGGCTATTAGCACTAATCAAAAAGGAACTTTAGGATTTCATTTATTCAGGATTTCATTTGCTTAAGCCAGAATACTTAAACAAAATTAATATAATTATGACTTGTTCTTGCTTTAAATGCTTTTTAGAGAAAAAAATGCATTTTCACTACATATTTATTGAGTATGGCAATAGATAACTTACATACTTATAACTCATTTCCAGTTTTCTAGTTTCCCAAAAGGCTTTACAAAGCCCTTATTTATATACTAGTCTGGAATAACTATTTTATTAGCTAATTTTCTGCCTACCTCCTTTTCTCAGGTGAATGGGTCTTACCACAGTACTTAGTGAAGGCACAGATAATGTGTTTTGGATAGTGATTTGCCTTAAAAAGGGTAATTAACATTCTAGTTTCAAAATAAACACAGCATCTGTTAAAAATAATGCATTCAGAAATAGATTCAAGGGTTGAAGAAGCTGAACTTATGTCAAAATTTGGACACCCTCCCCCCCACAAAAGGAAGTCCTACAAAACTCACTGTACAAACTATTAAATATCTTTAGTTATTAAAGGAATCATCAATAAAAAACTTCAAGCTGATAATATGTTCTCAACTGAAGAACATAAAACACACCGTCAATGTTAAGAAAAAACAAACTTTACAACAACTAAAGCCACTGAGAGGTTTTAACCATAGACTGAATAGGAGAGAGGAGAAAACAGACACTTCCCTAATTTGGATCAATACTGGTACTAAAGCCACTACAGACAGGCTCAGTCTCTTCAGACTGCCATATGAAAACACATGTAGACTCGGGAATCAAGGAAAATTATTGTATACAAATGGTGATGGTCATCAGAATTCTTAGGCACATCCCAGAGCGGTGTTAAAAATCACTGCAATTCTTCCAGTTGGTTAAAATTTGAAAGACATCTTTATTACTTTTACTGCTTTCTGTACAAAACGGTGAAGAGTTTAGGAACCTGCCTACAACTAGAAACCTATAACTACAAACCATTCCTTATGCTACTGCCCCGAGATCTCACACCTTTTCGTTTTCTCTGTTCTTTTGTTTTCAACCTCAGTATATGTTTTACTCCCTGCTGCTTCTCTTCCTTTCCTCTTTCATTTCCTTATTTCTCTGTCTCCTCTGACACAATCCATTTTCCAGCATACCCACTCATCTACTGATACTTACACCCCACCTATCTCTATATTCATCTCTCATTATCTGGCTTATTAGCCCACCAGATAACATAACAATGGGAAATGACCTCTCAGCGGGGTGATGAAAAAGGAAGGGTCCTAGCAAACCTTAAACTGGTGGAAAGAGGCAAAAAATGGTTCCTGAAAGAGACTGGGCTTTTGTTCCTAAAATGATGGAGTGCAGATAAAAAATGAGGAACTATAAACTAGAGTCAGTGATCTAACATTAGCTCTCTGCTATAAAAAAGAAAAGCAAAACTTCCTAAAGAAAAAAAATGGAGGAAAGAGCATTGTAAAACCACAATCTTCAATCAAAGGGGTGACTCTCAAACAACCAGTCACATATAAACATTTAATAAAGAAGTCACTTATTAAAAAGTTGTCCCCAAATGAACTAATGTCAAGTGGGCAGAGGAGCAAGCTTACCCGTTGAAACTAGTGTAGGGACGTGTATCCAGTAAATGATTAATAAGTATCTGCCAACTAAATATTGATTATATTATTGTGAACTCCTAATACACTAAAGTATATGCAAAATAACCAAGAAAACACAAAGACCCTATTCTCTAAGGTAAAGTCTTCAAGTACCTGGATTTATAAATTTTAGGATCAATGTTAATGCAAGGTCTCATCAGCTCATGTATGACTGGCCATAAACGTCTTCTAACTGCTTTTCCAGCCCTTCATTTTACTCCATGCTTCTCATATGTCTTCAGTGCCACTAACTTCTGCTCCCACAGTCCTAAGTGTCTAGAGTATAAACTCAAAATTCATATAAAACCACTGAGCATTGAACATATAAAGCTGGACATTTATGATGTGTGAACTTCCCTGTATATGTAAAAAATACAAAATGAACGGAGAAGACTGGAAAAGGAGGTGAAAGAGAGGAGAAAAGAAAAAAACTAAGATATATAATCTGTACAAAGGAAATAAGTTAATTCTCAAATATTGGCCTGATAGCCATCTTAGTAGTGCCATCTTAGTAGTTATCTACAAGGGTATTTGAGAATGTTTACCTTTAGTGGTTTTAAAGCTATTAATCACTTTCACCCTTTTAACAAGGTATAGTATGGCTGAAATAAAAATAATAACTATGAACTGGAAATGGCAACATTTCAGAGGCTAATGCTGAAATAATTTATAGGAATGCCAAGAGAACCATCTAATTTACATGAATGAAGCCCTTTGGAATGTAAATGGGATAAAAATTGTAAATAATGATGATAATGATAGCTGAGTTATCTATATTTTAACCTTTATAAATGTATTTAAAAAATAATAAGCACTTAAATACTGCTTTACATTCTCTAACCAGTTTAGAGGTACTAATTAAGTCACAGGGCATCCCCTGAAACATATGCAAATAATTTCATTTAGAGAAATGTAAGTCTAATTACTTACTTAATGAAAGGAACTAAAGGTAATCCAGCTCTCTTTGGTCCTTAGAAAGTTCAACTGAAAATGTGGAACACATTGAAACAAACAAACAAGGACAATAAAAACTCAACTTTCTTGTCCTGCTTTAGGTCCCTCTGTAAACCTACTTGAAGAAAGAAAGAATTACAAGGGAGTGTCTAGAAAGGGAATCTTATTAAAATGAAGATCTGATCCCACTATGTACTCCAGTCCACACCAAAATTTCAAAGCAAATGAATAAAGTAAATGCAGAGAGTGTGCTTCAAATAAAGAAAAATGTTTGGAATGCAAGTGTACAAAATCACTGAGCTCATGGATTGAAAGGACCTGTAAGTACTACTAGAAGGGCATAACTAAACCAGGAAGATGCTGGAACAACCCTATTTCATTATAGGACCATGTACATATCCTTGTCCTTATCCCCATGCTTGAATCTATTAAAAATTGGGTACCTGTGGGGCAAGACAGCAGAGTGGTGAGATGTAGGTTTTAGTTAGTCCTCCAGGGCAGTTGGTAGAAAGCCAGGAACTGCGTGGAACGGACACCACAGAGAAAACTGAGGTTGGACATACTTCATATAACACTCATGAACACGTGGAACAGCTGAGATCAATGAAATCTGTAAGTTCTCCAGGCCAGGGGGCCCAGGCCCCTTCCTGTCAGGCACAATCCCTTGAGAGGAGGGGCCATTCGGGCTGGGATCCTGATTAACAAACTCAGACACCAAAACAAAAACAATAACCATAGATAAACTGAGACCAGACACCAGAGAATCTGGGAGCAGTCAGCCCAGCAGAGAGGAGATAGGGTTAGCAAAAACAGCAAAAATAAAAACAAAATGAAAATGGAGACCTTCTGAAGTTCCAGTGAGCATAATACTGAGAAGGGCCAGGTTCAAACAGAACCAGGAACATATGCAAATCCAGGGGGCAAGGGCCCTTGCCTGAAAAACCGGTTTCTCTGCTTTCTTGATTGTTCCTTAATCATCCTCAACTCCTTGCCTTTTAGCATTTCAATAGCCCATTAGACCTGCAAGGAGTGTAAATAGTCCATACTGGGCCCTTCTTTATCCTTTTCTTTTAATCTTTTTCTAAATCAATTATTCTAAGAAGCCCATTACAGAAAGCTTCAAAGACTTGTAATTTGGGCCCAGGCAAGAGAAGAGCTAACATAGCCCTGAGAAACAAAGCAATAAGTGGCAGAAAAAATTCACAAAACACCATAAGTTCCCAAGACAAGGGGTGTGTGGTCAGCTCTAGTGGTAGCCCTCCTTTTGGGAACTCAGACACCAGGGGCTGGAATTAAGAAATTAGCTTCAGTCAGCCCTGTCCCGGGGACAATGTCACTGGGAGAATAAAGGCTCCACACCTCCTTACACTGGTGGGGGAACCGTGGGCTGGCAAGCATGACTTGCTGGACACCATAGGAGAGGCCTCACAGAAGGGTATCATTCTCGAGGAAACTCCATACCCTCCTCCTGAGACCCGGGCCTCTGTGGACTGGGAAAACGTGACTGGGGTTGACCATATCTGAACAGACCATCACACAAAAAGGCTACATAGAGGAAGGGCAAGAAACAGAAAAACAAGAGGTGCAAAACTCAAGTCAATTAAACAGAATCTAAGTTAGAGGTCTAGAATAAGCTGAACTGAACACCAAAGATTAGAGAACAAAGCCAACTGACAAGAAAACCCTAGGTAAAAGAGTGAAAACAAGCTCCAGAAGAAACTAATAAAAAAAGTCAGATGCCTAGACAGCATAAGATAATGAAGCATACTAGGAAACAGGAAAATATGGACCAGCCAAAGGAACAAACCAATACTTCAACCAAGATACAGGAGTTGAAGCAATTATTGTTAAATAAATTCAATGAACTGAAGGAAGAACTAATTGGAGATGTTCAAACAAATTTAAATCAATTCGAAAATCAAATCAATAAACTGAGGGGAGACATAGCAAAAGAGATGAAGGATATAAGGAGGACACTGGATGACAATAAAGAAGAATTCATAAACTTGAAAAAGCAAATGGCAGAACTTATGAGGATAAAGGGCATAATGGAGGAGATGAAAAAGAAAATGGAGGGATAAAACAGATTTGAACAGGCAGAAGAAAGGATCACTGAATTAGAAGAAAAGACATCTGAATTCACACACACGAAAGAACACATGGTGCAAAGAATGGAAAAAGATGAACAGGGTTTTAGGAAGCTGAGTGACAACATGAAACACACAAATGTATGTATTATGGCTGTCCCAGAGGAAGAAGAGAGGGGAAAGGGGACAGAAAGAATAATAGAAGAAATAATCACTGAAAATTTCCCAAATCTTATGAAAGACAGAAAATTAGACATTCAAGAAGTACACTGTACCCCAAACAGAATAGACCCCAAAAGACCTACTCTAAGACATTATTGATCAGAGTGTCCAATGTCAAAGACAAAGAGAGAATTCTGAGAGCAGCAAGAGAAAAAACAATCCATCACATACAAGGGAAGCTCGATAAGATTATGTACAGATTTCTCCACAAAATCGATGGAGGCGAGAAGACAGTAGTATGATATATTTAAGATACTGAAAGAAAAATATTCTATATCCAGCAAAACCATCCTTCAAAAATGAAGGAGAGATTAAAATATTTTCAGATGAACAGACATTGAGAGTTTGTGAATACGAGACTGGTGCTACAAGAAACACTAAAGGGTGTTCTACAGGCTGATAGGAAAAGACAGAAGAAAGAGGATGGAGAAGAGTGAAGAAATGAACATTATCAGGAAGGGAAAAAAAGAAAGAGAGGAAAAAATAAGACGTGACATATAAAATCCAAAAGACAAAATGAGAGAAGAAAGTGCTGTCCTTACAATAATAACACTAAAAGTTAAGGGATTAAACTCCTCAATAAAAAGACACAGACTGGCAGAATAGATTAAAAAACAGGACCCATCTAGATGCTGTCTACAAAAAACTCACCTTAAGCACAAAGACAAAAATGGCCTGAAAGTGAAAGATTTGATAAGGTATTTCAGGCAAACAGGAACGAGAAAAAAAGCAAGAGGAGCTATATTAATACCAGACAAAGTAGACTTCAAAAGTAAAACAATTAAAAGAGACAAAGAAGGACACTATATATTAATAAAAGGGTCAGTTCATCAAGAAAACACAACAATCATAAATATTTATGCACCAAGCCAGAGTGCCCCAAAATTCATGAGGCAAACACTGAGAACACTGAAAGGAGAAGTAGAAAACTCTACAATAATAGTTGGAGACTTCAATACACCACTCTCATCAATGGATAGAACGTCTAGACAGAGGATCAACAAGGAAACAGAGATGCTGAATTGCTGATAAATGAATTAGACTTGGCAGACTTTTATAGAACATGACACCTCACAACAACAGGATACATAGTTTTCTCAAGTGTTCATGGAATTTTCTCTAGGATAGACCACATGCTGGGTCACAAAGCAACTCTCAACAAATTTAAAAATATTGATATTATAAAAAACACTACCTCAGATCATAAAGGAAAGAAGTTGGAAATAAATAACATACAGGAAATTGTAAAATTCACAAATATATGGAGACTAAACAACACACTCTCAGAAAAAAAAAAGTGGGTAAAGGAAGAAATTACAAAAGAGATTAGTAAATATATCGAGGCAAATGACAATGAAAACACAACATATCATTTATGGGATGCAGCAAAGGTGATGCTGAAAGGGAAATTTATTGCCCTAAATGCCTATATTAAGAGAAGAGAGAGCAAAAATTGAGGAATTAACTGTTCACCTGGAGGAACTAGAGAAAGAACAGCAAACTAACTCCAAAGAAAACAGAAGGAAAGAAATAACAAAGATTAGAGCAGAAATAAGTGAAACTGAGAAAAGGAAAACAACAGAGAGAATCAACATAACCAAAAGCTGGTTCTTTGAGAAAATCAACAAAATTGATGGACCCCTAGCTAGGCTAACAAAAAAAAAAAAAAGAGAGAGAGAGAGAGCAGATGCAAATAAATGCAATCAGAAACAGGAAAGGAGACATAACTACTGACACTGCAGAAATAAAGGAAATAATGAGAAGATACTATGAGCAGCTATAAGGTAACAAACTGGACAACTTACAAGAAATGGACAACTTCCTAGAAAAGCATAAACAACCAACATTGACCCAAGAAGAAACAGACGACTTCAACAAACCAATTGCAAGCAAAGAGACTGAATCAGTCATCAAAAAGCTCCCAAAAAAGAAAGCCCCAGTACCAGATGGCTTCACATGTGAATTCTACCAAGCATTCAAGAAAGAATTAATGCCAATCCTGCTTAAACTCTTCAAAAAAATTGAAAAGGAGGGAAAGCTACCCAACTCATTCTATGAAGGCAACATCAACCTAATACCAAAATCAGACAAAGATACTACAAAAAAGAAAATTATAGACCAATCTCTTTAATGAATATAGATGCAAAAATCCTCAACAAAATACTTGCAAATCAAATCCAGCAGCACATTAAAAGAATTATACACCAGGACCAAGTGGGGTTTATTCCAGGTATGTAAGGCTGGTTCAACACAAGAAAATCAATTAATGTAATAAACCACATCAATCAATCAAAGTAAAAGAACCACATGATCATCTTGATCGATGTAGAAAAGGCATTTCACAAAATTCAACATCCTTTCTTGATGAAAACACTTCAATGGATACGAATACAAAGGAATTTTCTCAATATGACAAAGGCAATATATGAAAAACCCACAGCTAACAACGTACTCAATGGGAAGAGACTGAAACCTTTCCCTCCAAGATCAGGAACAAGACAAGGATGCCCACTGTCACCATTGTTATTCAACACTGTGCTGGAAGTTCTAGCTAGTGCAATTAGAAAAGAAAAAGAAATAAAAGGCATCCAAATTGGAGAGGAAGAAGTAAAATTTTCACAGTTTGCAGATGACATGATTCTATATGTAGAAAATGCAGAAAAATATACAGCAAAGCTATTAGAGCTAATCAATGAACACAGCAAAGTGGCAGGCTACAAGATCAACAAGCATAAATCTGTAGTGTTCATATACATAAGTAATGTGCAACAAGAGGAAAAAATCAAAAAAAAAATTCCATTTACAATAGCAACCAAAAGAATCAAGTATTTAGAAATAAACTTAATGAAGTCCACGAAAGACCTATACAAAGAAAACCAGAAGAAACTCCTAAAAGAAGTCGAACAGGACCTAAAAAAGTGGAAAAACATACCATGTTTATGGATTGGAAGACTAAATATAATTAAGATGTCAACTCCACCTAAACTGATTTATAGATTCAATGCAATACCAATTAAAATCCCAACAACTTACTTTACAGAAATAGAAAAATCAATAACCAAATTTATTTGGAAGGGCAAGGTGTCCCAAATAGCCAAAAATATCTTGAGAACGAGGAACGAAGTGGGAGGTCTCACACTACCTGACTTTGAAGCATATTACAAAGCTACAGTGCTCAAAACAGCATGGTACTGGAATAAGGACAAAGACACCAACCAATGAAATCAAATTGAGTGTTCAGAAATAGACTCTTGCATCTATGGACAACTGATCTTTGATAAGGCAGTCAAGCCAAAGCAACTGGGACAAAGCAGCCTCTCAATAAATGGTGTTTGGAGAACTGGATATACATTTCCAAAAGAATGAAAGAGGGACTCCTACCTCACACCTTGTACAAAAATTAACTCCAATTGGATCAAAGACCTAAACGTAAGAGCTAAGACCATAAGACTCTTAGAAGAAAATGTAGGGCAATATCTTAAAGATCTTATAATAGGAGGTAGTTTCCAAGACCTTACACCCAAAGTGCAAGCAACCAAAGAACAAACAAACAAATAGGATCTCCTCAAAATCAAACATTTCTGTACATCAAAGGACTTTGTTATAAAAGTAAAAAGGCAGCCTACACAATGGGAAACAATATTTGGAAACCACATATCAGAAAAGGGTTTACTATCCCGAATATATAAAGCGATCCTACAACTCAACAACAGAAAGACAAACAATCCAATTAAAAAATGGGCAAAAGACATGGACAGACACTTTCTGAGGAGGAAATATAAATGGCTCAAAAACATATTAAAAAATGCTTCAACTTCACTGGCTATTAGGGAAATGCAAATGAAAACCACAATGAGATATCATCTCATCTCACACCTATCAGAATGGCCATTATCCAAAAAACAGAAAATTTCAAGTGCTGGAGAGGATGTGGAGAAAGACGCACACTTATTCATTGTTGGTGGGAATGCAGAATGGTGCAACCACTCTGGAAGACAGTGTGGAGACTCCTCAGGAAGGTAAGTATAGATTTGCTATATGACCCAGCTATTCCATTGCTAGGTATGTACTCAAAGGAACTGAAAGTTAAGACATGACGGACATTTGTAAACCAATGTTTATTGCGGCTTTATTCACGATTGCCAAGAGATGGAAGCAGCCCAAATGTCCATCAACAGACAAGTGGATAAACAAATTGTGGCACATACACATGGTGGAATATTATGTAGCTATAAGACAGAAAAAAGACATGGAACATATAATAAGGTAGATGAACCTTGAGGACATTATGTAGAGTGAAGTTAGCCAGAAGCAAAGAAGAAATACTGTATGGTATCACTAATATGAACTAACATTAAGGAGCAAACTTTGAGAGTTAAAAGCTGATCACACAGGCTACCAGGATATAATAGGGTGGAGATCAGGCATATGATGTGAAAGCACTACAGAAATTTCAGCAGGATTGATTGTAAAGATCCAGAAATAGATAGCATAACATTGTGTGAAGGTAGCACAATATTGTAAGTACACTGAACAAAGATGTCTGTGAGTAAAGCTGAAAGAGGTAGGAGAGGGGAATGTATGACACAAGAGGTAAAGATAGACAATGAAGACTGGGACTGTATAACTTGGCAAAAACTGGAGTGGCCAATGACTGTTGCTAAATGTACAAATATAAAAATGTTTTTACATGTGGGAGAACAAACGAAGGTCAACAATGCAGAGTGTTGCTAAGGGACGGTATATGGGAAAAAACATAATCAAAGCAAATGAGCCTATGGTCAACAGTAACACTGCAATGTGCTTCCATTAAATGTAACAAAGGCAATACACCAAAGTTAAATGTGTATGAGAGGGGGATTTAAGGGAGAGATATTGGATTCTTGATAGTGGTGGTGTTTTCTGTCCTGACTATTATATTGTATTGTATGACATTTTATTTTTCTTTTTATTATTCACCAAAAAAAAAAAAACCAAAAACTTTTCACAGTAATCAATATGTTCAAGTGCTGACTGTGGTGATAAATGTACAACTATATGATGATACTGTAAACTGATTGTACACTGAGGATAATTGTATGCTAAGTGAACATATCTCTATAAAATTGTAGGAAAAAATATAAATAGGGATAAAAGTGCTGAAGAAAACATGGAGAGAGGATATACCTATTTACTGTTGATGAGGAGGCAGAAAGGTGTAGCCTTTCTGGAGGTAACTGTGGTGGTTCCACCAGAATCTAAGTATGTGGAGGACATAAGATCCTGCAACTTCATTATGGAGTATGTACTTGGAAGAGCTGAGAGCAGAGACATGAATGGTCATTTGCACATTGGTGTTTATGGAGGCAGTATTCATGATTTGCAGTGAGTGGAGGTGGCCTAAGGGTACACTGACTGAGGAACATAATGGTGAACTGTGGTGTATGCATACAATGGAATACAGAGCAACTAGGAGAAGAAGTGAAGTTGTGAGACACCAAATGAGTGAGTGGATCCCGTAGATAGCATTTTGAATGAAGTACACAAGACACAAAGGCAAACACTATAATGCCTCACCAATATGGACTAACTACAATGTGTAAACTCAGAACTGAATCTTAGAGCACAGCCTAACAGGGAAACGATTATTGTAATGGTCCCTAGATTGTAAGCTCCTCCAGCAGTCAAATCTATTCCTGAATTGTAATGGCTATCTCCAAACTCTTGAGATGTTGATCCCTTTGTGTATAACCTGACTGGTCTCTGGAACACTGGTTATCTGTTTGACACCTGAATCTCAGAGGTAGAGCTCAGCAGATAAGAATGTCAGTATTAACGTATACAGCAACTGCTAAAACAAAAACAAAAACAAAAAAAAAAAAAAAAAAAAAAACACTGAAAAAGAGCTAAGACTTCAATTAGAGATATGAATGAAGCAGATCTGGTTAAGACTTGGGCAAATCATGCCAAAGGGTAAAGGTTGAAACTGACTGTGTGTTAAAACTTCAATTTCCATGGGAGACCAAGGGAAGAGATGTTTACTTGGTGTAGGAGCTATATTTTCTAAACAGTCAGTTTGTTCTAACAACACAATTACATGGAACTTTGAATAGGAAGTGAGATATGGTAGGTTTATATAGGTTAGAGTGAAATAGCAACACATCCCAAAATAATTTAGGTGGAGAATAAAAATATATATGCAAGGCCCCCCTGAGGAGCTGAAGGAAAATGCAGAAGTGTTGGACTTACTCACCTGGATTGTTGCTGATGTTCTCACAAACATCGATGACTGACAACTTGGTATATTCCAAGCCGTCTATCTTCGGGCCTGCCCCTATGAAGCACAGTGCTGCAAAGGAGAGGCTAAACCTGTTTATAATTGTGCCTGAGAGTCTCCCCCTGAGTGCCTCTTTTTTGCTCAGATGTGGCCTCTCTCTCTAACTAAGCCACCTTGACAGTTGATCTCACTGCCCTCCTCCCTACGTGGGACCTGACTCCCAGGGGTGTAACTCCCTGGCAACACAGGATATGACTCCCAGGGATAAATCTGGACCTGGCCTCATGAGATTGAGAACATCATCTTGACCAAAAGGGGGATGCGAAATGAAACGAAATAAAGCTTCAGTGGCTGAGAGATTTCAAATGGAGTCAAGAGCTCACTCTTGTGGACATTCTTACACACTATATAAATAAAACTTTTTACGTTTTAATGTATTGGAATAGCTAGAAGTAAATACCTGAAACTACCAACTCCAACCCAGTATCCTTGACTCTTGAAGATGAATGTATAACAGTTTTGATTACAACGGGTGACAGTGTGATTGTGAAAACCTTGTGGATCACACTCCCTTTATCCAGTGTATGGATGGATGAGTAGAAAAATGGGGACAAAAACTAAATGAAAAATAGGGTGGGATGGAGGGGGATGATTTGGGTGTTCTTTTTTACTTTTATTTCTTATTCTGATTCTTTCTGGTGGAAGGAAAATGTTCAAAAATATATCGGGAGAAGCGATGTCATCAATATGGCAACATGAGAGAGCTACTGAAAACTTCTCCACAGAGATTCAGCAAAAAAAGGACAATCTCACTTGTTCAGAACTCTAGAGGAAGGTAAAGAATGGAGAAGGATCCCACAAATGCTGAATGGAAGAAAGAGAAGAATATCAGATTTCAAAGCCTGAGAAATATCCTTAGAAGATCTAATTACTAAAGCCAATACTGAAAAGCACGCTCTGTGTCTGCGCTCGCTTCTCAACCTGATGAACCACAGAGACTGACCCTAAAGCAGCTCTTCACAGAGGATTTTCAGGGGCATGAAAGCAGAGGCAAAAACTGGCAGCCTTTGGCAGATCCAGCTTGCAGGTTTCATTTCATACACACAGTGATATCTTGAATTGCATTTAAATGTTTTAAAATTTTTTGTTAACATTAAAAATCTACTTACCATAAAACCCTTCATTTCCCACTTCTCTTTCAAAATTGCAAAATACAGCCACACTGAGCCTACATTTTTACATTTTTGCCTGGAGTGTGTAGCAGCTCCCCTTTAAATACAGTATACGCTTCTAAATTGTTCACATTCCTTACCCTTCCCTTTTGTCTCCCTTATCCTGACACAACACCAGCTTCCATTTATCATCACACCTGTGCTGTAATTTTAATTAAAGAAGAATTAAAAGGAAAAAAAAAAAAATATATATCGGGGTGATGAATGCACAAATACATGATGGTAAGGTCTACAGTTGATTGCGATGGATGATTGCATGGTATGTGAATATATCTCAATAAAACTGAATTCAAAAAAAAATTGAGTACCCAAGCTCAAGTACGAACATATGCACTAACTCTGCCATTGCTAGAGTGAGGAGATAGCTTGAGCCATGTGGAAAATAATCTTAACCTGGAAGGCTGTTGACGATTATGGCCTCTGATGACATTCAAGTTCCTCTGTAAAAGATTCCCATAATTTTAGGTATCAGACTTCTGGCCTGGAGGGCCTATTAGTCTCTACTCGTGTCTTTTTAAGATTATGACAACCAAGTTAAATTTAATACACAAGTAAAATAGCATAATAAATAGAAGCAGATAAAGCAATAAAGGCTCATATAAATTTTGAAAGCAATAGAGACAATATGCCATAGTGGTAAAAGTAAAGCTCTGAGTCAGACAAAGCCAGTTTGAATGTTGGCTGCACCACTTAATAGGTTTGGCAAGACACATAACCTCTTTAAATCTCACTTCTATCACCTATACAATAAAAATTATAATGGCATTATCAATATGGGTGTGTGTAACGTGCTAAACATGGTGGGTGGTATGTGGCAAATGACCAATAAATGTTAGCTATAACCTTTTTTAAACTTTTTTTGTTAATGGAGAGAATAAGTTTACAGAAAAGAAGAGAATGGTATATCTGCACTAGAGGAACAGTAGGTAAAAATGCTCAGAGGTAACTGAGAAAATCACGAGTATTGAAGGATAACTGGCATAATAAACAGAAGACAGGCTTGAAAATAATAGGAAAAGATAGCAAGATAAGGGAGGACTAAAATAGTAATTCTTTATAAAATTATTGAGCACCTTCTATGAGATGACAGTATAAGTTTATAGAAAAAAAGCAAAGGTGTGGTTTTCATGAAGAGCTAATGATTCAGCTGAGGAGACTGACTTTCAGTGACAGGGAGAAGAAGGGAGGAAGGGAAGAAGGGAGGAAGGGAGAAAAGAAAACAACACTGCCAGACCTAGATGGGATGGCTAGATCAGCTATGTTTGTGATAAATTCAGGTTGGTTCAAAGGCTGTTATAAATCAAAGTTTGAGATGGCTAGAACTAGGATTGTTCTGACAAACAGCAAATTTGCAAGTCAAACAAGTACTTTAGGTTGGCAAACAGATCCCTAAACAAACACAGGTAAGATTCACCCTCAGCTTCTTGGCTGGTTCGTATTTTTTTGCTCATTGAAACAGGATGGTAGCAAACTTTCAGTCTTACAACACCCACATGAATAGAAGCAAACTACATACCCTCTGTTAAAAGGGGGTTCTGACCTTAAAAATGTCACTCCACTCTGCTAATTTTTTCCAATTTGAATCGGAAAGCCTCAATGTAAAATATTTCTTCACAGGGCATACTGCACTGGGAAGTCATAATCATCTGAGGAATCAAGACTACTAGGAGGAAAGCTGTTTAGTGAGTAAGATGAGGCTGACTAAAAAAATACCAGAATAAAGGCAGCTGGTGATAGAACTGAGCTCTAGTTTTATAATCTGGTTTGCTCTTAGGCGTAAAAAGTCAAAAGAATAGTCAATGAAAATCATTTTTTTTTTTAAATCTTCCTGTTCTATAGAAGTTAAGAGAATGTCAAGAAAAGTTAAAAGGATGAAGTTAAGAGAATGAATTTGAAATCAGAACCAGGATTCAAATACTTGAGTTTTTGGACTCACTGTCATCACTCAACATGGGAATAAAAAAACCAAGTTTTCAGAAGTGTGACAGTTGAAAGAAATAGTGTATTTAAGGTTTGGTCCAGATCATATTCATTGGCATAAGTGAATATGGCTGTTGAAGTTTCTTGAATTAACACCAGCGTTTATAATTTCATGGTTCTCCCATACAACAGAATAATCTGAAGAGCTTGTTAAACACAGGTTGCTGAGCCCCACCTCAGAATTTCCCATTTAGTAGGTCTGCATAGGGCCCTAGAATTTGCATTTCTAACTAGTTTCCAAGGGATGCTGATGCTGCTGGTCTGAGGACCACGTTTTGAAAACCGCTAGTTTATCTAAGATCATTCCTGATGTCACTTCTACCCTGAGAAAGTTTCCTGATTAAATAACTGAATGAAACTCTTGTGGGCAGAAAAGGCTAACATTCATATTCAGCAAAAACAAAAATAGCATCTTCTGAGTTGGGAGCTAAACAATCCCTGAAGAGAATGTTTGTTTGTCCCACTACCCTTTTCCCATAAAATGTTAGCACAGGTTTTTTTTGGTACAAATCCCAAGTGATTCCATTAGATTACATCCCCCCAGAAATGTAGACAGCATGAACAGATGGCCTTTTCCTTTCTAAACATTGTGTGTGTGTATGCACATGGGTGTGAATATTTTTTTCTTTGAGAAATAAAACTCACTGCCAGAGCCACATAGGGCTTAAATGTGATTTCTCTCAATGCGTTCATGATAAGCACAGTTCTGGGGTCTTATTCACTTGCCCCTTTAATATTGTGACCTGCTCATACTCTCTCAGATCCCAGCTGACCATAGGGGAAGGGAGATACAGTAGATATAAAATGAAGACCATAACAGATATAAAATATGAGGGGTTCTCCAAGCTGTTCTGGCTGCCTCGAGGTTTTTATTTTAAAGAAAAGAGCATTGCTCTTTATTGCATACTCTTTCTCATCTCTCTAGTCCTCTGATTAATGATCCCAGAAGATGAACAACAGCTCTTCATCCATGTATTGGCACTAGGGGAATGTAAGTACAAACGCTCGGAGATAACAGTAAGGAAAATTATATGACTATATTAAAAATGCAAACTTTCCTTAATGTGAGCACTTTGTGCTTATTTCACTTGAGGAACTTTGTGTTTACTGTTTCACAAGTAAATGGATCTTTTACCATCTTCAACAGCTAGTAGGTAAGAAAACAGGCAAAAGTACTGCAGTTTGACCAGCCATAATAATATAAAGACTCGGTGACCATGGCAAAATTATACTAATTACCACAGACGAGCAAGGCAACTTCAAATTGAGCCTCTCAGAAGTAATTTACTACTATAAACTGACACAATTACAGACACTTAAATTTCATATCCTTGTAGCTTCTTTTTTCCATTCCTCCCCCCACCCCACCCCCAGCCTTTTAACTTTGCTGGTCTTTAAAAAGGATACTTTCAGGCACTTGTTGGTTGCGTCTTTTTTATACTAGATTATTTTTAACATTCTCTTGAAGCTTGAAATTAACTTCTTTCTCCTAACAATTTAGTCTCTTCCCATTTGGCATACATCTTTTTGATTCCTGCATCTCTAATGGAGCTGAAAATTAATATGAATTTTTTAATTCTTTGATTATGCAAAAGAACCATCAATGATGTTAGCACGGTTCTTCATAGTAGCCCAGAAGTTGTGAGAAAAGCCTTACATTTCTATAGCACCTCATCACACTGAGGACCACAAAACACTTCACGAACTGTATACTCAGAGCAAACACCTCCACACCACTCCCTGGTAGCTGCCCTCAGGTAAATGCATGTTCTGATTAAATACCATTTACTCAAAAGAATTACATAATAGAAGCTCTGATGATTCTAAAGAAAGACTCAACACTTGAAGGTAATTACACATAAAATATATTACTGAAAGAAGAGGATTAAATTTACAACTAGTAAAGTTTCACTTACAGCAAGATGTGGAGGAAAAGTTTTTAAATAAGGATACATAAATCAAAATGAAAAATCATAATGTAAAATCTCCTTTTTTCCCAAGAATTAAGGGTAATTTTAGATAATTTTCTCTGAACCCTCTATCAAATTTTTTACCATTGTTCCAAATCTATTATTGTCATACCAATGATGAAAATGATGCCCATGAGTAAGCATCAGTTATATATTAACAATGCTATTATATAGTCTCAGTTATTAAGGTTTCTTTTGCCAACATTATTTCATGTCCCTTATCTGGAAACCTAAGCTAATTGCCTAGCCAACAGAAATCCTTCAAAGGGGGATAATTTATCTACAGTCCAGTCTAAGAGAAAACAGGATGAGCTGGTCTCCTGGGAGCTTAGTAAACCTTTACTGTTTTATGATTCCTCAGCTACACGATTTTAAAATTTACAAAAGGTCATCACAAGGCATTTAAAATTTAACCTTAAATTAACCAATCAACAGATATATATTGAGTATCTACCACTCATTTGTTCAAAAAAATATTTCTTAGGTGCACATTATTAAGATGATGCGCCAAACTCTGTGGGGAGAAAACCATAGCCCCATTTAATCAAAAGGCTTAAAGACTACTGGAAAATAAATGTTAAAATGAAAATGCAAAAACACTGTGTGAGAAATTTAAAGTAGTATAAGAAAAGGTCCTCATGAGGACCTTTTTATCTTATTATAAAAGAAAGATGTCGATTCAGTAGTGGAAGAAAAATTTAACTATGAGATATGTCAAATGGGTAGTAAAAACAAAAAGTGCAATGAGTTCTTGAAAGAAAATGATCAATGAATGAAATACCTCAGAGGAGATGAGATACAGAGATAGGTTTGGAGCATACCAGAGAAGGTATCCAGGGATTGGTGAAAACATGTACAATATAAACAAAAATACTGAGGTAAAAATAGATGGAGTTATATTTTTTTTAATTCATTTTACTGAGACATAGTCACATGCCATGCAGTCATACAAAACAAATCGTACATTCGATTGTTCACAGTACCATTACATAGTTGTGCATTCATCACCTAAATCAGTCCCTGACACCTTCATTACCACCCACACAAAAATAACAATAATAATTAAAGTGAAAAAGAGCAATTAAAGTAAAAAGGAACACTGGGTGCCTTTGTTTGTTTGTTTGTTTCCCCCATTTTTCTAATCATCCATCCATAAATTAGACAAAGGGGAGTGTGGTCCATATGGCTTTCACAATCACATTGTCTCCCCTCATAAATTACATTTTTATACAATCGTCTTCAAGATTCAAGGGTTCTGGGTTGTAGTTTGATAGTTTCAGGTATCTACCACCAGCTACCCCAATTCATTAGAACCTAAAAATGGTTGTCTATTGTGTGTAAGAATGCCCACCAGAGTGACCTCTCAACTCCTTTTGGAATCTCATGGCCACTGTAGCTTAATTCATTTCCTTTCACTTCCCTCTTTCGGTCAAGAAGATGTTCTCCATCCCATGATGCCGGGTCTACATTCCTCCCCAGGAGTCATATTCCACGTTGCCAGGGAGATTTACTCTCCTGGGTGGCAGATCCCACATAGAGGGGAAGGCAGTGATTTCACCTGCCAAGTTGGCTTAGCTAGAGAGAGAGGGCCACATCTGAGCAACAAAGAGGCATTCGGGAGGAGGCTCTTAGGCACAATCATAGGGAGGCCTAGCCTCTCCTTTGCAGCAACAGTCTTCCCAAGGGCAAGTCCTGTGGTAGAGGGCTCAACCCATCAAACCACCAGTCCCCTATGTCTGTGAGCACATTAGCAACCATTGAGGTGGGGAAGCCCAATACCCCTGCATTCAGATGGAGTTATATTTAGAGGGCAGAGAGAAAGACTAATTTAATTACAACACAGGTTTATATGGGGAGTGAAACTAAGGTTGGAAATGTAGCCTTTGTCTAAATTAGGAGGTGCCTTAATGCCAAAAATAATTTTATCCCACAGACTATCTAGTACAAGGAAACCCAGAGCATTTGTAATGAAGTTAAAATTTGGTTTGTATTTTCATTTTACTTCTTGAATTTACTTCTTTGTACTACAAAGATTAGCACATATATCATCACCACACTAGAAGTTGTTAAGCTTTTCTTCAGTAGCCCTTTCCCATCCAGGAATCTGAAACTATTATATTTCTACAAAACATAGTAAGCATCTATGGCCACCTAGTCTGCTAAATATCCTTTCCCCTTAAAGCAACACCTGGAGGTGTGACTAGCCTGTCATTCACTCTGACAGCTATTCAGTTCCCAAAGCACCCCACGGAGGTCAGCCTGCAATCCTGTTGGGTTATTAGATATTTTTGAAGAAGACAATGGCCCCATACACACCAACTTATTCTATCAAGTTTATTTACTTCCAGTAAAGGTACCTAAATGCTGCATCCCAAACAGAGAGAAATAACTACAAAATCAAGAGGAATGGTGCCAGATCAATCTCAGGGCAACAAAGCTCTACTCATAGCCTATGTCAATCTGTGGAGCAACTAAAATGTGCCTGGGTTTAGAAAAACAAGAAATGATATTCCTTTCTGATAACAGCAGGTGATCAGATCATCAACAGGACCCAGAATCAGAGAAGAGAGAAATGAAAAATGCCCACAGGGACATTCAGTCTATTTCCCTACTGAAACACATTCATTTTTGTTAGGATCAAATGCCCAATGAAATCTGACTCCATTTTCCTAGAGAAATATCCTATAGTTTAATAGTTCTTACTGCAGAAATATTTCCTGACATTCAGTTTACATTCTCCATTTCTTGGTTTTTTTCTACCATGTTCACCTATACTCTCATGGAAAATCAATAATTCCTTTTTTTCATATCAGAAAATTTTTTAAATAGGGTAAATTCTGACCCCCATTGTTCCCAAGTTTAATATACAATCAAAAGGACTTGACCTACATTATGAATTATTATTTTGTATTCCTTTTCCAATTATAAAACACACTGTCAACTTTGGTCCCTTGATAAAAACACAGTTGACAATAAACAAGTACTTGCTTAACTTTGCTTCGGAGCCCCTTTTGGATGATCAGCTATCTGCGAAAAAGCTTGAGTAACCCCTCTAAGATTCACTACTTGAAACCAGTGCCAAATACTGAGGAGTCATAACTTTCTTCTGAGTGACTAACTTTAAAATGGCTATATTTCTTCAGCATCATACTATCTCAGAAAAGGTTAACAACTCTTTGCTTCCGCACTCATTCCTAAATATGCCATTTCCTCTAAAAAGCACTGAAACTTGCCTCATCTGAATTTCTTAATCACTGCAGATGCCCTGCCTGGGACTCCCACCCATTTGTCTATCTTCTGGATATGTGTTCAACACTCATGGCAGCATGCAGATGTCACTTCCCCAGAACTGGGAAGAAAGGGATGATCAGCCCCAGCTCTGTCATGAGATGCTGTTTTGTGTAGCACAGCCAAAAATAGTGCTGTCCTTTTTCATTGCCATATCACGTTGCTAACACATATCTAATGTGCTGTTGTTTATCACCCCTGTGAGACTAGCTATTTCGTGCTGAGCTTTCGTTGGTTGCTGCAGTTCAGTTGGTGGCAGCACTCAACTTCCTTAGATGGAATGATAGCCAAAGCAGTGATTTTGTTGTTGTTCACTTTGTATTTTCAAATCCCTTCAAGATTTTTATGCAGCGAATCAAAAAAGGTTCATACCACTCGGGTGACAGACTCTTTGGCAACACCCACAGCTACTTCTGGGGAGCCCAAAATTCTTTTTTTTTTTAAATCATCTGTTCCCTTGAGTGTTATAAAATTTGCTGTATAACTTACTGAGGATTTAAAAAAAAAATGATTTTGAAGAGAATTCCCCTGTGAAGAAGCGCATATCAACTTTTTTCAATACCTCATTATATTATAGGTGTAGACTAGACTACAAAAATTTTGTCCATCCTTCTAAAGTAGGCAGAAGTATGCAAAAATGTGATGCTGCTACACAGTTGGAGAAAGAGAGAGATGTCTCTGAATAACATATTTTCTTAAAATCTGTTAAGTTAGGAAGAACTTGGTTATGATTATATATAATTTTTGAAGCTTCCCATTAAGCACATTCTCTGTAGTTCTGCTGGATATAAGATAGAAGAAATAGGAGACGGTGTCAGGAAACTCCTTGACTCCATCCTCATTAACCTGTTCTTAGTCATTGTGCTGGTTTGGATACATTATGTACTCCCAAAAGCCATATTCTTTAATGCAATCTTGTACGGGTAGACTTATTAATCTTTTTGATTAGGGTGTGACCTCTTGAATGTTTCCCTGGAGATCTGACCCCGCCCATCCAGGGTAACTCTTGATTAGTTTACTGGAGTCCTTTGAAGGGAGCTCACACACAGAGCAACAGAGAGTGACTTCTGGAGAGGTGTTTGCTGATACTTTGTGGTGCCAGCCCAGAGTTTGCTCCAGGGAAGCTAAGAGAGGACAGCCCCAAGAGCAGCTTGAGAGAGACTTCTGGAGAGACGCTTGGGAGCTGACACGTGGAGATGCTTGAAGACATTTGAAGATGCTAGCCCAGAGTTTGCTAAGGAAAAGGTAAGAGAGACAAGCCCAGAGACATTTGGAGAAAGCTATTTTGAAACCAAAACCCAGGAGCAAAGGCTCAGCAGACACTAGCCATGTGCCTTTCCAGCTAACACAGGTTTTCTGGATGCCACTGGCCAATCTTCAGTGAAGGTATCCTCTTGTTGATGCCTTAGTTTGGACACTTTCATGGCCTCAGAACTGTAATACTGTGATCTAATAAATTCCCTTTAAAAAAGGCAATCCATTTCTGGTATTTTGCATTCCAGCAGCAACAGCAAACCATAACAGCCATGGTGTAGGTCAGTGTGGTAGAATGAACTGTGAACACCAGTTTGCTTGCACATGTTCTTTGTCTTGGTCTGCATTCTAGTGAGTGTAGACCGATTGTAAATAAGATGCCTTCAAGATGTTACTTCAGTTAAGGTATGGCCCAACTGAATCAGGTTGGGTTTTAATCTGAATTACTAGAGTCCTTTATAAGCAGAGTGAAAGCCAGATGGAGAAGGAAACCACAGGGAGCAGCCAAAAGTTGAAAGTCAACAGAAATCAGAAGGAAAAAAGAGAAGACACTGCCACATGCCTTGAATGTGATGGAAAAGACAAGGACGAAGGATCACTGGCAGCCAGCCCCAGAACCCACAGACTTCAGGAAGAAAGCATCACATGCTGATGCCTTGATTTTAGACTTCTAGTTCCAAAACCATAAGCCAATAAATTCCTGTTGTTTAAGCCAGACCACTGTATGGTATTTGTTTTAACAGCTAGGAAACTATAACAGTCAGGCTGGTGAATTCAGGGTTGAAGAGGGAAATAAAGGACATAAAGCTGGTATATCAAGATAACTCCAATTTAATGTCCCTGGGGCTGCCCCAACATACTTTTGGCCCTGCTTTGTTCTGCTCCTTCACTTTCTTCCAGGCTTACTGACGGCTTTTATTTCCTTTGCAAGGGGTCTGTCCACATCCCCTAAGGCAATGCCAGTTTCTGAAAGATCACACCCTGACCTGAAACATCAATTGGATCCTGTTCAAACACCTGCTACCACATCACTCACATACAATGAAAAACAAGTGTGACGTCACCACCAGGAACTCCAATCTCTAAAGGCTGTATGATATGCTGCTTGTGGCAACTAGAGAGCTCACTGAACTGATGAAATACTTGAGGAAAGTATCCCTCACTTCACCTTTACACTCATAAATTTATAACTTAGTCCATTTACACAGCTTCATCTATTATCCCCAGGCAGATGATCCCCAAACTACTATCTTCTTCCCTACTCTCTCCCCCAGCCTCCTGTTCTTAATCTCCACCTGACTGTATTCTTCCAATATTTCAAATTTAACAGGCACAAAGTACTATCTCCCTCATCCTAATACCCAATTATCCAGGCTCAAAACTTCACCCTCACTTATATATCTCCTTCATTTCTTAAAGTCAAGGTTAAAAGGTTTTGAGAACTCATTCTTCTTTCAAAAATACTGTCTAATTTCTGTCCCCTTTCCTTTCACTGCTACTGCCTGTGCTGGTTTGGATGTATTATGTCCCCCAAAACGCCATTATCTTTGATGCAATCTTGTGTGGGCAGATGTATTTATTAGTGTTGATTAGATTGTAATTCTTTGATTGAGTGTTTCCATGGAGATGTTACCCACCCAACTGTGGGTGGTGACTCTAGTTAGATAGTTTTCATGGAGGCATGGCCCTGCCCATTCAGCGTGGGCCTTGATTGGTTCACTGGAGCCCTGTAAAAGCTCAGGCAGAAGGAGCAAGCTTGCTACAGCCAAGAGGGACACTTTGAACAATGCACAGGAGCTGAGAGAGGAACTGCAGTTTACAGAGACATTTTGGAGATGGCCTTTGAAAGCAGACTTTTGCTCCAGAGAAGCTAAGAGAGGACAAATGCCCCAAGAGCAACTGAGAGTGACATTTTGGAGACAAGCTGAAGCCTAGAGAAGAACGTCCTGGGTGAAAGCCATTCTGAAACCAGAACTCTGGAGCAGACGCCAGCCACATGACTTCCCAGCTAAAAGAGGTTTTCCAGACACCACTGGCCATCCTCTAGTGAAGGTACACGATTGCTGATGCATTACCTTGGACACTTTATGGCCTTAAGACTGTAACTGTGTAACCAAATAAACCCCCTTTTATAAAAGCCAATCCATTTCCAGTATTTTGCATTCCGGCATCATTAGCAAACTAAAACACTGCCCTAGTCCAGTTGTTACCTTTTCCCTCCTGTATTGACTGCACTTCTAATTGGTGTTTCTCCATCCATTTCCTGTCTTCACCAGTTCATTTTACACATTGCTGCCAGATAAATCACCCTAGAAACATTATTTTCACCATTTCAGTCTTCTCTCAAAAAAGGCATAATATTTATCATACCCATAAAGTAATCATGCCCCCCAAATCAACCTTAAGTCTGATCAAACTTCTAGACCCAAGCAGCAAGTTAAGGACAAAAATAAATAGTAAATGGCACCATGGGGAAACAGACAACATTTTTCACACTGTGGGAAATTCTACAGAATAAATGATGTGGTTTCTTCAATAAAAACATTTCAAGGCATAAAAAAAGAGAGAGTGTGTGTGTAAATTTGTAGATTAAAAGAGTATTAAGAAACCTATCAAACTGCATTATTTAAACCTTACTTGGATCCTAATTCAAACAAACTGTTATAAATATAAAATTGTGATGTTTGAGACAACTGGAAATTTGAACACTGTATATTTGATGATATCAAGAAAATTATGTTTGTAGGTGTGGTTATGTTTTTGAACAGAGTCCTTATCTTTTAGAGATACATTTTGAAGTATTTATGGATGAAACAGTATGATCTCTAGGATTTTTTCAAAATAATAAGGGAGAGGGAAAGTGTAGGGTTAAAGATGACACAATATTAGCTATAAATTGATAACTGGTGAAACCAGATTATGGGTACGTGGGGGTTCATTATACGAGTCTATTTCTGAGCATATTTGAAATTTTCCATAATGAAAATTAAACAAAAACCATAACGTCAGCCCAGTGCCTACAAGGCCAAGTTCAAACTGCACAATCTGTTATTCAAAGATCTCTCTCAAATACAAAATTATTCAATCTCATTTTGATATGACACTTTCCAAAAAGTCAAGCAAACAAAAATTCCATTCCCCCCCCCAGTTCTCTGTAATACCATTCACATGATAAAATGTGCCAAGTACCAACTTGTCCATGAACTCAACTGCTTCAGCCCATTCTGTCCCCGTTACAGAATGGCCTTTTCTAATACTTGTGTTCTCACTGAACATTTTCCCATGGGACCATAAGCTGTTCTGTATTGTTCTCTAATTGTTTTATGTTTTGGTCTTAACTCCCTGAAAAATTACAATAATTTCTTAAATTTATTAAATTTTATGTTAACATGTAAGAAAAAAAAAGGAATATCTTTTTCCCAATAAAAAAAAATTTCCATTAACAGTAAATTCAGAAATTTCATACAAGTTAAAAATAGGGTGGGGGAGAGAACAACCTAGAAAACCTCCTTCCTTAATAACAATAATTAACATTCTGAAATAATTGTTTCCATTATGAAAAAAATTCTTGGATGAAATTATTTGTATTTTTCAACATTCTCAACTTTACATGTCAGAAATAGAAATTATCTATGTTTGTTGTCTTTGAGCTGTGACTCTAAATAAAGTTAACCAAATTCTGCAAAGGAGATCAGGTACATTATAGTTGTTCAGTTTTGTTTTCCCTTTAAAGTGTGTGTGTTAAAGCACTTTCCTGTCCTTAGGGAGTTTCAACATTCTATCATCATATGCTGTATTTCGTGGAACACAAACACTCTCCTAAATACACCAGTGTGACCTATCCTTCATAAAAATCTAAATTCATTTTTTGAAAACTTCTCCTACCACTTAATACAGTTTAAGAGTCTTGATTTTAATATGACCAAACCTATAACATTTGCTAACCCTAGATCTTAACCATGAGTGTGCATTAGAACTGGTTAGACTCCACCTGGAACAGGCTGTCCAGATGTGGGGTCCACAGGTAATTCTGAGTGTGCACTCCTGACAAAGAATCATTGTTTCAAGATAATGGAGGCAACAAAACTAAGATTGACCATGACTAGTATAACAGAATCCCAAAGACTTCATTGACTAAATTACTCCTGTGTTTAAAACAGACTAAATAATGGGATTCGATAGGTCACAGTGCACTGTCTCTGACTTCTGCATCTGTGCTTCTTGCCACCTCTTAATCATGGCAACTGGGTCCTGCACAGCACAGCAGAGCTTCAGAGAGAGATTCTTTCAGTGTGTCTTTCATTAGCAGAACTCACACAACAAACAGAGATGTTATATGCTAAGATTGGAAGTATGGTAACAACAGGTTCTATATCACCTTTCACCTCAAAAGGTTTAAGGTTAAGGACATAAAATATTAATAGCCTGCTATTTAACCTCCACTCCATTTTGAAATTAAGCTTTGCATACTCATATAAGGACACATATCAGTAATACCCTTCCTTTCTATATGCCAATCTTTACCCCAGAACAAGAATATAAGTAGTGCAAACTAATGTGGATGAGGACTGCTCCTTCTACCACTAGAATATAGTCCTTACTGGAGTGACAACAGGCACAGGATACACACCCTCAAAGGAACAGCAACTGTCAAACGCTCTTTGTGCTCCCTGCCAAACAACCATTCATAAAAACAAGATACGTAAGAGAAAACAAAACAAAACAGACGGAAGGATGGAGGACCAACTAACTATTTTAATAGCTATAATGACCAAAATATCCTGGACATTCAGATATTCTAATCTGAGGCCACTGTTAACAACATAAATGAAATAATCTTAATTGCCTTGACCCTAGGGTAATACAAAGGCTTAAATCAATCTTAGTGCATTTACCAAAATCTTTGGGATTTTTAAAGGAAAGGCAAATGTCTGCTTTCTTGAGATTTTAAAAGAATTGCTGTTCTTTTGAACTTGAAATCCTAAGTAATCACAACTTGAAAACACACATGTATAGGTGTAAATACACTTCTATGTATATACACATTCAGTAAATGCCTGGTGAGATATATTCTTCAACACAAAACCTTCATTTAAAAATATGTGAATTAAAATCATTTCACCTAAATATATCAACTAAAAGAATATCACAGAATCTCTTAAGTTAAATGTCCCGGTGACAAAGTATAACCTAAACTAGACTTGTAAATCACTAACTTTAAAAATTCAAAAAGAAAGCTAGAGCAAACTGAGTTCTACACTTGACTCTTTGGTGTCTACAAACATGATTTAATACTAATATCTGTTTCTCCTCTAAAATGAGGACAATATGACAAATGGTAGCAACAGAAAGACCAAAGGAATTAATAAAGATGTGTGAACTCATTACAGTGCCCAAGTCTAAACTGACAGATAAACACTGAAGGTACTCTAAGAATTTTCATAAACTCACTTGAACAAGCAGTTCTCTGAAGGACTTGTATTTTCCTAACTACATCTTAAATGGTCATTTGCTGAGCCTGGTAATCATTTACATATTCTCTAACCAATTCAGAGCAGCAGGCAAGGGTAAAATGTTGACCTTTCCTTTCTAAAAAAGACCCACTAACCAAAACCTCATCCAAGTGCTTGACTCTGGTGTACCTATAAAAGCAAATTTATAATCCCCCAAAAATTGTGGTGGAGTAAAGACACCAACAAATTCTTTGCCACTCTTCTCAATGAATAGATTATTTTCCCTGCACTGGAATCTAGGCTGGCCCTTTTTAACCAACAGAATACAGCAGATGTGTCACCAGGTAATGTCAAAAGGCTGGACCTTTAGGGAGCTCCAGCCTCCACTGTGCCTCTTAGAATGCTCCCTCCTGGAAGCCAGCTACCATGTAAGAAGTTCAACTACTCTGAGACCACCATGCTCCAAGGTCATATGGAGAGAGAGAGAGAGAAGCCATGCAGAGAAGCACTAAGGTGCCAGACAAGAGTGAAGTCTTCCTGGACCTTCTAACCCAGCCCAGCTGATGCACCTCAGTGTAGGATCCCAGCTGATGTTATGTAAGGCACTGCCCAGCTGAGCTCTACCTGAATTCCTGACTCAAAACTGTGAACAAAAGAGTTTCTGAATAATTTAGAATGTAGCAATAGATAACCAAACCAAAACAACTATCACTACACATATATTCAAGAATTCACACAGTCGTGCATTGCTTCCACAATCACAACAGGTCTAAGGGGAAAAAAATTTTTTAAACCAAAATATGACCAACTTAGGAAAATAAAATTATTGTTGCTATAAAATCATCTCAGGTAGACAAGAGCTTGGCAGTGAAGGTCATGTCAATTGCTTTAATTTTACTCACAGCATATAATGATGCTTTCTACTTTGTACTATTTTACCTCCTACCTTAATCCCCACTACTCATTATGGCCTCTTGGATCCCAGCAACTCCCTGGCTTTGGCCTGGATGCACCAAACTTTGATAAATACACAGCTTTCATAAGATCACTTAAAAAAAAAAAAATAGTAGCCAAAATCTGATAGCACTTGGTTTTTAACAGTTCATCCTCTCAAATCTCAGCCAGAACAGGACGTAGTGCATTGGAGGAAGCCCTGGCATTTCTACCTTTGGGTCCTCAATTCTCAATAACTAGAAATTTAAGGAGAACAGACTTTCCACTAGAGCTGTCTATTCTGGGGGTAACTCCTCCAAGCTATCATTTGCTAAAGTTTAGCACAGTATATTAAGATGTCCATGGACAGTCACATCAAGCTGCTGGGCATTAAACACCCTAGCACTTTGACTTGCGCATTTGCTTTTATCTGGAGGGCACTTGGAGCCAGAGAGATCTTGGCTGCCCATCAGTTCCTGCTTTAAGTACTGGTAGTGAACATGAAACAAGACATGGAGGGTCCTAGTGCTACAGAAACTGACTCCAATTTAAAGGTAGACTTTTTTTTTTTTTGGATGTTATTATTTTTTTTTTCATTTTTATTGAGATTGTTCAATTATCCAAAGATCCAAAGTGTACAATCACTTGCCCCTGGGTACCCTTATACAGCTGTGCATCCATCATACTTAATTTTTGTTCAATTTTTAGAAACTTTTCATTACTCCAGACAAGAAATAAAGTGAAAGATGAAAAAAGAAAAAAAGAAAAGGAAACTCTAATCCTCCCCTATTCCTAACCAACCCCCCTCAATTGTTGACTCGTAGTATTGATATAGTACATTTGTTACTGTTTATGAAAAAATGTTGAAATACTACTAACTGTAGTATATAGTTTGCAATAGGTATATAGTTCTTCCCTATATGCCCCTCTATTATTAACTTCCAATTGTATTGTCATACATTTGTTCTGGTTCATGGAAGAGATTTCTAGTATTTGTACAGTTGATCATGGACATTGCCCACCATAGGATTCAGTTTTATACATTCCCATCTTTTGACCTCCAACTTTCCTTCTGGTGACATATATGACTCTGAGCTTCCCCTTTCCACCTCATTCACATACCATTCGCACTGTTAGTTACACTCACATCTTGCTACCAACACCCCTGTTCATTTCCAAACATTTAAGTTCATCCTAATTGAACATTCTGCTCACACTAAGCAACCACTCCCCATTCTTAAGCCTCGTCCTATATCTTCGTACCTTATATTTCATGTCTATGAGTTTATATATTATAATTAATTCCTATCAGTGAGACCCTGCAATAATTGTCCTTATGTGTCTGGCTTATTTCACACAGTATATTGCCCTCGAGGTTTTGTCATCAACCCATTTTTTTTTAATATGGTTTTGTTCACTCACCATACATTCCATCCCAAGTAAATAATTGATGGTTCTCTGCATGGTCATACATTTATGTATTCACCACCTTCACCACTATCTATATAAGGGCATCTACATTTCTTCCACAAGGCAGGAGGGAGAGTCAAAGAAGGTAGAGAGGCAAAAGAAAGAGGGAAAAAAGAACAACAGCTAGGAAGCAGCAAAAAGAAAAATAACCTTAAATCAAAGTAGAATAAAGAATCAGACAATACCACCAATGTCAAGTGTCTAACATGCCTCCCCTATCCCCGCCTCGTATCTGCATTTACCTTGGTATATTACCTTTGTTACATTAAAGGAAGCATAATACAATGATTCTGTTAGTTACAGTCTCTAGTTTACGCTGATTGCATCCCTCCCCCAATGCCTCCCCATTTTTAACACCTTGCAAGGTTGACATTTGCTTGTTCTCCCTCGTAAAAGAACATATTTGTACATTTTATCACAATTGTTGAATACTCTAGATTTCACTAAGTTATACAGTCCCAGTCTTTATCTTTCCTCCTTTCTTGTGGTGTCTCACATGCTCCCCACCTTCCTCTCTCAACCGTATTCATATTTACCTTTGTTCAGTGTACTTACATTGTTGTGCTACCATCTCCCAAAATTGTGTTCCAAACCACGCACTGCTGTCTTCTATCACCCTGTAGTGCTCCCTTAACCGTATTCATATTTACCTTTGTTCAGTGTACTTACATTGTTGTGCTACCATCTCCCAAAATTGTGTTCCAAACCACGCACTCCTGTCTTCTATCACCCTGTAGTGCTCCCTTTAGTATTTCCTGTAGGGCGGGTGTCTTGTTCACAAAGTCTCTCATTGTCTGTTTGTCAGAAAATATTTTGAGCTCTCCCTCATATTTGAAGGACAGCTTTGCTGGATATAGGATTCCTGGTTGGTGGTTTTTCTCTTTCAGTATCTTAAACATATCACACCACTTCCTTCTTGCCTCCATGGTTTCTGCTGAGAGATCCGCACATAGTCTTATTAAGTTTCCTTTGTATGTAATGGATCGCTTTTCTCTTGCTGCTTTCAGGATTCTCTCTTTGTCTTTGACATTTGATAATCTGATTATTAAGTGTCTTGGCGTAGGCCTATTCATATCTCTTCTGTTTGGAGTACGCTGCGCTTCTTGGATCTGTAATTTTATGTCTTTCATAAGAGATGGGAAATTTTCATTAATTATTTCCTCTATTATTGCTTCTGCCCCCTTTCCCTTCTCTTCTCCTTCTGGGACACCAATGATACGTACATTATTGTACTTTGTTTCATCCTTGAGTTCCCAGAGAAGTTGCTCATATTTTTTCCTTCTTTTCTCCATCTGCTTCTTTGCGTGTAGGCTTTCAGGTATTTTGTTCTCCAGTTACTGAGTGTTTTCTTCTGCCTCTTGAGATCTGCTGTTGTATGTTTCCATTGTGTCTTTCATCTCTTGTGTTGTGCCTTTCATTTCCATAGATTCTACTAGCTGTTTTTTTGAACTTTTGATTTCTGCCGTATATATGCCCAGTGTTTCCTTTACAGCCTCTATCTCTTTTGCAATATCTTCTCTAAACTTTTTGAATTGATTTAGCATTAGTTGTTTAAACTCCTGTATCTCAGTTGAAGTGTACGTTTGTTCCTTTCACTGGGCCATAACTTTGTTTTTCTTAGTGTAGGTTGCAATTTTCTGTTGTCTAGGCATGGTTTCCTTGGTTATCCAAATCAGGTTTTCCCAGACCAGAACAGGCTCAGGTCCCAGAGGGAAGAAATATTCAGTATCTGGTTTCCCTGTGGGTGTGTCTTAGAAAATTGCTCCACCCTTTGATGCCTCAGGTCACTGTGCTTTTCTGCCCAGCAGGTGATGCCTGTTAGCCTATAATTCTTGACTGGTATGAGGAGGTATGGCTGTGTTCCCCCAGACTCTGGGGTCTGGTTCTGAATGGAAAGGGCCCCACTCCTTTCCTCCTAGAGAAGACAGACCCCCCAGGTGGAGGTCATTAGCATTTCAATGGTCTCACTCTCTGCTTGTGCTGTCTCCACCCTTCCCTGAGTCACAGCCCTGGAAACTGAATATGACTGGGGCTTTCTCCACTGAGCCGAAAAAGAAACAGATAGTCCCCTTCAGACTCAGTCCAAGGCGACCCTCTCGCTCTCCCAGGTCAGTCATCACCCAAATTTTTTGGGGATTTGTACCTGTAGTGAGCAGTTCACACTCACTACTTAAAACCCCAGTTGGAGCTCAGCTGAGCTATATTTGCTTGCTGGGAGAGAGCTTCTCTCTGGCACCAAGAGGCTTTGCAGCTCAGGCTATGGGGGAGGGTGTCTCCCAACTTGGATCCGCAGGTTTTACTTACAGATTTTATGCTGTGTTCTCGGGCATTCCTCCCAATTCAGGTTGGTGTATGATGAGTGGATGGTCTTGTTTGTCCCCCCGCAGTTATTCTGGATTATTTACTAGTTGTTTCTGGTTTTTTGTAGTTGTTCCAGGGGGACTACTTAGCTTCCACGCCTCTCTATGCCGCCATCTTGCCCCCTAAAGGAAGATTTTTAATGTAACTCTAGAATGTTAATTCTGTTCATTGGGGAGCAAGCTATCCATTGATAAGACAGAACAAAAGTTCTAGGAGCAAGCAACTTTACAGAGACTCTGTAGCCTAGCTGAAACATGACTTTAGAATGGTGCCCAAAATAGACGCCATAAAAAAGTTTTAAAGATGGAAAAATGAAGAAAAACTATTTTTGCAAGAATATTCTCAAAAGTTATCTTGCCTGGAATACTGACTGAAAAAAAAAAAACCTAGTTTTACTTTAAAGGTATGGAATCCTCAGCTACGCAAAATATCAAATGCAACAAAACCTAAGAATAACCTAATTTCAGCCCTGCATTCAAAATAGAAATTGCATCTGTCTCCTTGAAAATCCCCTCCAAGTCATGGATCAGTACCAATAATATCTATGAATTTTCTTACCTGACAGAAAACTTCAAGTTCTTTTTCTGCATGAGGTTAATTTTATCACTATTTAAACATTGATGTAGCAGTTAAAAGTAAAATGACTTTACAGTCTATCTCTGTTAATCTGAAGAAAAGAAATCAAGGCACAAAAAAGTGAAGTGACTTTTTCAGGGTTTTACTGTCAGTAGCAGACAGTGTAATTAGAACCCACTGCCTCCATCTGTAGAACACTGCTTAGCACACTGAAAGATTACACATTTAAGTCAACAATGATTAAATGGACATTTTATTTTTAAACAAGATATGAAAAAATGAGATTTTTTCAGAATCATAATACCTGGAGGATGAGCTAGTCAATGTGATCCTATGTCCTCTGTAATGCAGAATTCAATGAGAAATGGAATATTTTGTGTTTCTAGTGTACTTCAGTCTTCTACATTTGAAAATGCACAGCCAAACAGTATGACAGGCATGTCACCAAGTAGGTGACATTTTGGAAGGTGCTGCTGTTCAGATGGGCAAAAACATGTATTTCTATTATCACAGCTTCAAAAAGAATGTAAAACTGAAAAAGCAGTGCAATAGTGTGTGGGCACAGGGCTGACACCAACAGAAAGCTATGACACCCTGTTACTGTGATAGCTATAGCACTGTCTCCTCACTGTCTGTCCCCAGACACAAACATGCTGAGACAAACGAGCCTTCTAACTAAACGATGGTTTCTGCCTGCCAGGGAAAGCCCAGGTTCCAGGGGAGAAAAATCGCCAAAGTCTTCAAAAGATCAAAAAATATTCTCTTTTCTAAGATATAGTGTGCAAAAGGATATTTCAGTGTTTCAGCAAGAAACATTTTCCATTCAAAGGATATTTCAGTGTTCCAGCAAGAAACATTTTCCATTCAAAGAAACATTGAAAGTTGAACTCGAAGCACCATGTAACCATTCATCAGGTTATCCCATCTCCCTCATTCATGCTGTTACATGCTTATGCACAGGCATCTATTGTTCTCAATTATTTTGTACTTCAAAAGTGATTTTAACCTGAAGAACATTCCTCCAACAAGTAGGTGAAAACTAATTGGTCCTACGCATAAACCACTGCATGTAAAACCAAAATCTTCTTTCCTAAGTCTTCCATGTAAGCAAACATGAAATATTTCCTAGCCAGGGCTCTCATGTATTACCACCTGCCCCAGATTACTAACAGAGAATTTAATAGAAAAGCATACACTAATGCCAGCCCTCCCTTACCGTACCAGAGAGAGCTCTCCGACACTATCTTCTGTTCATCTTCATTCCTTAGTACCTAGTACACAGATGGCCCCAATAAAACACTAAACCACTGTTAGAAACACTAAATAGATCAACTATATCACTGTACAGATTATCTAAAAGGATCCCAAAAGATTTGTAAACCCTTTTCTCTCTTCTTTGTACTCCTTTACCATTGCTTATTTCACTCTTACATAATACCTCAAGTAATAGAAAATACAAAATAGTTTCCCTGCCTTAGTCATGACCCTCCCCATTCAGTCCTTTACACTGTTACCGTATTAATCCACCCTTACATCATTGCATTCCTAATCAAAATCCCTAATGGCCCAATATTACCTAAAGCAAAATCCTCAAACTTTGATATGCCTAAGAACCACCAGAAGAGTGGTTAAAACACAGAATCTAGGGTCCCACCCCCAGTTCCAAATTCAGTTGATCTGAACTTGCATTTTAATAGGTTCCCAGGTAAAGCTAATGCTGTTGGTCCAGAAAACTCTTGAAAACCAATGGACCAAAGCAATGACTCTAAAATATAGGATCATAAACCTATATATAAGAATCACCTTAGAAACCTAAAAACACAGAATCCACACCTTATCCACAGTAATTCTGATTCAAGTAGGCTGGGATAGGGCTAGGAAGGAAAAACATTAGTCTAAGGTTCCAGGAGAAACCCATTAGATATTATTAAAGGCCTTCCACTACCTGAACCAAATCTATCTATCCAAGCTTATGTTCTAGACTACAAAATAAACCCTCAATTATAGGTGTGGCATTCTCTTTATTGTTTATTCCTGAATATCCTGTCCATTTATTCATTTTGTGCAACCTACCAATATTACCTCATTTGTCACTGTACCTTTTTGAAGTACATTCTCCATTTCCCTACCTCTAATTTCTCCAAGGTTCAGCTCATCATCAACCTTGAAATCTTTTCTTGGTCCATTCACCATGTCTCTGAATGAATAAAGGACACATTATGCCAAATACCATTCTCACATTTAGCAGCATTCATGAATTAGTATGTCTCTTTCATCACATATGTACATATATACACTAATATTATTCACTAATATGTAGCCTGAAAGAAACTTGAGGGAACTGAAAGAGATTGAAACCAAAAAACAATCTTTAAATATTTAGGTGGACCTCTTATTATGAAATGCTTTATTCTCAAGTCTATGGATTAATACTAAAGATGAGTAGAATAGGTAGATAAAAAACAATCCAACATAGACATTCTTACAAATTCAAGTCCTTATTAAAGTAATTCTTCCAAAACATGTATTTAAAAAAAAAAAAAAAAAAAGATGTGGGCAGAAAAGTGGTGTAGCCATTTGAAACTGTTATGGACCCCAGAAGAGCCATGATCTTTTAATCCAACTTTAGGGTAGAAACTTTTGATTGTTTACATGGAGATGTGACTCACCCAACTGCAATTGATAACTCTGAGTGAATTATTTCCATGGAGGTGTAGACCCCACCCATTCAGGGTGGGTCTTGATTGATTCACTAGAGTATTTAAGAGAAGTTAAGAGCCAACACAGACTCAGACGCATTCTGATGCTTAGATACGTGAGAGATGCAGACAGAAGGACGTTTGGAGATGCTAAGCTAAGATATGAAGCCCCGAGTTTGCCCTGAAGAAGCAAAGAGAGAACCCCTAGATACTTAAAGAGAAACACCCTGGGAGAAAGCAATTATGCACAGGAGCTAAAACACAATCCAGAACCAAAAGATGCCAGCCACATGCCTTCCCAGCTGACAGAGGTTTCCAGGATGTTATTGGCCTTTCTTCAGTGAAGGTATCCTCTTGTTGATGTCTTTGTTTGGACACTTTTATGGCCTTAGAACTGTAAATTTGTAACCTAATAAAAAAAACCCTTTATAAAAGCCAGTCCATGATATAAAAAGACATTTCTCCAAAGAGGAAATACAAATGGTTAAAAAAAAACACGAAAAAATGTTCAACTTCACTAGCTATTAGGGAGATGCAAATCAATACCACAATGAGATATCATCTCACACCAATAAGAATGGCTGCCATCAAACAAATAGGAAACTACAAATGCTGGAGAGGATGTGGAGAAACTGGAACTCTTATTCATTGCTGGTGGACTGTATAATGGTACAGCAACTCTGGAAGACAGACTGGCAGTTTCTCAGAAAACTAGATACTGAATTAACCTATGATCTGGCGATTCCACTCCTCAGTATATACCCAGATGATTTGAAAGCAGTGACACAAACAGATATTTGTTCACCAATGTTCATAGCAGCATTGTTCACAACTGCCAAAAGATGGAATTAATCCAAGTGTCCTTCAACAAACAAGCAGATAAACAAAATGTGGTATATACATACGATGGAATACTATGCAGCAGTAAGAAACAACAAGGTCTTGAAACATATGTCAACACTGATGAATCTTAAAGATATAATTCTGAGTGAAATAGCTCAGACACAAAAGGAGAGCATATGTTACCACTTCTATGAACTATCTGAACAATGTAAAATCAGTGTCTTATAAGAATATTGGGGACCTAGTGATAGACAGTAGCTAGTAAGGAAGAATGATAAGCTAATATGTTCAGATGTGTTGATGGTGAATTCAAAGGTATGGTAATGGATAGAGGTGACGATTGTTTGTTAATGGGATTACAAGTATCAGAGCTGTACTGAAGGTGAATAGGAATGAAAGGGGTTGTTTAAAGGCATGTTTCCCACAGATCAGCACCAAAATATAGATAGCTTCTTGCATGATATACTTCTAAGGTATGACATTAGCACAGAGAGTTGACAACAAAAGGGTACATAGGAAAAATCTACACATTGCATACTAGGGACCATAATTAATAAGAATACCATACTAGTATTACACAAATACTAGGGACAAATAAAATTAAGGGCTGATAAGAGCTACGAGATGTTTTGGGTCATGAGAATTGTATAAAATGGAGAGTGATGAGGATTGCACAATTAAGTGATGATAACATGAGATATGGATGGATTATCGTGGATATTACATATACTATGTGCACTTAGAAACCCCCTACTTTAAGTCAAGCCCTCGATATTGAGGCTTGCTCTGGTGAAACTTATGGCTGTAAAGAGGAGGCTAAGCCCACATGAATTATGCCTAACGGTCACCTCCAGAAAGCCTCTTTTGTTGCTCAAATGTGGACTTTCTCTCTCTACACCAAACTCTGCAAATAAATTCATCACCCTCCCCCTGATGTGGGACAGGACCCCCAAGATGAATGAGCGTTCCTGGCGATGTGGGACATGGGTTCCAGGAATGAGCCTGACCCTGGCATCGAGGGATTGAGACTGTCTTTTTGACCAAAAGAGTGGAAAAAAAAGGCAACAAAATAAGGTTTTAGTGGCTAAGAGAATTCAAAAAGAGTCAAGAGGTAGTCCTGGAGGTTACTCCTATGCAAGCTTTGCCTAGATATGCCAAACAACCACATGATAAGCCCAAGTCAACAGTAGTCCCCCAAACCTTAAAGAATACCCTATCCAAGACTCTGTAAAAGTTTCACTCACTAAGTTTACTTGTCAGAAACTTAAATCCCTCAGAGTGCTCCTATGCCAGCTAAGTCCCAAAACCCAGAGGCAATAGCCTGTTCAAGAACATTAACTTGATGTGTTTCTTTTGCTTATAAAATTGACACTCCTTTTTAACATGAAAAGGTTAGAGTGGTCACTGCCTAAACAACCCTGAAGAACAGGAAAGTGATTAAACTAGAGGAAGGGGTAGCAACAGACAAGATGGAATTTAAGAAATGATTAGGAATACTGAATCTTTACATAATTTTCTTTTTCTTAGTTGCTAGGGTATTAGAATAGTTGGAAGGAGAGAACTGAAATGGTGGAAATGTAACCCATGGCATCCTTTGAAATTTTTTCTATAGCTATTTGTTAAACTGTAATTTGAAAGCCATATCTTTTTGTATATATGTTATATTTCACATGAAGGAAATAACTGAAACTATGGTACTATAATGCATAATAACTTTGAGAATTTCCTATATATCTACTTGCTAAATCATACTTTGAAAGATATTATCTTTTTGTATATGTTATATTTCATAATAAAGAACTGAAACTGTGGAATTGTAATCTGTGATATTCTTAGATTTGTTCTCTAACTACTTGTTAAATTGCTCATGGGAAGTTGTCACTTTTATGTACATATGTTTTATTCTACAACAAAAAAATATGACAAAAAAGCCAATCCATTTCTGGTATTTTGCATAATGGCAGCATTAGTAAACTAGAACAAGCAGATAAGCAAGGGGAGGGGGGAATAAATAGAGAGGAAAAGGGGAAAGGTATCATACCTTGACACAATCCAATTAAACACAATACATAAAATTGAACATTTTTCTATGTTAGACCTCTCACCTTATATTATTAGATGAGTTTTATGTCCTTTATTGTAAAATAATTTACGGCAATGATGTATGTCTGCATTAATATGAAATAGCAACAGTACTGTCAAGTGTATGATTTGGGAAAAAGTAACAGAAAGATACTGACATGAAATTTATACCCTTTTAGTGTCTTAACTACATCTTGACTACTTTCTCTTAAACTGTAAAATTTTGAGGGATCAATATTGTAGAAAACTAATGGAATGAAAACAATGGATCCATGATAAAAATAAGTCATTTAGAAAGATTAGTGGTGGCCTAGACCTTGGGGTGGAGCGGTGGATGGGGGGATGACTGCTAATGGGCAAGAGGTTTCTTTTTGGAGTGATGAAATGTTATAAAATTCGTTATGCTGATGGTTGCACAACTATATATATATATGTATATATATATATGTGTAAATATATATATATATATATACACATAAACACTAAACATCAAATCCTATACTTTAAAAGGATGAACTATATTGTATAACAGTAAATTATATTTCTGTAAAGCTGTTTAAAAAGTCATTCCATAACATGAAGATAGGATCCTCAAATCACTCATTTGAAACCACATGTGTGAAAGGTATAACTCATTTAAAAAGGGCAGAAACTCATTTTAAATCCTTTTTACATTTCCACTGTTAAATGTCTGATAGAACGTATAGCTTACAATCATTCATAATATGAGATAATGAGCTTTGTTTTCCAAACTGTAGACACTACATGGATTTCACAAATCAAGATAAGAAGAGTCTCAATAAATACTTATAAGAAAGGTATAATATCTTTGTTCATAACCAAAAGTAATTCATGATAGTATAATAAACCGGATGCTGATAGATTTAAAATTGTTAAGAATTTAGAACATTAATCCAAATTAGGCAAATATCAGCAATCATAAAAACTTACTCGTAAAGTATTGTTTAATTTTGCCAAGGTAGGATTATATAGTCCATAATATACTTTCTAGGGCTTTTTATATGTAAAAAGTACTATGATACAAATAATTCCATTTGATAATATTATAAATTCTAATAATGTCCACTATGTGTAATACTGGTTATTTTTATTAGTATTTCACAGTTCATCTCTTTCCACCCTTATACTTTTTTTAATAACTCAAATTTATTGAGATATATTCACATACCATGCAGTCATACAAAGTGTACAATTGTTCACAGTACCACCATATAGTTGTGCGTCCATCACCAAAATTAATTTTTGAACATTTTCATTACTACACACACAAAAGTAGTAAGAATAAAAATCAAAGTGAAAAAGAACAATTAAAATAAAAAGAACACTGGTGGTTTTTGTTTTTTTTTTTTGTGCCCCCGTTTTTCTACTCATCCATCCATACACTGGACAAAGGGGACTGTGATCCATATGGCTTTCCCAGTCACACTGTTACCCCTCATATGCTACATTGTTATATGATCACCTTCAAGATTCAAGGGTTCTGGGTTGTAGTCTGATAGTTTCAGGTATTTACTGCTAGCTATTCCAATTCATTAGAACCTAAAAAGGGTTATCTATATTGTACATAAGAGTGCCCACCAGAGTGATCTCTCAGCTCCTTTTGGAATCTCTCAGACACTGACGCTTATTTCATTTCATTTCACTTCCCCCTTTTGGTCAAGAAGATGTTCTACATCACGATGCTGGATCACAGTCCACGTTGCAAAGTGTATTTACACCCCTGGGTGTCAAATCCCATGGTGGGGGGCAGTGATTTCATCTGCCAAGGTGGCTTAGTGAGAGAGAGAGGGCCACATGTGAGCAACAAAAACACATTCAGGAGGAGACACTTAGACACAATTATAAGCAGACCTAGCTTCTTCTTTGCCGTAACAGTCTTCCCAAGGGCAAGTCCCGTGATTAAGGGCTCAGCCCATTCAAACCACCAGTCCCCAATGTCTGTAAGCACATCAGCAACCATCAAGGTGGGAAAGCCCAACACCCCTGCATTCTCCCCCAGCAATGTTCACATTAGTGGTAGCATATATTTCTCTTTTTGTGCCTGGCTTATTTCGCTCAGCATTATGTCTTCAAGGTTCATCCAAGTTGTCATATGTTTCACAACATTGTTCCTTTTTACTGCTGCATAGTATTCCATTGTGTGTATATACCACATTTTATTTATCCACTCATCTGTTGAAGGACATTTGGGTTGTTTCCATCTCTTGGCAATTGTGAATAATGCTGCTATGAACATTGGCGTGCAGGTATCTGTTCGCATCACTGCTTTCAGATCTTCCGGGTACATACCGAGAAGTGCAATCGCCGGATCGAAGGGTAACTCTATATCTAGTTTTCTAAGGAACTGCCGGACTGTCTTCCAGAGTGGTTGAACCATTATATAGTCCCACCAACAATGAATAAGAGTTCCAATTTCTCCACATCCTCTCCAGCATTTGTAGTTTCCTGTTTGTTTAATGGCAGCCATTCTAAATGGTGTGAGATGGTATCTCGTTGTAGTCTTAATTTGCATCCCTTTAATAGCTAGTGAAGCTGAACATTTTTTCATGTGTTAATTGGCCATTTGTATTTCCCCCTCAGAGAACTATCTCTTCATATCTTCTGCCCATTTTATAATTGGGCTGTCTGTACTATTGTCAATGAGTTGTAGGATTTCTTTACATATGCAAGATATCAGTCTTTTGTTAGACACACAGTTTCCAAAAATTTCTTCCCATTCAGTTGGCTACCTCTTCACCTTTTTGACAAATTCCTTTGAGGTACAGAAACTTCTAAGCTTGAGGAGTTCCCATTTATCTATTTTTTCCTTTGTTGCTTGTGCTTTGAGTGTAAGGTCTAGGAAGTAACCTTCTAATACAAGATCTTGAAGATGTTTCCCTACATTATCTTCAAGGAGTTTTATGGTACTGTCTTTTATATTGAGGTCTTTGATCCACTTTGAGTTAATTATTGTGTAGAGTGTGAGGTAGGGGTCCTCTTTCATTCTTTTGGATATGGATATCCAACTCTCCCAGCCCCATTTGTTGAAAAGACCATTATGACTCAGTTCAGTGACTTTGGGGGCCTTATCAAAGATCAGTCGGCCATAGATCTGAGGGTCTATCTCTGAATTCTCAATTCAATTCCATTGATCTATGTGTCTATCTTTGTGCCGGTACCATGCTGTTTTGGCAACTGTGGCTTTATAATAAGCTTCAAAGTCAGGGAGTGTAAGTCCTCCCACTTCGTTTTTCTTTTTTAGAGTGTCTTTAGCAATTCGAGGCATCTTCCCTTTCCAAATAAATTTGATAACTAGCTTTTCCAAGTCTGCAAAGTAGGTTGTTGGAATTTTGATTGGGATTGCATTGAATCTGTAGATGAGTTTCGGTAGAATTGACATCTTGATGACATTTAGTCTTCCTATCCATGAACATGGAATATTTTTCCATCTTTTAAGGTCCCCTTCTATTTCTTTTAGTAGAGTTATGTAGTTTTCTTTGTATAGGTCTTTTACATCGTTGGTTAAGTTTATTTCCTAGGTACCTGATTTTTTTAGTTGCCATTGAAAATGTTATCTTTTCCTTGAGTGTCTCTTCACTTCTTTCCTTTCTAGCATATAGAAACATTACTGACTTATGTGCATTAATCTTGTATCCCACTATTTGCTAAATTTGTTTATTAGCTCCAGTAGCTATATAATCGATTTCTCAGGATTTTCCACATATAAGATCATATCATCTGCAAATAATGACAGTTTTACTTCTTCCTTCCCAATATGGATGCCTTTTATTTCTTTGTCTTGCCAGATTGCCCTGGCTAGCACTTCTAGCACAATGTTGAATAACAATGGTGACAACGGGCATCCTTGTCTTGTTCCTGATCTTAGAGGGAAGGCTTTCAGTCTCTCACCATTGAGTACTATGCTGGCTGTGGGTTTTTCATATATGCTCTTTATCATATTGAGGAAGTTTCCTTCAATCCCTACCTTTTGAAGTGTTTTTATCAAAAAGGGATGTTGGATTTTGTCAAATGCTTTTTCAGCATCTATTGAGATGATCATTTCATTTTTCTCTTTTGATTTGTTAATGTGTTGTATTACAGTGATTGATTTTCTTGTGTTGAACCATCCTTGCATGCTTGGAATGAACCCCACTTGGTCATGGTGTATGATTTTTTTAATTTGTGTTTGGATTCGATTTGCAAGTATTTTGTTGAGAATTTTTGCATCTATATTCATTAGAGAGACTGGCCTGTAGTTTTCCTTTTTTGTGACGAGATTGGCCTCTGGTTTCCTTTTTTGTGGCATCTTTGCCTGGTTTTGGTATTAGATTGATGTTAGCTTCATAAAATGTGTTAGGTAGTATTCCATTTTCTTCAATGTTTTGAAAGAGTTTAAGTAAGATTGGTGTCAGTTCTTTTTGGAAAGTTTGGTAGAATTCTCCTGTGAAGCCATCTGGCTCTGGGCATTTATTTGTGGGAAGTTTTTTGATGACTGATTGGATGTCTGCTTGTGATTGGTTTGTTGAGGTCTATTTCTTCTCTGGTCAGTCTAGGTTGTTCATTTGTTTCCAGGAAACTGTCCATTTCCTCTACATTATCCGGTTTGTTGGCCCACAGTTGTCCATAGTATCCTCTTATAATTTTTTTAATTTCTTCGGGATCTGCAATATTGTCACCTTTCTCACTCATTATTTTGTTTATATGGATCTTCTCTCTTTTTCATTTTGTCAGTCTAGATAGGGGCTTGTCAATCTTGTTGATCTTCTCAGAGAACCAACTCTTGGTGTTATTTATTCTCTGTATTGTTTTTTTGTTCTCTATGTCATTTATTTCTGCTTTAATCCTTATTATTTATTTTCTTCTACTTGGTTAAGGATTAATTTGCTGTTCATTTTCTAGCTTCTTCAGTTGCTCCATTAGTTCTGTGATTTTAGCTCTTTCTTCCTTTTTGATGTATGCGTTTAGTGCTATAAAATTCCCCCTCAGTACCACTTTCACTGCATGCCATAGGTTTTGATATGTTGCGTTCTCATTTTCATTTGCAATTTCTCTTGCTATTTCTTCTTTAATCCACTGATTGTTTAGGAGTGTGTTGTTTAACCTCTATGTATTTGTGAATTTTCTAAGTCTCTCGTGGTTATTGACTTCTAATTGTATTCCACCCTTATACTTTTAACCATTATCTTCATATTTAGAGTGTGTGTTTTAAACTCCAAGTGAGAAACTTGTATTAAAAAGGGAGGGTGCATGCTTAAAAATTGCCACTGTCATAAAAGGAAAAGAAATGTGGTGTAAATAGTCAGGCTTAAAAGAATCTAAAAAGACATGAAAAATAAATGCAATACCTGAACCTAGACTGGATTCTCTTCTGGAGGTAAAAAAGCTGTTATATAGAATATTATTTGCTCAACTGAAAAAATAACTGTAAAAAAATAACAGAATACAGAAAGCAGACTAGAAAATTTACTCTCAAATTGTTCAGAAAAAAAAATTGTGCATGGATAAATAAGTAAGTAGAGAGAGAGAGAGAAAACAGATGATAAAGTGGTATAATGTTAACAGCAGATGAATTTAGATAAAGAGGTTTATGGATGCTTTTTGTACTATTCGTATTCTTAAAACTACAGAAAGTTTGAAATTACTTCAAAATAAAAAATATTAATAAAATACAACTTTTGTAAATAGCATGGTCGTGTCTTGCATTTTTAAAAACCAATCTGACAATCTCTGCTTTTTAACTGAAGCTTTTAGTTCATTTACATTTAATGTATGTAATGATCTACCTACATTATTTATACATGGTATAAATAAAACATTTTGCTATTTGTTTTCTATTTGCCCTATCTTTTATTTGTTCCTCTAATTCCTTTCTTGCTTTCTTTTGGAGTAATCAAATATTTATTCAATTTCATCCCCTCTTCTAGGTTTTTAGCTATCATCTGTTACATAATTTTATTGGTTGCTCTAGGGATTAAAATATACATTCCTATCTCATCACAGTCTACCTGGAAAATTTTATCACTTCATGTACAACATAAAAACCTGATACCACTACAGTTTCATTTTCCCTGTTCACATCCTTTCTGCTATTATCATCACAGATTTTAATTCCAAATATATTATAAAGCCCAGATATATTATTATTGTTTCTGCTTTAAACAATTACATTTTAAAGAAATTAAGAAATGAGAAAGAAATATTTTATTTTCACCCAGATATTTGCCTTTTCTGGCCCTCTTTATTTTTCCTGTAGGTCTGAGTTACCAACTGGTTTGATTTTTCCTTCAGCTTGAAAATTTCCCATAACATTTCTTGAAGTGCAGATCTAGTAGTTACAAATTCTTAGAGGTTTTGTTCATCTGGAAATGTCTCTACTGTCATTTCAAAGGATACTTTTGGTTAATATAAAATTCTAGATTAACTAGTTTATAGTTTTTTCTAGCACTTTAAAGAAGGCATATATTTTCCTAGCTTGCATTGTTCCTGGCGAGAAGTCAGTGATAATTCTTAGCACTGTTCCCCTCTAGGCAATGCATCTTTTTAAATATTTTTCTTTATTTTTGGCTTTTAGGGACCTGAAAAAAGACATCCTTAGGTGTGGTTTTCTTTGTGTTGATCTTTCTACGGATTTTTTGAGTTTCTTGGATCTGTGGTTTATGTTTTTCATTAACTTAGGAAATTTTTGGTCATTCTTTCTTCCAATATTTTCTTTCTGCTTAATTTCTCTCTACCTTTCCCTTCATGACCTGCAGCTACCCAAATGTTAGACTGCATATTTTCCCACAGGACAATGATGCTCTGTTCAGTTTTCTTTTCAGTCTATTTTCTTCTCCCAGGGCTTTTGTTTAAATGGTTTATATTGATCTGTCTTCAAATTCAGTGATCCTTTCTTCTGAAATATGGAATCTGCTGGTATATCCATCTAGAGAAATTTTCATTTCACACAATAATTTCTATCAATTATTTTCTTCTGCTTACAAGTCACATTTTCCTGACTTTTCACAAGTAGACTAATTGTATGCTGGACATTGTGGATGATTATCTGGATTATATTATCTGTCTTTATAGTGGAGTTTTGTTAATTTGCAGTCTCAGGATTCCTGATACCACAGAGACTTGGTTTACAGCTTTGTTATGAGGAATCTAGAGTAACCTTTCCTCCTCTAGTACTAACAGCCCTAGGACATTATTCCTAGGCATGATCTCTCTGAGGTTACAACTGAGAGCACAGGACATTCAGTGATTTCTCTCCACATTGGCTGGTCTGAACTCCAACATTTCCCAGCATCATGCAACTTCTGGAATCTCCATTTACCTCATGGTTCCCAGCAGCTGTTTTCTACCAGGTTTTATAGCATGCACAGTTTAGTATTTGACCAAAGGCATAATGGGACTCTCTGCAGATTTCTGGGGCTCTTTCTGTATGCAAGTCCATCTCTCTAATATCCTTCCCACAAATTCTAGCTACCTCCCCAGCCCCAGACTCTGATCTCTGCTTCTTTGCCCATGCTTCTCTTCCTATGCCTTTTGAACGTGTCCCCAACAGTTAAGCTAGAATGAATGTGGAGCTCACTTCATGTGCTTCCCTTCTCTCAAGATCACAGACAGCCCTGTGCTGTCTGAAAATAGCTGCTTCATATATCCAATCCAGTTTTACATTTGCTTATAGCAGTAGGTAACTTCATTAAGGCAAGAACCAAAAGCAGCTAATAATATTTTTGAAATAACTTAAAAATCCATTATCTCATTTCACACTTAAAATAAGCACATAATGTGAGAGGCACATAATATTTCCATTTGACAGATTAGCAAACCAAGATACAAAGAAGTTAAATAACCAGCTTCCAAGCAACAAAGATATTTTATTCATAACACAAATATCCATCAGGCACTACTATAGACACACGGTTGACATAACCATTTTAAAAAGAGCTCAGGACTTCAAAAGGAATTTCTATTGAATCTCAACAACAAAGCACACAGACTGCACCAAAAAAAAGAAAGAAAAAAAAAAAAAGCCTAATGAATAGTCAAAAATCATTCAATCCATAAGAGTAAGTAAGCATATTCTCTGAGAAACAGCTATAATTTACATTCATTATATATTTTCTCTTGTAAAGACTTCTGTTTCCCATGCAACTAATTTCATTTCTACATAGTGATATTTTTCCATGTCCCACATACACTTAATTTTTTTTTCATTTTAGTCAGATACTTGCTAACCACCTCACTTCTATTTAGCTATGTTAAACTTGCTTAAGCTAACTCTTAATTGTATTCCAAATTTTCACTGGCCAAATCAAATATATTTTCCCAGAACATGTGGAGAAATAAAATACAATTTGTAAATACTATCAAAGAAGCATCATATCAAACAATATCATTTCTCCAATCTCTGACAAACCAATCAGTGATATATTTATAGCTTACAGATCTATTCTTAATCCTCAAAATAAGCTCTTGACCTGTTATTTAATCAATATATGCAAAAGTTGACTATAGGAAAATGGTCAATAAAAGTAAGGTAAATATATGTTTATAAAATGGTGTTTAAGAACATTTTAATATTTATTATCTTAATATATGACTAATTCCACTGGTTTAACGTTCATTATAACGTGCAAACCAGATACTGCACATCATTGGTAACTACATATTGAGAATCTTTTTCCTATTTTTAATATTTACAAAACAGTTTGCTTAAAGGTTTTTTGAAGGTGATAGAAGTTCACATCAGCCTTTCCATGGAAAAATTACTTTCTCAACTTGTTTATCATTTTTAACGTAAATTTTAGGTGACTGATTATTTTTCTAAATTGTTATTCAGAATCAAGATGACACCCTTTATAAAAGGGTCTTACCTGCAGGACATCTTGGATCTTCACCCATACATCTGCCATATCATACAATTTAATATCTTCCTGTTGAGTCAATGCAGGCACAACAGTCTGCTGCAGATATCCCAGGACCACAGAGTGTGCAGTGGCTACAGCGTTAAACTTGTCAAACAGCAACTCCAGCAGTTCTAGAAGTAACCTATTAATAAAAACAAAAATAAAGAGAGAAGATTTACACACAGAGAGATGGTTTACACTGACCTCCAGGAAAAGGATAAAATTAAATCTAAGTAGCATACTATAATGTAAACTGCACAAAAGTTAGATTTCAAAAGATTTTATTTCAAACAATTGTATAATATAAGCAACTTTTCTTATCTGAGTCTTACTTTCCTCTGTCATAAAATGGAAATGATGTAAGAATTTAAAAGCCAACTGTAAAGTCCCAAGACCAGCAGTACCAGTTCTAGAAACACATTTGTTTCCTTTTAAACATATTTCAGTGAAATACAATACTACTACTCCATATTCACATAGGCAATTTCTCCCAGACACTGAAGCAGTCTTTCAGACAACAGTTCAGATGTTACACAGAATGTGCTACTCCCTGGCAATAAATTGAACACTTTGGTAAGGATATTAATCCTTTTAGTCATGGAAAGCTGTGCTTACTTTGATTGAAATGTATGGCCGAAGTTTTGCCTGGGGTAAAAAAAATACGCACCTGCCAAGCAGTCTGACTGTCACCACAGGGAGCGGCTTAGACATCCAAGTTATCTCATTTATCACAGTAAGATACGCTGGGAACATATTATTACATTGATTTTATATACTCAAGGACACAAAATGAGGTTGCAAGGGAGTGGGGCCTAGAACAAACTTGATTTCCATATCAGTGTATTTAGCCCCCAACCTCTTACTACAGTTCTGGAATTTAGATGTATATTTACAGAAAGCGTAGAGCTTTATTTCGCAGATATAAAGTAATCCCTCTACCACCAAGCCTAAAGTATTACTGAGCACCCAGGCCTGGAATCTTCTGTTCTTCCTCTCAACTTATATAGTATTTTATCCCAATTTTAAGAAAATTAGCATATGTGGCTTTGAATTAGGGTAATATTTATTTATATGTATTCTATATATTTTACCCCTCTTCTCCAGAGTTACTCTTTCAGCGTAGGCACTGCTTTACACAACTGTGTATACTTCAGAGCACTTAAAAACAGTGATCAGCAAATATTTGTTGAATGAATTTAATGTGCCTACCATGAACATATAGAAAACATATGAAAGTATGAAAATTTGGAATGTGAACTTTATTGTGGCTCTTGGTTCATAATTCCTAAAAAGATTTCAGAACCAACCTGGATAGAAACACGAAAGCAAAAGAGCTTGTCAGCAGGGTTAATTAACGAGATTATATTACCATAAATAAAAGGTTATAACTATAATCTCATTAAAATGCACAGCACATTATCTATTCCTATGGCTTCTTTACTGCCCAATTATTAAAGTTAATGTGCCAACGTGACAGCCCATTTTATCTTATGCTAAAACCTTAATGTCTATTTGACATTGTAATTTAGATGACACAGAATCAATAGAAATTTATGTAGCGCTTATAGTCTAGGTTGTACATAAATAATCTAGAAATACAAATTGTATTTGTAAATAGGAGCCATTCTACCCTTTTGAATGACAAGTTGTCCTTTATCTTTTAAAGGTCAGTTCATATTTATATTCACATGTACCTAAAACAATTCTGCATTCTCATCTGTGTTACTAGAGAACTACTCAAATATCAGCAGAGAGGTACAAAGTACTGGAAGATGTGTCTAAACATAACAGCTCAAACAGTTAATTCAGTAGAGAGAAATAATCTGTATAAAATTTGTATCTAACATCACACAGAGTAAACAACTGATTAAGTGAAGATTTTGTCTTTCAAATAATAATTTACATTGCATATGATGCTTATGGCTCCCAAATATCAATCCACAGACTGCATGTACTTTTCAGTGGCATGTAGAAAAATAAGAACCATATGCTGATTTTCACAAGGTAAATTTACTTAATTTTATATTTTTGTATTCTCTTAGTAGGAAAATCTCAGTTATTTTCCATCCTAATGGCAGCTCTGTTTCCAAATGTCCTTACTTGGCAAAATTAAAACTTAATAACCTTATGTTATAACCCAACATTTTTTTAGTTCATATTGATCCATGATGTGCATTAGTAGCTATAATACTGCATGACCAGCAATAACGCAGAAAACTCTAGAAGGACAAGATGCTCCTCTGAACTGAGGGGTGCTGCTATCTGGCCATCTCTGGGGCCACTGAGTTCCATGACTACACACTTTGTCAGTAAAAGACAGGTTTGTAATTCAAGAGCAGCTCTGCAATCAGGGGCAGTGCTCCATTTAAAAAAGAGGCCAATGGGGAATTGAGATGGAAGATAGGATCCATGGTATCAGCTAACACCATGAAATAGTACTCCCTTGAAATGCCAACACAGTGTCAGCCTCTGCCAGTCCTGGAGACGCAAGGCCAAGATAGGCATGTTCCTACAGAGTGGCAATCATAACCACAAGACAGGCTACGTGGGGGAAGAAAAGAGGAGAGGTGTAATAGTAGCTAGCAAGAGACAAGCCAAAAATGAGAGGACTCTACTTGCAGCACTGCCTAGTTTGAGCTATACATCCATTTTAAGCAGAGGAAAGTTCTTCTCTATTCTACCATAGCACAATCTCGGCAATATTAATAAAACCTACAGCTGCAACATCAAAATTAAAACTTTCGTGCTGCAAATGATACCATCAAGAAAGTATAGACATCCCACAAATGGGAGAAAATATTTGCAAATCATTTATCTGATAAAGGACTAGTATCCAGAACATATATAATGTTTTTATAACTCAGCAATAAAAACACAAATAAACAAATTTTAAAATGGGCAATGGTTTTGAACACATATTTTCCCAAGGAAGATATATGAATGACCAAAGAGCACATGAAAAGATGCTCAATAGCAGTAGCCATCAGAGAAATGCAAATCAAAACCACAGTGAGATATCACTTCACACACACTAGAATGGCTATAATAAAAAAATACAGACAATAACAAGTGTTGGCTATGATACAGAAAAACCGGAACCCTCATACGTAGTCACTGCTAGTGGGAATGTAAATGGCGCAGCCACTTTGGGAAACAGTATGGCAGTTCCTCAAAAAGTTAAAACACAGAGTTACAATACAAAATAAAAACATAAATTCATCCAAAGACTTGTAAACAAACAACCCAAATGTCCATCAACTAATCAAAATGCAGTATATCTATACAATGGAATATTATTAAGCAATAAAAAGGAATGACGTTCTGATACTGTTATGACATAGATGAACCTTGAAAACACTGCAAAAGTAAAAGAAGGTAATCACAAAAGACTACATATTATATGATTCAATTGATATGAAATGATCAGAAAAGGCAAATTTATAGAGACAGGAAATAGATTTGTGGTTACTTAGAGGTGGGTGTTGACTGCTAACATATACAGGATTTCTTTTAGAGGAGACACAATGTTCTGGAATTAGTTGTGATAACTGCACACTCTGTGAAGACACTAAGAACCACTAAAGTGTACACTTTAAATGGTTGAATTTTATGATACTGTGATTTATATCTCAATAAAGCTGTTCAAAAATAAAAAAAAAAACACAGCAGCTGTGGCTCTCAGTGAGGATAGTGAAGGTCCAACACCTCCTCCAAGGTGAAGAGGGAATATACAGAGCAGTGAACAAAGGACCTCAGCGTCTCCAAACCTGAAGCATCATGCAAGATGATTCCTTTGAATTGTTTCCACCAGGAGGATGATAACTTTTCTCTTTTGGTTCCTTTGCTTTTTCTGTCTTACATAACTAATGGGTAAGAAACAAAAGATGTACATTTTTTCGCAGCATTGACATTCCCTAATGGTTCAATTATGGAAAAAATCTCTCAACTTCTCTAAGTGTCCTAATTTGTAAAAACAAAGTAATAATACAAGTTCTGGGAGTTTCACAGAGCTGCTGCAAGAATCAAATTATGAAATGGACAGAATTAGCTGAAGTGAAGGGTCAGTATTAAAATAGGGAGGAGTCTGAGATTCCTTTGTCTGGTTTCTGGCTTGAGCAACTCTGAAGAAAATGATTCCCTTTCCTGATAGAGAATTAAAGATGAAATAAACTTTGGGAGGATAGATGGTGGGTTTAGATCTGGAAGTGTTAAGTTTAAAAGGAGTTATGTCCTTACATATTTGGCTATTCAAGTCTGGAGCTCAAGAGACAGACTGACATTGAAAATTTTTAAAATGATAAATATCTGAGAGAATGAGATCACTCAGGAAGAATACACAGAAAAAGAAAAGCAAGGTCCAGAACTAACACTCAAAGAAACTGCAGCATTTAAAGGATGGTTACGAAGTGGCTAGAGAAAAAGAAGGAAGCCATGAGGGTAAGTTTTAGAAGGGAAGGGAGAAGAGAACATCAACAGAGTCAAAGGCTAGCTACACGGAGGTCATGTAAGGTAAAGGCAAGGAAATTTACAACAAAGAGCTTCCCAGTGACCTTGGCAAGAACAATTTCAGTGGCATATTGGAAGATGAACTTGGCATTGGGATGAGGAGTGAAATGCTAATAATAAAGAAGGAAGAGGGGAAACAAACAAAGTCAAGCATACATTTTTCAAAGGTACACCATTCCTCACCAACATATACAATTCCCTTAAAAAAAAAAAAAAAAGATGATGATGACAAATACTATCCTCTGACGAATCAAAGAATAAAAGAAATTAGGAATCATTCACATAACGAGACATAAACCTGTACCAGTCTAGCACAATTTAAAGCTACTAGAAATAAACTGAAATGTGTTCATATTCATACAGAATCTTCTACTGCCCACACAACACTAGATTAAGAAAACAAGTATTTGCCTTTAGTAGCAGACATACTAAAGGACGACCTAAAAACACAAACTAAAATCATTCCGCACCTTACTCCCATCCAAAATTATTAAATAAATAAAAAAGAAATTAAAACATTACATTGCAGTTAACTCAGTTGCCTGGATTCTGTTAGGCTGAAGATTTTCATGACTCATCTAAAAGACAAAAGATCTTTTAGATTAAAATTAAATTACTACATGATTCCTTAAATTGACTTGAATTAGAAACGGTCTCTTAGGGGAAGAAACCTGCTAACCTTAGAGATTATAATTTCTCTTTATTATGATTTCTATCCTTCAGAAAAAATAACACACCCTTATACACATATACTACAAGTGATTTCTGGAGTCACAAAAATGTAGCATAGTAATAAAACACCGGTATTAGAAACCTAGATTTGAATATCAGCTCCCTGTAATACTGCCACAGGACCTTCAATATGTGGTGACTTCTGTGATTCTCAGGTTTCTCAATCACAAATTTCTTCAATCACAATTTCCTACTCACAAATTGATTGTGAGGATTAGATGCAAAAATACATGAGAAAGCACTCCACAAACTAAAGTAACGGTAGGCTGTTTTCTGTACCTTTAACCATACTGTCTAGAGGAACATAAAGAGAGATGGCAGATATTTCAGATGTTCCCAAGGCCCAGCTGCATCTCTATCCTTCCCACAGCTGAGTTAGTAAGGTCCTGCTTGTATTCTGTAAGATACACCAGTATCATTCCAATAAAGTCCCCTCGTTGATTATATTAGTGGAATTTGGGTTTCTGTCACTTATAACCAAAAAAGGCCTAATTCACAGAATAAGTGAGGACACAGGCCCCATTTTATGCTTCTTTGTAACCACGCACACCCCCCAACACATGGCGCGTGTACAGCATGGAGAAGACATGCAGTCAAATTCTGTGGGTGACTGTGATAGCTTGAATCTCTTATGTACCCCAGAAAAGGCCATGTTCTCTTAATTCCGTCTTGTGGGTGTAGACCTATTGTGGATAGGACTTTTTGATTAGATTATTTCAATTGAGATGTGATCCACTCCATTCAAGTGGGTCTTAATCATCCTACCAGGGTCCTTTTTAAGAGGATAAAACACATACAGAAGCAAAGAGATGAAATTAAGAGAAGCTCAAAGAGAAGAGCACCGGAGAAACTGAGAAAGGGAGCCATTGAAGCCAAAAACTGAAAGCAATGAAACCCAGGAAAGAAAGAGCAGCAGATGTCTCCATATGCCTTCCCATGTGACAGAGAAACCCCAGATGCTTGCAACCTGTCTTTAGAGTCCAGGTATCGTCCTGTTGATGCCTTGAGACATTTTCACAGCCTAACAACTGTAAATTTTAAGTTAATAAATCCCCACTGTTAAAAGCCAACCCATTTCTGGTATACTGAATTCCAGCAGCTTAGTTCATGGAGAACTGCAGTATTAGCAGAAGTCCAGTATTAGAAACACAGATCTAGGTTCTTCTACATGTGGCTGACAGCTAAAGCTGTCATAATAGAGACAACCGCTACAAAAGTAAGCCAAAAGTAAGATGATGATGATGAAGATGATGACAATGATGACGACAATAATGACAACTACACCACTAACAGTCACTCTCTACTAATTACTGATAATATGCCAGGCACCATGATAAGTGCTTCACTTGGATTATCTAACTTAATCCTCAGGAAAACCCTATGAAGAAGACACTACTATTATCCCCTATTTTATAGACAAGGAAACTAAAGCTCAGAGATAAGAGAATGAAAGACTCACTTTGTGGAAATGTCTCTATTCAGGATTTTAGAAAAAAAAAAAGAAACTAAGAAAAGACGCCAAAGAGAGAGATCAGTGTCGTACAATGCTAAGGAAACCAAGGCTAGAGTGAGTGTCAATAGAACTGCTATACCACCTCTACTTTCTCAGTTGAAGCTGGTCTTTGTCCCCAATACTCTACTAAAACAGCTCTTCCAAAAGTCTCAAATAATAATTTTACTCATTCAGTAGGCATTCTTCAGTCTGTATTCAAATAACTGCAACACTTGATTCTATTAGTTACTCCCTTCTTGAAACATATTCTACTGGCTCCACAATCCTACAATCTCCTGCTTTCCTTCTACCTTTCTGGTTGCTCCTTCTCAGGCACCTCTTCCTCAGACTGTTCCTCAACCAGTGGCCTCGTCTCAATCCTCAGACTCTCTCTAAGTGAACTCATTTACCACCATGTCTTCAACTATCCACCTGCCAATGATTCCCACACACATCTTCTGGCCAGATGGCTCTCCTGCATTGTAGACCTCAGCCATAGCATGTTTTAAACGGAATTCATTGTACTCCTCTCCAAACGCACTTGCTCCAGCAAACCTTCCTCCCTCATATCCAATCAGTCACCAAGTCCTTTTACGTCTATCTCTACTAGTGCTCAAATGGGTCTACTTCACTCCATTGCCACTTTTACTCTGCTATTCAAGCCATATTGTCTCTTCCCTGGCTGAAAACAGCCTCCAAATTAGTCTCCTTTTCTCCAGGCCCTGCCTCTCCCTGTCTAGACTATAAACTCATTGAGGATAAGAACATCACTGTAAAAGAACATGATCAATGTATTCTGGTATTTATCATTACACCCAGACTGTGATAGGCAATAAATAAGTATCTGTGGAATGAAAGAATGAAAAAAGACCTCCAGCAGAATGGGAGAGATAGAAACCCAATTACAGAAAATAAGTGGTAAGGAAATAAGTGTTATAGATTATAATCCCCTAGTCTTAGAAACCCACACACAGAAAAGTCACACAAAACTATCCTCTCAAAAAGGTAACCTTATCAACCTAAGGATGAGAACCTAAAAAAGGATACAAGCTGAAAAATACATGCATTCAGAGCTAACTTTAATGATACTGCAATAAAATCTATTTTCTATAAGAAATAGAAATGTATTTATTTCTTTATTCTTTAAACACACATCCAATTACCTAGCAGGTTCTTAAAAAAGCCTTTTTATAGTTCTAAATAAAATGTTACTTTTCTTCCAGATCTTCTACTAAATTCATACCCACTGCTCTCCCTACATAACTCATCTTCAAGTGCCACCAGGGGGAAAAAGGCAGAGAATAAGAAAACATTAAGGATAGTCATAGTTGCACAAGGTAAGAAGTGTCTATTCTGTAATGCTGTGTAATCAAGCTGTGAAAAATATTCCATATTTAAGGTAAGATAAGACTATCTGAATCTAAATTTAATATCCAGGAAGCTTGAATTAGTCATTTGGCTGGAAAACCCTTATGTGCAGCCAAAAAGCTGCCTTACGTGGTCATGAAGCAAAGGCACACACAAGGTGGAAAATCAGTTCTGTTCTACTACTTATCTGTTGAAACCTTACTATCATAGTTCTTCATTTTCCCACTGACAGACAAAGGCAGATAACACAGAGTATTTTCCTACTACTATGCTCTAAACAGTAAGAAAATAATGAACTCTAAGCTTAGGTTTTGCATGACCAAATTAAAAGAAAACGATCATCAATTATTTCATATCAAAATGGTCTTATTAGTTTTATCTGCCTGTATCTCACATATACATTTTCCTAAGTTCAGGCTGAGCTGGTATTTTTCCTTTCAAACAGGACATAGATCCCATTTAATCTTCAAGGTTATTGAGTATCTACTTTTAAAGAAGTAGTGATAAGTTTCATCACTTATTAATGGTCTCCATGTAAAAGAAAGTTACTATTTGAAGAGTGCTGACTAATTCTCCATCTGCACGATGAAAAGAACAGGAAAAAAAAATATTAACAATATAGAATGAAACAGTAAAAATAAAAAGAACACTGAACTGGATCCTGGCTCTAGTTACTTCCTCGTCAAGTCAGCCATTCGTGCTCAGTTTCTGAATTCTAGATAGATGACTTCTGATGAAATTCCAGTTCTGAAGTTGTATCAAATTAGTGACTAAAATTAGAAAAAAAAACCCAGGATTTCTTTCTTTGAATTACAGTATTAGTATGCTTCATTCAAAGGTCTGTCTCCCATTACAAAAAAAAAAAGGATATAATCACAGTGGGACTTCAGAAAAATTATCCATAAATCCATTTCCCAGAGATAACCAAAGTTAACATTTCAGGCATATGCTCTTAGCACTTAGTGGTATATTACATGAATGCATAAGATCTCTAGATGAATTGTTTTGATAACCAAGTCATCAGTTTTGATTCTCAAGTGAGCTCATTAGGATCCATTTATTCTTTGGCTGTTGACCACACTTCTTAACCTGACCAGCTATCTCTGAGAGGCCTGCCATTGACACAGTGGGGTTTGGGTAGGAGAACGGGTATGCCAGAGCAAATACTGCCCTTCTCCTGAGAAAAAACAAAATCAGGGTCAGGAAATGACTAGGAACATTATCTTCATTTAAGCCAAAAAGCAAACTTACCTGATGGAAAGGGACTACTTCCAATGTTAATTCTATTGCCAACAAGCTTTATAAACTGTCAAATTATGTCACATTTCCCTGGGTAAATCTGGGATTAATAGTAATGCCCCTACCTGTGATGAGGCCAGTGTTGAAGCTCACTCAGGTGAGATACCAGATGGCAGACTGCTTTGCAAAGCATAAACACTACAAAATTGCAAAATCTCTTGAGATGTTTGTGATGCTAGATAGAGTATTCTCAAACTTTAGCATACATAGGAATCATGTGGAAAGGGTGTTAAGGTATAGAGTCCTGTGGGTTCTGCCCTCAAAGATTCCAATTTAATCCCCCCATAGTGCTAGTAATTTGCATTTATAACTTTAAGTGAAATTGGTGCTGCTGATCCTTAGACCCTACTGTAAACAGTGCTAAGATCTTTCTTTTAATCAGTTCCTCTTATTAGAATATTACCTTTTTTGCATCTTTTTCTTATTTAGTTATTTGACAAACTTCTTGGGCATTTAATATGCGCCCAGCCCTTAATCAGACTGCAAATGTAAAGTTAACCTTCCTCCTGCAAACTCATGGTACAATCTGATTAGGGATTAAAACAAGAGGATGGGCCAAGAGCTAGAGGAACGCAGATGATATGAAATTTGTGAAAAATATGAAGGTTCTTCAATCATACCTGACACCACCTCTAAATATCACCAAGGGAAGAATTTCATTTGTCACAATTATTTTTGTTTGTTTGTTTTACAATGAAAAGAGTTTCAGTGTCAGTTTGAGCCTAGCATGCCTTTTGTAATACCAGAAAGTATACAGAAAGTTACAAGACCTGAGGCAGCTTCCACTATCTGCCAAAGGAAGATATGGCCTTGACACAGCACTAAGGCTGACACTTAAATAAGGTTATCAACAATCCATGAAATAGATTTTATCTAGTATCCCCTTAACTGGTCTTACCTCTAATTTGAACCTGCTCTGGTAATATAAAACAAGAAAAATCAGAAGCAGATTTATTTTTAGTGCTGCTACACATAAAAATTGAAGAAATCTAACCTTGAGTAAGACTTCTGACTCCTATTAAGTCAAGCACCGTTTCTCTACAGACTATATTAAAAGGATAATATACTTTCAGAAAGACAGCTGTCCAACTTCATGTATACAGATAAACAATGGGCATTACTGACATTATCAATTGGCCTTATATATCATGGAGCTATCACAAGTTTATTCATTTAAATCTTTCTAGAAAGTACATAAATTTGGGGCCAGTACTATCTTCCATGGTTATAAACTGTTTATTTTAGTTGACAATTAGAGTAATAAGTTCCATACGCAAATAATTAATTCCTTTTATTTGTTCTAAAAATATTTCAGTAAAGCTGCAGGGGATATATCCTAGTTGAAGAATATGGAATTTCTTCTATATGTCCCTGTTCATCCTATTCATATCCTTCAGTACTTAATAGTTGGGTGTATTTAAAGTATGTTCTCACTGATACATCTAATCAAAAGTAGAGATTTAATCAAATGGAATCATAATCACTGAAGTTAAATTTACTTGCTTCCTGCTTGCTTTGATTCGAATTAACTCCTCATCTAAATTACATCGAGGCCCTTCCTGATTCCAAGCATGTCCAGGTGCTACATGCAGAGCTTGGGAATGGCTACCAGAAGCCACAAGGACAAATGCTTGACCTTGCTTCAAAGCTGATCTTAAATGACTTTTCTGTAAAATAAAATGACCAATTCCACCAAGTCCTGCCTTGCAGATACTTAGAAGAGTAACTAATATAGGAAAAGAGACGAAAGAAAATGTTACTTATTTGAAAAAGAAATACATGCCTGACTCTAGCCACAGATCTAAAAGAAATCATGAGAACTATTTCATTTATTTCTCTTTTCATAAACACTGACTTGCACTAAAAACTAACCTTGGGCCTGAGCCTTTAGATTTGATCACAGATAAAACTACTCTATAAGAATGGTCTATTACATCAGCATGCTCTCACACTGAGTTCTGTTCTCCCAATTGAAAATACATTTGAAAAGTGTATTTTTTCAACTTCTAGAGCAATAGTGTGTTTCAGCAAATATAAAGGCTCCATAGACTAAGAAAGAAGGAAAAAAAAAATTTAGGAAATGAGGCAAACACCAACCTTGAAAAGAACCATGACTATAAAGTAAATAATTCACGGTTAGAATTATTCAGCAAACATGCAGCTAACACTGCCAGAAACATAGGAGCCAGAAATGAAAGGGGCGGACAGTCCATTACAATACAGTTCAATAAGTGTTACATCTGATAAAAGTAGAATAGCCACTCCTTCAGATTCCAGATGTATTAAAGATCTACTATTAAGGCTGAAAGTATGAAAGTGCTAAAGAAAGTTTGGGAAAACTTATTTATCATCTCAGAGTGCTAAAGACCTAAGTCTTACACAAACCCCAGAAGCTGTAAAAGAAAACATTGATAAATATGACTTCATAAAAATAAAAACAAAGATTCTCGTGGTTAGAAACATTATAAACAGTCAAAAGACAAACAGAAGGGGGGGGCAATACTGCAATACATATCCCAATAAAAGAATTAATTCCTTAATACATAAAGAGCTCCTCCAAATCAATAAAAAGACAAACAACAAACTAGAAAAATAGATATTTCACTGAAAAGGACATACACATTATTTGAACATTGTATTATCGAAAATTTCAAACCTAAGAAAAGGAAAATAAACAGTATCACGAACCCTTCTGCACCCATCACTCTGCTTCAGTATTTATAACTTCATGACTAATCTTGTTTTATCTTTATCTCTAATCACTCTCACCCCAGGTCATTTTGAAGAAAATCCCAGATATGAAATTAAACCTCACTCATCAAAAGAAAAATATAACTCAAAACCATCTCAGAAATACAACTTTTCACTTATTAGATTGTGAAAGCTAAAAAAGTTCAATAATACAATCTGTTGGCAAGGAATATAGGAACATTCAAACATTATTGATGACATTAAAAATCAGTATTATCCCAAAGAAAAGCACACTTGGCAATAATCATCAAAAAACACAGAGGTCAGCAAAACTTTGAAACTGGCATATCAAGAATCCAGCTGCTTTCCTTCTTGCATCTTACTTGTCGACATCATGCTAACTGCACAACTTGTAAAACACTGGTAGGTGATATCAAATGAAAGGAGCTTGACAATCACAAGCAGTATAAAATAACAGTAAAGTTGTCTTATTTTATTATTAAAAAAAAAATTAAAGACACCTCCTAACACTCATTTTCCCAAACTAGATCAGGTCCATCTGGTTCATATGCTCTCATGGCACACTGTTTATCCTCTATAGTACTTACTACAGCTGATAATAACATACTTGCCTGGGGGGTTCTCTCTGATTAATGTCTTTTTTCTCCTCTATACCTTAAACTCCATGATGACAGGAACCGTGTCTGTTTTACTTCGGATTTTTGCACAGTGCATAGTCCATGGCAGATATCCAATAAATGCGATTTTAATTCACTCTTTCATTCAACAAATATTTTATTATAAATCAGGTGGGCTCTGTCCTAGATTCTGTGATATGGGGTCAAACAATGCAAAATAGCTCAATCCCTTCTAGAAGCTTCCATTCAAGGGCAGTCACAAACTAACCAAATGCACACACATATATCAAAAACAGAAACTCAATGAACATGAAATGTCTCACATTCTTTCAAATATTGAAATTCAGTTTTCTGGAAGTTTATACCCCAATAGGCATTTGTTTTAATAATTTCTTATGATTAAAATAACTTGAGTAATATTTTAAATTAATTTGAAAATAATGAATTTACTTTTCACTATAAGTTAATATAGCAGTTGCAAAATAGAGAAAAAAAAAAAAAACTACAGCCTTTACTGCCTGTGGTAGTTTGAAGTTCTATGTACCCCACAAAAGGTCATGTTCTTTTAATCCATTCCTGTGGGTGTAGACTTATTATGGGTAGGACCTTTGGATTAGGTTATTTCAACTGAAATGTGTCCCAACTCATTCTAGGTGGGTCTTAATCTAACTCTTGCTAGAGTCCTTTACAAGAAGATAAAATACATAAAGAAACTAAGGGATGAAATTCAAGAGAGGTTTAGAGAAAAAGCCCCTTGAGGAGCTGAGAGAGAATACACTGGAAACAGAGACAAGGCTGAAAGCAATGAAATCCAGGAGAGAAGGACCAGCAGATGTTCCCATGTGCCTGGCCAGGTGACAGAGGAGTCCGAGATCACCAGCCAGCAGCCTTTCTTCAGGGAAGTTATCATCCTATTGATGCCTTAATTTGGACACATTCTTGGCTTTAGAACTGTAAATTTGTGAACTAATAAATTCCCATTATTAAAAGCCAATCCATGTCTGGTATACTGCATTTCATCAGCTTTAGCAAACAAAAACAGTACCTAAAAAAACTATTAGCATTAAACTATATTTCTTCACAGTGTTTTCCATGTATCTTTCTTCAATATCACAATAAGCACAGAACATGTTAAGGTTCACCTTTGCCTCTGATCTCAGAAACTTAATCTTCATTCATAACAAAGGTCAAGGAACATCCTGAAATGGTCTCCTTCCAAAAGGAAAAAGGGTCCCTGGCAGCTGAGGATCCAACTTCTTCAACCTTTTCTATCTTCTTCATGACTAATGGTTTTACCAAAGTCAAACAAGGCCTCCAGCATCTTCCGTTGTAATGAATTTTCTGCCTTCATATTTAAACAGGGCCATTTTCACACTGACGGAGTAATTGCTTCCCACATGCCATTCATTCTCTTTTTCCATTTTCTTCTCTCTCCCACAGTTTTGACAAGATATTGCACCTTCGATTTTGCCTAAGAGTCATCCCCAGAGAACCTCTTTTGATGTCAGATGAGGCCTCTCTAAGCCAACTCTGCAGATGGACTCACTGCCCTCCTCCCTATGTGGGACATGACTCCCAGGGATGTAAATCTCCCTGGCAATGTGGGACATGACTTATGAGGATGAGCTTGGCCGTGGCATCGTGGGATTGAGAAAGCCTTCTTGACCAAAAGGGAGAAGAGAAATTAAACAAAATAAAGTTTTAGTGTCTGAGAGATTTCAAAAGGAGTCTAGAGGTCATTCTGTAGGTTACTCTTATGCATTATATAGATATCCCTTTTTAGTTTTTAGTATGTTAGAATAGCTAGAAGGAAATACCTGAAACTGTTGGACTGCAACCACCAGTGGCCTTGATTCTTGAAGATAATTGTATAACTATATAGTTTATATGGTGTGACTGTGTGATTGTGTAAACCTTGTGGCTCACACTCCCATTTTCTAGTGTATAGACAGATGAGTAGAAAAATGGGGACAAAAAGTAAATGAATAATAGGGGTAGGGTGGGGGAATGGGATATTTTGAGTATTCTTTTTTACTTTTATTTTTATTCCTATCTTAATTTTGGAGTAATGAAAAAGTTCAAAAATTGTGGTGATGAATGCACAACTATATGATGATAATGTGAACAACTGATTGTACCCTTTGGATGATTGTATGGCATGTGACAATATCTTAATAAAATTGCATTAAAAAAAGATACTGCACCTTTGGGAAGATTTTTTTCTTCTATCTATTCCTCATGCTTTGCTTCCTTGTTAAATATTGAGATTTTTTTCTTCCACCTATTCCTCATGCTTTGCTTCCTTGTTAAATTGGAGAACTTACTTCAGTTCAAAAATGAAACAAAAATGATATAAAAATGCTCATAAGTTAGATTTTGGAAAAGAATCAACAATTAGGCAGCAGGAGCTGAAGAAATGTTGTAAGTTGTAAAGGCTGCAGGCCTTCAACATCTGAAGTTGAAGATGCTGCCTGCCTTTCTGGGGAAATTATGGGTAGCAGGTGGTTCTCGTAGATTAACAAGACACATGTTACCCTAATGTTTATCAAACTGACAACAAAAGTAGTTGAATATTTTCCTTTAATAGTAACTGGAGGCTTATAGACACTAGATAGATTACAAATGAAAAGAAAAGACAAAATATTTCTTCTACTATCCCAGCAGATAATAAAATAAATTAAAAAGTGGGGCACCAAAACAAATTCTAAAAAGTGGCTGAAAAAGTATTCCGACTCTTTAGCAATGGAAAGCAAGACAAGAATTCACTAACTTGGTTGCTTCTACAATGCTAGCACACAACATTAATTCTCTTTACATAAAGACAAATGAAAACAGGCTTGATGCATCTCAACCAAAATATACTTAATAAGATGATAAACAATGAAACTTATAGGGAAAGTTACTGTACTGGAATCTTGCCTTAGAGCAGCATCTATAGGCTAATGTTTCAGAACAGGCTGTTTCATTGGTGGATAGGGGAAGAAAATATATATTGAAGAGGGAGGATTCATGGTTCGTTTTACCTGTGCTCCAATTTTATTTAAGAAAAACAGATTGTGCCAGTGTGAAACTGTTATGGACCCAGAAGAGCCATGATCTTTAATCCAATCTTGTTAGGCGGAACTTTTTGATCGAGTGTTTCCATGAAGATGTGACTCACCCAACCATGGGTTAGACCCCACCCATCCAGTGATTAGTTCTTTGGAGTACTTTAAGAGAGCTCATGGAGAGGAGAAGCTCAGAGAAGCTATGAGAGACATTTTGAAGAGAAGCTAAGATATGTAATCCAGAATTTGACCCCAGGAGAAGGTAAGAGCTGACACAGACCCAGATGTTTGGAGAGGCTGGGAGATGCAGCAGAAGGATGTTTGGAGATGCTAAGCTAAGAGATGAAGCCCAGAGTTTGCTCCAGAGAAATTAAGAGAGGACCCCCAGATGAAATGCTCTGGGAGAAAGAAGCAAGGATGCATAGAAGCTGAGAGAGAGAAGCTAAAAGAGAGAGAAGCCCAGAGACATTTTGGAGAAAGTCATTTTGAAACCAGAACCCAGGAGCAAAGGACCAGCAGATACCAGTCATGTGCCTTCCCAGCTGACAGAGGTGTTCCAGACACTACTGGCCTTTCTTCAGTGAAGGTATCCTTGTATTGATGCCATAGTTTGGACACTTTTATGCCTTTGAACTATAAATTTATAACCTAATAAATCCCCTTTATAAAAGCAGCCCATTTCTGGTATTTTGAATAGTGGCAGCTTTAGCAAACCAGAACACAGATTCTTATACCTTTACTCAAGAGATTCCCTGAATGGTAAATAATAATAAAAATAATAATAATGCCAAGTATTGTAATTTTACTCCTCTCTAAAGTAAATGCCACTAACACCCTCTCAAATAAAATTTGATGCACACAAAGCACCACGCAAGCTTCAAGGGTTAACTGACAATATCTTTCCAAAATTCCAAACCTCCGGAAGCAAAATGTCAATCATTTTTAAATGCAATTTTATTGAGATATATTCACACCCCATATAATCCATCCAAAGTAGACAGTCTCACAGTATCATCATACAGTTGTGCATTCATCGCTACAATCAATTTCAGAACACTTTCATTACTCCAAAATAAAGGGAAAAAAATAAAAATAAAAATAAAAAAGAACACCCAAAACATCCCATACCCCTTATATCCCCCCCATTATTCATATATTTTTTGGTCTTTATTTTATTACTCATCTGCCCATACACTGGGGTAAAGGGAGTGTCAGTCACAAGGTTTTCACAATCAAACAGTCATGCAATAAAAGCTATATGGTTATCCACTCATCATCAAGAATCAAGTCTAATGGATTACAGCTCAACAGATTCAGGTATTTCCTTCTATCTGTTCTGATACAATAGAAACTACAAAGGAACTTCTATATAATGCATAAGAATAACCTCCAAAATGACGTCTTAACTCTATTTGAAATCTCTTAGCCATTGAAACTTTATTTCATTTCATTTCTTTACCTCTTTATTCAAAAAGGCATTCTTAATCCCACGATGCCAGGCCAGTCTCATCCCTTGGAGTCATGTCCCACGTTGCTAGGGAGATTTACATCCCTGGGAGTCATGTCCCACATAGGGAGGAGGGTTGTGAGTTTATCTGCATATTAGCTGAGAGAGAGGCCACATTTGAGCAACAAAAGAGGGTCTCTGGGGGTAACACTTAGGCACATTATAAGTAGGCTTAGCCTCTCTTTTGCAGGAATGAGTTTCATAAGGGCAAGCCACAAGACCTAGGGCTTGACTTATTAAATTGGGAGTCCCTAAAGCTTGCAAGAATATCAGGAATTTCCCAGGTGGGGAAGCTTAATATTTCTGCATTTGTCCCCATTCCCTCAAGGACACTTTGAAAATACTTTTTTAAATTTTTTTCCCAAAATATTCTGAGATGTATCAGAGTATTACATTAATCTGTGCAGAATAAGATCTCATTCCCCATTCTAGGTTCCATGTAATTATGTTGTTTAAATAAACTGACCATTCAGGTTAAATTAGATAGTGTGCTACAGAGAATATAAATTTTTTACCAAATAAACATCCCTTAAATAACAGTTAAAATCAGGAATAGATGTGATTGCTGTAAGAGCTTACAATCTAGGAACCTTTACAATAAGCCTTATTGAATATTCTACTCCTGCATCCTCGATTGCCCAATCTCTGCCTATGTTCTATCCCGATATCCTATGCTCTCGAATTCAATTCTCAACATTTGCTCATTAATAGTTAGTTTATATTAGTGAGGTCTTACAATATTTTTCCTTTTGTTTCTGGCTTATTTCACTCAACATAAGTCCTCAAGGTTAATTCACCTAGTTGCATGCCTCACAAGTTCATTCTTCTTGCAGCCCCTCAATATTCCATTGTATGTATACACCACAATTCACCCTTCCATTCACCCATCGATGTACCCTTAAGCCATCTCTATCCATCACAAATCATGAATACTGCCACAATAAACACCAGTGAGCAAATGCCTATTCGTGTCCCTGCTTTCAGTTCTTCCAAGTATATACCAAATAACAAGGTTGCAGGATCATATGGCAACCCTATACTTAGCCTCCTGTAGAACCACTACACTGCCCTCCAGAGGGGCCACACCATTCTACTTCCCCACTAACAGTGAATAGTTATATCTCTCTCGCCACATCTTCTCCAGCACTTATATCTTTCTGTTTATTTTTTAAACGGTTTTATTCACACACCATACAATCCATCCTAAGTGAATAATCAATAGCTCCTGGTATAATCACATGGTTATGCATTCACCACCACAATCTATGAGAACTATTCCATTTCTTCAACAAAGAAAGGAGAAAAAAATAAAAGAATAAGAATAAAAATAATTAAAAAGGAGAAACAACAAGAATCCCCATACCCCTCTCTTATATCCCTCTCTATTGACATTTAACTTTGATGTATTGCCTTTGTTACAATTAATGGAAAAATATTACACTGTTACTGTTAAGTATAGACCCTAGTTTGCATTGACCGTATTTTTTTCCTATATACCACCCCATTTTCAACACCTTGTAATGCTGACATTCACTTGTTCTCCTTCATGTAGGAACTTTCTTTTACTTCTATATTTAATCATCACTGCTCACTCTAGGTTTTGCTAAGTTATACAGTTCCTGTTTTTATCCTCCACCTTTCCTTCTGGTGTCATACATGCCCCTAGCCTTCCTCTTTCAACCATACTCACACTCAGCTTTCTTCGTTATACTTACAATATTGTGCTACCAAAAGACAGTACTCTGCTTTCCATTTCTAGATGTTCACAATCAATCCTGTTGAACATTCTGTTTTTCGTCAGCATCAAATGCCCAATCTCTACCCTCTTTCCACCTCTTGATAATGCATTATTAACTTAAAATTCTCAGAGTTTGCTTACAATAGTTAGTTCATATTAGTGAGACTGACCATCAAGTATTTGTCCTTTTGCTCCTGGCTAATTTCGCTAAACATAATGACCTCAAGGTTCATCCACATTGTTGCATGCATCATGACTTCATTCTGTCTTACAGCTGTGTAATATTCCATTACACACACACACACACACAGTCACAGAAACACATCCCCCACAATATGTTTATCCACTCATCTGTTGATGGACATTTGAGCTGCTCCCATCTCCCGGCAATCATGAATAACGCCTCTATAAACATCAGTGTACAAATGTCCATTCGTGTCCTAGCCTTCAGTTCCTCTGAGTATATACCTAGTAATGGGACTGCTGGAGGAACTGCCTGAGGAACTTCCTGAGGAACTGCCAAACAGCCTTCCAAGTGGTTGCACCATTCCACATCCCCTCCAACAGTGAATAATTGTACCTCTTTCTCCACATCTTCTCCAGCACTGTAGTTGTCTGTTTTCTGGTTTTTTTTCCCTCTATAATGGCCATTCTAGTAGGTATCAGATGATATCTCATTATGGTTTTGATTTGCATCTCCCTAATAGCCAGTGAAGTTGAACATCTTTTCATATCCCTCCAAGTCATTTGTATTTCCTTTCTGGAAAAGTGTCTGTTCAGTTCCTTTGCCCACGTTTTAACTGGGTTGCCTCTCTCTTTGAAGTTGAATTGTAGGATCTCCCCATATATTCTGGATATTAAACTCTTATCTGATATGTAGTTTCCAAATACTGTCTCCCATTGTGTAGGCTGCCTTTTTACTTTCCTGACAAAGTACTTTGATGTGCAAAAGTATTCAATTTTGAGGAGATCCCATTTATCTTTCTTCTTTCATTGCTCGCACTTTGGGTGTAAGGTCTAGGAAACCACCTCCTATCATAAGATCTTTATTTCCCTACACTTTCTTCTAAAAGTTTTATGGTCTTAGCTCTAATGTTTAGGCTTTTGATCCATTTTGAGTTAATTTTGCATAAAGTGTGAGACAGGAGTCTTCTTTCATTCTTCTGGATGTGGATATCCAGTTCTCCAAGCACTATTTGTTGAAAAGGCTGCTCTGACCTAGTTGACTCAACTTGACCACCTTATCAAAGACCAACTGTCCACAGATGAGAGGGTCTGAATACTTAATTCCATTCCATTTGTCAGTATACCTATCTTTATGCCAGCACAATGTTGTTCTGACCACTGTAGCTTTGTAATATACTTTTAGGTCAGGTAGCATGAGACTTCCCACTTCATTTTTCTTTCTCAAGATATTTTTGGCTATTTGGGCACTTTGCCCTTTTAAATAAATTTGATCATTGGTTTTTCTATTTCTGCAAAGTAAGTTGTTGGGATTTTAATTGTTAATTCATTGAATCTATAAATCAATGAGGGTAGAAATGACATCTATATTTAGTCTTCTAATCTATTAACACAGTATGCCCTGCCATTTATTTAGGTCTTCCTGGATTTCTTTTAGCAATTTTGTGTAGTTGTCTGTGTAGAGGTCTTTTATGTCCTTGGTTCAGTTTATCTCTAAACATTTTATTCTTTTGGTTGCTATTGTAAATGGAATTTTTTTCTTGGTTTCCTCCTCAGCCGGCTCCTTACTAGTGTATAGAAACACTAATGATTTTTGCAAAATGCCAATCACTTTTGCATGACAGTGGTCCAGTTTGCTCAAGCTGCCACTATTTAAAATACCAAAAATGGGCTGGCTTTTATAAAGGGGACTTATTAGGTTACAAATTTACAGTTCTAAGGCCATAAAAGTGACCAAACTAAGGCATCAACAAGAGAATACCTTCACTGAAGAAAGGCCAATGGCATCCTGAAGATTCTGTCAGCTGGGAAGGCACATGGCTGGTGTCTGATGGTCCTTTGTTCCTGGGTTCTGGTTTCAAAATGGCTTTCTCCAAAATGTCTCTGGACTTCTGTCTTTTAGCTTCTGTCTCTTAGCTCCTGTGCATCATTGCTTGTTCTTTCAGGGCGTATCTCTGTGAGCATCTGGGAGTCCTCTCTTAGCTTCCCCAGAGCAAACTCTGGGCTTCATCTCTTAGCTTAGCATCTCCAAACACCTTTCTGTCTGCGTCTCCAAGCGTATGGGTCTGTGTCAGTTCTTAGCTTTTCCCAGGGGGAAATTCTGGATTACATATCTTAGCTTCTCCTTCTCTCCATGAGCTCTCTTAAAGGCCTCCAGTGAGCTAATTAAGGCCTACCCAGAATGGATGGGGTCACACCTCCATGGAAATGATCTAATCAAAAGGTCCCACACACAATTGGGTGGGTCACATCTCCATGGAAACAAACTAATCAAAAGGTCCCATCCTAATCAAAAAACTAGGAAGTCTACTCCGTAAGATTGCACTAAAGAATATGGCTTTTGGGGGAGGAACCTAAGATGGCGACTAGGTGAGACAGAGGAAAAAACACCTCCGTGGGAAATACTAGATAAAAACCCAGAAAAGACCCAGAACACCACTTCCAAAGTAGCACCAGCTGGACAAGTTCTGCTAAAGCCATAGGGAACGTGCGTTTGGTGAAACCAGGAGTCTGCATTCTGAAACGAGTGAGTGAGTAGGCTGAATCCCTCGGCCACGCTGCACTGGGGGGAAATGGTGGGTTGGAGTTTTTAAAAAAATAAAAGAAGCCTGGGAACAGCTGCAGATAAGATGGGAGCGGTCTGGACTAACGCCTCAGTGTCTGGGGTGGAGGATACCCTTCCCACACCCACTGCTGATTGTCTCGGGTCCACGGAAACTGCACAACTTGCAGCAGTCTCCCCAGCGGGTGGGGCGACTCCTGCCCGGGGCTGAACACACAGCACAGAGCCGAGCTGAGAAACCCAGCCTCGCAGCCGTCTCCCCAGCAGGCAGGGCTGTCCTGCCTGGGGCCGAACACACAGCACAGAGCCCAGCCGAGAAACCCAGCCTCCCAGCCATCTTCCCAGTGGGCGGGGCTGCTCCTGCCCAGCTGAACACACAGCACAGAGCCGAAACAAGAAACCCAGCCCGACAGGGAGTCTTTCCCACAGCACCGCTCACACGACACAATATCGGCCGTGGACAGCGGCCGTGAATACACGCACGGCTGATTGTCCCGGAGCTGGGAGAGCGGAGCTGTGAGGAAAGGGGGAAGTTAACGCGTCCCATTCAACCATCTTTGAAGCGGGCTGGGAACACCCCTATACAGCCCGGCGGCCCAGGGCTTCCCTGGAGGCCGGTGATCACTTGTGACGTGGCACGGCCCTCCCCCCTAAACAGAGGTCCTGGGAAAGTGTCCCGGCCCGCGGGACATTCAACGGAGGCTCCGAGTCCTGTGAGGGAGGAATGGTATGGGACAAGAGACACGAGGAATGACAGCAAGACAGGTTTCTGATCAAGCTGCAAAATTTTATTGAAGAGGCAGGGTATATATACTCTAAGGGTGGAGGGAGTGGCTAGTAAGGACGGATGGCGATCTAGGATTGGCTGCTGCTGTTGCTAGGGTGGAAGGCAAACGTAGGGGAATTGGCGGTTGCTGTTGCTGGGGGTCTGGGATTGGTGGTAGCTGTTGCTGGGGTGGATGGCCAATGGGCGGCTACTGTTTAGGCGTGAACTAGCTACTGCTTAGGCGGGAACTACTGTTACTTCCTAGAAGAAGGCTAATTATAGCTTAGGCTGTTCTTGCATCAGCCCTGGCGGCCATGTTGCATGTTACCGGTATCACTGAAGGTGAATATTATATATGCTACCTTAATTGTCCCCAACAGGAAAGCACAACAGGGAGAGGGGAACTGCTCAGAAATCCCAGGGAACCTACGCCAATACCAAGGACTTTTGTGTTAGCAGCAGAGAACAGCCTTAAATCTCCAGGAACACCTGGGAGGTTTGACTGTTAAACCTGCCCTTCCTCCCTAACCACTCAGGCACACACCCCTCATTGAGGGCAGACAGCACCGACAACACACCCAAATTAAGTGCACCAATTGGACCCCAAAAGAATCAGATCCCCACATACCACAAAGTTGGGGAGAACTGACTTGAGGGGAATAAGTGACTCACGGACGCCATCTGCTGGTTAGTTAGAGAAAGTGTATGTCACCAAGCTGCAATTCTAACAAATTAAAGATCAAGTAAAGCAAATGCCAAGAGGCCAAAAACAACAGAAAATCTTAAAGCATATGATAAAACCAGACGACATGGAGAACCCAAACCCAAACACTCAAATCAAAAGATCCGAAGACACACAGTTCCTGGCAGAATTAATCAAAGAACTACAGACAGGCAATGAGAGCATGGCATGGAATATAAAAGACTTAAAGAAGAGCATGGCACAGAATATAAAAGACATAAAAAAAGACCCTAGAAGAGCATAAAGAAGATATTGCAAGAGTAAATAAAAAAATAGAAGATCTTATGGAAATTAAAGAAACTGTAGGCCAAATTAAAAAGACTCTGGATACTCATAATACAAGATTAGAGGAAGCTGAACAACAACTCAGCCTCCTCGGGGACCACAGAACAGAAAATGAAAGAACAAAAGAAAGAATGGGGAAAAAATTGAAAAAATCGAAATGGATCTCAGGGATATGACAGATAAAATAAAACATCCAAATTTAAGACTCATTGGTGTCCCAGAAGGGGAAGAGAAGGGTAAAGGTCTAGAGAGAGCATTCAAAGAAATTGTTGGGGAAAATTTCCCAAACCTTCTACACAATATAAATACACAAAGCATAAATGCCCAGCGAACTCCAAATAGAATAAATCCAAATAAACCCACTTCGAGACATATTCTGATCAGACTCTCAAATACTGAAGAGAAGGAGCAAGTTCTGAAAGCAGCAAGAGAAAAGCAATTCACCACATACAAAGGAAACAACATAAGACTAAGTAATGACTACTCAGCAGCTACCATGGAGGCGAGAAGGCAGTGGCATGACATATTTAAAATTCTGAGAGAGGAAAATTTCCAACCAAGAGTACTTTATCCAGCAAAACTCTCCTTCAAATTTAAGGGAGAGCTTAAATTTTTCACAGACAAACAAATGCTGAGAGATTTTGCTAATAAAAGACCTGCACTACTTCAGATACTAAAGCGAGCCCTACCGACAGAGAAACAAAGAAAGGAAAGAGAGATATAGAGACTTTTAACAGACATATATAGAATATTGCATCCCAGGTCACTGGGACACACGTTCTTCACTAGTGATCACAGATCTTTCTCCAGAATGGACTGCATGCGGGGACATAAAAACAAGCTTCAATAAAATAAAAAATAAAAAAAATGAGTTTGCTCAAAGCACATTCTCTGACCACAATGGAATACAAATAGAAGTCAATAACCATCAGAGACTTGGAGAATTCACAAACACCTGAAAGATAAAAATGAGGGGGAGATGAAAACATTCCCAGACAATCAAAAGCTGAGGAACTTCATCACCAGTAGATCAGTCCTAAGTAGGCTCAAAGGAAGGGACACTAAACAATTGACTGAAACCACATGAAGAAATAAAGATTTCCAGTAAAGATCACATGGTAAATATAAAGACCATTACTACTGTATTGTTGATTTATAACTCCACTATTTACTTTCTACAGGATCTAAAATACATAAACTGTAATGATAAATCGGTGGTTTTGGACTCAATGTAAAATATGTAATTCTTGACAAGAACTACATAAAGATGGGGAATGGAGGAGTATAGGAACACAGTTTACGTGTCCTATTGAAGTTAAGTTGGTTTCAAAGAAAAACAAGATTGTTATAGATTTAAGAGGTTAATTTTAAGCCCCATGGTAAACACAAAGAAAGTATCAAAGAATATGACCAAAGAGATGAAAAGTAGAATAGGGGTTCTAAGAAGTGGGGGAAGAGGCAATGGGGAGTTAAGAAATGAGAGTAGGGGTTTTGGTTTGGGGTGAAGGGAAACTTCTAGAAATGGATGGTCAGAAGGTGATAGCATTGCAACATTCTAAATGTGATTAATCCCACTAAGGGAATGCTAGGGAGGGTTGGAATAGGAAGATTTAGGCTATATATATCTTTCCACAATTGAAAAAAAAAAATTAGACCGTCTAAATAGACGAAAATTAAATGCCAAGGATGATCCTGGAAGGGATCTGAAGTCGGAGGAGAGGAGGCTCAAAGGAACACAGATGGGACACAAGAAAAAAAAGGAAATACAGAATGTAAGCTTTGTATCAATGCTGAATTTCCTGAACTTCTTAGCTGCGTTTAATGATATTGCATAAAATAATGTTCTTGTTCATAGGAAAGGTATGTATGAATTATATTGTTTGTTCAAAGATAAAAAAAAAAAAAAAAAAAAGAATATGGCTTTTGTGAGGGACATAATAGATTCAAACCAGCACAGTTCACATGGAATTAATCATTGAAAAGTTTTAAAGCATTTGATGGCACACAACCATCAGACTGACTCAAAATTATCAGCCATTTGGAATCCTAACCCAAGAATTTAATCTTTGCTCTTCAAAAGAAAATGGCTGACCCCAAATATTCGCTTTCTTTATACAATTTTATTTAATAATAATAAAGCGTTTAGGTTCAAATTTTCAGAGTGGTATAATTTATAAAATGGGTTCATGCCATAGACACTAAACCAACACAAATACCTATTCACTCGTTAGTGCCCAAAATATTCTGTCCACAAAAGCCTTTTAAAATATTGACAAAAATAATTCAAAAATTTAAAGAAAGTCTGAAGGATTCCACGCTAAATAAGTTATTATTATTTTATTCTTTAAATGTGTTTATTTTCTTTAAAAAAAAAAAGGCCCTAGGTACAACAGTAGGATTTCCTTAATAACTTGCCTAAAAGATGTCATAGGGAACAATGATCCTCTTCTACACACTATTACCTCCCAGGAACTCATACCACTTGAACAAATGAGAAGACCCTATGCTCTGATATTAAACTATAGTTTCCATTGGCCTTTTTCCCATGCCAAACAAATTCTTCCCTTGTACAGTCTGGTGTGTGTGTGTGGGGGGGGTGTTTGGGGGTGGGGAAAGGCAGGGGAATGAAAGAGGGAATGGAGATTCCTTTACAGTGAATCTCGGGTTTTCCAGGAAAGCCCCAATTTCAAATATTTGTGCCATTGTCAGTCTCAACATTAGTCTACAATGTCCTAAAATCTGGTTGGCCAAACATGAACTCCATGATATGATTACAATTTTAGTTTTCCCCTTATAAAACAGGAATTGTGAAATCCAAATCCTATTAGTTATTATAAATAAATATAGCAATTCCTGACACTGATTTGACTCTTGGCTAATATTACTACTCATTAAAGAAGAAAGCATGGGACAGAAAAGAGTCCAGGGACTCTGAAATTAAATAGACACGTGTTCAACTTTAGGACTAGCTACTTGCTCTGTGACCTTGAGCTACTTAATGTCTGGCCGCTGTTTCTCTCACTACAAAAAGGAGGTACAAATGGCTAGCTCATAAATTTGTAGTAAAAATTAAATGAGATAATAAACATAAATTGTCTTGAAAACAGCTTAGTACTTAGTGCATATGTTCTTTCATTCATTTATTTGAGTATGGACAATATGCTTAAAACTTCTCAAGTACATCCAAAATCAGACAGCTGGCTTATGCCTAGTCAATCTGTTTTCAAATATCAGGGTTTATATTAAGTACAGTGTCCCACATTCAAGAAAAAAGCATCTACTTACCCCCATCCAAGAAAATGAATAATAAATAGTTACCAAAAAAACAAGAACTGTACCCCCAACTACCTTGGCTGGTTCTCTGCAGTGAGGTTCTCTCCCCTCTGATAGCCACTGTCTGCCACCTGAGTTGTAGACCTCTTCACAATTTGCTTTAGCTCCTGCTCCAAGCGCTCTTTGATTGCCTTAACTGTCTCTGGGATCTTCTTCAGCTTGGCCAGTCCCTTGATAAGGATGCCCATAAAAAGGTTACTGTTCTCCTCTGGATCCAATTCCAAATCCTCCTTGATCTCCTGCAGGTTTATCTCCCTCACTGTAAAATAAACAAAATAACATACACACAATCCATTACAAAATTTGAAAACAGAGAGGGTCTCATAAACGGGGTCACTGCTTTCGTTACTCCCTGAAAGGAGTCAGAGAATAATTCTTAATTAAACATATTTAGATAGCAGCTATCCAAGAATCACAAAATAACAGTCATATGCCTCAAATCATTACATAAGTTAGTAATAAGAGGCACAAGCAATGAAAACATAGTAAGCAAATCTTCAAGGAAAGTTTTCCATAGACTACCACTCCTACAATGCATCAGTCAATGACATTTATTAAGCACTCACTGTTTACGAAACATCATACTAGGTGGGTGTTGCAGGGGAATGCTTTGAGGAAAAGAACAATGAAGAGACATTTTTTTTAAAAATAACCTTCTATTTTTCTTTAAACATATGTCTACTACAGCATCATTATCTACCAGTGATAGGCAGGTCTTGCTATTGCATGGAAGTTTTTTTGCAACATAATCAAAAGCCTCTGTAAGATCTTTAGACTACAGCTGTCTTCCAAACCATCTGGTATGAGAGGAAGAAACACCCCAGAAGTATTAGAAGTGGGTGGGGGTGGACTGGTGAACTGAGGCCTCTATTATCTACTGAAAGTCATAAACCATCCCCACAAAATAATGCACATACATGAAAAACTTTTTATTAAGCGTTATTTCAGGGGTTTCACAACCACCAAAATGACCACAGATTAAACAGCTGGATTAAGATAGGCAAAGCAAAAGTGAGTAAATGCCTGAAGACGGACCCAAAAAACTAAATGTTTCCCACCATCGCCCTCTCTCCTCCACCACTCAGACCAACAAATGGAAGGTTTTTTAAACATCTGATATCCTGAAAGAATGAATGCTTTCCTCTTCAGTAGATTCAAGCTCAACTGTAATACACGCCCACTCTGAAGTTTTCACCAGCACTAGAAAGGTATTGAAATCTGTTTATTTACGGAAGAATGTTACTATATCAGTATACAGAGTAAGTCCTCAGAGAATCATTGCATAAAGTCTCAAAAACATATACATTAGATGACACAGAATCTGTAAAGGCTATTCTCCTCAGTCCCCACCTCATCCCCCTTTTCTTTTTTGGCTCCCAACTCAAAAAATGAACTCATGAATTAAAGACATTTAATGACATCCATTTATTCTTATGTGAATAAGTCCTCTACCTATATATCCATGTTGATGATGTTTTATTTAGACTTTGGATCCCTCAAAACCACAGGGAGAAAGAGAGAAGCATGTTAAAAAATGACCAAATTCACGTGGTTTTCTTTGCAGTTGGTGATATGGTATCCAAAAAATATTTTTTCAATCATAATAGTAAAACTGGGAGTAAAACAAAGAAGAATTAAGCCTCTAAAGATGACATGACAATTTTAAAAGCAAATCAAATAGAATCACTGATATTTCAAAAAATGGCATTCCAAGAATAGACATTTCAGTTACTGGTTTTGTTTTATACATGAAGGAGCTAGATACTTCAGGGAACACAATTACTAAAGCCAGCAAAACCAATCCAAACAGCAAGGGGGGAAGGTATATAGCAGCCATGGAACCATCTAAATTCAGCACATTGGAGGGGGAAAAATAAAGGAAAATTGTAAGTGCAGAACTTCAGGCAGGAAAACAGTAATAGGAATTTCAGTGAGACAGAATGTTCTTCACAAGAGAGCACAGATGATCACAAACAGGATACATGCAAAGGGTCAGGTGAAGATCACAGTTCCCTGTTATAAGAGAGAGGTAACTGTAGCTTAAATCTATAACTCCACACATTACATGGTATATAGCTACTTACATGTAAACCAATATGATTGTCTATTAAAAATATAACAAATAAGCAAGGTATGAATAATAAAATGCCACAACTCCAAATCGTACATTTGTTTTGAACCTTATATTTTTGTTTGTCTCTTGAAATCTCCTAGAGCATAAACACTGAGCAAATCCAATTTTAATTAATTTACATTATCTATTTCACTTACATCAGCTGAAAATTAAAAGGTAATTTAAAATGATAATATAATCAACCATGAAGACTAGCCTAATAATCACAAAAACCCTGTGAGGTCAGATAGAATTATTGGAACTTTATGGAAAAAGCCTCGTACAAAAATTATTTAATTGAAATTCAGCAAGACCTCACACTACTATTAGAACCAAGTGTACATATTTCCAAACTGCTATACCCTAAAACCATTGCCTAGTATCTGCATTGCTATAATACGTACTCAATGTGCAGGACTTAGAACTTTGAAATTAGAAATGTCTTACTTGCTTTCCCAATTATCTTAAATCTGATTTTTCTGCTCTTGGAATCTCACCAAATGAGGATTTCTTGAATCTGGTTGGAAGACTATCACTGACTGATAGGATAGTGCTAACTATTAAAAGATTTTTATGCCTTTTCACCAATTATTTCAACTACTGAACCCAACTGTTTCTTATTACATACACACGCGCACACACACATGCATGCATAGCTATATGCATTTATAAATATAGATATATATGTAAAAAAAGCCTAAGTGGATAGAAATCATGCCTATGGTTGGGGTTCAGTGTACTATTACAGGAAGAAGATTTAACTAAAACTCTCGTGGACTCATGACTAACTAGATGATATGTCATGTCCTTTCAAGCTCCACAATTCCACGAATCTATTAACTACAGTCTACAACTTTGCATGTGTGGATACAAGGCCTATACCTACTTACATGTATACTTATATTATCAATAGCTCATCTAAAAAAAATAAGAGATAAGCAGAGTGAATAATTCATTCATGCAGCTAAATATTTTATTAAAATACACGTTTTTTGTTCCCTAGAGAGTACATAAAGCACTTTAGACCAGTCCACGGCTTCATTCTTTTTTTCAGCAACTTGGTAAGATAAAGAAAGTAATACATGGCATAGCTATATACAAATGTCAACCAACTGTAAAAGATGAGGTCACTGGTAATACACCTTAACTTTTTATTGAATAAACTATATTATTTCATATATCATTTATAATTATACATGTGAATTAAAGTATGAGAGACAATGACAGTGTTTACTACAGAAACTCCTAGTAGATGTCACTCCTTGTACTATTCACAGTATGTAAAATACATAAAGTTCATATGTAAAATGTCAAGCTACATACAACTTGTGTGTGTTGGAGTTAAGAACATTACTGATACATGAGAACTATCTGCCACTATTGAACAGAATTCAATATAAAAAGGAACCATCAAAAGATTATCAAGCATGATTAGAACTAAACTATCAAAAGATTTACATATCCACCATGCTGTCCCACACATGGGAAACTGGCCTCAGAACACTGAAAATATTCTGAAGAAGAAAATTATCAGAAAGTTCCCACCTAAAAATAAATTATAGGAGATTTCCGTGAAGATAGCTAAATAGGGAGTGGCAGTGCTCACTCCTCTCACAAAATCAGTTAGTGGACAGGCAGAAACTGTCTGAAACAACTGTTCTGGGGCTCCAGAGAGCAGGGGAGTATTGCACAGGATCCAAGGAGGAGCAGAGCTAAAAGCCTAAGAAACTGTGGTGAAAAACTGTGAATAACTCACCTGGCCCGGGCACCTGGTGCCCATCCCCACCCTGAAGGCAAGGAGCTTCCAATCACCCCAGTCCCTGAGTAGTGGGCTGCTGCAGACTGGGAAGTCTACAGAAGCTCTCTTTCCTACAAACAGAGGAAGACACAGCCCAGTACTGAGACAGCTATTAACCAGTGAATTTAGACCATTGGGTCCAGCTGCTTTAGCCCAGCTTCAACAGGTGCCAACCAGAACATAGCAACCACCCATATCAGAGGTGAAATGGGCGGAGAGCAAAAAGAAACTCTTGTTCTTAGAACTGAAGGAAATAGGTTGCCAAAGAGCACCATCTGTTAGGCAGGCCAGGGAAGAGTACCTTCATCAAAAAGTCGTCTTGGCAAAGACTGCAGTCTGCTGGGCAAGCCAAAAAAGAACACCCTTGGGGAATAGAAATAAAGACCTTTTGTCTTCTGTCTTGACCCTGCCCCCAGTGCCATTCAGAACTGGTCAGTATCCCAGCATGTGTCCCTGGCTCTGTTTTAACTGGAAAATACTGATTAACCAAGGGTCAAAGAAGAGGATTAACCCAAACCCAATCGACAAAAAATCCTAGAAAGGAGAAACGACCTTTGGGATAATCTGAAGATAATCAGATATCCAGACATCAGCAAAAAAAAAATTACAGGCCATACTAAGAAACAGGAAGATACGGCCCTGTCAATGAAACAATTTAAAAAGAGAAAGGAGATACAGAATTTGGAACAACTAATCAAACATGTTCAAACAAATCTCCTAAACCAATACAAGGACATGGAGGAAAATATGGCTAAAGAGATAAAGGATATTAAGATGACACTGGAGGGTTAGCATAAAGAAGAATTTGAAAGCACGCAAACAAAACTAACAGAACTAAGAGAATAAAAGTAACAATAGATTAGGTTAAAAATATGCTAGAGGCATGCAATAGAAGATCTGGAAAGTAAGAAGAAAGGATCAGTGACCTAGAAGAGAGGGCATCTGAAATTGAAAAGACAAAAGAACAGATATAGAAAAGACTGGAGAAAGTGAACAGTATCTCAGGGAATTGAATGACAGAATGAAGCACACAAGCAGAGGTTCAATGGGTTTCCGAGGAGAAGAAAAGGGAAAAGGGACAGAAAGAATATTTGAGGAAATGATGGCCAAAAACTTCCCAACTCTTATGAAAGGCATAAATATACATATCCAAGAACTGCAACGTACTCTAAGCCCAGAACAAATCCAAATAGACCTACTGAAACACACATACTAATCAGACTGTCAATTGCCAAAGATAAAGTGAGAATTCTGAAAGCAGCAAGAGAAAAGCAATCTATCACATACAAGGGATGTTTAATAAGACTAAATGCAAATTTCTCATCAGAATTCATGGAGGCAAAAAGGGAGTGGTATGATATAGTTAAGATCCTGAAAGAGAAAAACTTCCAACCAAGAATTCTTTATCCAGCAAAATTTTCTTCAAAAATGAGTGAGAATTTAAAACACACACACATAAAACAAAAGCTGAGAGAGTTCATTAACAAGATACCTGCCTTACCAGAAATACTAAAGGGAGTTCTACAGACTGAAAATAAAAGACAGGAGAGGCTTAGAGGACATGTAGAAATGAAAATTATCACTACAGGCAACTAAAAGGATAAAAAGAGACACAAAACTGTGATATGACACAAAGGATGCAATGGGTGAAGTGCTGCCTTGACAATAATAATATTTAATGTTAATGGATTAAACTTCTCAATCAAAAGAGGCAGATTGGCAGAGTGGATTAAAAAAAATATGATCCACCTATTTACTGTCTACAAGAGACTCACTTAGAACCAAAGATACAAATAAGCTGACAGTGAAAATCTGGAAAAAAATATTCCACACAAACAGTAACCAAAAAAAAAAAGAGCTGGGGCAGCTATACTTATATTGGACAAAATGGACTTTAAATGCAAAACTCTCATAAGAGATAAAGAAGGATACAATATATCAATAAAAGGGGTAATACACCAAGATAAAATAACAGCCATAATAAATATCTATGCACCTAACCAGGGTGCCCCCAAATACATGAGGCAAACACTGGCAAAACTGAAGGGAGAAACAGATGTTTCTACAGTAGTTGGAGACTTCAATACACCACTTTTATCAATAAATAGAACATCTAAACAGAGGATCAATAAGGAAACAGAAAACTTGAATAGTATGATAAATGAGCTACACCTAACAGACATATATAGAACTCAGTACCACAAAACAGCAGGATACACACACTTCTCAAGTGCACACTGATCATTCTCGAGGACAGACCACATGTCGGATCACAAAAATAGGTTTCCATAAATTTTAAAAGATTGAAAGTATATAAAGCACTTCCTCTGATCATAATAGAATGTAGCTGAAAATCAGTAACAGGCAAAGAAGTGGAAAACTGACAAATATACAGAGGTTAAACAACAGACTCTTAAACAATGAGTGGGTCAAAGAAGAAATTGCAAGACAAATTAGTAAATTTCTCAATGCAGATGAAAACAAGAACACAACATGTCAAAACTTATAGGATGCAGTGAAGGCTGTGCTGAGAAGGAAATTTATATCCTGAAATGCTTACATTAAAAAAAAAGAAGAAAGAACTGAAATCAAAGATCTAACTACCCACCTGGAGGAACTAGAAAAAAGAACAGCAATCTAATCCAAAAGCAAAAAGAGGGAAAGAAATAAAAAGATTAGAGCAGACATACATACATACATACATGCATACATACATATGGCAAGCCCTTAGCTACACTGACAAAGAAAAAAAAGAGAAGCAAGTTAATCAAATCAGAAATAAAAGGGGGGTTATTACTACTGACCCCACAGAAATCTTTTAAAAAAATCATAAGAGGATACCATGAATACTGTATGCCAGCAAATTAGACAACTCAGATGAAATGGAGAATTTCCCAGAAACACACAAACTATACTGACTCTAGGAGAAATAGATCTCAACAAACCAATCTCAAGTGAAGAGACTGAAATGGTCATCAAAAACCTCCCAAAAAAGAAAAGTCCAGGACCAGATGGATTCACAGGCAAATTCTACCAATCATTCCAAAAAGAATTAATACCAATCCAGCTCAAAATCTTGCAAAAAATTGAAGAGGAGGAAACACTACCTAATTCATTCTATGAAGCCAACATCACCCTAATACCAAAGGCAGCTAAAGATACTACAAGAAAATTACAGACCAATTTCTCTAATGAATATAGATGCAAAAATCCTCAACAAAATACTTGCAAATAAAATCCAACAGCACATTAAAATAATTATACACCATAATCAAGTGGCTTTTATCCCAGTTAGGCAAGCGTGGTTCAACACAAGAAAATCAATTAATGTAATACACAACATTAACAAATCAAAGGGGAAAACCCAGATGATCATCTGGATTGATGTAGAAAAGACAACTGACAAAAATCCAGGGTCCTTTTTTTTTTAAAAAAAAAAAAAAAAAAAAAAAACTTCAAAAGGTAGGCATAGAAGGAAACATCCTCAACCTGATAAAGGCATATATGGAAAACCAACAGCTAACATAGTAGTCAATGGTGATAGACTGAAAGCTTTCCCTCTAAGATCTGGAACAAGACAAGGATGCCCACTGTCACCAATGTTATTCAACATTGTTTGTGCAAAAATTTCTTGCTGGAGCAATCAGGCAGGAAAAAGAAATAAAAGGCATACAAATTGGAAAGGAAGAAGTAAAACTCTCTCCTTTTACAGAAAGTCCTGAACAATCTACAACAAAGCCACTAGAGCTAATGAATGAGTTCAGCAAGGTGGCAGGATACAAGATGAACACAAAAAATCAGTAGTGTTCCTATATACTAGTAACAAGCAACCTGAGAAGGAAATCGAGAAAATAATTCTATTTACAATAGCAACTAAAAGAATCAAATATCTAGGAATAAATTTAACCATGCATGTAAAGGACCTGTATTCAGAAAACTACAAAGAATCAGTAATCAGAAAACTACAATACATTGCTAAAAGAAATCAAAGATGACCTAAATAAATAGAAGGACTTGCTGTACTCATGGATTGGAAGACTAAATATCATTAAGATGTCAATTCCAACCAAACTGATTTACAGAATCAACACAATCCCAAACAAAAGTCTAATAGCCTACTTTGAAGAAATGGAAAAGCCAGTTCTCAAATTTAAGGTAAGGGGCCCTGAATAGCCAAAAACAGCTTGGAAAAGAAAAACAAAGTTGGAGGACTCACACTTCCTGACTTTAAAACATATTAAAAACTACAGGATGGTACTGGCAAAAAGACAGACATATTGATCAATGAGACCTAACTGAGAATTCAGAAACAGACCTGGACATTTATGGCCACTATTAAACAAACAGAAAACTACAAGTGTTGAAGAGGATATAGAGAAATAGGAACAGTTATTTACTGCTGGTGGGAATGTAGAATAGTTCAGCCACTGTGGAAGGTAGTGTGGTGGTTACTCAAAAAGCAAAGTATAGAATTACATATGATCCAGCAATCCTGCTACTAGGTATATACCCAGAAGAGCTGAAAACAGCAACATGAACAAACATATGCATACCGATGTTTATACTAGCATTATTCACAGTTGCCAAAAGAAGGAAACTACCCACATGTCCATCAACTGGTGAATAAACAAAATGTGGTATATACATATGATGGAATATTATTCAGCTGTAAGACAAAACTAAGTCCTAATGCATGCAACAGCACTGATGAAACACTGAGGATATTATATTGAGTGAAATAAGCCAGAAACAAAAGGACAAATATTATATGAGCTCACTAAGATGAAGTAAATATATAAAGCAAACTCATGGAGTTAATATCTAGAATATAGGTTACCAGAAAATAGAATGAGGGCAGAGAATGTGTAGCTGATGTTTAATTTGTGTAGTATTTTTAATGACTGTAACTGTTTGGAAATGGATAGAGGTATGGTAGCACATTATTGCAAGTGTAATTAATAGTGCCAAATCGTGCATGTGATTGTAGTTGAAAGAGGAAGTTTAGGGTCACTGTAACTAGAAGGAAAGCTAGAGGATGAAACATGGGACTGTATAACAGTGAACCCTGCATAACAGTAATATTATAATATTCTTCCACCAACTGTAACAAAGGTACCAGACCAATGCTAAGGGTCAATAAGGGGTATGTGACTTTTCTTTCTGAAGCAATGAAAATGTTCTAAAATTGACTGCGATGATGAAAACACAACTCTGATTATACTGAGAGCCACTGATTATACACATTGGATGGAATGTATGTGAATTTTAAAAAATAAAAAAATAAAGTGCTACTGATCAAAATGGCACTATAACTTCATATTCTTAAGGTACCATATGTGCTCCAGATACAATTATAGATAAAATATAATTTGAAAAATTTAAAAGAAAGACTCTGGTCAAAATTAAGACTAACATCTCTATAGACAAGAAATACACTGAGTGGAGCCAAAAGGCTCTGGGTGGAGAAGCCACAGAGGCACGCAGGATTTGGCTTCCATGAGGTAATACAGACTGAAAGTGCTCCACTGGTCAGGTGAGCCAACTCAATCCTCCAACAAGGGCTGCAAGCACAGGAATAAATGGAGCTCTAGACCAGTGTTAGGCTGCTGGCCCCACCAAATCCTTATCCTCCATTCATGTCCAGTGGAGGTACTAGATCAACCATGTATCTTAAATACCATTCATTTCACCAATGAAAAAGTACTAACATCTTTTATTATAATCAATGCACCCACTGGTGGAGACTGAGAGAGTGATATCTGACGTAATGGTTGTCTCTTGAGTATAGAATCTTGATTAGGGTCTTTCAAATGTTAACAACCCCTGGAGTGTGAATTCCTGATTAAGGTACTTCAAAAAATGTTAACTAAGCTCCCCTAAGGTGTACATTACATTACATTAAAGAAAACTGTGCACAATATTACACTTCATTCCTGAAAGGATGCTGAAAAAGCTGTTGCCAACCACTACTTGGGCTATCATTTAAATGAACCTACAAGTTAACACAGCCTCGTGGTAAGACTATGCCTTGGTCTGCAATACAGAGGTAGTTCCGGTTCAGAGGTAGAGAGAAAAACCGCAGTGCCATGTGTTACAAAGTACAATAAATATGCACTATTCCTTTCACATGTTAAAGAGGACCAAGGGGGAATGATGGTATGTCTCCTTACAGGTTGAGGTAGAATCAAAAGCTTACTGGACAAAAATTTTTTAACAAACAAAAAACTAACAACCTTCTGCTCTATAATGTTCACATGGGAGAGCACTTGATATGCATGGTCTTGTTTAGAGAAAGGGAGATTTACCTTTGAAGGTCAAAGAAAAGCAGGCAGTGCAGAAGAGGCTATTAAAATTATAAGGAGGAAGGATAACAGCAGAGACAACAGCAGACAAATAAACTGATAGATTTATACTGATATTCACTAAAAGTACTAGGTTTCAGTCCTTTGTTAATGTATTTTTTTAAGTCCAATTGCCCAGAGAGACAGCATGATGTAGTGGAAAGAACCAGAGTTCGGTGTCATACAATTTTCGATTTAATTATCATCTCTAGCACTTGCTAATTGTGTGATCTCCCTCAAGTCACTTAATTTTGCTGGACCTCATTTTCTTCATCTGCAAAGTGGAGATAATATTATCTACCTCACAGAATAGTGGATAGCACATGAGGCAAAATGGCATCAAAACTTAAAAAGAAGAAAAATAGTTTTTTTTTTTTTTAAAAAAAAAGACTTTTAAAATTTCCAGCTTTGGAAACTTACAGCTTGCTGCAGACAACGGTGTCTGCCCAGGTCCCCATCTCCCAGTACTTCCTCCAAAAACAATACAGGACAAGAAAAAGGTGAAAAAAAGCTACATAAAAACCAAGAACTCAGCATAAAAAGATGACAGAAATTACCAAAAATTCCAAATAATGGTAAATAAAAATAAGAAATAAACCTAATCCCAGCAAGTGTTCTCTCATGCTCCCACCCCAGTCTAGCTTGGCCACAAGGCTTTTAACAGGAGCAAAAGTAGATGACAAAAAATGATGAGTAGAGAAGAGGGGAGTTAGTGACTAAACTAAGGTTGATCTTGGGCCAACACCAAAGTCAGCTCTAAATTTCAGAATACTAAAAGAGTATTCTGAATACCTAGCTCATCAGAGCATGTACTATAGAGAACGGTCTTAAAATTAGAAACAATTTAGGTTTTGAGACATACTATTTCTGAAGAAAAATAAGACAAAAAGGAAGAGAGAAATGCCCTTTGGCCATTTGGAGTTTAAGGAAGAAAAAAGCAAAAAGGGAAAATTCAGAGTCCTACAAGATTGAGAGAACCCAACCCAAAATTGAAGAACACAACCTTTCTCACACCACCACCAAAAACAAAACAAAACACACACACACACACATCTCTCTATAGCTCTATAGTATCTGGACTCTGGACTTTGCTAAACTGACAGAAGAGGGAGCCAACGAACTAGGAGTTCTGTAAAACACCCCAGTATCACAAAAATGAACAGCATCATACAAAGCTATTACATACAAAGAATCATACAAAGTTATTACAAAAATCAGAAAATCCAACACACATCAACAGAATAAAATTCTCTCCAGCAAAACAACCATGAAGCATAAGAAAACAAGAAGACAACACTCTAAATGGAAATAAATATAATCAAACAAGAATGTGGAGATATGAAAAGCTACCTTGAATCAGAAATTCAGAAAGAGACCTGGGGAAAAAAAAAAAAACAGGAAGGTATGAAAAGAGAATTGATTAAATTCAGAAAAGAAATGGAAGAAAAAGGCAAAATTATCTGATTTATGAAGAATGAATTATAAAATGTTGAAGGGAGAACAGATTCAAAGATAATCTTATAAGGGGTATTGAGGAAACTCAAGGATTCACAATACAGAATAAAAAGGAGATAAGAAAGAAGTAAAAAGATAAAGAGAAACTAGTGGAAATGGAAGACAGGAAAAGAAAATACAATACCAGAGTGATACAGAAGAAAAACAAACAATGGAATAAAATACTTAAAATTATAAGCCAAGAAAACTTGCCCAAATTTAAAAAATCTTGAATCTATAACATAAAGAGCTCTTTGAGTGTGCTGGTTTGTATATAGTATGTTCCCCAGAAAAAGCCATATTCTTTAATGCAATCTCATGGGGGCAGATGTATTAGTGTGGATTAGGTTGGAACCTATTGGTTCAGTATTTCCATGGAGATGTGGCCCCGCTCATTCAGCATGGGCCTTGATTAGTTTACTGGAGCTCTAAAAAAGCTCAGACAGAAGGAGCTCACAGCTAACTGTAGCTGAGACAGACATTTTGAAGACAGCCATTGGAAGCCGATGCAGACATTTTGGAGAATGCCATTTTGAAACGCAACCTGGGAGCAAGGAGACACCAGCCATGTGCCTTCCCAGCTAACAGAGGTTTTCCGGATGCCAATGGCCTTTCTCCAGTGAAGGTACCCTTTGTTGATGGACACTTTATGGCCTTAAGACTATAACTGTGTAACCAAATAAACACCCTTTATAAAAGCCAGTCCATTTCTGGTGTTTCACATTCCAGCAGCATTAGCAAACCAGAACAATGAGTATCTGGGAAAATTAATCTAAAATGATCAAACACCTACTGGCAAAAATATCTAATAACTTACAAAAGCAAAAATAAATAGACTTGCATCAGAACTTTCAAAAACAACATAAAAAGGAAGGCAACAATGGGGCAGCATTTTTTAAAAAAAAACTTGAAAGATGAAAGTGTGAACAAAGGAATTTCTTTCAAGTACCAAAGTTATAGGGGGAAAAAAAAAAGTTTTCAACTGAGGGAATTCTGCACCCACGAACCCTTTTTAAGGAATCTACTGGATGATGAGCTTCAGCAAACCAAGAGATGAATGGGAAAACTTCAGCAAAAAAAAAAAAAAGAATGATGATGGGCATTTTAAATATTTAAATGTAGATTTAAGGCTAAAACAAATGTAAGAATGAGGATAGAAAACAAATATACAAAAGTAGTATGATGTAAAAAAGTAAAAATAATGCAACTAAAAATGGGAGAAGGAAAGAAAAAGACAGACAAAAGAATAAGTTTATTGAGTAACACACAATAAACAGGAATTAAAGGATACCAATAAACACTGATAAACCAAGCAATAAAGGATTAAATAAGAAAACAAGGAACTAGAGCATTATTAAGGGGTATATACATAAAGACAACCATTAGAATAAAAATACAAACCTTTCCTACAATAAAAACATTTTGGATAACTTAAAGAGCAAAGAATATCTTGTATAGAGAGAAACACAGCAAATGTAATTGTTGGGGATTGAGTAATGTACCCCACAAAAGACATATTCAGATCTTAATCCTATTTCCTGTGGGTGTGAAACTATTTGTAAATAAGATCTTCTGAAGATGTTATTATTAGTTAAGGTATGGCCAAACACAATCAATGTAGATCTTAATCCTCATTACTGGAGGATTTATGAAAAGAGGAAAGTCAGAAGCAGTCAAAAGAAGCCAGAAGGCATAAGACAAGGAGTTTTTACTTTTCTTCTTTCATTTTTCTTCTTCCCAGACTGAATGATTTCAATTCTCTTATCTTCAAGTTCACTGATTTTTTCTTCAGCCAGTTCCAATCTGCCCTTGAACCACTCAAGGGAATTTTTAATTTCTGTTTGCTTATAATAGCAAAATATTGAAAACAACCTGAATCCTCACACATAGGAGAGTGTTTTAATATACTATGGTGAATCCACACAATGGAGTACCATGCAGGTGTAAAGAAAGAATGAGAGCTACCAACCTGTCCAACTACTCAGCTAAACTAGTGACAGCCTGGGTGTCTCAGTGGGTCTGTGAGTCACTATGGTGAGGATGTGGCTATTCAGGTGGCTGCTAAATACCTGGTGCCCAAGCAGAAAAAGTGCTTCTTGCGTTTCTAGCACCTTCCACTCTCTATCAGCAGTGCCTGAACTTCAACAGAGAGAATTCATGCAAGAAAACATCAAATATGTTTTGACAGAAAGAGTTTCTGGCTAACACAAGAGACTGGCTAACACAATGAGAGAAGTCACTCTTCTGTCAGTAACTTGCTTCAAGGGCCTTTGGTGGGATTGGTTCTAAGTTGGTACTTGCAGAGCCTTCTTAAACTTTTAGAATATGAAAATAAGGGCCTGGAGGATCAACAGTTCTTGGATAACTTTCTACAAGTACTAATTAAAGTCAGAAACAGACACAATGATGTAGTTCCTATAACAGCCCAAGGAGTGATTTAATACAGTAAGTATGGGTTTGATCCTTTCATTAGCAATAACATCCAATATTTTCCAGTTGGTTTTATATCAACCACATGTCTTTCCTCATGCTTATTAACCAGCAAACAAATCTATTTAGCAGTGACCCTAATACTGCTCATCCTAAACACAGGAAAATGCTGACCCAACCTCTAATGTGGGCAATGCTGTGAAAGGTGCACACAAACCAGGCTAAGGATAGAACTACCATATGACTCGGCAATCCCACCACCAGGTATATAATGAAAATAATTGAAAGCAGGGACTCAAACAGATACTTGCACACTAATGTTCACAGCAGCATTTTTCACAATTGTCAAAAGATAGAAGCAACCCAAGTGTTCATCAACCACTGGATAAAGAAAATGTGATATATACATACAATGGATTATAATTCTTCCGTAAAAAGGAATGAAGTCCTGATACATGCAACAAAATGGATGAACCCTGAAGACATCATGTTGAGTGAAATAAGCCAGACACAAAAGGACAAATATTATATGATCTCACTGATTTGAAACAATTAGAATAAGCAAACTCATAGCGTCAGAATCTACAATATAGGTTACCAGGGGATGGGGTGGGGATGTGGAATGGAAAGTTACACTTAAAATATACAGGATTCCTATTTGGAATGATGGTAATCTTTTGGTAATGGATGGTGGTGACAGTAGTACAACATTGTGAGTACAATTAACAGCACTGAAATACATATATCTAAATATGATTTAAAGGGGAAATGTTAGATTGTATATATTGTAACAGAAAATAACAAACCAAAAAATCCATGGAAGTATACTACACAAACAGTGAACCCTAAGCTAAACCATGGACTTTAACAGTACACTTATAAAAATGTGTCATCAATTGTAAACAAATGTTCCACATCAATGCAAGGTGTTGGTGGTGGGGCAGTAGATAGGAATCCAGTATTTTATGCATGATTTTTCTATAAACCCACAACTTCTCCAATAAAGGAGAGAAGAAAAAAAAAGATAAGTAACCAAAGTCATGGCATCCCACTTCAAAAAACAGACCATTTTAACTTTATGTATTCAATCTAAATCCAGCCTGGAGCTTCTAAGAGATCCCTTTAGCTGGATTTAGTAATGGCTTAACAATTTATTGTGTATGCTAGATATTTTCAAGGAGAACTCAAACTCTATTGCATAGAAGGAGCAAGTACTGATACCTTCATTTACATGAAGGCCCTTTCAAGTGAACCATTTGAGAGACTTCCAGTTTTTAATAAATTGGCATTGGCCACTACAAGCCCACAACTGAAACTGAAGATTGGAGCAATCCTCACAGTGAACCCAGAGATAATTCAAGATGCGGGGCTAAACAGGACAAAATCAGGACTAACAGAACTTTCTAGAGAACTGAATGCCCTGGTCCTCTCTGTGAAGAAAGACTGTCTTCTTCTGCAAATCAACCAGATAGAACTCCATTCCTTCACCGATTCTAAGTGTGGCACGATAGTTATTCCAGTGCTTGCTTGGTGCAAAAAGAAATAGAGGACGTATAAGCCAAAAACTACTGAGATTGATTGGGGAATAGATGGAAACCCAGTAGAAACAGTAGAGAAATGGGAATGGGAATGGGACAGAAGAGATGGAGTGGGGGAAGTGACACTTCTCTGAGTATTATTTTATATAGTTCTGACACTTAGAACATGACTATTTCACATGTTCCCCCAAATTAATAAATAAGTAAAATCAACCAGGATGTGGGGGTAACCACGAATAAAATGCAAACAAGAACAAATGAATTTAACTGTATTGCAAATAAAAAACATAATCATCCTGAGTGGGTTGGGGAAAATAACTAGTCTAAGTAACTTTGGACATTGACTATTTTGACTATATACTAACATGTTTTAAAAAAAAAAAAAAGAAAAAGAAAAAGAATGGTTTGCAAATATTGTCCTCAAGTAAATAAATTTGGTTCTCACAGGGTCATGGATAAGCATGTCTGAAATTATTGTATGTGTATAGTAGGACTGCACAATTAAATATACTGTAGATAATGAGAACTAGGCTTTGCACTGTTGGAGGAAAGGAGAAAGGCTATAATGGCTGTAGATTGATTTGGAATTGGAGATAAACATATGAACTCATGTTTTAAATATAAGTACAGATGGACAGTAATAAATACCCATCTGTGTCTATGTGTGTCTGTGCATACACATGTATGAGTGTATGAGTGTGTATGTGTGTTTGTGTGTGTGCATTTCCTGGCTCTGTCAACTAAAAAGACCTACAGCAATGACATAACAGTAGCAATGAGTACAATCAGGTCCTGTGAACTCAGTTTTTAAATATCATTATCCAATAAAAGGAAACAGAGGTCCTTAAAGAAACACTAATTCCAAGGCTGGGACTGGGAAAGTATAAGGTAAGCCAGTTTTGTGGTGCCAGAAAGTAAGGAAATGTTCAAAAAATGATGGAGGCATGTTAGAAGGACACATGAGCCAACAGGAAGGACATCCTAATCCCCAAATTTGGGTCAATTTGAGCAACAAAATAAATAATAATAGTAACATTATAATTCAGAACAAAATGAATATCCATGAATTCTTAATGATATAAATAAATAATTGAATAAAGAAAGAAAAAGAGAAGAGAGAGCTTTTCCTCACAATAGAATTCTAATTAGTAAATGTAGAAGGCAAACACAGTTTGGCAAACACCTCGTAACTGCTGCAGGGAAGAATCGATTGAGGCATGTGCTGCATTTAAAATGAGAAAGAAAAATAAATTGTTGGTAATTTAAAAATACAGAGCCTGGTATAGAGTTAGTACTAAAAAATTAAGGTTAAAAACCAAAAGGACAAAAATACAATCTATAGCTTTCCATCTAGCAGAGGGGTAAATAAGCAGAAAAAATTAGAACAAATGTCACACTTAATGTTGTTATTTCAGAGGCATTCCCTTTACAGCCACACTATCAACTCTGCCCTTCAATGTTATACTTCAGGTTGCAGCTCTACAAAAATAAACAAAAAGAAAGGAGAGAAGGGGAGTGAATAACTTTTAAATTTTAAAGAAAGGCAAAACTATTTTTAACTGCAGACACTGTTTACATACAAAATTCAAGAAAATACACAATGAAAATTTTTTAATACCTTGGCAAAATTCCTAGATACAAAATCAACTCAAAAGAAACTTTTCAGTATTATAAGCAAACAGAAAATGTAATGAAAATACCATTCACAGTAACAAGGAAAAATATAAAATACTCAGAAAAGCATCTAGTAAAAAATAAGCAGGACATTCATGGATCAAAAAATTAAATGAAGATGTATCTTCAATTCATAGATGGGAAGCCCCAATAAAAGATGGAAATTCTTTCTATTCTGTAAATTAAAAGAAATTCCAATCAAAATCTCAGCAGTGTTATTAAAGGAACTTGATACCCCGATTCTAAAATGTATCTGAAAGAACAAAGGACCAAGAATAACATACATAACTTTGCAGATGACCAAGTTGGGAATACTTCCCTTGCCAGGCGTCAAAATAAATGATAAAGCTATAGATATTTAAAAGTGCAGTATTGACACATAGATAGGTAAATAGTCCACTGGAACAAAAACCTATAAAAACCTGAATATATGGAAACATGATAAAAAGGACATTAAAAATCAGTGGGAACTCGCTGCTGGCTTTGCATCTTTTCTGTAAATCATAAACTACTCAAAAATAAAGTCCATTTAAGAATAAAAATTCAGTGGGAAAAGGACATACTATCAATAAATGCTAGAGCAATTGGTTTTGCACCCGAAAACAAAATTCAGACCCTAATTATAAGAATAAATAAAAACATAAATTCCAAGTACAATAAGAGAACTAAGTTTAAAAAGTAAACCTGTAAAATATTAAGAAAATGGAGTCAAATATTTCTTATGAAATCACAGTAGGAAATTATTTATTTAAAAAGAAGTACAAATGATAAAGGAAAATACTGGTAAACCTAACTTCATTAAAATAAAATGTAGAGGACTGTGGGAAGATAGTGGAATAGGAAGTTCCAGGAATCCGTTCCTCTACCCAGGACAACTATCAAACAGACAGAAAATGTCTGAAACAACTATTTTGAAACTCCAAAGTCCAGTAGAGCACTGTGCAGCCCCCAGTGAAGAAGAGAGGAGTAATTGGTAAACTGCAGTGAATACCAGTGAACTTCACTCTCCATGCAGAGGCTGCCATCACCCAGCCTTGCAGCAGACAGCCATGAAATAGTCAACCCTGACTCCTCATGCAGCTTGCTCATACCAGAGGGGGATATAAAGACGCAGTTCCCCAGTATCCAGGGATGTGCAGTCCAGTTGCTAACTGCTGCTTTTCATCAGCGACTTCAGATTCCAGAGGGCTCTGAGGGAGCCCACTGTTCCTCCTCATGTAGGGCAAGAGTGGCAGAAGAATCTTAAAGACAGTACCTGTACTGGTTTGTATATATTATGTTCCCCAGAAAAAGACATATTCTTTGATGCAATCTTGTGGGTGCAGGCGTATGAGTGTTGATTAGGTTGGAACCTATTGGTTCAGTGTTTCCATGGAGATGTGACTCAATCAACTGTGGGGGAGACCTTCCATTGGATTATTTCTATGGAGGTGCTGACCCACCCATTCAGGGTGGTCTTTATTGGATCACTGGAGTACTTTAAAAAGAGCCTCGGGAGGCGGGGCAAGATGGCAGACTGGTGAGCTGTATGTTTTAGTTACTCCTCCAGGAAAGTAGGTAAAAAGCCAGGAACTGCGTGGACTGGACACCACAGAGCAATCTGTCTTTGGGCATACTTCATACAACACTCATGAAAATGTGGAACTGCTGAGATCAGCGAAATCTGTAAGTTTTTGCGGCCAGGGGACCCGCGCCCCTCCCTGCCAGGCTCAGTCCCGGGGGAGGAGGGGCTGTCAGCTCCAGGAAGGAGAAGGGAGAATTGCAGTGGCTGCTCTCATCGGAAACTCATTCTACTGATTCAAACTCCAACCATAGATAGACTGAGGCCAGACACCAGAGACTCTGAGAGCAGCCAGCCCAGCAGAGAGGAGACGGGCATAGAAGGAAAACAACACGAGAAGCTCCAAAGTAAAAGCAGAGGATTTTTGGAGTTCTGGTGAACACAGAAAGGGGAAGGGCGGAGATCAGGCCTTGAGGCGCATATGCAAATCCCGAAGCAAGGCTGATCTCTCTGCCCAGGGCACCTTTCCTTAATGGCCCTGGTTGCTTTGTCTATTAGCATTTCAATAACCCATTAGATCTCTGAGGAGGGCCGTTTTTTTTTTTTTTTTTTTAAATCCTTTTTGCTTTTTCTAAAACAATTACTCTAAGAAGCTCAATACAGAAAGCTTCAAAGAATTGAAATTTGGGCACGTCAAGTCAAGAGCAGAACTAAGAGAGCTCTGAGACAAAAGGCAATAATCCAGTGGCTGAGAAAATTCACTAAACAACACAACTTCCCAAGAAAAGGGGGGTGTCCGCTCACAGCCACCATCCTGGTGGACAGGAAACACTCCTGCCCATCGCCAGCCCCATAGCCCAGAGCTGCCCCAGACAACCCAGTGTGACGGAAGTGCTTCAAATAACAGGCACACACCACAAAACTGGGCGTGGACATTAGCCTTCCCTGCAACCTCAGCTGAATGTCCCAGAGCTGGGAAGGGGGAGCAGTGTGAATTAACAGAGCCCCATTCAGCCATCATTTGAGCAGACTGGGAGCCTCCCAACACAGCCCAGCAGCCCAGAACTGCCCTGGGGGGACGACACTCACCTGTGACATAGCACAGTCATCCCTCAACAGAGGACCCGGGGTGCACAGCCTGGAAGAGGGGCCCACTTGCAAGTCTCAGGAGCCATACGCCAATACCAAAGACTTGTGGGTCAGTGGCAGAGACAAACTGTGGCAGGACTGAACTGAAGGATTAGACTATTGCAGTAGCTTTAAAACTCTAGGATCATCAGGGAGATTTGATTGTTAGGGCCACCCCCCCTCCCTGACTGCCCAGAAACACGCCCCACATACAGGGCAGGCAACACCAACTACACACGCAAGCTTGGGACACCAATTGGGCCCCACAAGACTCACTCCCCCACTCACCAAAAAGGCTAAGCAGGGGAGATCTGGCTTGTGGAGAACAGGTGGCTCGTGGACGCCACCTGCTGGTTAGTTAGAGAAAGTGTACTCCACGAAGCTGTAGATCTGATAAATTAGAGATAAGGACTTCAACTGGTCTACAAACCCTAAAAGACCCCTATCAAGGACAGCAAATGCCACGAGACCAAAAACAACAGAAAATTATAAAGCATATGAAAAAACCAGACGATATGGATAACCCAAGCCCAAGCACCCAAATCAAAAGACCAGAAGAGACACACCTAGAGCAGCTACTCAAAGAACTAAAGATGAACAATGAGACCCTAGTACGGGATATGAAGGAAATCAAGAAGACCCTAGAAGAGCATAAAGAAGACATTGCAAGACTAAATAAAAAAATGGATGATCTTATGGAAATTAAAGAAACTGTTGACCAAATTAAAAAGATTCTGGACACTCATAGTACAAGACTAGAGGAAGTTGAACAACGAATCAGTGACCTGGAAGATGACAGAATGGAAAATGAAAGCATAAAAGAAAGAATGGGGAAAAAAATTGAAAAACTCGAAATGGACCTCAGGGATATGATAGATGATATGAAACGTCCGAATATAAGACTCATTGGTGTCCCAGAAGGGGAAGAAAAGGGTAAAGGTCTAGGAAGAGTATTCAAAGAAATTGTTGGGGAAAACTTCCCAAATCTTCTAAACAACATAAATACACAAATCATAAATGCTCAGCGAACTCCAAATAGAATAAATCCAAAAAAACCCACTCCGAGACATATACTGATCACACTGTCAAACATAGAAGAGAAGGAGCAAGTTCTGAAAGCAGCAAGAGAAAAGCAATTCACCACATACAAAGGAAACAGCATAAGACTAAGTAGTGACTACTCAGCAGCCACCATGGAGGCGAGAAGGCAATGGCACGATATATTTAAAATTCTGAGAGAGAGGAATTTCCAGCCAAGAATACTTTATCCAGCAAAGCTCTCCTTCAAATTTGAGGGAGAGCTTAAATTTTTCACAGACAAAGAAATGCTGAGAGAATTTGCTAACAAGAGACCTGCCCTACTGGAGATACTAAAGGGAGCCCTACAGACAGAGAAACAAAGACAGGACAGAGAGACTTGGAGAAAGGTTCAGTACTAAAGAGATTCGGTATGGGTACAATAAAGGATATTAATAGAGAGAGGGAAAAATATGGCAAACATAATCCAAAGGATAAGATGGCCGATTCAAGAAATGCCTTCACGGTTTTAACGTTGAATGTAAATGGATTAAACTCCCCAATTAAAAGATATAGATTCGCAGAATGGATCAAAAAAAATGAACCATCAATATGTTGCATACAAGAGACTCATCTTAGACACAGGGACACAAAGAAATTGAAAGTGAAAGGATGGAAAAAAATATTTCATGCAAGCTACAGCCAAAAGAAAGCAGGTGTAGCAATATTAATCTCAGATAAAATAGACTTCAAATGCAGGGATGTTTTGAGAGACAAAGAAGGCCACTACATACTAATAAAAGGGGCAATTCAGCAAGAAGAAATAACAATCGTAAATGTCTATGCACCCAATCAAGGTGCCACAAAATACATGAGAGAAACATTGGCAAAACTAAAGGAAGCAATTGATGTTTCCACAATAATTGTGGGAGACTTCAACACATCACTCTCTCCTATAGATAGATCAACCAGACAGAAGACCAATAAGGAAATTGAAAACCTAAACAATCTGATAAATGAATTAGATTTAACAGACATCTACAGGACATTACATCCCAAATCACCAGGATACACATACTTTTCTAGTGCTCACGGAACTTTCTCCAGAATAGATCATATGCTGGGACATAAAACAAGCCTCAATAAATTTAAAAAGATTGAAATTATTCAAAGCACATTCTCTGACCACAATGGAATACAATTAGAAGTCAATAACCATCAGAGACTTAGAAAATTCACAAATACCTGGAGGTTAAACAACACACTCCTAAACAATCAGTGGGTTAAAGAAGAAATAGCAAGAGAAATTGCTAAATATATAGAGACGAATGAAAATGAGAACACCACATACCAAAACCTATGGGATGCAGCAAAAGCAGTGCTAAGGGGGAAATTTATAGCACTAAACGCATATATTAAAAAGGAAGAAAGAGCCAAAATCAAAGAACTAATGGATCAACTGAAGAAGCTAGAAAATGAACAGCAAACCAATCCTAAACCAAGTAGAAGAAAAGAAATAACAAGGATTAAAGCAGAAATAAATGACATAGAGAACAAAAAAACAATAGAAAGGATAAATATCACCAAAAGTTGGTTCTTTGAGAAGATCAACAAGATTGACAAGCCCCTAGCTAGACTGACAAAATCAAAAAGAGAGAAGACCCATATAAACAAAATAATGAATGAAAAAGGTGACATAACTGCAGATCCTGAAGAAATTAAAAAAATTATAAGAGGATATTATGAACAACTGTATGGCAACAAACTGGATAATGGAGAAGAAATGGACAATTTCCTGGAAACATATGAACAACCTAGACTGACCAGAGAAGAAATAGAAGACCTCAACCAACCCATCACAAGCAAAGAGATCCAATCAGTCATCAAAAATCTTCCCACAAATAAATGCCCAGGGCCAGATGGCTTCACAGGGGAATTCTACCAAACTTTCCAGAAAGAACTGACACCAATCTTACTCAAACTCTTTCAAAACATTGAAAAAAATGGAACACTACCTAACTCATTTTATGAAGCTAACATCAATCTAATACCAAAACCAGGCAAAGATGCTACAAAAAGGAAAACTACCGGCCAATCTCCCTAATGAATATAGATGCAAAAATCCTCAACAAAATACTTGCAAATCGAATCCAAAGACACATTAAAAAAATCATACACCATGACCAAGTGGGGTTCATTCCAGGCATGCAAGGATGGTTCAACATAAGAAAAACAATCAATGTATTACAACACATTAAAAACTCGAAAGGGAAAAATCAATTGATCATCTCAATAGATGCTGAAAAGCATTTGACAAAATCCAACATCCCTTTTTGATAAAAACACTTCAAAAGGTAGGAATTGAAGGAAACTTCCTCAACATGATAAAGAGCATATATGAAAAACCCACAGCCAGCATAGTACTCAATGGTGAGAGACTGAAAGCCTTCCCTCTAAGATCAGGAACAAGACAAGGATGCCCGCTGTCACCACTGTTATTCAACATTGTGCTGGAAGTGCTAGCCAGGGCAATCCGGCAAGACAAAGAAATAAAAGGCATCCAAATTGGAAAAGAAGAAGTAAAACGGTCATTGTTTGCAGATGATATGATCTTATATCTAGAAAACCCTGAGAAATCAACGATACACCTACTAGAGCTAATAAACAAATTTAGCAAAGTAGCGGGATACAAGATTAATGCACATAAGTCAGTAATGTTTCTATATGCTAGAAATGAACAAACTGAAGAGACACTCAAGAAAAAGATACCATTTTCAATAGCAACTAAAAAAATCAAGTACCTAGGAATCAACTTAACCAAAGATGTAAAAGACCTATACAAAGAAAACTACATAACTCTACTAAAAGAAATAGAAGGGGACCTTAAAAGATGGAAAAATATTCCATGTTCATGGATAGGAAGGCTAAATGTCATTAAGATGTCAATTCTACCCAAACTCATCTACAGATTCAATGCAATCCCAATCAAAATTCCAACAACCTACTTTGCAGACTTGGAAAAGCTAGTTATCAAATTTATTTGGAAAGGGAAGATGCCTCGAATTGCTAAAGACACTCTAAAAAAGAAAAACGAAGTGGGAGGACTTACACTCCCTGACTTTGAAGCTTATTATAAAGCCACAGTTGCCAAGACAGCATGGTACTGGCACAAGATAGACATATAGATCAATGGAATCGAATTGAGAATTCAGAGATAGACCCTCAGATCTATGGCCGACTGATCTTTGATAAGGCCCCCAAAGTCACCGAACTGAGCCATAATGGTCTTTTCAACAAATGGGGCTGGGAGAGTTGGATATCCATATCCAAAAGAATGAAAGAGGACCCCTACCTCACCCCCTACACAAAAATTAACTCAAAATGGACCAAAGATCTCAATATAAAAGAAAGTACCATAAAACTCCTAGAAGATAATGTAGGAAAACATCTTCAAGACCTTGTATTAGGAGGCCACTTCCTAGACTTTACACCCAAAGCACAAGCAACAAAAGAGAAAATAGATAAATGGGAACTCCTCAAGCTTAGAAGTTTCTGCACCTCAAAGGAATTTCTCAAAAAGGTAAAGAGGCAGCCAACTCAATGGGAAAAAATTTTTGGAAACCATGTATCTGACAAAAGACTGATATCTTGCATATACAAAGAAATCCTACAACTCAATGACAATAGTACAGACAGCCCAATTATAAAATGGGCAAAAGATATGAAAAGACAGTTCTCTGAAGAGGAAATACAAATGACCAAGAAACACATGAAAAAATGTTCAGCTTCACTAGCTATTAGAGAGATGCAAATTAAGACCACAATGAGATACCATCTAACACCGGTTAGAATGGCTGCCATTAAACAAACAGGAAACTACAAATGCTGGAGGGGATGTGGAGAAATTGGAACTCTTATTCATTGTTGGTGGGACTGTATAATGGTTCAGCCACTCTGGAAGTCAGTCTGGCAGTTCCTTAGAAAACTAGATATAGAGCTACCATTCGATCCAGCGATTGCACTCCTCGGTATATACCCGGAAGATCGGAAAGCAGTGACACGAACAGATATCTGCACGCCAATGTTCATAGCAGCATTATTCACAATTGCCAAGAGATGGAAACAACCCAAATGTCCTTCAACAGATGAGTGGATAAATAAATGTGGTATATACACACGATGGAATACTAAGCGGCAGTAAGAAGGAACGATCTGGTGAAACATATGACAACATGGATGAACCTTGAAGACATAATGCTGAGCGAAATAAGCCAGGCACAAAAGAGAAATATTATATGCTACCACTAATGTGAACTTTGAAAAATGTAAAACAAATGGTTTATAATGTAGAATGTAGGGGAACTAGCAGTAGAGAGCAATTAAGGAAGGGGGAACAATAATCCAGGAAGAACAGATAGGCTATTTAACGTTCTGGGGATGCCCAGAAATGACTATGGTCTGTTAATTTCTGATGGTTGTAGTAGGAACAAGTTCACTGAAATGTTGCTATATTATGTAACTTTCTTGGGGTAAAGTAGGAACATGTTGGAAGTTAAGCAGTTATCTTAGGTTAGTTGTCTTTTTCTTACTCCCTTGCTATGGTCTCTTTGAAAGGCTCTTTTATTGTATGTTTGTTTTCTTTTTAACTTTTTTTTTCATACAGGTGATTTGAAAAAAGAAGGGAAAGTTAAAAAAAAAAAAAAAAAAAAAAAAAGATGTAGTGCCCCCTTGAGGAGCCTGTGGAGAATGCAGGGGAATTCACCTACCCCACCTCCATGGTTGCTAACATGACCACAGACATAGGGGACTGGTGGTTTGATGGGTTGAGCCCTCTACCATAAGTTTTACCCTTGGGAAGACGGTTGCTGCAAAGGAGAGGCTAGGCCTCCCTATATTTGTGCCTAAGAGTCTCCTCCTGAATGCCTCTTTGTTGCTCAGATGTGGCCCTCTCTCTCTGGCTAAGCCAACTTGAAAGGTGAAATCACTGCCCTCCCCCCTACGTGGGATCAGACACCCAGGGAAGTGAATCTCCCTGGCAACGTGGAATATGACTCCCAGGGAGGAATGTAGACCTGGCACCGTGGGACGGAGAACATCTTCTCGACCAAAAGGGGGATGTGAAAGGAAATGAAATAAGCTTCAGTGGCAGAGAGATTCCAAAAGGAGCCGAGAGGTCACTCTGGTGGGCACTCTTATGCACACTTTAGACAACCCTTTTTAGGTTCTAAAGAATTGGGGTAGCTGGTGGTGGATACCTGAAACTATCAAACTACAACCCAGAACCCATGAATCTCGAAGACAGTTGTATAAAAATGTAGCTTATGAGGGGGAGACAATGGGATTGGGAAAGCCATAAGGACCAAACACCACTTTGTCTAGTTTATGGATGGATGTGTAGAAAAGTAGGGGAAGGAAACAAACAGACAAAGGTACCCAGTGTTCTTTTTTACTTCAATTGCTCTTTTTCACTCTAATTATTATTCTTGTTATTTTTGTGTGTGTGCTAATGAAGGTGTCAGGGATTGATTTAGGTGATGAATGTACAACTATGTAATGGTACTGTAAACAATCGAAAGTACAATTTGTTTTGTATGACTGCGTGGTATGTGAATATATCTCAATAAAATGATGATAAAAAAAAAAAAAAAATAAAAAAAATAAAGGATATTAATAGAGACAGGGAAAAATATGGCAAACATAATCCAAAGGATAAGATGGCCGATTCAAGAAATGTCTTCACGGTTTTAACGTTGAATGTAAATGGATTAAACTCCCCAATTAAAAGATATAGATTCGCAGAATGGATCAAAAAAAATGAACCATCAATATGTTGCATACAAGAGACTCATCTTAGACACAGGGACACAAAGAAATTGAAAGTGAAAGGATGGAAAAAAATATTTCATGCAAGCTACAGCCAAAAGAAAGCAGGTGTAGCAATATTAATCTCAGATAAAATAGACTTCAAATGCAGGGATGTTTTGAGAGACAAAGAAGGCCACTACATACTAATAAAAGGGGCAATTCAGCAAGAAGAAATAACAATCGTAAATGTCTATGCACCCAATCAAGGTGCCACAAAATACATGAGAGAAACATTGGCAAAACTAAAGGAAGCAATTGATGTTTCCACAATAATTGTGGGAGACTTCAACACATCACTCTCTCCTATAGATAGATCAACCAGACAGAAGACCAATAAGGAAATTGAAAACCTAAACAATCTGATAAATGAATTAGATTTAACAGACATCTACAGGACATTACATCCCAAATCACCAGGATACACATACTTTTCTAGTGCTCACGGAACTTTCTCCAGAATAGATCATATGCTGGGACATAAAACAAGCCTCAATAAATTTAAAAAGATTGAAATTATTCAAAGCACATTCTCTGACCACAATGGAATACAATTAGAAGTCAATAACCATCAGAGACTTAGAAAATTCACAAATACCTGGAGGTTAAACAACACACTCCTAAACAATCAGTGGGTTAAAGAAGAAATAGCAAGAGAAATTGCTAAATATATAGAGACGAATGACAATGAGAACACCACATACCAAAACCTATGGGATGCAGCAAAAGCAGTGCTAAGGGGGAAATTTATAGCACTAAACGCATATATTAAAAAGGAAGAAAGAGCCAAAATCAAAGAACTAATGGATCAACTGAAGAAGCTAGAAAATGAACAGCAAACCAATCCTAAACCAAGTAGAAGAAAAGAAATAACAAGGATTAAAGCAGAAATAAATGACATAGAGAACAAAAAAACAATAGAAAGGATAAATATCACCAAAAGTTGGTTCTTTGAGAAGATCAACAAGATTGACAAGCCCCTAGCTAGACTGACAAAATCAAAAAGAGAGAAGACCCATATAAACAAAATAATGAATGAAAAAGGTGACATAACTGCAGATCCTGAAGAAATTAAAAAAATTATAAGAGGATATTATGAACAACTGTATGGCAACAAACTGGATAATGGAGAAGAAATGGACAATTTCCTGGAAACATATGAACAACCTAGACTGACCAGAGAAGAAATAGAAGACCTCAACCAACCCATCACAAGCAAAGAGATCCAATCAGTCATCAAAAATCTTCCCACAAATAAATGCCCAGGGCCAGATGGCTTCACAGGGGAATTCTACCAAACTTTCCAGAAAGAACTGACACCAATCTTACTCAAACTCTTTCAAAACATTGAAAAAAATGGAACACTACCTAACTCATTTTATGAAGCTAACATCAATCTAATACCAAAACCAGGCAAAGATGCTACAAAAAAGGAAAACTACCGGCCAATCTCCCTAATGAATATAGATGCAAAAATCCTCAACAAAATACTTGCAAATCGAATCCAAAGACACATTAAAAAAATCATACACCATGACCAAGTGGGGTTCATTCCAGGCATGCAAGGATGGTTCAACATCAGAAAAACAATCAATGTATTACAACACATTAAAAACTCGAAAGGGAAAAATCAATTGATCATCTCAATAGATGCTGAAAAAGCATTTGACAAAATCCAACATCCCTTTTTGATAAAAACACTTCAAAAGGTAGGAATTGAAGGAAACTTCCTCAACATGATAAAGAGCATATATGAAAAACCCACAGCCAGCATAGTACTCAATGGTGAGAGACTGAAAGCCTTCCCTCTAAGATCAGGAACAAGACAAGGATGCCCGCTGTCACCACTGTTATTCAACATTGTGCTGGAAGTGCTAGCCAGGGCAATCCGGCAAGACAAAGAAATAAAAGGCATCCAAATTGGAAAAGAAGAAGTAAAACTGTCATTGTTTGCAGATGATATGATCTTATACCTAGAAAACCCTGAGAAATCAACGATACACCTACTAGAGCTAATAAACAAATTTAGCAAAGTAGCGGGATACAAGATTAATGCACATAAGTCAGTAATGTTTCTATATGCTAGAAATGAACAAACTGAAGAGACACTCAAGAAAAAGATACCATTTTCAATAGCAACTAAAAAAATCAAGTACCTAGGAATCAACTTAACCAAAGATGTAAAAGACCTATACAAAGAAAACTACATAACTCTACTAAAAGAAATAGAAGGGGACCTTAAAAGATGGAAAAATATTCCATGTTCATGGATAGGAAGGCTAAATGTCATTAAGATGTCAATTCTACCCAAACTTATCTACAGATTCAATGCAATCCCAATCAAAATTCCAACAACCTACTTTGCAGACTTGGAAAAGCTAGTTATCAAATTTATTTGGAAAGGGAAGATGCCTCGAATTGCTAAAGACACTCTAAAAAAGAAAAACGAAGTGGGAGGACTTACACTCCCTGACTTTGAAGCTTATTATAAAGCCACAGTTGCCAAGACAGCATGGTACTGGCACAAAGATAGACATATAGATCAATGGAATCGAATTGAGAATTCAGAGATAGACCCTCAGATCTATGGCCGACTGATCTTTGATAAGGCCCCCAAAGTCACCGAACTGAGCCATAATGGTCTTTTCAACAAATGGGGCTGGGAGAGTTGGATATCCATATCCAAAAGAATGAAAGAGGACCCCTACCTCACCCCCTACACAAAAATTAACTCAAAATGGACCAAAGATCTCAATATAAAAGAAAGTACCATAAAACTCCTAGAAGATAATGTAGGAAAACATCTTCAAGACCTTGTATTAGGAGGCCACTTCCTAGACTTTACACCCAAAGCACAAGCAACAAAAGAGAAAATAGATAAATGGGAACTCCTCAAGCTTAGAAGTTTCTGCACCTCAAAGGAATTTCTCAAAAAGGTAAAGAGGCAGCCAACTCAATGGGAAAAAATTTTTGGAAACCATGTATCTGACAAAAGACTGATATCTTGCATATACAAAGAAATCCTACAACTCAATGACAATAGTACAGACAGCCCAATTATAAAATGGGCAAAAGATATGAAAAGACAGTTCTCTGAAGAGGAAATACAAATGACCAAGAAACACATGAAAAAATGTTCAGCTTCACTAGCTATTAGAGAGATGCAAATTAAGACCACAATGAGATACCATCTAACACCGGTTAGAATGGCTGCCATTAAACAAACAGGAAACTACAAATGCTGGAGGGGATGTGGAGAAATTGGAACTCTTATTCATTGTTGGTGGGACTGTATAATGGTTCAGCCACTCTGGAAGTCAGTCTGGCAGTTCCTTAGAAAACTAGATATAGAGCTACCATTCGATCCAGCGATTGCACTCCTCGGTATATACCCGGAAGATCGGAAAGCAGTGACACGAACAGATATCTGCACGCCAATGTTCATAGCAGCATTATTCACAATTGCCAAGAGATGGAAACAACCCAAATGTCCTTCAACAGATGAGTGGATAAATAAAATGTGGTATATACACACGATGGAATACTACGCGGCAGTAAGAAGGAACGATCTGGTGAAACATATGACAACATGGATGAACCTTGAAGACATAATGCTGAGCGAAATAAGCCAGGCACAAAAAGAGAAATATTATATGCTACCACTAATGTGAACTTTGAACAATGTAAAACAAATGGTTTATAATGTAGAATGTAGGGGAACTAGCAGTAGAGAGCAATTAAGGAAGGGGGAACAATAATCCAGGAAGAACAGATAAGCTATTTAACGTTCTGGGGATGCCCAGAAATGACTATGGTCTGTTAATTTCTGATGGTTGTAGTAGGAACAAGTTCACTGAAATGTTGCTATATTATGTAACTTTCTTGGGGTAAAGTAGGAACATGTTGGAAGTTAAGCAGTTATCTTAGGTTAGTTGTCTTTTTCTTACTCCCTTGCTATGGTCTCTTTGAAATGCTCTTTTATTGTATGTTTGTTTTCTTTTTAACTTTTTTTTTCATACAGGTGATTTGAAAAAAGAAGGGAAAGTTAAAAAAAAAAAAAAAAAGAAAAAAGACAAACAAGGGGAAAAAAAAAAAAAAAAAAAAGATGTAGTGCCCCCTTGAGGAGCCTGTGGAGAATGCAGGGGTATTCGCCTACCCCACCTCCATGGTTGCTAACATGACCACAGACATAGGGGACTGGTGGTTTGATGGGTTGAGCCCTCTACCATAAGTTTTACCCTTGGGAAGACGGTTGCTGCAAAGGAGAGGCTAGGCCTCCCTGTATTTGTGCCTAAGAGTCTCCTCCTGAATGCCTCTTTGTTGCTCAGATGTGGCCCTCTCTCTCTGGCTAAGCCAACTTGAAAGGTGAAATCACTGCCCTCCCCCCTACGTGGGATCAGACACCCAGGGAAGTGAATCTCCCTGGCAACGTGGAATATGACTCCCAGGGAGGAATGTAGACCTGGCACCGTGGGACGGAGAACATCTTCTTGACCAAAAGGGGGATGTGAAAGGAAATGAAATAAGCTTCAGTGGCAGAGAGATTCCAAAAGGAGCCGAGAGGTCACTCTGGTGGGCACTCTTATGCACACTTTAGACAACCCTTTTTAGGTTCTAAAGAATTGGGGTAGCTGGTGGTGGATACCTGAAACTATCAAACTACAACCCAGAACCCATGAATCTCGAAGACAGTTGTATAAAAATGTAGCTTATGAGGGGTGACAATGGGATTGGGAAAGCCATAAGGACCAAACACCACTTTGTCTAGTTTATGGATGGATGTGTAGAAAAGTAGGGGAAGGAAACAAACAGACAAAGGTACCCAGTGTTCTTTTTTACTTCAATTGCTCTTTTTCACTCTAATTATTATTCTTGTTATTTTTGTGTGTGTGCTAATGAAGGTGTCAGGGATTGATTTAGGTGATGAATGTACAACTATGTAATGGTACTGTAAACAATCGAAAGTACAATTTGTTTTGTATGACTGCGTGGTATGTGAATATATCTCAATAAAATGATGATTTAAAAAAAAAAAAAAAAAAAAAAAAAAGAGCCTCACAGGCCCAGACAGAGCAGCTAAGTGTGACATTTTGGAAAGCAACTGAGAATGACATTTTGAAGAGGAGCTACAGCCAAGAGGGCCATTTTGAAGGAGGCACAGGAGCTGAGAGAGGAGCTGTTGCAACCTGGGAGCAAGTGGATACCAGCTATGTGCCTTCTGAGGTAACAGAGGTTTTCCAGACGCCAGTGGCTTTTCTCCAGTGAAGGTACCTTATTGTAGATGCCTTACCTTGGACACTTTATGGCCTTAAGACTGTAACTGTTTAATCAAATAAACCCCCTTTATAAAAGCCAATCCAATTCTGGTATTTTGCATAATGGCAGCATTAGCAAACCAGAACAGTACCCTTCCTAAAAACAAAGGAAAACAGTCAAAAGGCTGCATTTATGGGGTCAAAATCAAAACAAGAATATGTAGCTTCAAAGAGCCACAGGAGAAGCCACTGTTGCCCTTGCTGGCCCCTCTCTGCCTCATCCCCCAGGGCAGTGAGTCATGCTGAGGAACAGAAAGAAAACAAAATTTGAAAAAGCAAAAGTAACCTCACAGGCCTTGGGAACACAGGCCCTGGGACACCATCAAGCAAACAATTATCCCCACTAAGGGAACTCCAAAGGGAGAAAAAGGAGAGAATGGAGCACAAGGAATATTCAAAGAAATGATGACAGAAAATTTTTGAAACTTGCAAGAAAAGGTGAATATGCACATCCAAGAAGAACAACAAACAGCAAACAGGATAAACTTGAAGAAAATTGAACCCAGGCACACAGTGGTCAAACTGTAAAATGCAAAGGACAAAGAGACAGTTCTGAAAGCTGCAAGAGAAAAGCAATGTGTGATGTACAAGGGAGTCCCAGTTTCTCATCAGAAACCATAGAGGCAAGAAGGCAGTAGGAGGAAATACTTACAGTGCTAAGTGAAAACAATTGCCAACAAAGAATTTTATATCTGGCAAGACTTGCTTTCAAAAATAAGGAAGAGATTAAGACAATTCCAGACAAACAAAAGCTAAGGGAGTTCGTTACCACTAGACCAGCCCTACAAGCAATGCTAAAAGGAATTCTTCAGACTGAAAGGAAAGAACAATACACAGTGGATAGAGGCATCATAAAGAAATAAAAACCTTTAAAGGTAAACATATGAGGCAAAAGTGCAAATGCTATTGTATTTTTTGGTATGTAACTCCACTTCTTACTTCTTAAAGGTACTAAAATCCCAATGCATAAAAATAATGATAAATCTATGGTTTTGGGCATATAATGCACAAAGATATAATTTGGAATAAGCACAAAAAAGGTAGAGGACAGAGGAATATAGGAACAGTGTATATATGCTATTGAAGTTAAGTTGTTATCAAATCAAAAATGATTGTTATATTTTAGGATGTTAAATTTTAACCCCATGGTAACAATAAAGTAAACATATGAAAAATATATCCAAAAAGAAATGAAAAGGGACTCATAAAGGTACAATACAAAAAAATCAAAAAAATATGAAAGTAGGCATTAACAGAAGACTTGAGGATCAGAAAAGGTATAAAACTTACAAAGACTAAACAGGAAAATGGGAGAAGTAAGTCCTGTGTTGTCAGTAGTTACTGTAAATGTAAATAGATTACTGTCCAGTCAAAAGGCAGAGATTTACAAAATGGATAAAAAAGCATGAGCCAACTATATGCTATTTACAAGAGACTCACTTTAAATTCAAAGACATAAACAGGTTGAAAGAAAGGGTGGAAAAAAATATTCTGTGCAACTAATAACCAAACATCACATAAAATAGACTTTAAGCCAAAAACTGTTATGAGGCACCATAATTACATGAAACTTAGAATACGAAGTGCGATCTGGTAGGTTTGTACAGGTTGGTGTGAAGCCCCGATACATCCCAGGAAATAAAAAATGTATTTGCAGGGCCCCCCTGAGGAACTGGGAAAAATTGAAGAAATATTAAACTTCCCTACCTGGGGAATTACTGATATTCTCACAAGCATTGAGGACTACCAATCTAGTAGGCCAAGCCCTCCATCTTTGGGCTAACCCTTATGAAGCCTATTACTGAAAAGGAGAGGCTAGGCCTACTTATACTTGCACCTAAAAGTCTCCACCAGAGGACCTCTTTTGTAGCTCAGATGTGGACCTCTCTCTCTCTAAGCCAACTCGGCAGGTAAACTCACTGCCCTACCCTCTACCTGGGACATGACTCCCGGGGTGTAAATCTCCCTGGCAATGTGGGACATTACTCCTGGGGATGAGTCTGGGCCTGGAATCATGGGATTGAGAAAGTCTTCTTGACCAAAAGGAGGAAGAGAAATGAAACAAAATAAAGTTTCAGTGGCTGGGAGACTTCAAATGGAGTCGAGAGGTCATTTTGGAGTGTATTCTTATGTGCTATATAGATATCCCTTTGTAGTTTTTAATGTATTGGAATACTAGAAGGAAATACCTGATACTGTCAAAATGCAACCCAGTAGCCTTGATACTTGAAGGCAATTATATAACTATGGATATTACATGGTGTGGCTATATGATTGTGAAAACCTTGTGGCTCACACTCCCTCCCTTTATCCAGTGTATGGATAGATAAGTTTGAAAAATGGGGACAAAAATTAACTGAAAAATAGGGTGGGAAAGGGGGAATGGGATGGTTTAGGTGCTCTTTTTTTACTTTTATTTTTATTCTGGTTTTCTTTTTTTCTGAGTAATGAAAATGTTCAAAAATTGATTGTGGTGATGAAGCACAACTACACAATGGTACTCTCAATAACTCATTGTACACTGTGGATGACTGTATGGTATGTGACTATATCTCAATAAAACTGAATTTAAAAAAAAAAACTGCTATGAGGGACAAACAAGTCATCATATACTGATAAAGGAGCCAATTCAACAAGAAGAGATATCAATTATAAACATATATGCACCTAACAGCACAACTCCAAAATAAATGAAGCAAACAATCACATATTTGAAGGTAGAAACAGACAGTTCTATATTAATAGTAGCAGACTTAAACACACCACTTTCAATAATGGCAGAATATCTAAACCGAAGACCAGTAAAGAACTACAAGACTGAACGATACTCTAAACTAGCTGGACCTAACAGATACATACAGAAAACTTCACCCAACATCAGCATAATACACATTCTTCTCCATTTCACAAGGACCATACTCCAGGATAGAACATATGTTAGGTCACAAAACAAGTCTCAACAAATTCAAAAATATTGAAATCATAACTTCTCCAACCAAAATGGAGTAAAACCAGAAATCACTAACAGAGGGAGAAATGGGAAATTTGCAAATATGTGGAAATTAAACAATGTATTCTTAAATGACCAAAGGTTCAAAGACAGTATCACGAGGGAAATTATGAAATACCCTGAGTTGAATGAAAATGAAAACACAACATACCAAAACTTGTGGGATACAGCAAAGGTATTGCTGAGAGGGAAATTTATAGCTATAAATGCTTTAAAAAGAAGAAAGCTCTCAAACCAGAGACCTAACTTCAAAACTGGAGGATCTAGAAAAAAGAAGAGCAAACTAAACACAAAGTGAGCAGAAGGAAGGAAAGACTAGAACAGAGATAAATGTAATAGAGAATAAAAAAATAATAACGAAAATCAACAAAACCAAAAGTTGGTTCTATGATAATATCAATAAAATTGATAAAATCTTTAGCTGCTCTGACAAAGAAAAAAAGAGATGAAACAAAAAAACGAAAATCAGAAATGTAAAGGGGGACATTACTACTGATCCTACAGAAATAAACAGGACTATAAGAGGATACTATGAAAAACAGTATCAACAAATTAGGTAACCTAGATGAAATGGACAAATTACCAGAAACACACAATTACCTACAATAACTCAATTAGAAGATCTCAACAGACCAATATTTTGAATGTGGTTAAAATGGGAAATATTAGATTATATTTATCTTACTAAAATAAAATTTTTTAAAAAAATCCATAGGATTGTACAATACAACAGTGAACACTGCAGTAAACCATGGACTATATAATTGTACTATTAACTATAGTCTATCCTTTACATTAGAGAGTTCACTGTTTGTACAGTCCTTTTTTTTTTTTAGTAAAAATGTTCAGCAGTTGTAACAAATGTATCACACTAATGCAAGGCGTTAATAATAGGATGGTACATGGGAACTCTATTTTATGCATGATTTTTCTGTAAATCTTCAATTTCTCTGATAAAAAATTAAATGAAATCTAAAAATTTATAGAATAAAAGAATTCAAAGTAAAAGACAAGCTATAATAGGAGATATTTTCAAGGAACCACTTGATTGATAAAATCAAGACAAAATTATTAGCATCCACTTAATTTTCCTATATCTTATAAGAGAAACGCAAATGGTCCCTCCATGTGGAAAGATGTTCAGCAAACCAGAAACCAGAGAAATGTAACTCAAAACACAAACCCTGTTAGTCTTGCAAAAACTGAAGTCTAAAAAACTAATTTTGAAGGCAAGGAAATGCAAAAACAAAACTCACATATTGCTGAGAGGCATCTACATTGGCACAATCTCTTTAAAAAGCAATTTAGAAAGTGAAATTTAAAATGAATAACATTCCTACACACACATATGTACCGTAAGAGTAGGGCTTCCCAACATTTTGTCCATCATGGCACGTAATACTTGTACAGCACAACTAGGGTAAATGGAAGTGTCTGCTATAACTAGAGAAGAACTGCCTAGGGATTCTGACTGCCCCAAGACCCAATGGACTGCCCAAGTGCAGAAGGTACAGAATCTCAGGTGTATGTATAACTCATGCACAAGAGATAAGTGGCTGGAAAAATGTCCTCAGGAAATGCGTACAAGAATATTCATTGCTGTAAGATTCATTGTAATGAAAAACCAGAAACAATTTATACCTTCTGTATCTATAGAGGAATGGATAAATTGTGATCTATCCACATAATAAATTACATAGAAGTTAAAATTAATAAACCGGAATCATAGCACACAATTCAAAAAAATATGTAACATTGACTGAAAAAACCCAAGTAGCATAATGATACATATTATATTATAAATTTATTTCATACTTAAAATACTTTAAAAAATATGTTGTCTATTTACGTAAATATGTGTTTATATAAATTCATAAACAATATATATTGTTTATATATTTACAAATACACCCACATATATACACTTAGGAAAAGTATGAAAACATGCAGGAAAAAGATATAGAACAATTTCAGAAAAGTAGCTATCTCTGGGGTAAAAGAGAGAGAAAAAGTATTGAGGAAGAATTCATGCACTTAGAAGGGGAATTCCTTATATTTTCACAAGCACTGGGGAATACTATTGTAGTAGGCCAAGTTCTCGATCTTGGGGCTCACCCCATGAAGATTTTACTGCAACAGAGAGGCCAAGCCTACTTATAATGGTGCCTAAGAGTCACCCTCGAAGAACCTCTTTTTGTTGCTTATGTGTGGCCGGTCTCTCTCGAAGCCACTTCGGCAGGTAAACTCACTGCCCACCCCGCTACATGGGACATGACTCCCAGGGGTGTAAATCTCCCTGGCAACATGGGACATCATTCCCAGGGATGAGCCTGGACCCAGCATCATGGGATTGAGAAAGCCTTCCTAACCAAAATGGGGAAGAGAAATGAAACAAAATAAAGTTTCAATGGCTGAGAGAACTCAAATGGAGTCAAGAGGTCATACTGGGGGTTATTCTTATGCATTATATAGATATCCCTTTTTAGATTTTAGTGTATCAGAATAGCTAGAAGGAGATACCTGAAACTGTTGTGCTGAAATACAGTATCCTTGATTCTTGAAGACAATCGTATTAACTACATGGCTTATATGGTGTGACTGTATGATTGTGAAAACCTTGTAGCTAACATACCCTTTATCCAGTGAATAGACAAATGAGAAGAAAAAAGGGGGACAAAAAGTAAATGAATAACAGAGGGTAAAAGGAGTATGAGATGTTTTGGGTGTTCTTTTTTACTTCTATTTTTATTTTTATGCTTGTTCTTACTTTTTGGAGTAACAAAAATGTTCAAGAAATTGATTATGGTGACAAACGCACAACTATGTGATGATACTGTGAACAACTGTTTGTACACTTTTTATGACTGTATGGTATGTGAATAGATCTCAATAAAATTGCAGTTAAAGAAAAAAAACTGTAAGCAAGCTGGAAATTGTAAAGTAACCTTAAAATGTAAACTTCAAAGCTGGAAAAATAAAAAGAAAACTAAACTGTGGCCTTGATTTATCTCTATATTTAGAAATATTTGAACTATTAATTCTATTATTCTACTTTGCCTTCCTTGTTTATATTCCTCAGTTCCACTTATGCTCAATCATAGAAATCAAGAGAGATATCTATTAAGAGCTAATGCAAATACACTTTAGAAACAGTTGGTTTAAAATGCCAAGGGAGTCCTGGAGTGAGGATAGGAGTAATTCAAAAGATGTCATATTATTTCTAAGAATCAGATCTTCACTATTGTAGACACATGAGTGTCAAGAAGAGAAATTTCATGTCCTCTTACAGTAGGATGTAGCTCCTACCCAATGTACAAAGAATTTTTAAAATACCAGACCTCAAATTCTTGAGATAAATATCAACTCTCCAAACAAGACTTTATGAAATAAAATGCACATCAAGAAAACAGCAGCAAAAGAAAAAAGTCACTTGATTTCTCTTTAAGTTTTATTGCTTAACCTATGCTGATACCAAAATAATAGAAGCAACAAGTCCAGCTACATTACAGTCATATATATATATATATATATATATATACATACACACACACACACACACACACACACACACACAGCAATCTCAGTAGGAGCTTGAATAAAATTCATAACGAAGTCAGAAATGAAATGGTTTTTACCCTGGGAATAATTGCTCAGTCAAAACTTTCCAAAGGCAGTTTTCGAATGAACGGATATAGTGGGAATCTGAAAGTTTAAACCAACATTTTACTGTAATAATTGGCTTTTCTCCATACTTCTCAGATCCTTCTACCTATGTTGTAGCTAAACTACTATATCTAAATTAGACATTAGTTTTTGTGTGTGCATTACAATGCAGTACAAATACTGAAACTGATGAGAACAAGAAAAGGCTTGCTAAATGCCTCCTCTACCTATTTAGAATGGGATCAGCCTGAGGCCAAACCCCAACAATTAGCATCTTGGTTGAATTTGGACCACTCAACCTCCCAGGATTCAGTTTCCACATTTGTAAAATGAGTTTTAAAGTAATACCTGATTAACTAGTAAATATAAGCAGTTTTTCATATATTTACTAGCATGGGTTTCCCCTTATGCAAAGTGCCCATTCATATTTTTGCCTATTTTTCTATTAGCTTGTACTACTGCTTTTATATATTCTGGATAATTAACTTCTGTCAGATAAATGCCAATCTTTCCATGTATATGTATCACTTGGATCTCTTATGTGAATTACCTATTGTTTCTCCAGATTTTTACTATGTCAATTGTTTTCATTAATATGTAGGAAAATTAAATGGACACGAAACATTTTTCTGTTAATAGGTTGCTTGCTTCTGTCAATCTGTGGCTTAACTTTGGATTTAAAAATTATTATATTTTATTTTAAGAAAATGTATAATTATGTATACACATATATAAATCAGTACCACTTTTGTGATACCTTAAATAGTTGATAAAACAAATATAAAGAACACAAATGTAGCAGTAATAAAGATAAGGACAGTATTAGCTGCTGTAATTACCTCACAGGACAGTTCCATCATTTGAATGATAAAACATATTTCATAAACTATGACATATAAAATATGACAGAAATCTCTCACTAGAAAAGTCACTCAAAACTCTAGCTCCAAACAAGGTATATAAGAAAACAATTCATTCACAAGCAATCAAAATCCTCATTTAATTAACAATAACCTAAAAGTTCTCGAGAATCACCTCTAACATTAATTTATGGCACCCTCATGGGAGATCCATTGAACCCAAGAATTCCCTATTGGAACTTCCCCTATAAAAAGGTCAATTCTAATAGATTAAACATTCAATTCTACAGCTTCACAAGATGATTGGGAAGCATTAAAAGCCTATGTTGGAAGTGGTGAGGTCTGGGTTTTAGTTACTCCCTGGGGCAGCTGACAGAAAGCCAGGAACTGTGTAGAACAGGCACCTCAGAGAAATCTGTGTTCAGTCACACATCATACAACAGATTTGAACATGTGGAACAGCTGAGATCAGCGAAACCTGTAAGTTCTTGTGGCCAGGGGCCCCATGCCCCTCCCTGGCAAGAAGGGAGGACTGTTTTGTGGCTGATTTCCCGAGGGAAGAGGGGCAGTCAGTGCTGGGAACCAAGAGGGAGGCTCACGCCGGCCCCAGCTACAGAACCGATTAACAAACTCAGACTGCTGAACAAAAACTCCAACCACAGATAAACAGAGACCAGACAATGGAGAATCTGGAAGCAGTCAGCCTACCTAGCAAAAACAGCAAAAAAAAAAAAAAAAGAATGGGGGTAAACATAATACTGAGAAGAGCTGGGCTCAAACAGAATGAGGCACATATGTAAACCCTGGAAGCCAGGGCCCTTCTCTGAAAAACTGGTTTCTATGGTTTCTTGTTTACTCCTCAATTGCTCTCCAACTCCTTATCTTTTTGCATTTCAATAGCCCATCAGAACTCCTGTATCAACCAGGGCCCCCTGCAAGAGCAGAATTAAAGTTGTTGAGTAACTGTCAGGTAGGAAGAAATAACAAGACTAAAGTGCTTTTCTTTAAATAGTCTATATTGGGCCTTTCTTTTTCTTTTTTCTTTTTTTATTTTTTATCTTTTTTTTTTTAAATAACTATTCTAAGTAGCCCATTACAGAAAGCCTAAAAGACTTGCAATTGGCCCTTAGGCCTGGGCAAGAGCAGAGCTAAGAGCTCTGAGAGACAAAGCAATAAGCCTAGTGGTGGAGACAATTCCCTAAGGGCCATAACTCCTCCATGAAAAGGGGGTGTGGTCCAGCTTGAGGACAACCCTCCTCTGGGGAACTCAGACCCCAGGGGCTGGAATTCAGAAACCAACTTCAGTCAGCCACTATCCTGAAAGGGTCAGGGTCACCTGGAGAACTAAAGGCTCCACAGCTCCTTACACGGGTGAGGGAACTGCAGGCTGGCAAGCACCTCCTGATGAACAGGATCGGAAAAGCAGAGGAAAAACAGATCAGGGTGATGAATGTACAACTATATAATGGTACTGTGAGCAGCTGATTGTACACCACGGATGACTGTATGATATGTGAATATATCTCAATAAAACCGAATTTAAAAATAAAAGCCTATATTATATTCCCACCTGAAAATGGCTATTACTTTCTAGGCTGACTTGCAAAGTACTCACAAAGAGATAATCAGGACTTACTGTTCATTATTAAAATAAAATCAACTTTCTGCTCTTTATTATCGTGTATTTCATCAGTCTCATACTTTTATATGTACTTAGTAACAATTTATGCAGGTCTCTACATAATTCATATCTTCCCCATTTATACAATCCTCTTCGGTAATACAATCTAGATTAATCTAATCCTAAAGACTAGAATTGCAATGACTTAAAAAGACTTTCCTATATAATTTCAAGAAAGTCAAATGTTTATATAGTGCCTCTTAAAGCTAATTTAAGTCAGAAAATGGGCAATGCAGAGTACAGTAATACACCCCCAAAAATTTCCATATCCTAATTCCAAGAATCTGTGAATATGTCACCTTACATGGTAAAGGAGACTCTGTAGATAGATGTAATTAAGGTTAAGGACCTTGAGATGGAAAGAGGTTCCTGGATTATCCCAGGTGGGACCAATCTAATCAAATGAGTCCTCTAGAAGCTGGAAAAGACAAGGAAGCAGATTCCCCACCCCACCCCACCCTCCAGAACCTCCAGAGGAATGCTACCCATCAATTACTTGATTTTAGTCCAGTAAGACTAAATGGTGTCGGACTTTTGACCTCCAGAACTGTAAGATAATAATGTATGCTGTTTAAGCCCCTAAATCTGTGGTAATTTGTTATGCCAGCAATACAAAACAAATATATAGAGCATTACTAGCTTATTTTCAGCAAAAAAAAACCTGCTTAGAAGTGTATTCTCTGGAACCCAGCTTCTGACTTGAAATCATGCCTCTGCTACTTGTCAGGTGAGTAAATTTAAACCAATTATTACCCTCCCTATGCCTCGATTGTCTCATCTGTAAAATAGGGCTAATTATAGTTCCTATTTCACAGGATTATTTAAAAGATTAAATAGCTTAACTCACGTAAAACACTGTTTAACCTATAGGAAGCACTAAACATATCTTAATTACTGCTATTACCGATTTTAATCAATAATCTTTTAACTACCTTCTTTTTTCAGTTACCCACAGAAAAATCACAAGCTCAATAATCCACAAAATAGCCAAGGAAATCAACCCTTCTTAAAAGAAAGGCTTGTACCCATCATTACAGGCATCTTCATAATGGTCCCAGCTAAATTAAACTATAATACAGTTCTTCAAGTCTTTCCTGATAATGAAGGAACACATGCCAAAGTCAAAATGTCACCATGAACTCCACCAAGTGAATAAACGCTAAATACAGGGCCTGACAGCAAAAGTGTCCTTCAAAAAGTAAGAGCTGCCTTATTAAAAATAAAAGATATAGCTAAATTAGTTTGTACTAAAATTTGCTACAATTCGCATTTTTTCAACTTGGTGTTTATACAGCACTTCTCATTTGCAAAAAGCCTTCCCTATCATTTTTTCATAAAAAATTAAAAATTTTATTTCACTTGGCCATTGACTCAGCAACATTTACATAAACTGATACAACCAGGCTAAGCAGTGATGATTCACGTTATAAAAAGCAAAGATGTAACAATCAGGAATTTCGACAAAAGGCAGAGATCAAATACAAAAGTATTAACATATTTTCTGCTCTGCAATGCCACAGGTATATAACAGTCCAAAGTAGTGTCCACACTCAAAGAATACACTACATAAGGAACAGGGAGAAAACAAAACATTTTCTAACCCCAGGAAAAGGCTAGAGTGCAAATTTTTGGAGAGTATCATGACTGCTGGTTTATTTTAAAGTGAGTAGCTAGTTCACTGATAAAAGAAAAAATCTATTATAAAATGATTTCCATACTTTCCTATAGCAAAAGTAATAAACTTCAAGATTCTAACCCTAAATAACTCTAAAATAATTTAATTTAAAAGACATTTTAAAATATAATTATATATACCCTAGCAATAACAATATATTGTTAAGCTCTCCAAAGAAATACTTTCAATTACTTACACAGAATGTATTGATTAAAAGTCCAAATTACATTTCTACCTTTTCATTATTTCAAGCTCAAGAAATGTATTCTTAAATTTTCATCTGAAAAACCAATGATATTTCTTTACTATTTCTGTAGTATTTCCTTACTGTTTCTTTAAACAGGCATTAAGAAATTTTGTTGTACACAAAAAAATATCCAGTCCCCTTCTCACCAGTCCAAAGGTGCAATGGCAGAGTAACTCTTTGCAGAGGCCCGTAAGCAACCTGAGCCCAGCTAGCTGAATCATCTGAAGGAGCAGGTCCGAGCCACACCAGGAGAATTTCCCTGAATCTTTGCATTCAGACTCCCTATCCCAACCTAAAATTAAGCCTAAAATGGTTCTCTTGTGTTTTATTCAACAGGACACTAGTTGGCCCCTAAGAAGAAATGCTATTGGGTTATAAATATTTCCTCAAAGTGAGAGTATGTTTGTGCGTCAAGGATGGCAGGCAGGTGGGAATGGGGTAGTGGCACGTCACAGGGCATCACCAGAGGATTCAAAGGAGTCAGGATACACACTCAAAAGGAGCCCTCAAGGACCAAACATGGAATTTAATACATGAAGCTACAGCAAAAAGGAAAGCAGACACTATCAAAATGGATTCAAATTCAACTTTTAAAAACAAATCATACTGATCAAATAAAACACATCTACCGCTGGATTCAGCAGGCAGACAAGATCAGCAGCCCATTTTCAACCCTGATAATGTACTTTAGCCCCTCTGAAGGTCCCACCCTTGGAAAAGACTCGTAAGTTTCCAAGGCAATTACCTCAGGACTTTCCCACTACCACCCTCACAGGCTTCCCTGCGTCTTTGCCTAGAAACTGCAGCACACCAAAAAGAAATTTAGTACCTGAAGAATGAAATTCTTACCACTTGAGCTTCCAGGAGCAGCATACTGAGAGGTATCAAGAAATTTGCGAGGAGTAGGAAGGTTTGTAACATCTATCAGAGGAACAGGTGAAGCATCTTTCACAAGGGAGCTGAAGGGAAAAAGGAGCAGTAGTTACCACTTTCTCCAATACCAACTGAAATTCCACTACATCTTATCACTTTCCATTGTGATAAGCCCTCTTTACACTGTGTTTTCAAACATCTCTCAAGTATGTCTCCAATAGACTGGTGATTGTCACAGCCGCAGGTTGTAAAGATATATTCTAATGGCTCCAAGTATTTAAATTTTCATTTTGTCTTTTCATTTCAATGCTACATTTTTAAAAATTAGTGTATTGTGGATCATCTGGATGACCACCTTATAACCAAACTATGCCAAGAAATTTCAGTGCCCTCCTTTGTTCCTGTATTAAAGACTAATTTATCAGCAAAGATCAAAGGACAGCATGTCATAATAGCTAAATAAGTAAAATAGTTAAACCTTATTTAATTTGTGTTTTTCATTCTGAAGTTTTTGGCATATTTGGGAATTCACTACAAGTATTCTTCTTCAGAAGAGGTTCATAAATTTCATCAAGTTGAGACCTAATCAATAAAGAATGATTCAAGGAATCTCACACAGGTTAATTCATTATTTCATTGCCCCATTTCACCTTTTCCAAAAAGACCTAGCCTTTCATCTTAATGATTAACTTTAGATTCTCCAAAATAAGCATATTAATTTTAAATCACATAAACACTATTAAAGCATTTACATTTTCAAGTTAATTGCCATTTACAAGCCCCTGTTAAGCAAAAGAATGAAGGTAATACAAAGTGAAGTAATATCCTCCCCCTACCCTCAAGGAGAGAATCATGTAGTCACATTGCATCCACAACAGAAGACCTCCAAGTCAAGTCTCCAAGGGTAGACAGGCCAAAGCTACACTTCTCATTTCTTTTCAGTCCTGAAAAACAGCAGTAGCTACCTATGGAAGGGATTCTCAAAGTGGGCTGTAAAGAGAGGATAGGCAAAGGCAAACACAAAGAAAGGCCAATGTAAGAAGACTTTATTCAAAATGGGAGGGAGGGATGTGTACAATTTGGAACATCATCCCCCAGATAAAAGTGATGCATGCCATCTCACTCCCACACTGCCATGGTGTGTGCCACATAAGTGTTTATTTTTCAACTAATTAAAAAAACAAACAAATAAAAAAACATGTTCTTCAAGAAAGCTTTGAAGAAAACAAACTTTATGTTAAAGGGCAAAACTATCATGAAGGGTATTATTTTTATTGAGTGCTGATAATGTGGAAGGCATTCTCCCAGGCCTTGAGGATCAGGCTTCATTTGTTACAAGTGTTACCTTTACTCAATTCTTGAGTACTTATGTGCTTGAGTACTTATATGCTTAGCACTGTGTTCAGTGCTGTGGATGCAAGTATAACTGAGACGAACTAAACCAAACTTAGCACATTTCCAATTTTTAGAATCATTTGCAACTAATTCGAAACCTCAAGTATAAGATATGAAAGTAACAATAGCATTTACCAGAAATTGAACTGCCACGGTTAATTCCAATAACTCTTTGCCACGAATATAAAGCTGTAGCTTCATACTTGCCTAAACTATGTTAAGAAAATTCAACAGAAACATTCTGAAAAAATAAAAATTGTTCTATCTTAGTAGTTTGGCCACTTCCAGGAAAATGAAACTACAGTGCTGCGCCTTCACACCAACAACTTGTCACAATAGTTTTTCTATTTATAAAATCAATTAGATCATAGATTTCTCCATTCTTTCATCTCCTATACATTGACTCCTTTTGTCTTCTCATTTTTTCCTCTCTCCTACCTCATCCTCCTTTACATGCATTTTACTCACAATTGGAAAACCAGCTCTAGGCACCTCCAAAGCCCAGGATGCACAGGACCAAAGAAACAGCACATAATCACAGATAATGATTAATCGCTGGTGCTACTAAGTAATTAAGAAAACGTCCATTTCAATTTTAAATGCTGTGAAAGTATGTAATATGTTTTATAGCTCTTTTCATAAGGAAGTAGAAGAATTCTTTTGAAAGCATTGATAAAGATACCAATTAGCAGCAAATTCAGATATACAAATAAATTCTGCCTGCCAACCCTATAAACCCTATAAACCCTATAAATCAAGCAGGATTTGGTGTGTGTGAACACCAATATATGTACATTTGTGAGTATTTATAATAATATACACTACTATAAACACAGATGTGCACCCTTTAGCTTAAAACATACAATTAGACTTTCTGAGTTTTAACCTAAAAATAAATTTCAGTTAAATATAGGGTAAGAAATTGCTTGCCATTTCAACTTTGGAAAACATAACCTGCTGACTTTATTACCAGAGCCAGAAGGGCTCTGGAAGTCTATCAATAAACTTTTCGAAAGTCAATTTACTGCAAAACTATTTTCATAGACTCATCGCTCTCTCTCTCTGAATTTTCCCCTTGGGCTTCAATTTTCTCCTTTGTGAACACTAACCCAAAGGCAAGTAACTCTGGAAATGACTTTTGAGTGTTTTTGTATGGTTTTTTTTATGGATGGATTTATTCCTAAGAGTTCAAGAAAAAAAGGGGCACACCCAGTCATTTGGTTACTAGAAACATTAAACTCAACAGAAAGGTATGTGCCACTATACAAGATTGCACTTAAATAATGTGTACTTCAGTTTCCATTTCAGACAAGAGAAAAGGCCTGTTCTCACCAAGCATAAGAGATAAAACTGAGAAAGTATTAATACCATCAAAGGTTTTGAATCTCTGAGAAAAAGTATTTTTCAAAACAAGATCAAAAAAAAAAAAAAAAAAAACAAGAAATCAAAATTTAATTGTTCAAGTTTCTAATTAACTGGAATGCTCTGAACTTCTTGATTTTGAAAGAAATACTGATAGGAGCTATTTTTCTTTTTAAATGCATACATTACAAATTCTTGTTTTAAATACATTCAAAAATCATTCATAACTAAGAATTATAAAACATAGCTGATGCACATTAACCAAATCCTTCCTAATAAAAGACAGTCCCCCCAAATTTACTAAGTGTAGACTGTGACTATTTGGTCTGCTATTTAATAACCCCAAGGCAGAGGACAGGAAAAGTATAAAGTAAATTAAACTATACCAAAAACAAATGAGCAACAACTAATCACCATAAACCCAAGGACTTTCTGGCCGTTAACCATCCTTCCAACTACCAAGAAACTACTTCTAAATGTATTTGATTTCAATATTTCAAGCCACGAAGACAGTTGCTTCATTTGTTTTAAGAAAAGGGGTTCGAGGTGTTAAGAGCTTATTAGACTTTTGCTTTTTAATTAGAACTTATTTCTATTCTTTCATTTAGTAATAACTGGGTCCAACTATGTCAAAAATGTACAGCTACAGCTCTTAGAGTTAATTTTATTCATTTGCAAATGGAAAACCAACAGAGACGAGTTGAACTTTACATTGAACACCTAGTAAATAATATATTCATCTCTATAACCCAAACAACTGGCACAGTACCTGCCAAGGAGCAATTGCTCATAAATTCTGTTAAATCAAAGGACTTCTGGGGAAGGCAGTAGATTAAAGAGCTCCACAACTCAATCCTTCTACCAAAACAGCTATTAAACAGGCAGGAATTGCCTGAAACAACTGTTCTGGGGCCCCAGAGGCCAGAAGAACACGGTACAGCATCCAGGAAAGAGCAGGAGGGAAAGGCTGATATACCATGGTAATGCTGGAGGACTCACACTTCCTGACTTTAAAGCATATTACAAAGCTACAGTGGTCAAAACAGCATGGTACTGGTATAATGATAGATATACTGAGCACTGGAATTGAATCAGAGTCATCTCCATGGAAACATTGAACCAATAGGTTCCAACCTAATCAACACTAATATATCTGCCCCCACCAGATTACATCAAAGAACATGGCATTTTGGGGGACATAACACATCCAAACTGGCACGGGGGTATATGCAAACACTGTATTTTTTACAGGACTTTTTTATAAACCTAAAACTTCTCTAATTTAAAAAATAGTAATTTTTTTTTAAAAATCATTATCTGGTGTTATCTAGTCTAGTGAAATAAACCAGACACAAAATACTATATATTGTATGATCCCATTTATATAAAATGTAAATATAAATAAATTTATACAGACAAATATATTAGTGGTTATGTAGGGCTGGAGAAAGATAGAGGGATTGAGAGATGACTGCTAAGGGGCATGAGGTTTTTCTTTTTAGAGTAATGAAAATGTTCTAAAATTGACTGTGGTGATGAATGCACAACTCTGTGAATATAGTAAAAGCTATTGTACACTTCGAATGGATTATAGGGTACATGAATAAAACTGCTTTAAAAACCTGTTAAATCAAATTGAACTAAGAAATAACTGTTAAAGATAATATGTCTTTAGTAAGAAAATTTTAACTGAATAATGAAATAGAAATAGCTGGCATAATAGTAATTCTCTACAGTTCTAAGATCTGGTTGAACATGCAGAAAAAATGATGAATGACTTAGAGAGTACTAACATTAAAAAACATATAGTCTACAACCCAGAACCCATGAATCTCGAAGACAATTGTATAAAAATGTAGCTTATGAGGGGTGACAATGGGATTGGGAAAGCCATAAGGACCACACTCCACTTTGTCTAGTTTATGGATGGATGAGTAGAAAAATAGGGGAAGGAAACAAACAAACAAAGGTACCCAGTGTTCTTTTTTACTTCAATTGCTCTTGTTCACTTTAATTATTATTCTTGTTATTTTTGTGTGTGTGCTAATGAAGGTGTCAGGGATTGATTTAGGTGATGAATGTACAACTATGTAATGGTACTGTGAACAATCGAATGTACGATTTGTTTTGTATGACTGCGTGGTATGTGAATATATCTCAATAAAATGAAGATAAAAAAAGAATGGATAGGAGTATATTGTGCAGATAAACTTACAAAAAAAAAAAAACATATAGTCATGCTTGGAATGACAAACCAAGGGCAAAGACAATAATAAAAAATCAAGTGAAGCTAAAAATTTAAGCAAAGAGAAAAAACAAGTAAGAACTAAAAGACAACAAAAAGAGAACAGACACATGTAAAAGAAACATTTAAAGAAAACTAAGGGGTAAATAATACAATGGGATTAAGGAGACTCTACACACCCAGAGATAAATATGGACATCAAAGACCATGGTTTGAAATTTTCTCCTCCACTGGGCTAGAGGAAGTCCAAGGAAATAAGGTATTAACCCAGGATGCATGGAATAAGTAAAAGGATTCACTGGTTTTTTAAATAACCTTTTATTATAGGTTCATTTTTTTGAAAATATAAAGAAAATTAAAAGAAATTCACTAACATCATTTTTATTTAATTTTTATTCTAGTAAGATATATACAATCTAAAATTCCCCACTTTAACTGTTTTTAAATATATAATTCAGTGGTAGTAATTACATTCACAGTGTGGTGCTAATATCACCACTATACATTACCAAACTGTTCCATTACCTTAACGAAAACTCAATACCAATTAAGCATTAATTCCTCAATCCCTACTCCCATCCCATCCCCTGGCCACCTGTATGCTAGTTTTTGACTATAAATTGGCTTACTCTAATTATTTTATCCCCAGTAGATCATACAATATAGGTCCTTTTGTGCCTGGCTTATTTAACTCAACAAGATGTCTTCAAGTTTCATCCATGTTGTTGCATGTATCAGGACTTCATTCCTTTTTTACGGCCGAATAATATTCCATTGTATGTATATACCACATTCTTTAATCCATTCATCGGCTAATGGACATTTGAGTTGCTTCCACTTTTGGCAACTGTGAATAATGTCTCTATGAACATCAGAGTGAAAATATCTTTTCCAGTCCCTGCTTTCAATTCTTTTGGGTGTATACCTAAAAGTGGGACTATTGGGTCCATAGTAATTCTATACTTCACTTTCTGAGGAATCCCCAAACTATCTTCCACAGTGGCTGTGCCATTTTACATTCCTACTAACAATGAATGAGCATTCCTATTTCTCTATATCCTCACCAACACTTGTTATTTTCTGATTTTTAAAATACAAGCCATTCAAATGTGTGGGAAGTGGTATTTCACTGGGTTTTTGATTAGTATTTTCCCTAATGGCTAAAGACGTTGAGGCCACTAACACCATTTTGATGTAATGCTTTGCAAAGCTTTTTATAGATAGGAGACTCCTTCTGTTCATATTCCCTCCTCCTCTCTCACACACATGAACCTCAAAAATGCAGACATGCTTTATCAACATTCTTTGGTTCATCCTGTACAGAATTTTAAATTCTCAGCTTTTGCTTCAACAATATAACCTAAACATTTTCCCATTTCATTAAAAAAAAATCTTCAAAGGCATCATCAATAACTGTATTATTATTATTAAAATAATACCTGCTCACACTTAATAAGTTCACAGTGCACTCGGTATAAAATAAGTTCTTCTTTTCTATTCTTCTTGCTGCATTTCCATTTCCCATTTTATGTGGGTTTTTTGTTTGTTTGTTTGTTTTGCATTATCCTTCCAGGAAATTTTCTATGCACATGCAAGTGTTTATATCTACATATTTGGATATATATCCTATATAATTCACAATGAGTTCATACTATACATGCTGTTTTCCAATCTGCTTTTATACTCCAACAACACACCTTAGAAATCTTTCCATATGAGCATATGGAAAAAAAATTTTTTGTTTTAAGATCTAATATCGTATGGTATGAATATACAACAATTCATTTAACCATACTCCACCTGATAAACAGTTAAATTGTGGCTTTTTTTTCCCTCTTACCAACAATGTTGCAACAAACATCATAATGCATATAATTTTATGAATTGGTGCTATATTCTATCAGATGTGGACCTAGAAATGGAATCTCATGATCAAAGAATACATGAATTTTTGTTTTCCAAAAAGACATTGGTTATTCCACCACCAAGAGAAAGTTACAAATTTCCTCCAACACTTGCCAGCATGGTATACTATCAATGTCTCTAATTTTGATAATCCTGTGACCAAATATTGTACTTTATTTTCCAAATTTGTATTTCTGACTATTCATGATATTGAATAATCTTCATTTGTTTATTAGACATTTGCATTTTCTAATCTATGAATTATCTATCTATATCATCTGTCCATTTTTCTTTTGGGTCATTTGTCATTTTATTATTAATCTGAATAATAGTTTCGTATTTAAACATACTAAAGCTTTATATGCCCTGCCACAGAGGGTCAGACACTCCTCCCCTCAGTCCAAGTCAAAGTTCCTTCACCTAAGCATTGTGAACTGAAATAAAAATGACTTGAAACTCCACTATTAAGAGAAAACACTGTTAACTTTTTGGTGTTTTCCAGTCTTCTTTTCACCACTATTACAAATAACTGTCGCGGTCGGTTACATTTTACAACAAAATATCTTCTTTTTCTTTACATAGTATTCCATCATTAACATTTCCCTTTTATCAGCATCGTTCTTTGTAAACATTGGTTTTAATGGATACATAAGATTTTATCATATAATTATCCTATAAAAAATTTGTTTCCTTTATAGCTGAACTTGGTGTTTCTCTTATTATGAGCTGTTGAAGGTTCTTAGATATATATTTAAACACAAATATTTGTACCTTTAATAATTTTCTTAAGATAGAGTCCTAAAGGAGAATTCTTGAGCAGCATGCCCTATTACTTTTAGAACTCGTGCTATTTTTTTCCAAATTCCTTCAGAAAAGCAATGTATGAAAATAGAAAGCTCTTCCCTTGCCAGTATTGACTAATGCTGAATTTTAGATGTTACCCAATGATATCTCCTTGTTCATTAAATTTTGCATTCTCATTATCATAATAAATTTTATTGTATATTAAGTACCAAGCACACATGAGAGGTCATTTATGTGAGTTGTAAAACAAGAACTCAAACACTATATTCCATTTTTTTTGACATTAAACTTTTCTCTCAGAAAAAAAAAAAAAGCTTTATATAATTTATATATTATAAATATATCTCAGAGTCTATACTTTATCATTTGATTCTATTTCACTATATGGAAGTTTTTAACTTTTAACTAGTCAAATCACTTAATATTTTCCTTTATGTCTTCAGATAGGCTTATGGAAGCCTCCTCCACACATATTCTCCTATATTTTTTCTAATATTAATAAAGTTCTGTTTTTCACATGATTTTTAAACTAGCTAGGATATTTTTTACACAGTAATAGGTAGGCATCTAAATTTATTTTTTTCAAATCAACAGCCAATTATCCCAACACCATTTACTAAATAGCCATAATTTCCTCCACTGACCTGAATTGTTGTTAGAAAATAATGAAGTCCTCAATTAAGGATATGAATGAAGCAGACCTGGTTAAGACTACAGCAAATAGGGCCAAAGGGTAAAGGTTAAAACTGACTGTATGTTAAAACTTCAACTTCCATATGAGACCAAGAGAAGAGATGTTTATTTGGAACAGGATCTGTATTTTCTAAACAACATAACTTCTACACTCAGTTTGTTCAAACACCACAATTACATGGAACTTTGAATAGGAAATGAGATACGGTAGGTTTGTGTAGGTTAGGGTGAAATAGCAACACATCCCAGGGTGGTTTGGTTAGAGAATAAAAATGTATATGCAGGGCCCCCCTGAGGAGCTGGTGGAAAATGCAGAGTTGTCAGACTTCCTCATCTGGATTGTTGCTGATGTCCAGACACTGAGGACTGAGGGCTTGGTATGCTGAGCCCTCTATCTTGGGGCCTGCCCTTATGGGGCTCATTGCTGCAAAGAAGAAGCTAAGCCGGCTTATAATTGTGCCTCGAGTCTCCCCCTGGGTGCCTCTTTGTTGCTCAGATGTGGCCTTTCTAGCTAGGCCACCTCAGCAGGTGGACTCACTGCCCTCCTCCCTGCGTGGAGCCTGACTCCCAGGGTGGGAATCTCCCTGGCAACATGGGATGTGACCCGCGGGATGAGTATGGACCCAGCATCGTGGGATTGAGAACACCTTCTTGACCAAGGCAGGAATGTGAGATGAAGCGAAGTGAAGCTTCAATGGCTGAGAGATTTCAAATGGAGTCGAGGGATCCCTCCAGTGGACATTCTTACGCACTATATAGATAACCCTCTTCAGGTTTTACTGTGTTGGAATAGCTAGAAGTAAATACCTGAAACTATCAAACTCCAACCCAGTGGCCTTGACTTTTGAAGACAAGTGTATAGCAATGTAGCTTACAGGGAGTGACAGTGTGATTGTAAGGACCTTGTGGGTTGCACTCCCTTTATCCAGTGTATGGATGGATGAGTGGAAAAATGGGGACAAAAACTAAATGAAAAATAGGATGGGATGGGGGGGGATGGTATGTGTGTTCTTTTTTACTTTTATTTTTTATTCTTATTCTGATTCTTCCTGGTGTAAAGAAAATGTTTGGGAATGGATTGAGGTGATGAATGCATAACTATGTGATGATACTGTGAACAGCTGATTGCACACCATGGATGATTATGCAATACGTGAATGCATCTCAATAAAACTGAATTTAATATATATATTAAAAAAAAAAGGAAGTCCTATATACAATGGGGTCTGTTTCTGAAATCTATTTGGTCTGACTGATCTGATTTTCTATCTGAATGCCAGTATAGTTTTGATTAAAGTAGCTTTATAATATACTTTCATAACAGATAAGAAAAGCACCTACCCCCATAATCTCCTTTCTCACACATTTATTCTTCCATGTGAATTTCAGATTTACTTGAGAGTTTCAAAACAACTCTACTGGTATTTAATTGAGACTGACATCTTTGAGAGCTTAAGAAGTCTTATATAAGAGCACTTAAGGTCTCACCATTTATTTACTCTTGTTTCATAGCCCCCAAATAAAATTTTTATTATTTTTATTATAAAATTTAAAAATTATTATTAGGCATCTATCTTTCTTTTATTTGTCAAGTCTACTGGTTTTCTATTTTCTACTTCAAAAATGTCTGTTACCTTCGTGTGTATGTGTCTTCGGGTGATTTCCTTTGTTTTCTCTTGCAGCAGAAATTCATTCTTGGGTTTTTTTGTTTGATTGTTTTTTGTATAATTGGAAGGAATTACCATCATCTGGAGCAAAGCAAAAGAGAGGGTCCTACTTCTTACTTTGAAAGCTGAATGAGGCCATACCTGACCCACCTTAGCAAACTGGATGCTTCTACCCAGGACTTTAAATCTGAAGAAGATAAAGAAGAGATGCAGGGACATTTAGAGATCATTTATAGTAAAGTTAAAAATCCAGTAATTGTAGGCATGGTGCCACCAGGGACAGCACCCCAGTCAAACCCTGTCCATGGCTTATCTAAGATTGTATCCTCAGATGTTTAATCATCTTTGTTCCTGCAAGTTTTCAGAGCCTGATTATATAGACTTCTCATAGATTCTGGGAACAACCTGATAATTTTCCAATACATCCCTGTCCTGTTTTAGTTATCAGGACTTATTTCTGCTATTTGCAATAAAGAACGGTGACTGGTACATCACCTTTCGTAAAAGAGAATATGTTTTATTTGCTTCTATGTTCTCTAGTGATTTTTTAAACATGGAAACCTTCAAGAATGTGTATCTAAGCTAATAAATACAAAGTCCAAAATGATTAAAGATAAGTGTTTATAAGATTAAAATCCAAAACAAAACAGTAACTTCTGACTTCTCTTCAGCAAGAAAGCATTCCTATTCCTTTCTATTTCCTGACCATCCAAACATCCCAGTCTCTACTAACTTAATGTGGGGATATAAATCCAGTTTATTATTACAGATTATTATTTGGCAACATAGACCTTCTTTCTCAATATCAGAGTTCAGCCAATATTTTCAATCTTGTAACAATATATTTGTCACCTATTTATACACACATTCACATAGTTAATGATTTGTAGTTCCCTCAGTGTTTTCAAACTACCTCCAACTTTATTGTTCTCAAGTTGTTGATTTTGATCTATATCTTGAAGTTCATCTTTGAGCATTTTTCTCAAGAAAAGAACAAAAGTGATTTTGTTCTTGTTGATTTATAGCTAAGAAAATCAATGTCCACTTAGCTAGGAAATCTTCGATTGCAACACTTCCCCATTCAACACTCTGAAGACTTTGCTCCACTATCGTCTGGCATCTGATGTTTAGGAAATTATGGAGAGCCTGATTTTTGCTACTTTCTGTGCATCAAGATTAGATTTAACCTTATAAAACAGAAAACCAAAATAATAGTGGTTGTGCCAGTTTCAATATATTATGTCCCCCCAAACGCCATTATCTTTGATGTAATCTTGTGTGGGCAGACCTATCAGTGTTAATTAGATTGTAATTCTTTGCGTGTTTCTATGAAGATGTGCCCCACCCAACTGTGGGTGATGACTCTGATGAGATAATTTCCATGGAGACGTGGCTCCGCCCATTCAGTGTGGGCCTTGATTATTGGAGCAATACATAAGCTTAGACAGAAGGAGCGAACTTGCTACAGCCAAGAGGGACACTTTGAAGAATGCACAGGAGCCGAGAAGAGAGGAGTTGGAGATGAGAGACAGTGTGAAGATGGCCGTTGAAAGCAGACTTTTGCTCTGGAGAAGCTAAGAGAGGAAAAACACCCCAAGAGCAACTAAGAGTGACATTTTGGAGGAACTGCAGCCTAGAGAGGAACGTCCTGGGAGAAAGCCATTTTGAAACCAGAACTCAGCAGCAGACACCAGCCACATGTCTTCCCAGCTAAAAGAGGTTTTCCGGATGCCATTGGCCATCCTCCAGTGAAGGTACCCGATTGTTGATGCATTACCTTGGACACTTTATGACCTTCAGACTGTAACTGTGTAACCAAATAAACGCCCTTTATAAAAGCCAATCCACCTCTGGTGTTTTGCATTCCGGCAGCTTTAGAATACTATCGTCTGGCATTTGATGTTCAGGAAATTATGGAGAGACTGATTTTTGCTACTTTTTGTGTATCAAGATTAGGTTTAACCTTATAAAACAGAAAACCAAAATAATAGTGGTCTTAATAAAACAAGGATTTTCTTTCGTCTCATTTAAAAGAAGTAGCCCATGCAGGGTTAGTATGGAAGCTCCAAATAATCAAGTTTAGTGTGTGTGTAGCTTCCATTCTGAAGGTCACCTCATGGTCAAGGATGGCCTGATAACAACCAATCCATGTTACAGATACGAAGGAAAGGAAAACAGGTGAAGGTAAACAAAAGAGTAAGCCTAGTAGTATAGTCATCCCCTTTGAAGAGTTTTCTTACAAGCCTTTGCTCAACAGTTTGTAAACAGAAGTCTCACTAATCACTCCTAGCTGTGAAGGAGGCTGGAAAATGCAGTCTTTTAGCTGAGCATATGACTACCAGGAACAAAATAAGGATTGTCATTAAAAATGAAGAAGGAGAGAATGAATATTGGTGGGCAGCTACTAAGTCTGTCATAGCAGATAACAAAATTTTTTTCTTGAGTGCCTGTAGGATGTTTCTTTACTCATGAAATTCATAAAAATGTCCAGATCATATCTAAGAGTGAGTGTTTTCATTAATTTTACCTTTACATTTTTTAGATCTGCAGGCTAAGGTCTTGTTTTTCTTTTCCTGTTTAATAGGTGTCTTTATTTACACTATCATTACTGCTTCCATTCCTATCATTTTATTTTCATTCTTTGAAATACCTAAAATCATTGGATTTGTCAGTGTTCTCCGTCTTTCATACAGTATATCCTTCTTTCATTACCTTGTGTTTTTCTCTTCATATGGAGAAAGTTTCCCTCTATAACACTGATTTAATTCCTCTCTCTAATGCTTTAAACAAAGACTTAAATTTCTCTACTTCATTTTGTTTTTCTTTACATTTGTTCATGTTTTAGTCACTTCTGTTAGTATCTCTCCCAATTCTACTCTTACGGTGCCAACATTAGCATTCCACAGAAGCTATATGCTTGCTGCATACAACTGCAAAATCTCAGTGACATGCAACAATAGCGCATATTTTGGTGGTCAGCTGACCCAGGCTAGGCAGCAAAGCTGATCTTGGCTCGGTTCCCAATGTCCCTCATCCTTCTCCTGGGACCAAAACCGTCATGGTAGTGGCAGAGGCAGGAGAGAGCACACCCAAAAGCACATGCACATTTCAAGCCCCTCCTTGTGTCACATCCTCCTATCAGATGGCAAAAGCGAGTGATATGTCCGAGCCCAAAACTCAAACAGCAGGAAATATACTTCTCCCACTGAAATGGGAGGAGAAAGGAGTATTATTTTGATCAATGATTTAATCTACCACATTGTGCTTCTAGCATCTTTTGAGAAACGTTGACCTCAAGTCTTTTAAATTTGTCTTGTTTTATTTGTAAAAATTGTTTTCAAATATATGCTCTTCCTCTGAGACCTCAAGGTGATGCTCATTTTCCCTATGCTACAGAATATTTTCACAGGATGCATAGTGATGTTTTTTATTATCTATCATTGCTGGGAAGAAATCTACTCAGATTTGCTATTTACACCAGACACTAACTTAAAAAACAGGTACTAACACTTAGCCTATTCAGATACAGTCTTAAAGTTAAGCCACGCACAATTTGTGTTCCTGGCAGACCTTTGTCTAGTGCCCATCTGCTAAAGAGAGGTAGAAACTTCTCTTTCTCAGTAAGGGTCTCTGACTAAACTGAAGCATCATACAGAAATTTGGCCATTTATTCTTTGAACAGTATAGGACATGAAGACCTAATTCCCAGCATGCACTGTTTCCAGTGCTCTTCTGTCCTCAGATGGATGAAAATGTATGAGCATGCACACTTCAGTGGACTGTGCTAAAATGCCCTCTGAGAAGCATTTTAAAGGAATGCTGGAAAGACACATATCATGTACAGCTATCTGATATATGTTAATAACTCCCCTATTACACAATCTTAAGAGCTAATCGTATTCCCTACTGGGTCTATACTAACCTAATGAATTTGAGCCCACTCAGGGCCTTAAATATAGGGCTATGCTTCAACTAGCCCAAGGATAAAAGAAAACGGGTTCACTCTGAATGTCTCAAACTATTCCAGAAAGAGGACTGCCTAAAATTGAACACAACCCTAAGTAACAAAGACTCTTCAGCTCTTAAATCTATATTTCTTAATTAGGGTGACTTTGCTGACCAATTTAAGGATTTTTCACTTCCTTCTAAGATACACCAGACTATCGCTGACCTAGTATGTAAGAGGTCCACAGTAAATGTTATGTACATAATCTTACATAAGAAAATAATAAATGTCCAATGAATGAATGAACAAACTTTGAATGTCAGTCCTTCAGAACATGGAGTATTTGCTATTATAAAACCATCTTCTATTTTTGGAGACAATATGTTAAAAGGAAAAGTAAAATAAACTACAATGATATTCTGGAAATCAAAGAATATTCCTTACAACACTACACTGCTGCAAACACTGTCGCAAAGAGCCTCTTTAACTAACCTCATCCTCCCTTTTTCCTTGTTCCGCTGCACCACGCGGCTAGTGGACTTTATGTACAAGTGCCGGTGCAGTTCATCTATCAAAACCAGGTGGAGGTTCATCTTCTTGCTGTGAAGCTCCAGCCTAAGGTCACTCAGTCCTTCCACCTGAAGCAGAGGGCCCTCCAATGACTCAACTGCTGACACCTGAAAAGGGAAAACGATCACAATTAAATACCACAACTAAATAACCTAGCAACATTGTAAATAAGAAAGAATATTTTCAAATTGTACTATCAAAAAGGAGTTCAGGAAAAGCTTATCAGCATGCATCAGCCTTTGTAGAGTATAATGTGGCTAGGCCTAGTCTAGCACTTGAAGGGGTTTTCATTGAAGATAGATAATGCTGAAGAAGACAACCTTGGCAAAGGTAAAGATGAAGGCATAAAAGCACCCCAACAAATCTGTACATACTATGTATTTCCACATTTACTTCCTATAAACAGACCCATGCAAAAAGAGCTCTCCAATTAAATGATTATATTATTCATATTCTCACAAGCATTCCACATTCTAATAGTTTAAATAAACTTTTTTATGCAATTTTATTGAGATATAGTCACATACCATACAGTCACCCGAAGTGTGCAGTTGTTCACATTATCATCATAAACTTGTGTATTCATCACCACAATCAATTTTTGAACATTTTCATTACTCCAAAAAAGCATTAAAATAAGAATAAAAATAAAAGTAAAAAAGAACACCCAAAACATCCTATCCCCTCCATCCCTCTCCTATTGTTCATTTGCTTTTTTGTACTCCTCTGTCCATATATTAGATAAAGGGAGTGTGAACCACAAGGTTTTCACAATCACACCTTCAATCTCTTTGTGTTGCTGGGTCTAAGATGAGTCTCTTCTAAACAGCATATTGATGGTTAGTATTTTTCTAACCATTCTGCCAATCTGCATCTTTTAATTGGGGAGTTTAATCCATTCACATTCAATATTATTACTGGGAAGGCAGTTCTTGAAAAAGCCATCTTATCCCTTGGTTTTTATTTGTCAGATCTATTTTTTCCCTCTGTCTCTTTATTTCCTTTAAGGTACCCTTACGAGTACTCTTCAGTTCTGTGCCCTTCTCCAGGCCTCCCTCTATTTTTTTCTCAGCCAGTAGAACTCCCTTTAGTACTTCTTTTTGGGCAGATCTCTTGTTCACAAATTCTCTCAGCATTTGTTTGTCTGTGAAAATTCTAAGCTCTCCCTCAATTTTGAAGAAGAGCTTTGCTGGATAAAGAATTCTTGGATGGCATTTTTTTTCTTTCAACATTTTAAAGGTCATACCACTGCCTTATCACCTCCATGGTGCCTGCTGAGTAGTCAGTACTTGGTCTTATGTTGTTTCCCTTGTATGTGGTGAATCACTTCTCCCTTGCTGCTTTCAGAACTTTCTCTCCTTTTCTTCAACATTTGACAATCTGATTAGAATATGTCTCGGAGTGGGTTTATTTGGATTCTATTTGGAGTTCGTTGGGCATCTTTGCTTTGCATATCTATGTCATTTCTTGGCCCACAGCCCTTTTCCAGTGTTCTGAGCTCAACAGACTCCACAAGTCTCTGTTTTTATTTTTTATTCATTTATTTTTTCCATCAGCCCTGCTTCCTCTCTGCCAGGAGAGACCTCAGGGCTGCTTTCCTGCTTACTCCAGGTTTATCTGTACCTGTAGCTTGTATTCAGCAGTCCATATTTGTTAATTAAAACTGCAAGTGGAAGTTGGTTGAACTACCTGCCCTTGTTCCTTGTAAAGACTGCTTTTTTTCCCCACAGGAAAGTGTTCCAACTCAGCCTACCATGACAGTGGTGAAGGGTCACCAGCTCCACAGTTTGGGGGCTTTACTTACAGCACAATGCTGTGATATTGGCCCTTTCACCCATTCCAGACTGGTACATTATGTGTGTCCAGTCAAGGATGCCCCCCAAACAGCTTTTCCAGACTATTTACTAGCTGTTCCTGGCTGTTTACTAGCTGCTCTAGAGGACTAACTAAATTCCACACCTCTCAAAGCCGCCATCTTGCCCCACCTCCTTAAATAAACTTTTAATCAAAATTAGCCTTCTAAGACTAAGACTAAATAGAAGTGCACTATACATTTTTTAATAATAATTTATTCTCACAGTGATTTTGAGTCAGAGTTGGCTAGCCACATCTACATGTGTGTCTACAAATAGTCCCTCTCTACCTCTTTCTAATATACACATACACACAAAGGTAAATGCATTTTTTTTCCCAAAAATGTTACAAGCAGACAATAGCAGTCATCAACTCTGCTAGGCATGATCCAATTCGTTAGAAGAAATGGGATTTAAATGGTGAATATCAGATAAACTACAGAGACAGAGATGCTTCTGGTAAAAAATGACGTTTGGGAGATTTTGAAGACAAAACGGATTGGATGAATGATATTGGTATAAGAATGTCTACAATAAATTGAGAAAATGAGGGGATTCAGAGAACCTGAAAGAAATCACTTGGAAATACCAAGTGATTACTGCAAACAGGAAAAAAAAGCCAACATCTATATATGTATGATATGAGCCCATTTACTCATGTACATAAAATTATATACATGAGTAAATATACACTTGTTTTATGTTTGCTTGTTTAGAAGAAAAAAAACTTTAAATGAAGAATATACTCTAAATAGTATACCTTAGGAGGAAAAAAAAAAGGAAGGAAGAGGGAAACAAGAAAAAAAAAAATAGATTAGTGATGACTACAAGCTGAACTCAGAGGGAGAAGAGCACTACCAAGCTCCCTATAGAGATTAATGTGCTATGACTATTCCCTGCTTAGATTATACTTCTAAATATCCCTAGGATGTACAGATAAAGGCAATAACTACTGATACTTACTTCAGGGTAAAACCATTAAATGTAATTATGGATATAAACATGCTCATAAAAAATAAAGCATTTATACAAAAGCAATCAATAATGAAAGTCATGAAACATACTATTGATCAAAAATGTTCATCACAGTTCAACAGCAGTATATGCAGTAATCTACAAGCTTGTGAACAGTGAATACAGAAAGCTTTGTAGCTGCCAAAAACAAAACAGCCTGAGATGGTGAGGAAAATGCAGTAACTCACCCACAAACACATTACGTGTTTTGTGATATGCTATAATCAAATGTCAGTAGCAAATAAGTTTCCTTAAGTTAACCAAGAAAGAATCAAGGAATGGAAGAGTGACAAGCCGTGGGCCAGCTCTGCCCTCTGAAGCCTGCCAGTTCATTTTCACACTGACTTGCAAGTGCCCCTGCAACCATAGCCGCTGAGCCTTGTGCAAGCTGCCAGCAATTCCAAATGGAAAGGCAGCCTCACAAAATGACCAAAGTGTCCCCAAGGAAGGAAAACAACAACAAATTCATTTACATTTATGCCCTAAAATGGATTTTAACTCTGGTCTCTAGCAGAGAAAAGAGGATGCATTAACCTTCAGTGACATCAAGATCCAGAAAATGAAAAAATAATTTGGTAAACCCCTGGTCCATCATGTAGCCTTATCCCTTAAGGTAATTAAATCCAGCTGAGATATTTAAGCTTAAAAACCACCCACTGCACATCCACACTTCATTTGTTTGTAGGAATTTGTATGAAGATTTTTTAACCCAAAAAGCTTCTGTTCCAAACACAAAATTATATGACAATGAGACTTTCAAGACACCCCCCTACCAATTAAATAAGGAAAAGATGGAGGTAAAGCAACTTAGCATGGTGCCTGGCACATACTGAGTGTTCATTAAAATTATTTTTAACAGTACCTATTTATTACATGGGCAAAGAAACTCCAGAAATTGTTTTCAATGTTTTAGTGCAGCATTTTCAGGAAAGTGATGTTTCCATTATAGAACTATTGTAATCAATCAGATGACAAACTTCCTGAACATGCCCTCGACTCAAAATACCACCCAGTTAACTTATCAAGGGTAGTCATAGAAATAAAAGATTTGAAAACCTCACCACACAGAGACTAGTCTCTCATTTCCATAAGAAAACACAGTGCTTTGTTTTCTGACTGTGGAAAGTCTATTTATAAAGCTATAATAACTGAAGGCAGGCAGTAATTGTTTTCCTCTACCCTAACCTTACTAAAGTTGTACTCAAACCATTTTGAAAAAAATAGTTATCAATGCAACTTTTCATCTCTAGAACAACAGTTAAGAAACCTGACATTTATCTTATCTCATTTTAAGTAGCTTGTATCATAAAATTCACACATAAGACGCGGGGCAAGATGGCAGACTGGTGAGCTGTATGTTTTAGTTACTCCTCCAGGAAAGTAGGTAGAAAGCCAGGAACTGCGTGGACTGGACACCACAGAGCAATCTCACTTTGGGCATACTTCATACAACACTCATAAAAACGTGGAACTGCTGAGATCAGCGAAATCTGTAAGTTTTTGCGACCAGGGGACCCGTGCCCCTCCCTGCCAGGCTCAGTCCCCTGGGAGGAGGGGCTGTCAGCTCCGGGAAGGAGAAGGGAGAACTGCAGTGGCAGCCCTTATCGGAAACTCATTCTACTAATCCAAACTCCAACCATAGACAGACTGAGACCAGACACCAGAGAATCTGAGAGCAGCCAGCCCAGCAGAGAGGAGACAGGCATAGAAAAAAAACAACACGAAAAACTCCAAAATAAAAGCGGAGGATTTTTGGAGTTCTGGTGAACATAGAAAGGGGAAGGGCAGAGCTCAGGCCCTGAGGCGCATATGCAAATCCCAAAGAAAAGCTGATCTCTCTGGCCTGTGGACCTTTCCTTAATGGCCCTGGTTGCTTTGTCTCTTAGCATTTCAATAACCCATTAGATCTCTGGGGAGGGCCCTTTTTTTTTTTTTTTTAATCCTTTTTTCTTTTTCTAAAACAATTAGTCTAAGACGCCCAATACAGAAAGCTTCAAAGACTTGCAATTTGGGCAGGTCAAGACAAGAGCAGAACTAAGAGAGCTCTGAGACAAAAGGCAATAATCCAGTGGCTGAGAAAATTCACTAAACACCACAACTTCCCAAGAAAAGGGGGGTGTCAGCTCACAGCCATCATCCTGGTGGACAGGAAACACTCCTGCCCATCACCAGCCCCATAGCCCAGAGCTGCCCCAGACAACCCAGTGTGATGGAAGTGCTTCAAATAACAGGCACACACCACAAAACTGGGCATGGACATTAGCCTTCCCTGCAACCTCAGCTGATTGTCCCAGAGTTGGGAAGGTGGAGCAGTGTGAATCAACAAAGCCCCATTCAGCCATCATTTCAGCAGACTGGGAGCCTCCCTACACAGCCCAGCAGCCCAGAACTGCCCTGGGGGGACGGCACTCACCTGTGACATAGCACAGTCATCCCTCAACAGAGGACCTGGGGTGCACGGCCTGGAAGAGGGGCCCACTTGCACGTCTCAGGAGCCATACGCCAATACCAAGGACTTGTGGGTCAGCAGCAGAGACAAACTGTGGCAGGACTGAACTGAAGGATAAGACTATTGCAGCAGCTTTAAAACTCTAGGATCAACAGGGAGATTTGATTGTTAGGGCCACCACCCCTCACTGACTGCCCAGAAACACGCCCCATATACAGGGCAAGCAACACCAACTACACATGCAAGCTTGGTACACCATTTGGACCCCATAAGACTCACTCCCCCACTCACCAAAAAGGCTAAGCAGGGGAGAACTGGCTTGTGGAGAACAGGTGGCTCGTGGACGCCACCTGCTGGTTAGTTAGAGAAAGTGTACTCCATGAAGCTGTAGATCTGATAAATTAGAGACAAGGACTTCAATTGGTCTACAAAATCTAAAAGAACCCTATCAAGTTCAGCAAATGCCAAGAGGCCAAAAACAACAGAAAATTATAAAGCATATGAAAAAACCATACGATATGGATAACCCAAGCCCAAGCACCCAAATCAAAAGATCAGAAGAGACACAGCACCTAGAGCAGCTACTCAAAGAACTAAAGATGAACAATGAGACCATAGTACGGGAGACAAAGGAAATCAAGAAGACCCTAGAAGAGCATAAAGAAGACACTGCAAGACTAAATAAAAAAATGGATGATCTTATGGAAATTAAAGAAACTGTTGACCAAATTAAAAAGATTCTGGACACTCATAGTACAAGACTAGAGGAAATTGAACAACGAATCAGTGACCTGGAAGATGACAGAATGGAAAATGAAAGCATAAAAGAAAGAATGGGGAAAAAAAAATTGAAAAAATCGAAATGGACCTCAGGGATATGATAGATAATATGAAACGTCCAAATATAAGACTCATTGGTGTCCCAGAAGGGGAAGAAAAGGGTAAAGGTCTAGGAAGAGTATTCAAAGAAATTGTTGGGGAAAACTTCCCAAATCTTCTAAACAACATAAATACACAAATCATAAATGCCCAGCAAACTCCAAATACAATAAATCCAAATAAACCCACTCCGAGACATATACTGATCACACTGTCAAACACAGAAGAGAAGGAGCAAGTTCTGAAAGCAGCAAGAGAAAAGCAATTCACCACATACAAAGGAAACAGCATAAGACTAAGTAGTGACTACTCAGCAGCCACCATGGAGGCGAGAAGGCAGTGGCACGATATATTTAAAATTCTGAGTGAGAAAAATTTCCAGCCAAGAATACTTTATCCAGCAAAGCTCTCCTTCAAATTTGAGGGAGGGCTTAAATTTTTCACAGACAAACAAATGCTGAGAGAATTTCCTAACAAGAGACCTGCCCTACTGGAGATACTAAAGGGGGCCCTACAGACAGAGAAACAAAGACAGGACAGAGAGACTTGGAGAAAGGTTCAGTACTAAAGAGATTCAGTATGGGTACAATAAAGGATATTAATAGACAGAGGGGAAAAATATGACAAACATAAACCAAAGGATAAGATGGCTGATTCAAGAAATGCCTTCACGGTTATAACGTTGAATGTAAATGGATTAAACTCCCCAATTAAAAGATATAGATTCGCAGAATGGATCAAAAAAAATGAACCATCAATATGTTGCATACAAGAGACTCATCTTAGACACAGGGACACAAAGAAACTGAAAGTGAAAGGATGGAAAAAAATATTTCATGCAAGCTACAGCCAAAAGAAAGCAGGTGTAGCAATATTAATCTCAGATAAAATAGACTTCAAATGCAGGGATGTTTTGAGAGACAAAGAAGGCCACTACATACTAATAAAAGGGGCAATTCAGCAAGAAGAAATAACAATCGTAAATGTCTATGCACCCAATCAAGGTGCCACAAAATACATGAGAGAAACATTGGCAAAACTAAAGGAAGCAATTGATGTTTCCACAATAATTGTGGGAGACTTCAACACATCACTCTCTCCTATAGATAGATCAACCAGACAGAAGACCAATAAGGAAATTGAAAACCTAAACAATCTGATAAATGAATTAGATTTAACAGACATATACAGGACATTACATCCCAAATCACCAGGATACACATACCTTTCTAGTGCTCACGGAACTTTATCCAGAATAGATCATATGCTGGGACATAAAACAAGCCTCAATAAATTTAAAAAGATTGAAATTATTCAAAGCACATTCTCTGACCACAATGGAATACAATTAGAAGTCAATAACCATCAGAGACTTAGAAAATTCACAAATACCTGGAGGTTAAACAACACACTCCTAAACAATCAGTGGGTTAAAGAAGAAATAGCAAGAGAAATTGCTAAATATATAGAGACGAATGAAAATGAGAACACAACATACCCAAACCTATGGAATGCAGCAAAAGCAGTGCTAAGGGGGAAATTTATAGCACTAAACGCATATATTAAAAAGGAAGAAAGAGCCAAAATCAAAGAACTAATGGATCAACTGAAGAAGCTAGAAAATGAACAGCAAACCAATCCTAAACCAAGTACAAGAAAAGAAATAACAAGGATTAAAGCAGAAATAAATGACATAGAGAACAAAAAAACAATAGAGAGGATAAATATCACCAAAAGTTGGTTCTTTGAGAAGATCAACAAGATTGACAAGCCCCTAGCTACACTGACAAAATCAAAAAGAGAGAAGACCCATATAAACAAAATAATGAATGAAAAAGGTGACATAACCGCAGATCCTGAAGAAATTAAAAAAATTATAAGAGGATATTATGAACAACTGTATGGCAACAAATTGGATAATGTAGAGGAAATGGACAATTTCCTGGAAACATATGAACAACCTAGACTGCCAGAGAAGAAATAAAAGACCTCAACCAACCCATCACAAGCAAAGAGATCCAATCAGTCATCAAAAATCTTCCCACAAATAAATGCCCAGGGCCAGATGGCTTCACAGGCGAATTCTACCAAACTTTCCAGAAAGAACTGACACCAATCTTACTCAAACTCTTTCAAAACATTGAAGAAAATGGAACACTACCTAACTCATTTTATGAAGCTAACATCAATCTAATACCAAAACCAGGCAAAGATCCTACAAAAAAGGAAAACTACCGGCCAATCTCCCTAATGAATCTAGATGCAAAAATCCTCAACAAAATACTTGCAAATCGAATCCAAAGACACATTAAAAAAATCATACACCATGACCAAGTGGGGTTTATTCCAGGCATGCAAGGATGGTTCAACATAAGAAAATCAATCAATGTATCACAACACATTAACAAGTCAAAAGGGAAAAATCAATTGATCATCTCAATAGATGCTGAAAAAGCATTTGACAAAATCCAACATCCGTTTTTTATAAAAACACTTCAAAAGGTAGGAATTGAAGGAAACTTCCTCAACATGATAAAGAGCATATATGAAAAACCCACAGCCAGCATAGTACTCAATGGTGAGAGAATGAAAGCCTTCCCTCTAAGATCAGGAACAAGACAAGGATGCCCGCTGTCACCACTGTTATTCAACATTGTGCTGGAAGTGCTAGCCAGGGCAATCCGGCAAGACAAAGAAATAAAAGGCATCCAAATTGGAAAAGAAGAAGTAAAACTCTCATTGTTTGCAGATGATATGATCTTCTATCTAGAAAACCCTGAGAAATCGACGATACAGCTACTAGAGCTAATAAATAAATTTAGCAAAGTAGCGGGATACAAGATTAATGCACATAAGTCAGTAATGTTTCTATATGCTAGAAATGAACAAACTGAAGAGACACTCAAGAAAAAGATACCATTTTCAATAGCAACTAAAAAAATCAAGTACCTAGGAATAAACTTAACCAAAGATGTAAAAGACCTATACAAAGAAAATTACATAACTCTACTAAAAGAAATAGAAGGGGACCTTAAAAGATGGAAAAATATTCCATGTTCATGGATACGAAGACTAAATGTCATTAAGATGTCAATTCTACCGAAACTCATCTACAGATTCAATGCAATCCCAATCAAAATTCCAACAACCTACTTTGCAGACTTGGAAAAGCTAGTTATCAAATTTATTTGGAAAGGGAAGATGCCTCGAATTGCTAAAGACACTCTACAAAAGAAAAACGAAGTGGGAGGACTTACACTCCCTGACTTTGAAGCTTATTATAAAGCCACAGTTGCCAAAACAGCATGGTACTGGCACAAAGACAGACATATAGATCAATGGAATCGAATTGAGAATTCAGAGATAGACCCTCAGATCTATGGCCGACTGATCTTTGATAAGGCCCCCAAAGTCACCGAACTGAGCCATAATGGTCTTTTCAACAAATGGGGCTGGGAGAGTTGGATATCCATATCCAAAAGAATGAAAGAGGACCCCTACCTCACCCCCTACACAAAAATTAACTCAAAATGGACCAAAGATCTCAATATAAAAGAAAGTACCATAAAACTCCTAGAAGATAATGTAGGAAAACATCTTCAAGACCTTGTATTAGGCGGCCACTTCCTAGACTTTACACCCAAAGCACAAGCAACAAAAGAGAAAATAGATAAATGGGAACTCCTCAAGCTTAGAAGTTTCTGCACCTCAAAGGAATTTCTCAAAAAGGTAAAGAGGCAGCCAACTCAATGGGAAAAAATTTTTGGCAACCATGTATCTGACAAAAGACTGATATCTTGCATATATAAAGAAATCCTACAACTCAATGACAATAGTACAGTCGGCCCAATTAAAAAATGGGCAAAAGATTTGAAAAGACAGTTCTCTGAAGAGGAAATACAAATGGCCAAGAAACACATGAAAAAATGTTCAGCTTCACTAGCTATTAGAGAGATGCAAATTAAGACCACAATGAGATACCATCTAACACTGGTTAGAATGGCTGCCATTAAATAAACAGGAAACTACAAATGCTGGAGGGGATGTGGAGAAATTGGAACTCTTATTCATTGTTGGTGGGACTGTATAATGGTTCAGCCACTCTGGAAGTCAGTCTGGCAGTTCCTTAGAAAACTAGATATAGAGTTACCATTCGATCCAGCGATTGCACTTCTCGGTATATACCCGGAAGATCGGAAAGCAGTGACACGAACAGATATCTGCACGCCAATGTTCATAGCAGCATTATTCACAATTGCCAAGAGATGGAAACAACCCAAATGTCCTTCAACAGATGAGTGGATAAATAAAATGTGGTATATACACACGATGGAATACTACGTGGCAGTAAGAAGGAACGATCTCGTGAAACATATGACAACATGGATGAACCTTAAAGACATAATGCTGAGCAAAATAAGCCAGGCACAAAAAGAGAAATATTATATGCTACCACTAATGTGAACTTTGAAAAATGTAAAACAAATGGTTTATAATGTAGAATGTAGGGGAACTAGCAATAGAGAGCAATTAAGGAAGGGGGAACAATAATCCAAGAAGAACAGATAAGCTATTTAACGTTCTGGGGATGCCCAGGAATGACTATGGTCTGTTAATTTCTGATGGATATAGTAGGAACAAGTTCACAGAAATGTTGCTATATTATGTAATTTTCTTGGGGTAAAGTAGGAACATGTTGGAAGTTAAGCAGTTATCTTAGGTTAGTTGTCTTTTTCTTACTCCCTTGTTATGGTCTCTTTGAAATGTTCTTTTATTGTATGTTTGTTTTCTTTTTAACTTTTTTTTCATACAGTTCATTTAAAAAAGAAGGGAAAGTTAAAAAAAAAAAAAAAAAAGAAAAACAAGGGGAAAAAAAAAAAGATGTAGTGCCCCCTTGAGGAGCCTGTGGAGAATGCAGGGGTATTGGCCTACCCCACCTCGATGGTTGCTAACATGACCACAGACATAGGGGACTGGTGGTTTGATGGGTTGAGCCCTCTACCATAGGTTTTACCCTTGGGAAGACGGTTGCTGCAAAGGAGAGGCTAGGCCTCCCTATGGTTGTTCCTAAGAGCCTCCTCCCGAATGCCTCTTTGTTGCTCGGATGTGGCCCTCTCTCTCTGCCTAAGCCAACTTGAAAGGTGAAATCACTGCCCTCCCCACTACGTGGGATCAGACACCCAGGGGAGTGAATCTCCCTGGCAACGTGGAATATGACTCCCGGGGAGGAATGCAGACCCAGCATCGTGGGACGGAGAACATCTTCTTGACCAAAAGGGGGATGTGAAAGGAAATGAAATAAGCTTCAGTGGCAGAGAGATTCCAAAAGGAGCCGAGAGGTCACTCTGGTGGGCACTGTTACGCACACTTTAGACAACCCTTTTTAGGTTCCAAAGAATTGGGGTAGCTGGTGGTGGATACCTGAAACTATCAAACTACAACCCAGAACCCATGAATCTCGAAGACAGTTGTATAAAAATGTAGCTTATGAGGGGTGACAATGGGATTGGGAAAGCCATAAGGACCACACTCCACTTTGTCTAGTTTATGCATGGATGAGTAGAAAAATAGGGGAAGGAAACAAACAGACAAAGGTACCCAGTGTTCTTTTTTACTTCAATTGCTCTTTTTCACTCTAATTATTATTCTTGTTATTTTTGTGTGTGTGCTAATGAAGGTGTCAGGGATTGATTTAGGTGATGAATGTACAACTATGTAATGGTACTGTAAACAATCGAAAGTACGATTTGTTTTGTATGACTGCGTGGTATGTGAATATATCTCAATAAAATGAAGATAAAAAAAAAACTTTTGGGCATCAAAGGGTATGAGAAAGAATGTAAAAAGACAACCTATAGAATGGAGAAAATATTTAGAAAATAAGTACCTGATAAGGGAAAATATAAAGCAAATACATTTATTTATATTATATTCAGAAAATATAAAGAACTCCTACAACTACACAACAAGACAAACAAACCAATTAAAAAGTGGGTAAAGCATTTGAATAGGTTTTTTTCCAAAGATGTTATTCAAATGGACAAGTATAGGAAAAGATGCTCAACATCATTAACCATTAGAGAAATACAAACTAAAACTACAATGGGATATATTTCACATACACTAACATTGCTATTATTAAAAACAAACAAAACAAAACCAAAACTGAAAATAACCAGAGTTGGTGGGGATGCAGAGAAGCAGCAACCCATATATTGTTGGTGGAATGTAAGATGGTGCAACCACTGTGGAAAACAGTGGGGGTGGTTCCTCAGAAAACTAAACATAGAATTTCTATATGACCCAGCAATTCCACTCCTTGGCATATACCCAAAAGTAATGAAAACAGGGACTCAGACGAGTACTTGTATCCCAGTTTTGATCACAGCATTAGTCACAACAGTCAAAAATCCACTGAGGTATGTCCATACAAGGGAATATTATTCAGCTGTAAAAATACATGAAGTGCCAGTACATGCCACACATGGATGAACCCTGAAGACATCATGTTCAGTGAAATAAACCAGGTAAAAATGGAAAAATATTATATAATTTCTCTTATATGAAATACTTACAATAATGAAGTTCCTAGAGACAGAAAGTAGAATAATGATGTGACAGGAGAGGGGAGTGGACAGTTCTTCCTTAATAAGTATGAACTGTAGCTTATGAGGGGTGACAATGTGATCGGAAAAGCCATGTGGATCACACTCCCCTATGTCCAGTGTATGGATGGATGAGTAGAAAAAATGAGGGCAAAAAAAAAAAAAGCACCCAGTGTTCTTTTTTACTTTAATTGCTCTTTTTCACTTTAATTTTTATCCTTATTACTTTTGTGTGTGTGGTAATGAAAATGTTCAAAAATTAATTTTGGTGATGGATGCACAACTATATGGTGGTACTGTGAACAACTGATTGTACACTTTGTATGACTGCATGGTATGTGAATATATCTCAATAAAATTGAATTATTAAAAAATAAAAAGGAAAAAAAATTCACACATAAAGGAAAACTTGGTGAGGCAGCATACAGTCAACCTAACAGACTATCACTGATGGTCAACTCTGTTGAACTGTGGAGTTTGGTTTCCAGGCATTTTCTAACATCTGGCTTCACTAGAAGAGAAATTATTCAGTATTCATCTATATTTAGCACTGTTTATAACTATTGACAACTAAAGGAAATTTTTTAAATGTATGAGAAGTGGTCATTTTATAAATTATTTCACTGTTTTCCAAATTTCATGACTCCAAAGCACCTTTTACATAACAAACTGAAGCAACATCAATACGATTCATGAGATGTAGTTGTATTCAAGTAGACAGCAACAAAATGGTTTCACAGCTCAGTTCATAAGTGTACCAAGCTACACTGAATAATGTCACAAATATACATTAAAATTATAGGATAACACATAAGAGATGTAAGACAACATACAATAGTACAGTTGGTTATGCTGTCTGTTTGCCTATTCACAGATCAAATACCATATATTCATGCCCCAAATGATCTCTAATATGTCCTCAAGTATGCCACACCATTTCTTAAAAGTAGTTAACTGCATAATGATAAGAACTAATTAAATTCATTTGGAATTTTTCTTACATTATTTAAAAAATAACTGGGTGGAAAAAAGATACTATTAGCAAGAATTTTTGCTTTCACAGTAGACCTATTACCATGTAACAAAAAGTTAGTGTTCTATTCACAAACCACTGATATAGATCATAGAACTCTGTTATTGAGATTTAAACATTTCCTTTAGAATTATGAAGATAAGCAAACATTTTCAAAATGTTTAACACCTGATATTGAACAGGACAGCATGTTCTGCCATTACAAACCTAACCACATAAGAAAACAAAAATTTTGAAAAGTGTTTCTGTGAATCAAAAAACAGATTTAAAAAATACAGTTAAAATGTACATAATTAAGAACTGTCTGGTACTTCAAGAAATTTTGCCTTGAATTGAAAGATAAGCCTACAACAAAGGATCATCTTTCTAAATAAGGAAGCACAGCACACAAACTTTCTTGCCCAAAGTTCTATTTCTCAATTTTAGTATAAACCACAGGAAAATATTCTTCAATAGTTAAGTGTTTGTCTCCTTCCAGTCTGACTCAAGCTTATTAGGTAAAAAGACTTGATTTTGTGCTTTGACACAATGGAACAAACCCATGGAACAGTTTTGAAGGAATCCATCATTGAAGAAATGATGGAAAAGAAACTGCTGATCTTTTTTTAAGTTGGGGAATGTGAGACACACAAAGGTAGATGACATTAGTTAAAAACAACAACAACAACAAAAAAAAAAAAAAAAAAAAAAAAAAAACCTAAGGCTCAAGCCAAAAGAAAAGAATTTATGACCAAAAAAAAAAAACCTAATAACTAAACCATCTGCTAGCTAATGAAAATACTTACTTTGGCAACAGTGTTCCCTAAAGAAAGCAAATGTGTTGCTACTGTGAGTCCAAAACAAACATTTCCTGCAGGACTTTGAAGATAATTACAGGGTTCCAAAATGTTGTAGCACTTTTCAATAGGTCAATATGTCTCCCTTCAGTAAGTATTTTTCTAGTAAGACAACAGAAGCTTTCTGAAAATGTTTCCTTGGTCCAATTTAGAGATACAGGAAAAAGATACAAAAGAAACTATTTCAGAGAATTGATACCTTCTCCCTTCCTACATGTATATAAGAAGACACAAGTTAAACTAACTCGTTGAATACTCTCAAATAAATGAGAACACCAAAAATCGCTGGCTATGGAGCAACAAAAGAAACATGCCTTGAAACACAGGATCTACTCAGCGCCCAGGTCACTGGTCTACTAGTAGACACCCAGCCGCCAGCCTGGACTGCTAGAATGCGACCTCCGTGGCTTCAGGCCCTGCTCTTCGGGACTCCCCTCCACCCCCGGGTCTCCAACTTCAGGCTCAGGGAGTCCCAGATGCAGAATGTGAAAGGAGAAAGACTCAAATGCACAGGGAAGATATTTATTACACATGTCCCAAGAATCCCAGATCATTCACTCTCCAAACGATTTCCATTTTCTTACACCATATTTCGCAAAGAAAAATTTAGATCTTGATCAGAAGAAAATAATACAAGATAAATACAGAATGCAGCTTAAGAAAAAAAAAACAGCATCATCCATGTGTTGGTTTGAACCATAAGAAACTACTTTTTTACAGTCAAAAAATGGTTAAATACTGGCTATTTCATATTGTTCAACCACACAGTTTTAACAGCAGATCTGAAAGCTTTGGTGCATCTAGGACACCAAAGTGCTCTATGTAGAACATTGTGGCCTTTATAGAACCCTTTTTAACTGCACCAGATATATCGGAAACAATTTTAATAGTAAAATACAATGCTATATTATGTGTATGTGACATAAAACTACAACCATGTCAAACTATGTTCATGAAAATCCCAATTGATAATATCATCCACTCAACCTATATACAGCATGACACTAGTCACTACAGGGAGCATAGGTTTTCAGGATGACTTTGTTCGGTCTTCATGCAGAAAGACTGCAGAGTGTAGGATTTGCAAAGAATAAATGGAATCCATACAAGGCTTGGGCTATAGTGAAGGTTTGGGGAAGTCTTAGGGGATCCATAGGAAAAACAGAATCTCTGATCCCAGCTTCACTGGAGAAGACTAAGAAAATGTTTTTAGCTTCCTATGGCTCAGCTTTGCCACAGCCTGAAGCCCTCAGGGCTATTGACAGTTTGGTATTTAACAAAGACTTCCCAAGATAGCTGCTTCACAGGGCAAGGCCAAGTGCCTGGAGCAAGAACATCCCCCCACTCCTCCCAACTCCTCATCCTATAAGCTAATCAAATCAGGCAATCAAAAATGCTCATTCTGAAATCAGTTTGATAACATAATATTGATCATACCCATTCAGGTGCCCCTTCTCCCTCAGGAAACCCAATACCTATAATGCATATTCAGCATGTCCTCACCATTAAAAACAGATGCTGTCTACCTCCATTCTCCCTTCATTACTGCCAGGGTTATTGCATGTTTTTATTTAATAAACTTTCATCAACTCAAATGAAGGGTTGTTATTAGTTGCACTAAAAGCCAAATGATAATGCTCTAGAGAGATATCAGTGTTTGCTGATGCATTAACAAAGAGAGAACAGGGCTGAGGTCAAGTAAGTGGCAATGTAAATGAGGCCGTATTAGGTACTAAGGGCTTAATGCAATAGACTGCCTGGGAGATAATGGAATTTATAGAATAAAGCAAATGGGATGAAGTTACTGATAAGTGAATGAAAGGAAGGGGCCTGTAAGAAAAAGTGCTGTCAAAGAAAAGGCCTTTTACTTGTGAATTTCTTCTTTAAAGTATCTTAAAATCCATCTTAGAAAACAAAACTCTAAAGAGATCAAATGTGACTTCTAGTTCCAAGAAGGTTCTCACCCCATTAGTGCCCTGAAACACAGTCTTGTTCTAAAAGCATACCATTTTATTAAGTCATTCTTAAGCATTCTTTGGGGTTTTTTTGCTGTTGTTGTTTTTACCTTATTTATTTTGAGTTAAACATCAGGGAACTCTCCCACAAATAATTCCCAGATTTTATTAAAGCAAAACATCACCTGTTCTCTTTTTTTTCTCCCTCCTGAAAAGCAGCAGCAGCCAGGTCTCCTAAAGTATTCCACCAGCCCATGCCCCACAAAATCACAGTACCTCAGAGATGAAATCTAAGAATTTTCTATTATAAAGGATCTCAAAGGTTGTGAAGTTTGGGGCCCTACCCAAGTGTCACGGATGAAAAAAGTGAGGCCCAGAAATGTATTGTTTTCTTAACCTTTATTTTTCTTTTGAATTACAAAAGTAATTATTTAAAATGTTTAATCAAGAAAACTTGGAGACCACAGAAAATTACAAAGGAAAAAGATTGTCCATATTCTCTCTCACTAATCAGATATAATAATATAGTATACTAATCTGACCCCTTCCAATCATTTTTTCCATGCAAAATTTTTACAAAAAATAGTATTATTTTTAAACGTTTTTTTTCAGTTGTCAATACATTGAGAAGAGTTACCCAACACTAAATATCATGTGATTTTTAATACCACACGTGACTTAAAACCAATTCTCTACACTTAGCTGTTGCTTATTTATTTATTTTAATAAATCTCACTGTGGCAAACATCCTTATACATACATACTATTGAACACATAAATTCTTAATTCTTTCCTTAACATGAAATTCTAGAAGTAGAATTTCAAGTCCAAAGTTATGCACATATTTAGCGCTTCTGATGCATAATGCCAAATTAAGACCCTTATTTATTCTAAATGTCCTTATAATAGATCTGTTGACAATTACTTCCTTGATGAAATTAAACTAAACCTAAAACCTTATGAGACAGATAAGCTTATGGTAAAGCTCAGAAAAAATACTTCTTTGTTCCTTAACCTTATGATCCTTTCAATTTCCAGTTTCCATCAGTGTTTCTAAAGAAAGCAATAAAATCTAGGTTTATTTTCCAAAATGCGAGAGAAGAGACCACTAGGAAACACATTCTCCTTTAAAAACTGTCCCAAAGTCTGTCATCTTACTTGTTATCCTGGGATAAGAAAAAGTTACAGAACAACTCTCCTCTTCACAAGTTCTTGAAGGAGGTCCTTAAGACTCACTTCAGGCTCATACTTAAATAAAGACAATTTCACCCACACACTGCAAGAACCCCAAATCCATTAGAAATGCTCTGTACTTATACAGCTCTTTACTAACACGAACTATTAAAATCTCACAAAGGAATATGAGAGGAATATGGCTGTTTTCATTTTAAGAGCTTGGCAAATACAAGTAATTAGTACTGGGATGAATCTCAGAGAAAACAGACTTCTTTAACAAACTCCTCTTACCTTGTCAAGGCAAGCAAATGCTACTCACAAGTATTCTCAGACTATCATCAAACTGAGATAAAGGGCTCCCATCAACAACACTGGGTTATCATCAGCTACAATTTACACTTACATGTGGTTCCCATTTGGTGACACAGCTATACTGACTGACCAATCAGCAACCTGTTCAGGGAGGACTCAAACAGGTATCTGTACACTGATGTTGAAAACAGCATTATTCACAATAGCCAACAGATGGAAACAATCCAAATATCCTGCAACAGATGAATGGATAAACAAAATGTGGTATATACATACAATGGAATACTATTCTGTCATAAAAGGGAATGCAATTCTGATACATGCTACAATACAGACGAATCTTGAAAACACTATGCTAAGAGAAGGCATCCAGAAACAAAAGGACAAATGTTATATAATTCCACTTATATAAGACATCTAAAATAAGCAAATTTATAGAGAGAGAAAGCAGATTAGAGGCTACCAGGAACTGGAGGAAAGAGAGAACAGGGAGTTACAGCTTAATGGGTACAGAGTTTCTGTTTGCAGTGATGAAAAAGTTTTGGTAATGGATGGTGATGGTCATACAACATTGTGAATGTAATGAATGCCCCTGAACTGAACACTTAAAAAATGGTTAAAATAGTAAATTTTATGTTGTATGTATGTTACCACATTAAATATGTTTAAACTAAAAAAATTGTTTTAAAAATGTTAAGCCTGTTCCAGAAGTCCATACATAATGATAAAACCAGAAATAAATGGAGGAAGTCAGCAAAGGACTTGCATATTATTCTTGATTTAGATCATTTCTCCTACAGACTCAAGTGCATACACACACTTGTTTTATGTGATTAAAACATGTTTCATCAGTGATGGTAGCACCAAAACAGAAATACTGCTCAATGTAAAAACATTAGCCCCAGATGACTGCCTTTTCTTTTTAACTGGTATTGGGTGATGGGGATGGGGATGATGATACCTATAGCACTTTAAGTTTGTATATTCCTTTATATTTTAACAAAGTACTGCTTCTGTACAAGACCTCATTTTTATTCTCACAACCATTCTATAACATAGACAGAATAAGTACTTGTATATCCACCTGACAGATAAGGACGCCAAAAAACAACTCACTAGTTTTGTGATCTTAGACAAATCAAATAAATAACCAGGGAAGGAAAGTGATTATTTGTCTAAGGTCACAAAACTGGTGAGCTGTTGAGTCAGAACTAGAATTAAGACCTTCCAGCTTTTAAATCATTTTGTTTCCACTACACCAAACTGAACCTAGCCAACCACTTGTCAATTAACAGAATTGTGCCCCATTTTCATTCTATTAAATCCCTGCAATAAATCAGTAAGAATCCACAGCAAAGATGCAGGAATCAGAGCATCAAGATACAAAAGGTGACTACACAGAAGGGTACTGAGTTAGCTGGAACCTGGAGAAACATCTAAGTCACCCATTGAAGTAAACTCATTTTGACCAAATTATCAGGCAATAAAATCAGAAGAAAATCCAAATACTCATCAGTTGTATCCCAAAATTGCAACAGAAGATGGCAACAAAGTAACTTCAAACATTTCTACATAAAAAGTGAATACCAACATGTGATGTCTGTCTTTTACAAATACTGAAGGCTGATAGAAAATGAAGTAAAAAGCAATTAGTTTCGCTCAATTCCAGAGCATAGGCCATACCATACACCAATGGCTCCAAATTGTCTTCACACCAGAATCACCTGGGAAGCTTCAAAAACTACTGAAGCCAATGTCATATTCCCAGAGATTTTGATTTAATTGGTCTGAGAAGTAGCCTGAGCTTTGGAATTCTCGAAAGACCCTCTAGTATGAAGACAAGTTTGAGAATCACTGCCCTACAGCCAAGCCAGTCGGTTGAAAATTACTGAACCATATAAGGTTTAGTGCAACAAAATAGAATTTCTATTTGCTTTAAAATAAAAGTGGCAAATGAATACCAGATAAAAGAGCAAAATGAAAGGGGAAGGAAAGTTAATACAATAACCAGGTGCCTATCAAACAGTTTGGCTTTTAGAAACACGAGTCTTTGAAAGCAAATGTAAATAAAATGGGCTTTGAGCAGCAAAAAAAGTAGTTGCTACAGTCTTCAACTCTTAATATATTGAAGAAAAATGTGCTTCACTAAGCCGACTGAATTCTGGACATTAAAAACTAAGGTAAATCAGGGTGGGGCAAGATGGCAGAGTGATAAGGTGTGGGTTTTAGTTACTCCTTGGGGGCAGCTGATAGACAGCCAGGAACTGTATGGAATGGACACCACAGAGGAATCTGAGTTTGGACACACAACATACAACACTCATGAGCATATGGAGAAGCTGAGATCAGAGAAATCTGTAAGTTCTCACAGCCAGAGGGCCCACAACCATCCCTGCCAGGCACAATCCTGAGGGAGGAGTGGCCGTCAGTGCTGGGAATCAGGAGAGAGAACTGCAGTTGCATAATTGATTAACAAGCTCACACTGCTGAACAAAAACTCCAACCATAGATAAACTGAGACCAGACACCAAAGAATCTGGGAGTAGTCAGCCCAGTGGAGAGGAGACAGGGCTAACATAAGCAGAAAATAAACAAACAAACAAGTAAATAAATAAATAAAAACAGAGTCTTTTGGAGTTTGGGGTGAACATAATAAGGAGAAGGGTGGGGCTCAAACAGAATCAGGCACATATGCAAACCCAGAGGGCAAGGAAGGGCCCTTCTCTGAAAAGCTGGCTTTTCTGGTTTCTTGATTGCTCCTCAATTGCTCTTCAACACCTTGTCTTTTTGCATTTCAATAGCCCATCAGAGCTGCAAGGACTGAATTAAAGGGATTTTCTTTAAATAGTCTATACTGGGCCCTTCTTTTCCCTTTTTCTTTTTTTTCTTTTTTTTTTTTTTTTTTAATCTTTTTCTCTCTTTTTTTGTAAATAACTATTGTAAGCAGCCCATTACAGAAAGCCTGAAAGACTTGCAATTTGGGTCCAGGTAAGAACAGAGCTAAGAAGGCTCTGAGAGACAAAGCAATAATCCTAGGGGGAGAGAAATAAAAACTTTCTCAAGAAAAGGGGGATGTGCTCCAGCTCAAGTGGCAGCCCTCCTTTGGGGAACTCAGACACCAGGGGCTGGAATTCAGAAACTAGCTTCAGTCAGCCAGGTCCCCAACAGGGTTGGGGTCACCAGGAGAACTAAAGACTCCATAACTCCTTACATTGGTGGGATAGCTGCGGGATGGCAAGCGCCATCTGCTGGACAGCATAGGAAAAGCAAAGAATCTAAAAGCCTCACAGGAGGGTGTCATTCTCAAGGAAACTCCATACCTTCCTCCTGAGACCTGGGCCTCTCTGTACTGGGAAAACCTGACTGGGGTTGACCATATCTGAGGAGACCCTCACAAAAAAAGGCTACATAGAGACAGGACAAGAAATAGAAAAACAAGAGGTGAAAAACTCCAATCAACTAAATAGAACCTAAGTTAAAGGCCTAGAATAAGCTAAACTGAACATGAAAGGTTAGAGAACAAAGCCAACCAACAAGAAAACCCTAGGTAAAAGAGTAAAAGCGAGCTCGAGAGTAAACTAATCAAGAAATATGGACCAGTCAAAATAACAAACTAATGTTCAACTGAGACACAGGAGTTGAGGCAACTAAAGCTAAATCAATTCAACGAACTGAAGGAAGAACTAATTAAAGATATTCAAACAAATCTCCTAAATCAATTCACAAATCAAGTCACTGCACTGAGGGGAAGATACAGCAAAACAGATGAAAGATATAAGGAAGACACTGGATGACCATAAAGAAGAATTCATAAACTTGAAAAGACAAATGGCAGAACTTAAGGGAAGGAGTGGAATAACGGAGGAGATGAAAAAGACAATGGAAGGATACAACAGTAGATGTGAAGAAAGGATCAGTGAATTGGAAGACCAGACATTTGAATTCACACACACAAAAGAACAGATGTTGAAAAGAATGGAAAAATATGAGCAGGGTCTTAGGGAGCCGAGTGACAATATGAAGCACACAAATATACATGTTATGGATGTCCCAGAGGGAGAAGAGAGGGGAAAAAGGGCAGAAGGAATAATATAAGAAATACTCACTGAAAATTTCCCAACTCTTAAGAAAGACAGAAAATTACAGATTCAAGAAGTACAGCATGCTCCAAATAGAATGGATCCCAATAGGCCTACTCCAAGACACTTACTGATAAGACTGTCCAATGTCAAAGACAAAGAGAGAATTCTGAAAGCCGTGAGAAAAAACCAATACATCACATACAAGGGAAGCTCAATAAGACTATGTACAGATTTCTCCGCAGAAGCCACGGAGGCGACAAGACAGTGGTATGAGACATGTAAGATACTAAAAGAGAAGAACTGTCAACCAAGAATTCTATATCTGGCAAAACTGTCCTTCAGAAATGAGGGAGAAATTAAAATATTTTCAGACAAACAGACACTGAATTTGTGAGTAAGAGACAAGCACTACAAGAAATATTAAAGGGAATGTTACAGACTGATAGGAAAAGACAGGAGAGAGAGGTTTGGAGTGTAGAAATGATTATCAGGAAGGAAAAGGAGAGAGAGGGAAAAAATGACATGACATATAAAATCCAAAACAAAATGGCAGAAGAAAGTATTACCCTTACAATAATAACACTAAATGTTAATGGATTAAACTCCCCAATAAACAGACACAGACTAGCAGAATGGATTAAAAAACAGGACCCATCTATATGCTGTCTCCAAGAAACTCACTTTAGACACAAAGACAAATATATGTTGAAAGTGAAAGGATGGAAAAAGATATTTCTTGCAAACAACGAGAAAAAAGCGGGAGTAGCTATATTAATATCAGACTAATTAGATTTCAAAAGTAAAACAATTAAAAGAGACAAAGAAGGATACTATATATTAATAAAAGGGTCAATTCATCAAGAAAACATAACAATCATAAATATTTATGCACTAAGCCAGAGTGCCCCAAAATTCATGAGGCAAACACTGAGACCACTGAAAGGAGAAGTCAATAACTCTACAATAATAGTTGGAGACTTCAACAGACTGCTGTCATCAATGGATAGAACATCTAGACAGAGGATCAATAAAGAAACGGAGATGTTGAATTGTATGATAAGTGAAATAGATTTGACAAACATTTATAGAACACTACATCCCACAACAGAGGATGTACATTTTTCTCAAGTGCTCAGAGAACATTCTCTAGGATAGACCACAAGTTGGGTCACAAACCAAGTCTCAACAAATTTAAAAATACTCATATGATAAAAAATACTTTCTCGGGTCATAATGGAACGAAGTAGGAAATAAATAACAGGCCGAATATTGTAAAATTCACAAATATATTGAAACTAAACAACACACTCATAGAAAACCAGGGGATAAAGGAAGAAATTACAAGAGAAATTGGTAAATATCTTGAGGCAAATGACAATGAAAACACAACATATCAAAACTTATGAGATGAAGCAAAGGCAGTGCTGAGAGGAAAATTTATTGCCCTAAATGCCTACATTAAAAGAGAAGAGAGAGCAAAAATTGAGGAATTAACTGTCCACCTGGAGGAACTAGAGAAAGAACAGCAAATTAACCCCAAAGCTAACAAAGATTAGAGCAGAAATAAATGAAACTGAGAACAGGAAAACAATAGAGAGGATCAACAAAACCAGAAGTTGGTTCTTCAAGAAAATCAACAAAATTGATGGAACCCTAGCTAGGCTAACAAAAAAAAAAGAAAAAGAAAAAGGAGGAGGAGGAGGGGGGGGAGGAGAAGAAGAAGAGGAGGAGGAAAGAAAAGAGAGAGAATGCAAGTAAATGCAGTCAGAAATGGGAAAGAAAACATAAATACTGACATGTTGAAATAAAGGAGATGAGAAGATACTATGAGTAACTACATGCTAATAAACTAGACAACTTACACGAAATGGACAACTTCCTAGAAAAGCACAAACAACCAACACTGACCCAAGAAGAAATAGATGACTTCAACAAACCAATCACAAGTAAAGAGATTGAGTCAGTCATCAAAAAGCTCCCAAAAAAGAAAAGCCCAGGAACAGATGGCTTCACACACAAATTCTACCAAGCATTCAAGAAAGAATTAATACCAATCCTACTCAAACTCTTCAAGAAAATTGAAGAGGAGGGAAAGCTACCCAACTTATTGTATAAAGCCAACACCACCCTAATACCAAAAATCAGACAAAGATACTACAAAAAAGAAAATTATAGACCAATCTCTTTAATGAATATAGATGCAAAAATCCTCAACAAAATACTTGCAAATCAAATCCAGCAGCACATGGAAAGAATTATACACCATGACCAAGTGGGGTTTATTCCAGGTATGCAAGGCTGGTTCAACATAAGAAAATCAATTAATGTAATACAACACATCAATCAATCAAAGCAGAAGAACCACTTGATCATCTGGATTGATTCAGAAAAGGCATTTGACAAAATTCAACATCCTTTCTTCAGGAAAAACTTCAAAGCATAGTAATAGAAGGGAATTTTCTCAATATGATAAAGGCAATATATGAAAAACCCACAGCTAACATCGTACTCAATGGGGAGAGACTGAAAGCTTTCCCTCTAATATCAGGAACAAGACAGGGATGCCCACTGTCACCACTGTTATTCAACATTGTGCTGGAAGTTCTAGCTAGAGCAATTAGGCAAGAAAAAGAAATAAAAGGCATCCAAATTGGAGAAGAAGAAGTAAAACATTCACTCTGCAAAAACATGATTCTCTATGTAGGCAATCCAGAAAACAAACAGGAAATCTATTAGAACTAATCAATGAATACAGCAAAGTGGCAGGCTACAAGATCAACAAGCAAAAATCTGTAGTGTTCTTATACATAAGTAATGTGCAACAAGAGGAAGAAAGCAAGACAAAAATTCCATTTATAATAGCAACCAAAAGAATCAAGTATTTAGGAACAAATTTAATGAAGGCCACAAAAGACCTATTCAAAGAAAACTACAAGAAACTGCTAAAAGAAGTCAAACAGGACCTAAAAAAAAAAAAAAAAAAAAAATGGAAGAACATACCACGTTCATGGATTGGAAGACTAAATATAATTAAGATGTCAATTCTACCTAAACTGATTCATAGATTCAATGCAATACCAATTAAAATACCAACAATTTACTTTGCAGAAATAGAAAAACCAATAACCAAATTTACTTGGAAGGGCAAGGTGCCCCAAATAGCCAAAAATATCTTGAGAAAGAGGAATGAAGTGGGAGGTCTCACACTACCTGACTTGGAAGCATATTACAAAGCTACAGTGCTCAAAACAGCATGGTACTAAGGATAGGTGTAACAACCAATGAAATCAAATTGAGTGTTCAGAAACAGACTTCCGAATCCTTGGACAATCAATCTTTGATAAGGCAGTCAAGCCAAAGCAACTGAGACAGAGCAGCCTCTTCAGTAAAAGGTGCTTGGAGAATTGGATATCCATTTCCAAAAGAATGAAAGAGGACCCCTATCTCACATCTCATACAAAAATTAACTCGAAATGGATCAAAGTCCTAAACATTAGCACTAAAATCATAAGACTCTTAGAAGAAAATGTAGGGCAATTTCTTAAAGATCCTGTGAAAGGAGGTGGTTTCCTAGACCTTACACCCAAAGTGCAAGCAACCAAACAACAAACAGACAGATAGGATATCCTCAAAATTAAACACTTTTCTCTGGAACAATGCGTATCTCTGAGACACCTGAAACTCAGAGCTAGAGCTTGGCAGATATGAATGCCAGTATTAGTGCATACAGCCACTGTCAAACAAAAAAAAAAAAAAAAAAAAGCTGAAAAAGAGCCCAGACTTCAATTAGTGATATGAATGAAGCAGGTCTGGTTAAGACCAGGGAAAGCCAGGCCAAAGGGTAAAGGTTGAAGCTGACTGTGTTTTAAAACTTCAACTTCCATATGAGACCAAGGGAATAGACATCTATTTGGTACACGATCTAAATTTTCTAAACAGTACAACTCTACAGTCGATTTGTTCAAACACCACAATTGCATGGAACTTTGAATAGGAAGTGAGATACAATAGGTTAGTATAGGCTGGAGTGAAATAGTGACACATCCCAGAGTAATTTGGGCAGATAATAAAAAATATATTTACAGCCTCCCCCTCCCCAACCCCAAGGATCTGGGGGAAGGTGCGGATGTGTTGGACATCCTCACCTGAACTGGTGTTGATGTTGTCACAAACATTGGGCTGAAGGTTTGATGTGCTGAGTCCTCGAGCATGGGACTTGCCCTTATGAAGCTCATTACCACAAAGGAGAGTCTAAACTTGCATGTAATGGTGCCTAAGAGTCTCCACCTGAGTACCTCTTTGTTGCTCAGATGTGGCCCTCTCTCTCTCTAACTGAGCCATCTCAACAGGTGAACTCGCTGCTCTCCCCCCTACATGGGACCTGACTCTCAGGGGTGTAAATCTCCCTGGCAATGCAGAATATGACTCCCGGGGATGAATGTGGACCCGGCATAGTGGGACTGAGAGTATCTTCTTGACCAAAAGGGGGATGCAAAATGAGACGAAATAGTTTCAGTGGCTGAGAGATTCCAAATGGAGTCGAGAGGTCACTCTGGTGGGCATTCTTATGCACTATATAGATAACACCTCTTAGGCTAAATTTAATGTATTGGAATAGCTAGAAGTAAATACCTCAAGCTACCAAACTCCAACCCAGCAGTCTGGTCTCCTGAAGACAATTATATAATAATGTAGATTACAAGGGGTGACAGTGTGATTGTGAAGACCTTGTGGATCACACCCCCTTTATCTAGTGTATGGATGAGTAGAAAAGGGGATAAAACCTAAAGGACAAATGGGGTGGGATGGGGGGATGATTTGGGTGTTCTTTTTTCACTTTTATTTTTTATTCTTGTTCTGGTTCTTTCTGATGAAAGAAAAATGTTCAGAGATAGATTGTGGTGATGAACACATAACTATGTTATCATACTGTGGACAGTGGATTGTATACCATGGATGATTGTATGGTGTGTGAATGTATTTCAATAAAACTGAATTTAATAAAATATATATATATATGTATATGTATATATAAAAAAATTAAACATTTTTGTACATCAAAGGACTTTCTCAGGAAAGTAAAAAGGCAGCCTACACAGTGGGAGACAATATTTGGAAACCACATATCTGATAAGGGCTTAATATCCTGAATATATAAAGTGATCCTACAATTCAACAACAGAAAGACAAACAACCCAATCAAAAAATGGACAGAAGACATGGACAGACACTTTCTGAAGAGGAAATACAAATGGCTCAAAAACATATGAAAAACTGCTCAACTTCACTGGCTATTAGGGAAATGCAAATGAAAACCACAATGGGATATTATCTCATCTCACACCTACCAGAATGGCCATTATCCAAAAAACAAAATTACAAGTGCTGGAGAGGATGTGGAAAAAAAGGCATACTTATTCACTGTCCGTGGGAATGTAGAATGGTGCAACCACTCTGGAAGACAGTGTGGCAGTTCCTCAGGAAGCTAAGTATAGATTTGCCATATGACCCAGCTATTCTGTTACCAGGCATATACTCAGAAGAACTGAAAGTTAAGACATGAACAGACATTTGTAAACCGAAGTTTATCATGGCATTATTCACAATAGCCAAGAGATGGAAATAGCCCAAATGTCCATCAATAGACAAGTGGATAAACAAACTATGGTACATAAACATGATGGAATAGTATGCAGCTGTAAGACAGAACAAAGACATGAAACATATAATAACATGGATGAACTTTGAGGACATTATGTTGAGTGAAGTTAGCCAGAAACAAAAGGACAAATACTGTATGGTTTCACTAATATGAACTAACATTAATGAGCAAACTTTGAGAGTTAAAAGCTGATAACACAGGCTACCAGGAGATAGAAAGAGGGTAAATATTGGGCATTTGATGCTGAAGGACTACAGAATGTTCAGCAGGCTTGATTGTATAGAACCAGAAATAGATAGCATAATACTGTGTGATGGTAGCACAATAGTATAACTACACTGAACAAAGATGTCCATCAGTAAAGCTGAAAGAAGTGGGCTAGAAGTATGTATGCAACCTGAGGTAAAGACAGAAGATAAAGACTGGGACTGTTTAACTTAGCAAAAAATGGAGTGGTCAATAATTGTGACTAAATGTACAAATATAAAACTGTTCTCACATGTGGGAGAACAAATGAATGTCAACCATGCAGAGTGTTGAAAAAGGGATGGTATTTGGGAAAAAACACAATCAAAGCAAACTGGAGTCTATGGTCAACAGCAACATTGTAATATGCTTCCATTAAATGTAACAAAGGCAATATACCAAAGCTAAATGAGAATGAGAGGGGGACATAAGGAAGGGACACAGGATTCTTGGTAGTGGTGCTGTTGTCTGACCCTACTATTATATTGTATTCATGGTATTTTCTTTTTCTTTTTATTATCTTTTTTATTATTTGTTACAAAAAAAAAACCACTTTTTTTTCTATAGTAATCGCTATGTTCAAGTGCTGATCGTGGTGATAAATGCACAACTGTATGATGATACCATGAACAACTGATTGTATACTGTGGATAATTATATGGTATGTAAATATAGCTCTATAAAATTGTATGGAAAAATATAAACAGGGATCAAAGTGCTGGAGAAAACATGGAGAGAGGGATGTACGTATTTACTGTTGGTTAGGAGGCAGAATGGTATGGCCTTTCTGGAGGACAGTGGGGTGGCTCCACACGAAGCTAAGTATGTGGGTGCCATAAGGTCCTACAACCTCATTAGCGGACATTTACTTGGAGGATCTAAGAGCGGGGACATGAATGAACATTTGCACACTGTGTTTATGGATGTAGTATGCATGATTTGAAATGGGTGAGGTGGCCTAAGGTTACATCAACTGAGGAACAGAATGGTAACTGTTGTGTGTACATACAAAGAAATATTGAGCTACTGTGAGAGAGTGAAGCCGTGAGACACACAACGAGGGGAATGGAACCTGCAGACAGTGTTTTGAATGAACTACGCCAGAAACAAAGGCAAAGACTATAATGCCTCATCAATATGGACTAACTACAATGTGTAAACTCAGAATTGAATCTTAGAGCACAGCTTATCAGGGGAACGCTTACTGTAATGGTCCCTGTATTGTAAGCTCTTGCAGCAGTCACATCTATCCCTGAGTTGTAATGGCTATCTCCAGATTCCAAGATGCTGATCCCTTTGTGTATAACCTGATCGATCCCCGGAACTTTGGGTATTTGTGTGACACCTGAAACTCAGACCTAGAACTCGGCAGACGTGAATGTCAGTATTAGCACATACAGCAACTGTTAAAAAAAGCTAAAAAAGAGTCCAGACTTCAACTAGAGATATGAAAGAAGCAGATGTGGTTAGGACTAGGGCAAATCGGGCCAAAGGGTAAAGGACAATACTGACTGTGTTTTAAAACTTCAAATTCCATGTGAGAACAAGGGAAGAGATGTTTACTTGGTGCAAGATCTATATTTCCTAAACAATTTAACTAGCACAGTTCATTCAAATACCATAATTACATGAAACTTTTAATAGGAAGTGAGACCTGGTAGGTTTGCATAGGTTAGTGAGAATTAGAGACATATCCCAAAGTAACATGGACATAGAATAAAAATACATATGCAGGGCCTCCCTGAAGAGCTGGGGAAAAATGCAGAGGTGTTGGGCTTCCTCACCTGGATTGTTGCTGATGTTCTCACAAACATTGAGGACTGGTGATTTGATGTGCCGAGCCCTCTATCATGGGACTTGTCCTTGTGAAGCTCATCACTGCAAAGGAGAGGCTAAACCTGATTATAATTGTGCCTATGAGTCTCCCCCTGAGTACCTCTTTGTTCCTCAGATGTGGCCCTCTCTCTCTAGCTAAGCCAACTTGGCAGGTGAACTCACTGCCCTCCTCCCTACATGGGATGTAACACCCAGGGGTGTAAATCTCCCTGGCAACTCAGGATATGACTCCTGGGGATGAATCTGGACCCAGCATCGTGGGATTGAGAACATCTTCTTGACCAAAAGAGGGGGATGCGAAATGAAATGAAATAAAGTTTCAGTGGCTGAGAGATTTCAAAAGGAGTTGAGAGGTCACTCTGGTGGGCATTCTTATGCACTATATAGATAACCCTTTTTAGGTTTTAATGCATTGGAATAGCTAGAAGTAAATACCTGAAACTATCAAACTGCAAACCAGTAGCCTTGACTCTTGAAGATGATTGTATCACAATGTAGCTTACAAGAGGTGACAATGTAACTGTGAAAGCCTCATGGATCACACTCCCTTTATCCAGTGTATGGATGGATGAGTAGAAAAATGAGGACAAAAAACTAAATGAAAAATAGGGTTGAGGGGGGTGTTTTGGGTCTTCTTTACTTTTCTTTATTATTTTCACTTTTTCTGGTACAAGGAAAATGTTCAAAAAATAGATTGGGGTGATGAATCCACAAGTATATGATGGTACTGTGAACAACTGATTGTACACTTTGGATGATTATACAGTATGTGAATATATCTCAATAAAATTGAATAAAAAAAACTAAGGTAAATCATTTAACAATTTTATTTTCAGCTTTTCCTTGATCTTTCTGAAGAGAAGAGCAGATGTTCATAAATAAGCCCAAATGCAGCTAGCTACATCAGGACACCCCAGTATTTCTGGTCCCCCTTTCCTGTATTTTTTCTCCATCATTTTTTCTCATATCATGATATGAGACACCATTTATTTGTTCATCACCTGTCTCTCCCTACTAGGCATGTAAGCTCCTACAAGGCCACCTTCACAAATACACATAACAACAAAACAGATCAACGATGACACTGCCACATATTAGAGATCCATTAATTTGTTCATCTATCAGAATTTCTGCCAGATTTTTTCCAAATTAATTATTGGTATAGAATATTGGCCTCATTCTTTTCAACCAATATTCTACACTAAGAATAGGTAGGTTTTAACTATGGTTATTCTATTATTTATCATTTTGTGATGAAATCTACAAGGAATAATGAAACATGTTTATAGTCACTGAACAAATTTCAGATTAAGTCCAATAAGCTCTAGTCTAGAATTTTGTAGCTCCTGACATTTTCTGAGCTTTCATCACAGTATTACTCCTAGAGTCACAACAAGAAAAAACAGTCCTGTGAGTTATCAGAAACTTTTAAGCCTGATAAAAGGGATATGCGTTTTGGGCCCCTTGTTTCTTACTTGTATCTTAACCACTTTTAATCACCCTGCCCATATGAAAGAGAAAATAAAACTAGTCTCTTTGCTGACAGTTTTACTAGCACAAATAGAAGCAATCCATTGGTCAAGTGGTTCTTCTATCTATTCACTGGCAAGAGAGAATAACTTAATATCAACTACTCTAACACTAAAATCAACTTTTTTATAAGCACCCTCCAAAACTGAGCTGGCTTATATCTTTTTACACTGCCCAATCAATCAATGTATTTAGTTACCTAGGAATAGATTTTGCAACAAGATGATCCTGGATAGTGTACCAACAAGTTACATTGCTTATAATTAGACACTCAAAGAACATATACCTGATATAGGCTATATTAGTGACTGATGCCCAGAATCTGAAATTTGTCCCCGCCAAATACCAAGAACTGTGGCATAGAACTTTGGGGTCTTCAGGACCCACCTGAAATGAACATGTGTTACAGCAGAATAGAACTATTTTTAGCAAAAAAAAAAAAAAAATCCTATCTTTGACTATTTTTGACTTATAAAAGTTGGGCTACTCTTTCATTCAGGTACATGTCCAGGTTGGGTCAAGAAGAAAGGGTAACCTAGCCTTCTTTTCCTTTTTTACTAGCTCAAAATAAGTCCAACTCCAGAACAGTTTTTCAGATTATAACATGAGAGCAATTACCATACCCTTTCCTATAGTACCAGTTAAAATAATCAATTAATTATAAAAAATAACACTAACAAGCACTTATTATGTATACCGTGCATACTTTACAAACATGTTTTAATATCTCATTTAATCCTTTCAACAGCCATTGGAGATATATATTATTATTAACTTCAACCTTCAGGAAGCCAAGTTAAATAATTAGCCCAAGTCATCCAGCTAGTGCAAGACATAGCTGAAATTCAAGCACTGGTCCATCTGATCTGAATTAAGACCTATAGTCAACATTCACAATCCTAAATGTTGCACAGTTGCAAAGGATTTTATAAACTGAAAATATTACAATATACTTATTTTTAATTGCAGGAATTTAGAAACTGATGCAATTAATAGCTGTCTTACTCTTTTTATCCCAGATGTGGCCACAGTTTCACAGTATAAGTGAAATAATTCCACCATATCATTCTCACGCAAAGCACTCTGGGATCATCTGGGAAGAAAGCTGCTACATAAATATAAGTTATTATTATAATTATCATAATAATCCTTATCTGACTATACAGCTATAAATTCCTTTTTAAAGGCATATAAATAAAAAGACATAATGATTAAGAGACACTCAAAATCTCTACAATCTAAGGAAGCCACAGAAATGAAAAAATTATTTTAGTCACAAGCCTTGTGACTGTCAGCTAAAGTGCTTCAAAACTACTCGCAATGGTTTGGTTTCTACTGTTGAATGCAATTATGAGTTGACTTCTATGGGTTGATAAGTCAGAGCTTGTGTAAGTGGTTTTCAAAGCTCATCTGTGTAATTTTAGTTTAATGCAGACTCCCACACAAATTTTTCCTTTTAAAAAAAACTAGTTCATAAAAACATTAACAAATATCACAAACTATCTTCCTGGTTAGCTCATGCCACTGGGAAGATGCTGCTATTCTTATATTAATAATTCTTTCCAGAATTAATCAGTTATTGTACATTAGAACCAGCAGCTGGAGTGTTCTGAGTGATAATGAAACCTGTAACAAGGCATCTTCAGCCGTCTTTTCAAGACAATAAGGGAATTAAAATTTCAATTTAAATGCAGAGGTTTGAAACACGCTTCACTGGCAAAATTACTTCAATTAATGTGAGTGGAATACAAAGGACAGACTGCAGAAATGCGATGCAGCAACTAGAAATTATGTCATTAATGTGCTTGCATCAACCTAGCACAATGACTGCAAAGGTCTAATTTAAACCATACACATCACAAAGCTACAGGCTACAATATTAATCAAGTCTCCGATTTCAATGTGATGGATACAGGCTTCTTGTTGGATCACTTTTAGCTTTTCATAAGCCAACAGCAGCTGTTTACCTCAAAGAAGGGACAAAAGGCCAGACCTATTTGCAGACATTCACTGTCATGACAATTTAATTATTTTATGCAATACTCAGGTTATCATATAAAAAGAAGAAATAAATATTCTACCTAGAAACCAAGCCTATAGCTAACCAGAGCAGTCTGATGGTGAGGTAGGGGTAACATGAGCTGGCAAGAGCCATGGATTGCCACTGATTTATTTATCCAGGATTTATTAGCATAAACTGAGTAGGGATTAAATTTGCTGGGCATCTGCACCTGCCTTAAAATGGAAATGCAAAATCTTGTAATAAACAGATCCAAGTAAGTCAGAGGGTTTTTGAAAGACTGGATTGTTTTGTCTTCCCTTTCCTCTGATGTCTCTTAACAAAGATTTCCATTTGGACCCTTGAGATGCCTTAAGTAGATTTTACTTCTAATGACACAAAACCACAGGGAAAGGAAATGTGATTATTTTTTCATATGAAGTCTACTGAAAGAGCAATTATAGACCTTGCTATTCACTTCATACACACAAGACCAAATCAAAGAATATTTCCAACCTTTTAAGTGCATCCAAAATCCTACTTCAGTGAAATCTTCATTGTGTATTGGAATATGCCAACTACTCCCCAAATCATGGAAAGCAACTACCTCATATGTAAAATTAGGATCATATCAGAAACCCATCCATGGTTGTTATAAAAATTAACTTAACAAATGTAACATAGTTATTAAAATAATACCAAGTCATAGTAAATGCTCAATAAATATTAACCATTATTCTTGTTGTTCATTAAGTATTAAGTATTACATAATAGAAAGGTTAGGAACTAGAGAACCTGGTCATTAAAAACCAACCAGATGAGGAAACACAGACCAGAGCTCCAAGGGAAGAAACACCTTTATCTCTATTTAGTTGCATTAAACTCTTTCATGTATTCATCTATTTGACTAATATTTTGTGAACTCTAACTTTATGAGCTGCACTATGCTAGGTTACAAGGTAGACAAAAATAGACAAGACACAGCCCCCGTGTTCAATGACTTACCATACAAACAAAAGCAATTATATTACAGTGATACAAAAGCAATCCATGGAAACATAGAAAAGCATCTAACTACTTGGGACACCCAGAGAGTGCCCGGATTTGAGCCAAATCTTAAAGAATAAGTCATCATTTTCCAGGCAGTCATGATTTGGAATAGGTTCAGGGAAATATGTGGTCAATTAAAAAGGAAAATTAACCATATCCCTACATACCAGCAACAAATAATTAGAAACTATTATTAATAAAGAGCTGTTTAAAAGAGCAGCAAAAATTATATGATATCCAAAAATAAATCTAACAAAAGAATGCATTATTAAAGGACATAATTGAAGACTTCAATAAATGAGACACACATCCTATTCACTCACAGAAAGTGTCAATATTGTAAAGACAAAATTCTCTTAAATTCAGTGCAATTCTGACCAAAATCCCGTCACACTTTTTGTGGAATTTGAAAAACTGATTCTAAAATCCATATGGAAGAGTAAACAGCCAAAAACAGCAGAATTTTGAACAGCAAGGAATCTCTTTACCAGCTATGGAGACATAAAGTTACAGTAATTACAACAGCATGATTTTGCCTTCAAAACATTATCTATGTGAAATAAGTCAAACACAAAAGGACAAATATTGTGTAATTCCACTTATACAAAACTTCTAGAAGTTACCAAGAGTTGTGGGGAGAAGGAATGAGGAATTGATTGCTTAACGGGTACAGAGTTTCTGTTTGGGATGATGAAAAAGTTTTGGTAATGGATGATGGTGATGGTAGTACAATATTGTAAATGTAATTAATACCACTGAATTATCTATTTTTAAATGGTTAAAATGCAAATTTTAGTTTATACATATATTACCACAATTTAAAAATAAATTAAAAAAAACAAAATATCTTTAAAAAATGGTTTTGGTTCAGGAACAGATGAAACCAACTGAACAAAATAAACAGCTCAGAAACAGAAACATGCATATGTGAAAACTTGATATGGGACCAAGAAAGCATTATAAACCATTAGGAAAGGATTCAATAAATGGTCTGAGCCAACTGGCTCTTTATGTGGAAGGAAGATAAAATTAGATCCTTAGATCACACCATGTATAAAAAGAGATTCTAGACGGATTAAAGAAGAAAACATAGGAGATGCCTTTTATGGCATCAAGATAGGAAAAGATTTCTTAAACTCACATCCCACTACGAAAAAAAGCACAAAAAGTTTTATGGCATTAAAATTTAAAACTTTTTTATGACAAAAGACACCATAAACAAAGTATAAAGATAAACCAACTGGAAGAAGAAATTCGCAATCCACCTAACAGACAAAGGATTAGTATCCAGAATACATAAAGAATTCCTACAAATAAAAAAATGAATGAAGATCAACAAAGAAAGAGAAAGAAAGAGTGAAGGATATGAATAGGCAATTCACAAAGAAATAAAATTAAATGGCCAACATGAAAAGATGCTCAACTTTACTTATCAAGGAAACACAACTTTAAACAAAATAAGACATTATTTCACAACAGTCAAAATAGCAACAATAATAAGTCTGATAAAATACTATGGGTTAAAAAGGATGTAAAGAAACAAATTCTTAAACACTGCTTTGGAGAACATAATTGATATTACCACTTTGGAGAGCAATTTGACAACATCTGGTAAAGTTAAAAATACGCATACTCTATAATACAGCAATTCCATTTTTAGGTATCTATCCTGTGAAGAGTCTCCCACCTGTCCCTAAAGAAACAAACATGTACAAGGATATTCATTATGGAATGGTTGAAACAGTAAAAAATGTGGGAAAAACCTATCTGTATGTCAGTAACTTAATTTATTCTGTACTAGAATTTGAATGAACTATATGAATCAACAAGGATCCATCTCAAAAACACAATGCTAAGTGAATAAAAATAAGTTTGAAAAAGGATACGTAAAGAATGATTCTATTTAATTTTAAACACTCAAATCAATGTGTTTGGAGGCATAAACATACAGGAAAAGTACAAAAATATGCATGGGATTACTTCATACCAACTTCTGAAGAAAAGGAAAATGGATGGACTAACATTTTAAGAAATCTGAAGACATGACAAGACAAAATAAAAACATTTTGGTAGTGGGCTCATAGGTGGTCGGTTACGTTATTTTTTGCACTTTTCTGTATATCTGAAATTTTCATAATTAAGACTTTAAAAAATTTAAAAAACATGAACAAAGACAGACACTTGAAGGAAGTGCTATATTCAAGAAACAGCAAATATCTATCAAAAAGTACACATTTTTTTTAATGATTTGCCTTTCAACCATTCCTTAGGTCTGCTAGAAGAGGATATATAGGGAGTATTAAAGGCAAAGTGAAATCAACCTGTATCAACATGCATTCACACAAGTAATTCAATTGACCTGCATTAATGGTAGCTTTAAATAAATACAAAAGTAAGTCAACTATGCAATGCTTTACAATTCGAAATAAGTTTTCACATCTATTCCCTGAACCAATGCTCATAATAATCATGTATGAGGAAATTGAGACTCAGGCATGTTGGATAACTTACGTATCTTTATTCAGTTAGTTTGGTGGAACTGGGACTCATATAAATGTGAATTATATTCCCAGTTTGTGGGAAAATAGCCTGAGCTGGGAGTGTGTCCTTGACGTGCTCAGGGGTGCAGAATATCCAATCCTGCCCGGACGGAACACTGTCCAAGGCAGCACCCGCACTGTTGCTACAAGAAGTGCAGCCTGTCCCTGACTTCCCTATCTTACTAACTTCTTTATCCTGCCTTCTCCGGCCTGTTACTAACTCCCCTATTTTCTGTGATAAGATGAAGCTAATAAATATGATGTGAAGCAAGTGGAGGTACTCTTTGTCTTCAAGGCTCTGAGTCCCATGCTCCCAGAACTTTGTATTTTGTGTCCGTGTTTCATTCCTGCGCCGCCCTGTCAGCAGTACCAGTTTATAAACCTACATATTGAAGTGTATATTTGTTCTAGTATGAGTATTTTACTCTCCTTAAGAATTCACAAAAAAAAAAGTCACAATACTTTCACTTGCATCTGTTCAAAATATACAGTTTAAAATAGGAGGGATAGAGATTAAGTGATAAAGTCCTTTCCTCACTGAGGCAATCAGGAAAACTCCACTGTTTCTCACCTTCACAGCCACTGCCAATACTTACCTATAAAAAATAACCTCTCTCTTTGTCACAAAACTTGAAACATGTTTGATACTCTGAGTCCTTTACCACCTCTCCAATAATCAAACCTTCTCTTTTCATGAAACATCAACCATTCTGATACAAAGCACTTAAAAGGAGGAAAAAATTTAATCAAACACTCTTAAGACTGTACTGAAAACTCTTTGTGGGCTGAAATTATGCCTCATGTTTCAAAAGTGTCTTTAAATTTGTTATCTCCACCTTGTGTCTTCTTAATTCATGATAGCTATGAAACTGCCTCTGACTTATGTACAACTTCCCCTCTTGCCATGTTCCACCAAAAAGCAAGTTAAGTAAGGTACAGAGTAGGCAGGAGTTGTTTCCTCAATGCATCACTATTTCCCACTTCTGAGAAATGTACCTCATACACTCACCCTTTTTGGGGGTAACTGCTCTTCCTCCCCAGTCCATGCCCCACCACCTCAGCCGCATGGCTTCAGTTAGAATTAATGATCACAGTACCCAAGCTGGCCCAATCTAGGTTCTACCCCAGGCTCTTTAAATTAGGAAAAAAATAACTTTCCTTTGAAAAGCTGTAAAGATGTAGACTACATCCTACACCTTTTCATCTCCCCCAACATCAAAGCCCACCCCATAGGTGGATGAAACCAGTCTACAGTAGAGCAATGAAGACGACATTCAGAGTGAACATACAGGTGGCATTCTACATACACTCCCATTCCCTTCACAGATTGCTTCCATGAGTCAAGCAGTTATTTTTTTAACTAAGCTTGAATTTCTGTAACTTGCAACCAAGAATTTAAACAAGTATTTAATGAAGTCCTTAAGAAAAATAAGTAAAAAAATAAATAAAGGACAGCGAATTCATTAGTGATTAGCCCTTAAGTAAACTGGCCCTTAAGTAATAAGACCACAAAAACAAAAATCTGAAATCCTAAAATGAACAAAACTAACAAAATAAATTCTAATAACCTATTTTTAATATGTGGCCCTAGCTTAAAAGCAGGCCCACTCCAAAAAAACCATAATTCAAATGGATGTATATATACTATGTACAGGAATATACATATATTCCTAACGCATAAACCAACAGCAAAGCTGAAAGGTGACTAATTTTCTTTTGTTGGGTTACCCTACAGTCATTATAAAGGATGATGTCACTTTGAACAAGATACTGACAATAACCAATTCCTTGCCCCTCCCAAGGCAGACCATTATTACTCTCCTTCCACAGTGAAAACTGACCATCTGTTCCTATCACATAGCCAGGTTTTACTACGTGATAAAATATCAAGGCACCTTTCACCCCCTGACTGACTTAAAAGCTTCTTATGAAGAAGACTTTTATCAAAATGCTTCTTAAAAGTCTGAATGAATTAAAACAACTTAGATCATTTAACCTATTTCCCTCAGCAATTCCCCTCAGTGTTTTTCCAGCGTTACATCCGATCTGATTTGCTGAGACAAAGATAAGGAGCTTTCACATACTGAGGCAAAGGTAACAATCCACAGTAGAGGGCCATGGCTCCATCCACTATTAAAAGCCTCTGTAGTCCTCACCCGACTTTAAATGGTACAGAAATGGGTGGGGGTGGTGGGGGTGGGGAGACAGAGCAGACTCCTGCAAGAGCCACAGGTCCCGGGAAAGTTAGGATTATTAGGGAGAAAAATCTGTGTTTTCATTTTTATTCATCTTCTTCAGGCTCAGTAACATGCAACACCAACTCTAATCTGTGAATTTTCATTTCTAATTCAAAATGTAGCAGAACATCATGGGCTAAGATAGAGACTGAAGCCTAGGTTGTAGATCACTCTTGTTTGATAAAGTTATTTGCCAGTATTACTCACCTAAAAGTACTCTCCTTCTTATCAATTTAAAGGAAAACCCAAATATAAAAATCCTTCAAAGAACTTGTAGAACACCAAGTTTGTAAATCTCCAAAAGTTCTCACTCACGACATTTCATTCTTTAAAATGGGAGTCATTAACTATCTTCCTCTTAGGCTTAAAAAACACCTTGTTATCATTCCTTTATGTACTGCTTTCTTACCACGATACTACTTGCCATTGTTCCAAAGGCAGACAATATATAAATAATAAACACCTACCATTTCAAATACTGGAATTATAAAGGGAACAGCCAGGGAATCCCAAGGGGGCAGTTTGTAATAGGCTACATGCATTACAGGATTCAGAGAACAAAAGGGAGTGGGTTTACATCTTAGCAGAAATGACCATTAGCATAAGCTATTCTCTCACCAGCATGTCGGTGGCACTGAGATAATGCTTGCTGGCCATGCACTGTTCCAACTTTTGAGGCACTTGCTTGATATTCTCAATTTCATCCAGCAGGTTCAGAACATGCTTATGTTCAATTCCTTCAATCCACAGTTTCCGAAGCTCATCCCTTTTGCAGTGCAACAGCATCTTACATGAAAGCAGATTTTCTTTTACCTATGAGAGGACAGATTCAGACTTGGGTCAATTCAAAGTCTTGCCAGCCTAAACCCACAATCTGGTTAGTAGTCCTCATTGGTACTACTGTATCTAACAGTTACTAATTCCCACTCACACTTGATCCCCTTGACTGGTCCCCTTGCAAAATTCTAACCCTGATTCTGACACTGACTCAACTGGGTGCATCTCCACCTCTCTGTGTCTGTATTTTCTCTCCCGTGAAATGAGAAAACTACTCCTGCTCTATCTGTGAGTGAACCTAGAAAAAATGATTAAGGATATAAAGCACACTATTAATATGAAGTACCACATAAACGTTAATATATCTAAAAGGGAAATGACTAATGTGAGAGTCTATGCCATTCTATTATTCTTCCTTCAATCTAGCAGATAGGTTACTTGGTCCCTCCTTCTCATTCCAGAACTTCAACTAAAGTTTCCAACTACAGACATGGGCATTCATCTCAAATGACTTAAAGCAAAAATAAGCCAGTTTCTAGAAAAGAGTAGACACATAAGAGATAAACCTGAAATAAAAGGAATTAGGATAAGTCTAAGATTAAATTATTTTTTTGCAATGTAGTCTGAATTTTAGATAAGAAATAAAACAATCTCCAGCATGTAGATCTGCACAGTACAGTGACTATCACAGGCACAACATGACAAAATAAAAGAGGGAAACTTCTTCAATTTTACAACATGAAAACATAAAAAGAACATGACCTTTCACAATTCACAGGACTGCTTTCACATACTTTTGAATTCCTAACAGGCATTTTCATTTAAAGTAAAGTACAATATGTGTTTACAGTTTTGCTTTTGTTTTTTGTTTGAGGAAAATTTTATCCATGAATACATCTCAAGTGTACCACTTGATGAGTTTTAGCAAATGCATACAAACCTTCATCCATTACCCCAGAAAGTCTATCATGTTTTTGACAAAAAAAAGAAAAAAGAAAAATCTGTGTTATTCCTTTACGAGATTTGGAGTAGTATACACATACTAACACTATACTACAAGTGATTACAGAACTAAACTAAATTTCAACATTTTCTCAACAAGCATGGAAAATATAAAGATAGAATGCTAAGATTAGAAAGCTTCTTGAAACACAGTCTAATCCATTCCTCCAGCTTTAAGACTATACCTAATTCTTACTTCTATGAAACACTCTGATGTAAAGGGGAGTGAATAAGGGGATTCTATAATCTCTCCTGATAACTACAGTGGAATGGTTATTAACTTTCTGGAGGTTATAGATCCCTTTGATTTACTATCCCCGAAGTGATAGTAATTGAATTAAATAATAATAAAACAGCAAGAAAAAAAGAAAACAGAAGAGGAGGGAAGAGTGAAAAAAAGACGGCAACAAAATTTTAGAAGATGATAAGAGGGTGGATGGTAGACACTAAATTAGGAAACCAGAGAAATTTGAAAATCTTAGCTTGGAGCAGAGTTTGTGAACACTGAAAAGGAGGAACCAAGTAAACTGAGGGCAGGGATGCAGGGTTAAAACTTTCTACAAGGTACATTTTGAGCCCTAGATCCCCATCAAACCACACAGACAAGTAATTTCCCTCCCCCCAACATTGGCCAAAATAGGATGTTTACAATCTAGAGAAAATGAATCAGAAAGAGTCTGGACCAGGAAATGCCACACATGGCTGATGGGAGGGCATGAGGCACTGGGCAGAAAATGGGAGGATGAAGACAAAGTTGGTCTATTGATCTAAGGTCTCAGCCCCCTCTGGACCATCAACTTCCTTCATGAGTAGGCTACAATAACACTGGCAGCTTGACTTTCCTCCCTAACACAGGAGACTTCCAGCTTTCCCCTGGAGAAAGTGACCTGATCCAAGGAAAAAGACTTATAGATAGTGATACCTGAGATTTCACCAGGGAAACTGCCAGGTCCCTGCCTAATCATCACTAGACAAGCCCCAGAACATGCACCGAGCTTCCAACAGTTTTGTAGTGCCTCTCCCTTACATGCAAATGGTTGGCTAAGGATCACCAAACTTTCAAGGAAAGTTTGTATATGGAAAGACAGGCATCAGAACGAAAAAAAAAAGAACAAAAGTACTGCAGAGAGGATGGTGAGGGAACAAAAACTACATAGGAAACAGGAAAAAAACAACTAAAAAAAACTATAATTAATATACTTAGAGAAAAAAGAGAAGATATTACATCAATGAAACAAGAAAACAATGTATAAAATATTCAGATAATGAAAAACAGCTCTTAGAAATTAAAACTATGACAGCAGAAATTTTTTTAAATCCAATACAAAGGTTGGAGGAAAACTCACCAAGAGTAGAACACCTGGGATGGGAATTAGGAGATAAAATTAGAGAATCAATCCAATAAAATAATAAAAGAAGATTTCCCATATCAAAGAACATTAGTTTCCAGATGGAAAGGGCACACAAAGAGCTCAAGACAATGAGTGAAAAGTCCCAAGCCAGGACATTATCCTGACAGTAAGAACACAAGGGATAAAGTGACCATCTTAAAGCCTTCCCAAGAGGGGGTAAAAAACAGAACCACACTAAGGACTGTGAATCAGAATAGCAGTGGACTTCTCTCAATAGCAACACCAAAAGCTACAAGACACAACAAAGGAATAATATCTTCAAACTTCTATGAGAGAATTATTTCCCAGAAAAACTATCAATCAAGTATGAGGAAAGAATAAAAACATTCTCAAACACATAATCTCTCAAAAAAATAAACTTCATATGCACCATATCTCAGCAAGCTACTGAAGAATGCATTCCATGAAAACAAGAGAAAAAAGGAAGAAACATGTGAACCATGAAAAAGAGAATCCAACACAGAAGAAAGGTAACAGGAAGATTCAATCACTAATTCTAGGGACACCACCAACAACAACAAATTGCACAAGGGAAAATGTACGACCAATGAATAGATAAATAAAATGTGATATATCCATACAATAGAATATTACTCAGTCATAAAAAGGAATGAAGTTCTGATACATGTGACAACATGGATTAATCTTGAAGATATCCTGTTGAGTGAAATCAGCCAGATACAAAAGGACAAATATTGTAGACTTCACTGATATGAAATAATTAGAATAAGGAAACTCATAGAGTTAGAATCTAGTATATAGGTTACCAATGGATAGGGTTTGGGTAGGGAATGGGGTGTTAATGCTTAAATTGTACAGAGTTTCTATTTGGGTTGATCATAAAATTCTGGTAGTGGACAGTACTGACGATAGCATAACATTCTGAACGTAATTACCAGCACTGATTATATATTTGAATGTGGTTTAAAGGGGAAATTTTAAGTTGTATATATGTTACTAGAATAAAAATTAAGAAAAGCGTAAGACTACACAAAACAGTGAAACATATTGTAAATAATAGACCATCGTTAACAATACAATTATAATACTGTTCTTTCATGAATTGTAACAAATGTACCACACTAATGCAAGGTATTAATAATAGGATGGTATATGGGAACCCTGTATTTTATGCATAATTTTTCTGTAAATCTACAACTTCTCTCATAATAAAGAAGAGAGAAGGAGAAAGAAAAAATATAATCATGATATCCTGCATGGCACAGCTACAAAAATTTATGTAGTTATAATAAGGTAAGCACCAACTATCAATTTAACCAAAAACTTGGGCACATCTATATAGAGAGAATGAGGAAAGAAGAAGTGGTGGGGCAGGGAAAAGAGTGGAAAGGGACTAAATCCTCTTCCATAGCAGAAAGTCATTATACAATGTACATTGTAGCTTCTTGGGCTGCTCAAGCAAATACCATGCAATGGTTGGCTTAAACAATGAGATTTTGTTGGCTCACAGTTTAAGGCCAGGAGAATTCCAAAACTCAGGCATCAGTAAGGCAATGCTTTCTTCCCAAAACCAGCATTCTGTGCTGGCTGCCAGTGATTCTTGGTCCTGGGCTCCTCTGTCACATGGCAATGCATACGGCAGCCTCTCCTGCCCTCTCCCTTCCTTTCTGGGTTCCACTGATGTTCAGCTTCTGGCTGATGCCTTTGTGGCTATCTGTCCAAATTTCATTCTGCTTATAAATGACTACAGTAATTGGACTAAGACTCATCCTGACTGAATTGAGCCACATCTTAACTGAAGTAACCTCATCAAAAGGTCTCACTTACAATGAGTTCACACCCACAGGAATGGATTAAGTTTAAGAACATGTTTTTCTGGGTTACATAGCTCCAAACCACCACAACGTCTAAAACAGAAAACACAGAGAAAAATACTATAAGCATTAAATCAGAAATATAGAAATAGAAATATCTGAGAAAACAACTAAAAAAGTAATGTCAGTGCCTCTGAAATGTTGGAATTGGGGATGAGGTAGGGTGAGGTTGAGATCTAGAAAAGTGCTGGTTTTTATCAGCTTTCTTATTTTCATTTGACTCTGAAACCCATCTCCAAAGGTTATTCCTAGATCTCCTTAGAGTTCCTGGTCCCTGGGTTAAGAATTCCAGCTATTGAATCCATTCTATTTTAAATCTTAGTTAAAATCTGTTAGAATTCAATTTCTGATATTCTACTGAAATCGGCTTGGTTCTATAATTCTTAGCTTTATCCTGTGTGTAATGGTTCCTATAGAAACACTTAAAGATAAATTTTATGTCATACAACACCTAACCAGGCTCATGATCAAGAGAATGGGGGATAAATGTAGTGTCAGTAAAACTTGGCAAACTCGTTTCTGATTGGAAAAAGATGATTATGGCATTTCACACTAGAGATACACATAATGCAATCAGCTCACTTCTCACTTTTGCTTACTATGGGGAAGGAAAATGAAAAGAAAGGTAGAATTTGTGAGGAAAAACTTTGGCATCAAGCTGTGCAGAAAATGAGCATCACCAAAATGATTCCCTAAACTGAGGTAACCAACACTGCAGACATAAGAAGTTATGAAAACTTTAATGCTAAATTGCCCTGAAGCTTCCATTTTTTTATTGGAGAGTCACAGTAATGAAGAAACATTATTTTTAAATCTTGGGTAAGGGGTGGGAATACTACTCAGTAATCAAAGGAAGAAACATGAAGAAACTCAAAAACATTATACTGAGCAAATGAAGCCAGTCACAAAATAGAATGGTATCTACTGTATGACTCCTTTTATATACGAAGTTCTGGAACAGGCAAAACTAATCTGAAGTGATAGAATTCAAGTGCAGTTGCTTAGTGCAGAGTGTGGGGGAGAAATAACTATAAACAGGAGTGACAGAATTCTCTGGAGTAATGGTAACACTTTCAAGGGTATATACATCTGACAAAACTCATTGAACTGTACTCTCAAAATATGACCCTTTTATTCTATGTCAATTCTACCTCAGTAAATATGATTTTTTAAATGGGGAGGGGGGAAAACAGGGCTTTCTTCATCAATAAACAACATTTAAATGTGAGAAAGTTACCAAATTATACCTAACCAGGTATAATTTGTTATGTATTCTACTTTTACAAATGTGGTGAGAATATTTTACTTCCATTCTATTTAATTTATAAGGATAATTTAGATTACGGTACTCTTTCTTCTTTAAACAAATCCATGAAAATCAAGCTGTTTAAATCATAACATCAAAACCAAAGTATGAAAATCCTTCTTCAAACACGTTTCCTTTCCTTCCTCAGAATTCTAGTAAATTCATAGTTGCTCCTAATCACCTCCTGTTCAGAAATAGCCAAATTTCCAGTTGCAATATAAAAGAACTAAAAGTCACTCTAATTAGAGACTATCAGAAAAATAGAAAATAAGGAAGACAGGGCCCAAAAGGCTATTGGAATAGAAATACGAGGTAATACAAACAGCAAAGAAGAGAGATCTGCAATTCTACCTTGAGAAAGATAAAAAGATGAAAACTAACTGGGGCCTTCAAATAGCACTGTGGTAGCATTTGCAAGAGAAAGAGCAGAGAGATATGTAAGAGAGTTTGATGGATAAAGACCCTGGGGTGTAAGGCCATAACATGAAATAAAATAAATAATAAAATAAGAAAGGCACTGAATTTGGATAAAGGACAAGAAAGGCAGAAAATTCTCTGAGTATGAATATTATCTGTAATAAACACAACAAATGTGCAAGCACCTCATTGAAACTTACACAATAAATATCCTGACAAGTTTCCCATGAACAAGGGATGATAAAAAAAATTAATATAATAGTTAACATTATTCTTCATTTTAACAGTGCAAAATATAAGTGGTATTATCTCTCCTGTTTTGTAATAAGAGTAGTAAACCTAATCTACACAAGCACTTTCATGAGTATTCTCCTGACCCAAGTGTCCAGCCCAATCTTTTCCATAGAGTATTAAAGAAAGCACAAACACTGCTCACTGTTCTATTTAAGGCCCTTTTGTACTATAAACCATTTTCAAATTACCCCTAAAACTTATTTCCCACACTTCTTTTCCCTTACTCATTTTAGCTGCCCGTCTAAGGTCTTAAATTCTCTTAGAGGCTCTCTGCATCACCCTTTCTGAGGGCAATTCCTTCCTTTTGAGTTACAGCATCTGAATATAGTACATAAATAATAATCTGAATGTTGTTGAGCTTATTGGAAAAATTAGTACCTCATAGATCTGGTGACTGCATTAATGTACTCCAGAGAACTGCCCAGATTTTAAATCATGATACCTCATTATTGCCCACTGTTTAGCGTGCCCATTTCTAGAAACCCAAAGGCTTTTTTCCCTTACAGCATTTTCCATCTTATATTTGGACTACCGATAGCTTCCTACCAAAACCAGGTTGTACTACTATGACCATTTTTTACATTACTTAAGTTTATTCTTTGTTTTAATCCTACCTTTCAAGGTATTTTTTCATGTAAAAGGCAAAAAAATATATTTAAATGGTAATGAATGTTACATTACTCAATGATTAAGTCCTAACAAATTCACTTGCATACTCCTATATATGAGTTCCATTTACAGGCAAGAAAAATGAGTTAAAAACTTGATCCAGCACCAACAGGGCAGCCAAAGCAGGGGTGAAATGTAAAGTGTGCACACATTACAACAGAGACAAGTACTGTATTCTCCCTTCAGCCTACCCTAATCTCGTCTCATCCACCTATTACATCATGGACAAAGACATAAATTCATATACCTAAAAGCATGACCTGGATGGTACAAGTTTACAACTTGTATCAATTCATATTTATCCATTATAGTCCTGCTGCTCTAGTAGTCATTATTATGACAGGCACTGGCACAGCCTTTGGATTCTGAAATGTTCTAATGCAATAACATTTTGTTTTTACCAGTTTTACACTCTAATAGGACTGTTTGGGTAATATGCGTAGATCCATATTACTTGACTTGAACCATCACACATGGTTTTTTATTTCCACATATTTTATTGAATCTAGAACTTGACTGGTATAAAAAAGTTTGGAGAGAGAGTGAACTAAATCCATCTGTCAGCTCATATTATCCTCTAGGACATAAGATTCTACCAATACAACATAAAGCCATATACAAAACTAATGTCATAAAATGGGAAGTGTAAACGGTTCTGTGGTCTTAAGCTTTAGAAGGTAGCAAAGCATGAACATGCACATCTTATCCTCATCTGCCTTGGTCCCCACTAAAATCTGTTTTCAGCCCAGCAGCTAGAGTGGTTCTTTCAAAATATTGGTCACATCATATCACAACTCTCCTCAAAACTTTACAATGGTTTCTTATCACACGCAGAATAAAAAGCAAGGTTCTTACAGTGATCTACAGACCCTATAGGACCTGAACATCACACCTCTATCACACCTCATACACCAGTTCTCTCATCTCATCTCCTGCTACTCTCCCCACTTCTCGCTTGGCTTGGCCCCACTGACCTCCTCATTGCTTCTCCAGAATTCCCATCATGCTCCTGCCTGACTGGATGCACCTGTTAAATTCCATCTTCCTGGAATGCTCTTTGGGACTCTCTCCCTCAACCCCTAGAAATATTGGCTTCAAAGGTAATCTCATGAAGGTTTCCCTGACTACCCCATTTAAAACAGTAACTCTCTATATCCCCTTCCTCGTTTATTTTAGTAGCATTTCTTACCATAAGTTATTTCATATTTTACTCCTTTGTTAATTTATAATCTGCCTCCTGTGACTAGAATGTAAGCTCCATGAGAGCAGGAATTTTTTTCTGTACTATTCACTGCTATACCCTAGAGCCCAAACCAATGCTCACCACAAAGTAGACACTCAGTATATAGGAGCTGAATAAATGTTGCTAAATCATTATATACGTATTTGTTTTTCTGTTTCTTGCCATTAGCATGTAAGCCCCATGACATCAGAGAGTGGTGTTTTATGTTGTTATAGCCCCAGAACCTAAAACAGAAACTGGCATGTAGCTGGTACTCAACAGATATTTGTTGAATAAATCCTCCTTATATTCTTTTGTTAAGAGAGCAGAAAGAAAATTTCACCTTAGATCTATATGCCCTCATCATTTTTGTGACTCTGAAATTATACAGCCCAACAATTACCGAATCATTCACGTATTTACTTTAAAAAAAAAAAACCCTACATTTTATACATAATCGAAAGTGCCATTAAAAAACAAAAATGTCAGGAAAAGATTAATAAAGAAATATCAGTGATTTTCTTGGTGATAAAAAATGGATTTTCATGGTAAAAAAAAATATATTAAACCATAGAATGAAAAAAATTCACTTTTATTTTTTCCTCAACATTTTCTTTTTCCATTCACCAATTGTTAAAGGCTTTTTAGAAAACAGTTTTAGCCCTTTATTTCTCTTTCTGATATTGAAGCTAATTCGTTACACTGAATTAAGTGACGTTTACTTTCTTAACAAGTGTCTCATATAATAAACGCAAAATTCTCTTTTTTGTTTTGTTTTCTTCAAAACCCCAGTATCCTTAAAAGCAAGGATAGTGAAAATATTGTGGCTACTAAAACAAATGTGAAATCATCAAGAGGAGGCTCTCCTTTTTAATACCAGGTGAACGCTCTTTGTTAGCAGCAAAAATTCTATTGACTTAGAGCCACAGGGAGTCAAGGCAGCAATTCCTCTAAGCACTTCCCTTGAGATTAGGACATAGTCCCTTTAGTCAACCAAACTAATCAGAAAACACAAACACCAAAAGGTCTTTCACCCTTGCTGTGATTACTTGAGGCAAAGCCAGAAGGTCAGAATCTCTATACATTCATTTGCTGACCCCTCTTGAGCTTACTATATTGGGTCAGAATGGACTACAGCTGACTTTAAATCTAGAGCTACTGATCTATAGCTTTACCTAGTTTCACCGATAAATCCATAGGATGAACTCACCTCTTGTAATCGCTAGGAATGACAGTATTCCTTCTGAAAATGCCCAGATAACTTTAAAATGTAAACAAGGCAGCACATTGCTTTGAAAAAGGCTAAATGCTTACTGATTCTGGAACTGCACTCTTAGAGGCTGAAAATCATATGTCGCAAAATGGCAGACTGGTGAGCTGTATGTTTTAGTTACTCCTCCAGGAAAGTAGGTAAAAAGCCAGGAACTGCGTGGACTGGACACCACAGAGCAACCTGTCTTTGGGCATACTTCATACAACACTCATGAAAACGTGGAACTGCTGAGATCAGCGAAATCTGTAAGTTTTTGCGGCCAGGGGACCCGCGCCCCTCCCTGCCAGGCTCAGTCCCGGGGGAGGAGGGGCTGTCAGCTCCAGGAAGGAGAAGGGAGAATTGCAGTGGCTGCTCTCATCGGAAACTCATTCTACTGATTCAAACTCCAACCATAGATAGACTGAGGCCAGACACCAGAGACTCTGAGAGCAGCCAGCCCAGCAGAGAGGAGACGGGCATAGAAGGAAAACAACACGAGAAGCTCCAAAGTAAAAGCAGAGGATTTTTGGAGTTCTGGTGAACACAGAAAGGGGAAGGGCGGAGATCAGGCCTTGAGGCGCATATGCAAATCCCGAAGCAAGGCTGATCTCTCTGCCCAGGGCACCTTTCCTTAATGGCCCTGGTTGCTTTGTCTATTAGCATTTCAATAACCCATTAGATCTCTGAGGAGGGCCGTTTTTTTTTTTTTTTTTTTTTTTTTTAAATCCTTTTTGCTTTTTCTAAAACAAGTACTCTAAGAAGCTCAATACAGAAAGCTTCAAAGAATTGAAATTTGGGCACGTCAAGTCAAGAGCAGAAATAAGAGAGCTCTGAGACAAAAGGCAATAATCCAGTGGCTGAGAAAATTCACTAAACAACACAACTTCCCAAGAAAAGGGGGGTGTCCGCTCACAGCCACCATCCTGGTGGACAGGAAACACTCCTGCCCATCGCCAGCCCCATAGCCCAGAGCTGCCCCAGACAACCCAGTGTGACGGAAGTGCTTCAAATAACAGGCACACACCACAAAACTGGGCGTGGACATTAGCCTTCCCTGCAACCTCAGCTGAATGTCCCAGAGCTGGGAAGGGGGAGCAGTGTGAATTAACAGAGCCCCATTCAGCCATCATCTGAGCAGACTGGGAGCCTCCCAACACAGCCCAGCAGCCCAGAACTGCCCTGGGGGGACGGCACTCACCTGTGACATAGCACAGTCATCCCTCAACAGAGGACCCGGGGTGCACAGCCTGGAAGAGGGGCCCACTTGCAAGTCTCAGGAGCCATACGCCAATACCAAAGACTTGTGGGTCAGTGGCAGAGACAAACTGTGGCAGGACTGAACTGAAGGATTAGACTATTGCAGTAGCTTTAAAACTCTAGGATCATCAGGGAGATTTGATTGTTAGGGCCACCCCCCCTCCCCGACTGCCCAGAAACACGCCCCACATACAGGGCAGGCAACACCAACTACACACGCAAGCTTGGGACACCAATTGGGCCCCACAAGACTCACTCCCCCACTCACCAAAAAGGCTAAGCAGGGGAGATCTGGCTTGTGGAGAACAGGTGGCTCGTGGACGCCACCTGCTGGTTAGTTAGAGAAAGTGTACTCCACGAAGCTGTAGATCTGATAAATTAGAGATAAGGACTTCAACTGGTCTACAAACCCTAAAAGAACCCTATCAAGGACAGCAAATGCCACGAGGCCAAAAACAACAGAAAATTATAAAGCATATGAAAAAACCAGACGATATGGATAACCCAAGCCCAAGCACCCAAATCAAAAGACCAGAAGAGACACACCTAGAGCAGCTACTCAAAGAACTAAAGATGAACAATGAGACCCTAGTACGGGATATGAAGGAAATCAAGAAGACCCTAGAAGAGCATAAAGAAGACATTGCAAGACTAAATAAAAAAATGGATGATCTTATGGAAATTAAAGAAACTGTTGACCAAATTAAAAAGATTCTGGACACTCATAGTACAAGACTAGAGGAAGTTGAACAACGAATCAGTGACCTGGAAGATGACAGAATGGAAAATGAAAGCATAAAAGAAAGAATGGGGAAAAAAATTGAAAAACTCGAAATGGACCTCAGGGATATGATAGATAATATGAAGCGTCCGAATATAAGACTCATTGGTGTCCCAGAAGGGGAAGAAAAGGGTAAAGGTCTAGGAAGAGTATTCAAAGAAATTGTTGGGGAAAACTTCCCAAATCTTCTAAACAACATAAATACACAAATCATAAATGCTCAGCGAACTCCAAATAGAATAAATCCAAAAAAAAACCACTCCGAGACATATACTGATCACACTGTCAAACATAGAAGAGAAGGAGCAAGTTCTGAAAGCAGCAAGAGAAAAGCAATTCACCACATACAAAGGAAACAGCATAAGACTAAGTAGTGACTACTCAGCAGCCACCATGGAGGCGAGAAGGCAATGGCACGATATATTTAAAATTCTGAGAGAGAGGAATTTCCAGCCAAGAATACTTTATCCAGCAAAGCTCTCCTTCAAATTTGAGGGAGAGCTTAAATTTTTCACAGACAAAGAAATGCTGAGAGAATTTGCTAACAAGAGACCTGCCCTACTGGAGATACTAAAGGGAGCCCTACAGACAGAGAAACAAAGACAGGACAGAGAGACTTGGAGAAAGGTTCAGTACTAAAGAGATTCGGTATGGGTACAATAAAGGATATTAATAGAGAGAGGGAAAAATATGGCAAACATAATCCAAAGGATAAGATGGCCGATTCAAGAAATGCCTTCACGGTTTTAACGTTGAATGTAAATGGATTAAACTCCCCAATTAAAAGATATAGATTCGCAGAATGGATCAAAAAAAATGAACCATCAATATGTTGCATACAAGAGACTCATCTTAGACACAGGGACACAAAGAAATTGAAAGTGAAAGGATGGAAAAAAATATTTCATGCAAGCTACAGCCAAAAGAAAGCAGGTGTAGCAATATTAATCTCAGATAAAATAGACTTCAAATGCAGGGATGTTTTGAGAGACAAAGAAGGCCACTACATACTAATAAAAGGGGCAATTCAGCAAGAAGAAATAACAATCGTAAATGTCTATGCACCCAATCAAGGTGCCACAAAATACATGAGAGAAACATTGGCAAAACTAAAGGAAGCAATTGATGTTTCCACAATAATTGTGGGAGACTTCAACACATCACTCTCTCCTATAGATAGATCAACCAGACAGAAGACCAATAAGGAAATTGAAAACCTAAACAATCTGATAAATGAATTAGATTTGACAGACATCTACAGGACATTACATCCCAAATCACCAGGATACACATACTTTTCTAGTGCTCACGGAACTTTCTCCAGAATAGATCATATGCTGGGACATAAAACAAGCCTCAATAAATTTAAAAAGATTGAAATCATTCAAAGCACATTCTCTGACCACAATGGAATACAATTAGAAGTCAATAACCATCAGAGACTTAGAAAATTCACAAATACCTGGAGGTTAAACAACACACTCCTAAACAATCAGTGGGTTAAAGAAGAAATAGCAAGAGAAATTGCTAAATATATAGAGACGAATGAAAATGAGAACACAACATACCAAAACCTATGGGATGCAGCAAAAGCAGTGCTAAGGGGGAAATTTATAGCACTAAACGCATATATTAAAAAGGAAGAAAGAGCCAAAATCAAAGAACTAATGGATCAACTGAAGAAGCTAGAAAATGAACAGCAAACCAATCCTAAACCAAGTAGAAGAAAAGAAATAACAAGGATTAAAGCAGAAATAAATGACATAGAGAACAAAAAAACAATAGAAAGGATAAATATCACCAAAAGTTGGTTCTTTGAGAAGATCAACAAGATTGACAAGCCCCTAGCTAGACTGACAAAATCAAAAAGAGAGAAGACCCATATAAACAAAATAATGAATGAAAAAGGTGACATAACTGCAGATCCTGAAGAAATTAAAAAAATTATAAGAGGATATTATGAACAACTGTATGGCAACAAACTGGATAATGTAGAAGAAATGGACAATTTCCTGGAAACATATGAACAACCTAGACTGACCAGAGAAGAAATAGAAGACCTCAACCAACCCATCACAAGCAAAGAGATCCAATCAGTCATCAAAAATCTTCCCACAAATAAATGCCCAGGGCCAGATGGCTTCACAGGGGAATTCTACCAAACTTTCCAGAAAGAACTGACACCAATCTTACTCAAACTCTTTCAAAACATTGAAAAAAATGGAACACTACCTAACTCATTTTATGAAGCTAACATCAATCTAATACCAAAACCAGGCAAAGATGCTACCAAAAAGGAAAACTACCGGCCAATCTCCCTAATGAATATAGATGCAAAAATCCTCAACAAAATACTTGCAAATCGAATCCAAAGACACATTAAAAAAATCATACACCATGACCAAGTGGGGTTCATTCCAGGCATGCAAGGATGGTTCAACATCAGAAAAACAATCAATGTATTACAACACATTAAAAACTCGAAAGGGAAAAATCAATTGATCATCTCAATAGATGCTGAAAAAGCATTTGACAAAATCCAACATCCCTTTTTGATAAAAACACTTCAAAAGGTAGGAATTGAAGGAAACTTCCTCAACATGATAAAGAGCATATATGAAAAACCCACAGCCAGCATAGTACTCAATGGTGAGAGACTGAAAGCCTTCCCTCTAAGATCAGGAACAAGACAAGGATGCCCGCTGTCACCACTGTTATTCAACATTGTGCTGGAAGTGCTAGCCAGGGCAATCCGGCAAGACAAAGAAATAAAAGGCATCCAAATTGGAAAAGAAGAAGTAAAACTGTCATTGTTTGCAGATGATATGATCTTATATCTAGAAAACCCTGAGAAATCAACGATACACCTACTAGAGCTAATAAACAAATTTAGCAAAGTAGCGGGATACAAGATTAATGCTCATAAGTCAGTAATGTTTCTATATGCTAGAAATGAACAAACTGAAGAGACACTCAAGAAAAAGATACCATTTTCAATAGCAACTAAAAAAATCAAATACCTAGGAATCAACTTAACCAAAGATGTAAAAGACCTATACAAAGAAAACTACATAACTCTACTAAAAGAAATAGAAGGGGACCTTAAAAGATGGAAAAATATTCCATGTTCATGGATAGGAAGGCTAAATGTCATTAAGATGTCAATTCTACCCAAACTCATCTACAGATTCAATGCAATCCCAATCAAAATTCCAACAACCTACTTTGCAGACTTGGAAAAGCTAGTTATCAAATTTATTTGGAAAGGGAAGATGCCTCGAATTGCTAAAGACACTCTAAAAAAGAAAAACGAAGTGGGAGGACTTACACTCCCTGACTTTGAAGCTTATTATAAAGCCACAGTTGCCAAAACAGCATGGTACTGGCACAAAGATAGACATATAGATCAATGAAATCGAATTGAGAATTCAGAGATAGACCCTCAGATCTATGGCCGACTGATCTTTGATAAGGCCCCCAAAGTCACCGAACTGAGCCATAATGGTCTTTTCAACAAATGGGGCTGGGAGAGTTGGATATCCATATCCAAAAGAATGAAAGAGGACCCCTACCTCACCCCCTACACAAAAATTAACTCAAAATGGACCAAAGATCTCAATATAAAAGAAAGTACCATAAAACTCCTAGAAGATAATGTAGGAAAACATCTTCAAGACCTTGTATTAGGAGGCCACTTCCTAGACTTTACACCCAAAGCACAAGCAACAAAAGAGAAAATAGATAAATGGGAACTCCTCAAGCTTAGAAGTTTCTGCACCTCAAAGGAATTTCTCAAAAAGGTAAAGAGGCAGCCAACTCAATGGGAAAAAATTTTTGGAAACCATGTATCTGACAAAAGACTGATATCTTGCATATACAAAGAAATCCTACAACTCAATGACAATAGTACAGACAGCCCAATTATAAAATGGGCAAAAGATATGAAAAGACAGTTCTCTGAAGAGGAAATACAAATGACCAAGAAACACATGAAAAAATGTTCATCTTCACTAGCTATTAGAGAGATGCAAATTAAGACCACAATGAGATACCATCTAACACCGGTTAGAATGGCTGCCATTAAACAAACAGGAAACTACAAATGCTGGAGGGGATGTGGAGAAATTGGAACTCTTATTCATTGTTGGTGGGACTGTATAATGGTTCAGCCACTCTGGAAGTCAGTCTGGCAGTTCCTTAGAAAACTAGATATAGAGCTACCATTCGATCCAGCGATTGCACTCCTCGGTATATACCCGGAAGATCGGAAAGCAGTGACACGAACAGATATCTGCACGCCAATGTTCATAGCAGCATTATTCACAATTGCCAAGAGATGGAAACAACCCAAATGTCCTTCAACAGATGAGTGGATAAATAAAATGTGGTATATACACACGATGGAATACTACGCGGCAGTAAGAAGGAATGATCTGGTGAAACATATGACAACATGGATGAACCTTGAAGACATAATGCTGAGCGAAATAAGCCAGGCACAAAAAGAGAAATATTATATGCTACCACTAATGTGAACTTTGAAAAATGTAAAACAAATGGTTTATAATGTAGAATGTAGGGGAACTAGCAGTAGAGAGCAATTAAGGAAGGGGGAACAATAATCCAGGAAGAACAGATAAGCTATTTAACGTTCTGGGGATGCCCAGAAATGACTATGGTCTGTTAATTTCTGATGGTTGTAGTAGGAACAAGTTCACTGAAATGTTGCTATATTATGTAACTTTCTTGGGGTAAAGTAGGAACATGTTGGAAGTTAAGCAGTTATCTTAGGTTAGTTGTCTTTTTCTTACTCCCTTGCTATGGTCTCTTTGAAATGCTCTTTTATTGTATGTTTGTTTTCCTTTTAACTTTTTTTTTCATACAGGTGATTTGAAAAAAGAAGGGAAAGTTAAAAAAAAAAAAAAAAAAAAAAAAAAAAGAAAAAAGACAAACAAGGGGGAAAAAAAAAAAAAAAAAAAGATGTAGTGCCCCCTTGAGGAGCCTGTGGAGAATGCAGGGGTATTCGCCTACCCCACCTCCATGGTTGCTAACATGACCACAGACATAGGGGACTGGTGGTTTGATGGGTTGAGCCCTCTACCATAAGTTTTACCCTTGGGAAGACGGTTGCTGCAAAGGAGAGGCTAGGCCTCCCTGTATCTGTGCCTAAGAGTCTCCTCCTGAATGCCTCTTTGTTGCTCAGATGTGGCCCTCTCTCTCTGGCTAAGCCAACTTGAAAGGTGAAATCACTGCCCTCCCCCCTACGTGGGATCAGACACCCAGGGAAGTGAATCTCCCTGGCAACGTGGAATATGACTCCCAGGGAGGAATGTAGACCTGGCACCGTGGGACGGAGAACATCTTCTTGACCAAAAGGGGGATGTGAAAGGAAATGAAATAAGCTTCAGTGGCAGAGAGATTCCAAAAGGAGCCGAGAGGTCACTCTGGTGGGCACTCTTATGCACACTTTAGACAACCCTTTTTAGGTTCTAAAGAATTGGGGTAGCTGGTGGTGGATACCTGAAACTATCAAACTACAACCCAGAACCCATGAATCTCGAAGACAGTTGTATAAAAATGTAGCTTATGAGGGGTGACAATGGGATTGGGAAAGCCATAAGGACCAAACACCACTTTGACTAGTTTATGGATGGACGTGTAGAAAAGTAGGGGAGGGAAACAGACAGACAAAGGTACCCAGTGTTCTTTTTTACTTCAATTGCTCTTTTTCACTCTAATTATTATTCTTGTTATTTTTGTGTGTGTGCTAATGAAGGTGTCAGGGATTGATTTAGGTGATGAATGTACAACTATGTAATGGTACTGTAAACAATCGAAAGTACAATTTGTTTTGTATGACTGCGTGGTATGTGAATATATCTCAATAAAATGATGATTTAAAAAAAAAAAAAAAAAAAAAAAAGAATACATATCAAATATAAATCAAACTTAAAAAAAAAAAAAAAAAAAAAAAAATCATATGTCAACAGCATTCTTGGAAGGAGAATTTAGGTATCTGCTTACCAAATCTTAACATAAGGTCAAGGGGACAGGAAATAAAGCATGTGAAAAAGCAGTAAGTACAGCTACTACTGGACAGATACAGTCCGAGTCCCCTAACCAATTTAACAATACAGGTAGTAGATATCAACTATAATCTGTGCAGCCCTCAATCTCCATGGAGGTGCTTCAGGGGCAGCCACGGGGGCAAAGAAGGGAACCAAGCATGAGGCTTGGGACCTCTCACCCCAATACCAAACAAGTAGAGAGCACCGCCTTTCTTATTGTTTGGTATGTGGAGGTTCTGCAAAAATCTCATTTAAAAAATGTGTGTGTACAGATGTGTGAATGTGTGTATATTTCTGCTGCTTAAAAAAAAAGTCTGAAAATCAGCAGCAATGCTGTCGAGTCAGGGAGAACAAGGCTAAAATTTTAAATTTGTTGAGTGAGGAACTGACATAATCTTGCCTCGTAAACAATCAATGCTCAGTTAAGTGGTAGCAATTATTGCTACTTATCAAAGAGTAGTCCTAAAAGGTATTAAGAGTGGCCCTCAAAATACACAGCCAAGAGCCATATAAACTATGATGTGACAATACATAACCCTTATTTGATGAGTTCATCCCATGACCATATGTACATACTCCTTAAAAATCCATTTTATCCTTTAGGCACTAAAGGAATGGTATCTAGGAACTACGAGCTTTTAAGAACCTATTACGCAGTGGCAGAGAGATTCCAAAAGGAGCCGAGAGGTCACTCTGGTGGGCACTCTTATGCACACTTTAGACAACCCTTTTTAGGTTCTAAAGAATTGGGGTAGCTGGTGGTGGATACCTGAAACTATCAAACTACAACCCAGAACCCATGAATCTCGAAGACAGTTGTATAAAAATGAAGCTTATGAGGGGTGATAATGGGATTGGGAAAGCCATAAGGACCAAACACCACTTTGTCTAGTTTATGGATGGATGTGTAGAAAAGTAGGGGAAGGAAACAAACAGACAAAGGTACCCAGTGTTCTTTTTTACTTCAATTGCTCTTTTTCACTCTAATTATTATTCTTGTTATTTTTGTGTGTGTGCTAATGAAGGTGTCAGGGATTGATTTAGGTGATGAATGTACAACTATGTAATGGTACTGTAAACAATCGAAAGTACAATTTGTTTTGTATGACTGCGTGGTATGTGAATATATCTCAATAAAATTATTTTTTAAAAAAAAAAAAAAAAAAAAAAAAAAAAGAACCTATTACGAACACCAGAAATAAAGGCAAACACTTTAATGCCTCACCAATATGGACTAACTACAATGTGTAAACTCAGAATTGAATCTTAGAACATAGCCTAACATGGACATAATTATTGTAATAGTCCCTAGATTGTAAGCTCTTACAGCAGTTAACTCTATCTCTGAATTGTAAGGCCTATCTCTAAGCTTTGAGATGTTGATCCCCTAGCGTATAACCTGATTGGTCTCCGGAACAATGCATATCTCTGAGACACCTGAAACTCAGAGCTAGAGCTCGGTAGATATGAATGTCAGTATTAGTGCATACAGCCACTGTCAAAAAAAAAAAAAAAAAAAAAAAAAAAGCTGAAGAAGAGCCCAGACTTCAATTAGTGATACGAATGAAGCAGGTCTGCTTAAGACCAGGGCAAGCCAGGCCAAAGGGTAAAGGTTGAAACTGACTGTGTTTTAAAATTTCAACTTCCGTATGAGACCAAGCGAAGAGATATCTATTTGGTACAGGATCTAAATTTTCTAAACGGTACAACTCTACGGTCAATTTGTTCAAACACCACAATTGCATGGAAATTTGAATAGGAAGTGAGATACAATAGGTTAGTACAGGCTGGAGTGAAATAGTGACACATCCCAGAGTAATTCGGGCAGATAATAAAAAATATATTTACAGCCTTCCCCTCCCCAGCCCCGAGGATCTGGGGGAAAGTGTGGATGTGTTGGACATCCTCACCTGGACTGGTGTTGATGTTGTCACAAACACTGGGACTGGTGGTTTGATGTGCTGAGCCCTCGATCATGGGACTTGCCCTCATGAAGCTCGTTACTGCAAAGGAAAGGCTAAACTTGCATATAATTGTGCCTAAGAGTCTCCCCTGAGTACCTCTTTGTTGCTCAGATGTGGCCCTCTCTCTCCCTAACTGAGCCATCTCAACAGGTGAACTTGCTGCCCTCCCCACTACGTGGGACCCGACTCCCAGGGTTGTAAATCTCCCTGGCAATGCAGAATATGACTCCTGGGGATGAATGTGGACCCAGCATCGTGGGACTGAGAGTATCTTCTTGACCAAAAGGGGGATGCAAAATGAGACGAAATAGTTTCAGTGGCTGAGAGATTTCAAATGGAGTCGAGAGGTCGCTCTGGTGGACATTCTTATGCACTATATAGATAACATGTCTTAGTTTTAATGCATTGGAATAGCTAGAAGTAAATACCTGAAACTACCAAACTCCAACCCAGCAGTCTGGACTCCTGAAGACAATTACATAATAATGTAGATTATAAGGGGTGACAGTGTGATTGTGAAGACCTTGTGGATCACACCCCCTTTATCTAGTGTATGGATGAGTAGAAAAATGGGGATAAAAACTAAAGGACAAATGGGATGGGATGGGGGGATGATTTGGGTGTTCTTTTTTCACTTTTATTTTTTATTCTGGTTCTGGTTCTTTCTGATGTAAGGAAAATGTTCAGAGATAGATTGTGGTGATGAACGCATAACTATGTTATCATACTGTGGACAGTGGATTGTATACCATGGATGATTGTATGGTGTGCGAATGTATTTCAATAAAACTGAATTTAATGAAAAAAAAAAGAACCTATTACGAGAAGAAGAGAGTGAAAGAAAATAAAGAGAGAGGGAAAAAGAGAAGTATGAGAATGAAAAAGAACGAAAGATAAAGGAAATAGCTCCAAAATATGACAAGAAAACTACAAAATAAAAATTAATATGCCAGTACTAAAGCATGATATTCAAGATTTTGGGGATTCAAAACCATTTCATTATACTTGAAAATCATTTGTAGGTTAAATTTTCTTCACTTCACAAAAATTACCAAAAATGTACAATGATTGCAGAGAAATCACAACTAACATAATTAGGTGAGCTACATAAACACATACAAATATGCACATATATACCCACATACACATGAAATGTGTGATATGAGCACATGGAATACATTTTATATAATGTTTTAGGACCCTCTAATAGTAAGAGGGCCTAGAATCTCAAGCTCTCTTCTTTGGTTTAGATTCCTCTCAGCATTCCTCAAGTGGAAGCCAACTTCCAAGCGTCATTTTCACACTGCAGTGAGAAGTAAAGGTAGAAACCGAAGGACAAGACATAGGGGAGGGAAGAAGCTACCCCAGAAAGCCATATGTGATCCTCTTCAGCCATGCTTTCCACACAGCTGAAAACCCTGGAAAAGGTGATTATAAACTGCTCATCAGGGACCATTAGCCACTACCACAGTGCCTTTCCAAGACACAACACCTGCACTAAAGGAAGGCACTTCGATCGCCATACAAGAAGGGATGCTTACCTGCTTTATTTTATTTCGTGAGTTGGTAATGCGCTCTGTGATGCTCTGGTATGTGCGAATCGCTGTTGTCAATTCTGTATAGTGCTGCACAATCAATTCATCCAAGTCACGGTCACACTTCTCATAGGCTTCTTCAAGGCGACCCTTCTCATTTTCTCTGTCTTCAACGTCATCACTGGTAGACAGAGTCCTGGTAAAGACAGAGAATATATCAACCTGAGTAAAACTTAAAAGAAAAAGCAAAAGAATGATGAGTTAGTCAGTATCTTAGCACATTTATCTTACAACAGAAAAATGTGGACATTTATCTTACTAACAGAAAACGTGGACCACCTTCCAGTTGGTGTCCTATCCAAGGAGTCTCTCCTCCTCACTTTTTTCCTTGTCACTGGAACTGCTTTTAATCAGATGGCAGGCAGCCATGAACTTTGTGAGAGGCTGGGCACCTGATTTGTCTAAGTGAATCCTCATCATTCCTAGTAATTCCAATCCCCTTACCAGTGGCTTTCCCAATCTCAACGGGAAAACTCAATGAGACCTGAATTTTCTTGCAAGGATAGTAACAGGAAACAGATCCCCTGTCCTTGTAACAGATATTATTATATTGTCATCCAAAGCTGAGATACTCAAACACTTCAGCCATCTGACAACCATGGAAGGGAAAACCCAGAGAAATGCCAAGCTCCAGCTTTATATCATTGTGCCACCAAAGCAGCCAACCCTGCAGCTGTCTTACCTCAGGGTTTCTTGTTAGGGAAGATAATAAATATCCATTGTTTAAGCCACTTTCTCTTATATGTAGCTGAAAGAGTACTAACTGAAAACATCATGCACTGAGGAAGCACCTTTCAAAGAGCTCATTTGAATGACCTGAATTTGGTACAGAGCACCCAACAACCTGGAAATAAGGTCACGTAAACTCTAAAATCGATTACAACAGCAATAATCTAAGCTATACTACAAGACAGTCCTGGCATTTGCTAGTCTTTCAACAGACTAGATTCAACTAACAAGATTGATATGAATCAACAATAAGCAGGGAATGAGGTAGATACACTTAGTAAAAATCTTTCAGTAACTTAGTTTGATACATGGGCTGCAGATCCTTGTTTCCTCTATTATCTTTCTTGGATTTTTTTTTTTTTTAATTTCATGTTATAATCAGTAACAAAGAAACTTTTTCCTCTTATCTGTAGGCTGTGGTAATTTAGTTTCATTAAATTCCCTTAGATTTGTCAGTTTATACATTCAGCCTACTTTATTTTATTTATCTTTTCTAATTTGGGGAGGGGGTATTTTAGGCTCTCAATGATAGATGTAATCAATCATAAGTTCACCATTAGAACTGCTTTCAGAGATGGTCTGTCAGCAAATCAATCACATATTCACCTCTACATATTTGCAAGCAAAATACTGTACAACAGTCTCCTCCAAACTGTCACTTAGAGCAAAGGATCTTAATTCATGAGCCACATAATAAGTAAAACTTCTTTTTCAATCTAGGGAGAAATCCAGCAGACTAGTCTTGAACTGCAATCTATCCTCCAAAAAAGAATTTTGCAAATGGGTTATGGAGGTCAAGAAACCAGGTATAGAGTGAAATGTGGGGATAGGGGTGGAGAAAGAAATGTAAGAAGAAAAGGCAAAAACCCTCTAAGGACAGCATGGTAAACTGCAGAAAACAACAGACTGGGAACCACAGGACTTCAGTTAAGGCCTTTACCATACCAGACCTTCTGTTTACTCATCAGTAAACTGGTGATCCTAAACTAGATTATCTCCAAGATTACTTTCAGATAGAGAATGTCATACAAATGTCTGACTATTAAAATTAAGTCAGAGTGAAGAACTTTGGGGAAATTTGGTTTCAAAGATAAAGATACCAAGATTACTTGCAAAATTTGGGTAATTGTTTCTATGATGCATAACTTTGCTCTTTAAATCTGAAATCTTGCAGGCTTCTCATCTAAAGTAAAGCAAAATCAGAAAATGCCTTCCATTTATCAACAGTCCCAAAGGGAATACTTCTTGGATATTTAACTCTATTATTTCTCCTTGTAACAATAGACATACAAAGAACTTTCAAAGCCTTACTGAATCAGTTTGCCCATCTTTACAATGCTTTGCATGACTTCCTTTCCACCATCACTTGTGGAAACATGCCACACATCTCATGTTGTTTGTTAACCACTGGAATTGCCATTAAGAAAAATGTCAGGCCCGGAGAGAACACCTCCAGCATCAGCTGTCACTGTAACACATCACTGGAGTACTTATTATAAGTTAAGTTATTTAGGAAATCAAAAGGATTACTAAAATGAAGGTTAGAGAGTAAATTGGGTCTCTAAGGGTTTTTAGCTCACATTTTCATTTTTAGAAAAAATATTTATATAAGGAAATGTCCTGTGCTAGGTTTGCCCATTTGAAATTCATTCTCTTGATGTAAATTGGACTGAATGACATTTTACCTTTAGTCAAAACCACTTTCATTCTAAAACTCTGAGAGTACAAAAGCATTAAAGGTTTTTCTTTAATTAAAGAAAGGAAAGCAACATGGAAAATGATAATTACAGTCACTAACATTTAAGGAACCACAAATATTTACTGGATGCTGCACACTTTATAGAGTATATGTTTAATCCTCGTAACAAACCTTTTGGAGGGGGGTCTATTATTATTCTCCTCCCTCCCCCACTTAACAGTTGATTGCAGCTGAGATTTGAAGAGGTTATATTAATTTGCCCCACCTCACTCAATGTGGGTAAATGATAGTACAGTGATTCAAGACCCAGGTCTAACTGTTTTCAGATTATGTTCTTAATTGCTCCAGTTATGGGATCTGCAGTTAAAATCCTGGCTCCATCATTTACTGCTTATATGACCTTGGTAACTGCACCCCATTTTGCTCATCTATAGGTTGAAGATCATAAGTATACCTACTTAATAGGATTGTTAGTGAGAATTAAATGAAATAAAACAAGCCCAACACTCAACAAATATTGTCAGCTATCCCCGTTGTAGTGGTTGTAATAATAGTAATAGTAGCAGCAGCAGCAGTTAGAGGCAGTAATATTTTTCCACAACATAATGGAAAGGAAATCCTCGGCAGACAAAGGTTCAAATTCCAACGCCTCCACTTACTAGATCATTTGGCCTTGGGCATGAGATCTAACCTCTCTGATTCTCATTTTATTCCTTCTTAATGTCAAGAATTGTGAAGGGTCTGAGATTTTATCCTACTTGCAAGCTAACAAGTTAGCTTGCCACAATTTCCTAGATGCTGGTAGAAGACACAAGACTCCTGGGCCAGAGAGAAAGGACTTTGGTGCTCACAACACAGGAAGCAGCATGAGCATGAGGATATTTACACTCGTCTCCTTTGCCCCGATGGGCCCGAATGGGTGGCTACTGGAGAGGAACCTTGAGCTTAAAACCTGAATTTTTTATACTGGGCAATAAGCATGCCTGCTCTTTGCTCCAAAGAGACAGACTATTTCTATCTTCCCAGGCTGTGGGCTAAATAACCAACCTTGAAAAGATAGTCTGTAACAAAAGGCAGTCAGTGCTCCACACACAAGAACTTCAGATACACAAGAGACCCAGGAAAATTGTCTCCCAACCTAATTCATTGGATTCCTTCAAGGACTGACTGATAGCATTTGTGCCAAGCAATAAAAGGCAGTAAAGATTCATTTCCAGCCTCTGCTTTGTTTTTTAGCAAAATGAGACCAGAAATACAGTGCATCACACAATAAATATTTGCAATATGAATGAATGATAGACCATAAAGCATAAAACAACACACTAATTCTAAGCAGAAAGTTCCCACTCATACTACCAAAAACCAGAAGAGTCAGCAGATTTCCATTTAGGATTATTCTACTTTAAGCTTGTCAGCTGACCAGAACTGACAGCAATGTAGAAAAGAATACCTGTCATCTAGCTCACCCCACCACCCAGGTCAGGAACCTCTCCTAAGCCTCTGTGTGATGCAAAGCTCACTAGCTCACAAAGCAATTCACTGCAATGCTGAGCAGCCCTACTTGTTACAAAGCCTTTCAACAAAATAAAATAAATTCAGCCTCTTTATAATTTCTACCCATTGATCTTAGTTCCACCTTTTTCAGCAACACAAAATAAATCTATTCTCTCTTCCATAAAATTACCCTTTAAATGGTAAAACACTCTCAATACTTTCTTTCTCAGGTTAGCCACCCCCAATTTTTTCAACTGTTTCTTCCACAACATGGTTTCTGAGCAGCCCACCATCCTTGTTGCTATCCTCTGAAGCCCTCTCAAAACTAGATTACACTTACTTAGAATTTACTATGTGCCAGGCATTAATCTAAAAGAGTTAAGCTTAATAATTCATTTATTCCTGATAACAACCCTGTGAGGTAGGTGCCGTTATTATCCATCTTTTTACAGATAAGAAACTGAGCTGTATGCTCAAGGCACACTGTTCTTAAGTAGAGCCAGGCCTCAAACATGAACCGTCTGGCTCCAGGTTCTGGCTCTTGACTGCTTCCGCATCCTGCCTCTCCAGATGTGGTGCTCAGAACTGAACACAATATATTCCTAATAAGGTGTGACCTGTCCAAACAGAGGGAGGCTTTTATACCCCATAATCTAGCCTTAGTTGGATTTTTTTAAATATTGAGTCCAAAAATTATCCAAGATCCCTTTGATAGTATGCTGAACACCCAGCTCTCATCCATCCTCACCTTGAGAAATTTTAAAACTAAATGCAGAGATTCACACACATCCTCGTGTCCTACATTTTGGGCAGGGGAGGTGGAAGTGAGGCAAAGAATATAAATTACTGAGTGCCAGTAATATGCCCTAAAATGCAGTCATTATTTTATATACATATTCTAAGACAATCCTGGCAAGAATCTAGTGAGGTAAGTAGTATCTTTATTTTTTAAAAAAATAAGTAAACAGAAACTCAGAGAGGTAAAGTAACTTGCACACACATACACACACACAGAGCTAAGAAGTATCAGAAATGCAATTAAAACCAAGTATACTTGACTCCAAAGCTCATGCTCTTTCTACGATACATGTTGGGAAATTCTACCCCTCCTGCTTTCAACTCTTGAGCTGCAGGACTGCCACCCTAAACAAGCTACAACTCATAAGTAAGGAGAACAGTAGACAGCTAGAGATGTAAACAGAGCACTAAGCAGCATTTTTGGTAGTAACATTCTTGAATCTGGCCAAAACATGAGCAGAGGATAAACAACTGAAGTTGCTACCCCGAAACATATTTAAATTACTAAATCACTCTTTTGCTTTTTTTCCATTCCCATCCCCAAACCACCATGATTTACAAACTATGGTCAAGATCATGGAGGAACATAAAAAAGTAAACTACATTCTAGTAAACTAGAGTAAACACAGAGACATTTCTGGGTCACTAAGAATTTTTCAGTAAGACATCCCTGGTATTTTACATGATGAATTACATCTCTAACCATGAGTAATTAATCCCCACGGAGGAATTAATATATCTAATGGGCTCCAAGACCCATGGTACACATATTAAGTTACTGTTAATAGCACCTGAAAGGAACAGGTATGTTATAAGTTTCTAGTGAATTCATAGTCATCAACTCTAAGCCCTATATGCAAGCATAAAAACCCAGGGTAAATAACTGGAGAAATAAAACTGAATATGACAGTTTCCTGTCTGTATACCAACTTCTGAATTTCAGTGTACCCAGTCAATTATTTTGACAGGAAAATAACTAGTCACTGCCATTGGTCCTTCTATACAGCAATTCTGCTTTCACTTTGGACTTAATAGAGTAATGGAGCCCAAACAGGAGAAAATACATCAAGTTGATATTATTCTTTAAAAAGACAAAAGGAAGATTAAATAAAAGAAAAAAGGCACCTATGAAAATAAAGTTAGTCACCAAAAGCTGACCTCAAGAGAATACAAAAAGAAAAAAGAATAACACCATTAAGAATACACCAGAAAAATTTCTTGGCTATCCTAATGAAATCAAGAGTCATCCCTGTAAACAGTAAAGGAGCACAGGCTCTGAAATCTTAAAAACCCAGATTCAAATGATGGCTCTGCAACTTTTGAGCTATTTGACCTTGAACCATTCACTTAACCTCTCTGGGTCTATTTCTTTCCTTGTAAAACAGGGAAGATAGTAAAAGTACCTGCCTCACCAGGTTCTTGTGAGGGTTCAAGAGGTATGTAAATGTGCTTTGTAAAACAGGAAGTGCAATAGAAGTGTTGGTTGATATATTAATAAGAACAAAATAAATAATCTGTGAATCACATTATTAGCCCAAATCCCCTAAAACTTCCCCAATTCTAAAGTTCCTGAGAATATTTATGATCTGGGATCAGACCTACTTTATATTCCTACAGTGCCTGGTACCTTAAAAATTTAGTAAATGCTAAATAATGAGCAGTGGCAATGTGCAGGCCTGAAGATGTCAAGGACAGCTCCCTGCCTTGAGAACAAATTGTAACTAAATTATCTCACACAAAGAAATGCCTTGTTCAAAAAGCTCTATGAAAGGACAAACAATGGCTACGATGACCCTATTTAATTCATTTATTCATTCAACAAATATTTATTAAGCACCTATTACATACCAGGCAAAGCTCTAAGTGACTGGAGATACAGCAGTGAACAAAACCAATTCCTCCCTCAAGAAGCTTACATTATGGTGGGGAACAGGCAATAAAACAAATAATTAAGCATATCGCATATGTACCTTGAGGAAGGGATGAGTAATAACTACAGAAAAAATAAGGCAGGGTAGGGGGATGAGGACTATTTTCCATACAGAGGCAGGGAGGCCAGGGAAGGCCTCTCTGATAAAGAAGACATTTGAATAGAGTTTTATAGGAAGTGGGGGAGAGAGACAGGCCATAATCTGGGGGAAGATGATTCCAGATAGAACAGAAGACACAGAGGCCCTGAGACAGGAGCATGTTTGGCCTGTTCAAGGAACAAGGAATCACAAGGAGGCCAATGTGGTTTTAGAGAAGAGAACAAGGGCGACAGTGATAGGAGACAGGTCAGAGAAGCAGGGAACCAGATTACAAACAGCTTTTAGGGCTTGTTTTGCGACACCACTGAAGAAGAGAATGAATGGTCAATGAATGGTTAAAGAAGAAAGAGAGCTCTGTTGCTGCTTTAAAAGGATCAGTGTGGCTACTAACAAACTCTAGTGCTTCCCAGAAGGTCTTCCATGATTCCTAAACCTCAGCAATTTTTTTTATTCAATTTTACTGAGATATATTCACATACCATGCAGTCACGCAAAGTGTACAATCAGTTGTTCACAGTACCATTATATAGTTGTGCATTCATCACAAAAAACTAATTTTTGCACTGGACAAAAGGAAGTGTGATCCACATGGCTTTCCCAATCACATTGTCACCCCTTCATAAGCTACATTGTTATACAATCATCTTCAAGATTCAAGGGTTCTCGGTTGTAGTTTGATAGTTTCAGGTATTTACTGCTAGCTATTCCAATTCATTAGAACCTAAAAAGGATAACCCGCAGCAATTTTAAATCTATTTCTTCTCAACCCAGTATTTAATGGTGGGAGCAAAAATAAAATTCTCTGATTAACAATATTTACATTCAAGTTTCATTTTAATTATACCTTACCTCTTACCAAAAAGATCTGAGATGTAGATATAAGAATGTAGATAACAAAAAGTAAAATACAAATGAAAAGTTAGGGCTTAAGAGATCCAGGTCAAAACAATGCTACATAAAAGTAAAACACAAAAATGCAGATCACAGGGGAAAAGAGGAAGCATAGGTGATATGAAATAAGCCCCAAATTTAACTGAGATTCCTGGCAGCCAAGGCAAAAAGGGAAACATAGCCAGTTATATAACTGTCTTATAAAAAAGATAAGATTCTAGTTCCTCTGAGGAAATAAACTTGAAAGAGCCCTAAATTCTAAAATAAATTGTTCACTTAATACAGTGAACAATGTCCCAAACTATCTTCTCATAGCAGATAAAGTAATGAATTTTACCTGGCCATTTCTTACAGCATCTTCAAGCACATAACATTAAAATACAACTCAGGCATGGAGATTTTGAAAGACTGCATACAGTGCAAGTATGAAACTTTCCAACAATCCAGTTTAATCCAAGAGTAGAACGTAGGAAAGTGATAGGACTAAACGGATCAAATGATGTTTCATAAATCCCCTCCTCTAAGCAAGACCTTTAACAGCTCAATCAGACCAGCCAACAGTTCTCTGAAGAAAGTCTATAGGATCAGTATTCGGTATTAGAAAGTGAGAACAGATTATTAAATAGCATAAGCCAGAAAAGCATGTAGTAAGGTTGTCAACCAAATGTGAAAAATTAAGACCCTGACCAGGGCTCTCATCTGAACCTCAAGACTACTTATAGCTGATACCAGACTATCTTTCTGGACACAAGTTTAGGGTATTTTAACAAAGGAATGAGTCTCCAGAATGTCATTCTATAAAGCCAAGCAGTATTATTTTGGCTGGGTCAATTCTCAAAGCAGATGTTATCAGCAACATTCCTTAGCCGTAAGCAACAGAGAATCTTGGCAAATCCACAAGTATTAGCTGCCTAATATACCCCAGATAACTAAACTAACAAACCTGCTATAAGAAACATTTAAATTAATACACCTGAATTTTGGGAACATCTGCAGAACAATTAGCATTATCATGCTTTCTGAAAACAGTTAATAGGCTTAATTGTCTACTAAGGGTGTTCCTGGTTGGCAACCAGTGACCTCTCCTCCAGGAATAATAAAGATTAACAAAATAATTAATGGAAATCCCTTCAAGCAACTCAGAAAAACTAATTACAGTAAGGCTGCACATTTCCAAAAATCATTTACCAGAAAGCTACAGCTTTATGAAGCACAATCTACAATAAGACTCAAATCCCCTCAGTGACTCCGAATCTGAAAAGTACTCAAACGGGATGTCACAAAGTCCCTTCCCATTTTACTCATCAAGGACCTAGACCTCTCAATCAGTCTTCTCTTCTCTTTTATTACAACAATTCCAACAAATTTTAAAAATGGCATAATGGAAAGAGCACTAGACAGAGAGTCTTCTTTATATGTTCATAAAACATTCTAGCCCATATGAGCATAAAGAAAAACTAAGCATTTTGAAACTCAACAAATGCTTAAGAGTTAACTGGTTTCAAAACCTAACCTCACCATAAGAAAAAAATAATACCTCACTGATCTCTCAAGAACATAATAGTCCTTCTTTTTATTACATCGTTCCTAACACAAAGAGAAAGCATCTAGAGCTGACATGAATCTTCAAAACAAGACTCCTATTTTCTTTCCCAAAATGCTTTTAACCAGAAGATATTAGGCTATATTATTAGACCTATTTAGCCCATATTTCAAAGTGTGAGTCAAATTTTCTTTTCCTTTAAAATACCTAACAACCAATCTCAGAAACACCTGTCAGCAACATAGCCCTATCATGTCTACAGGGGAACAAAAGACAGTTTTAAGTTTAAGTTGAGTAAAAGCACAAACTGAAGAGAAAGAAAATAGATGGCTAACAATATAAGCACTAACTAAACAAGGTGAGAAGTAGGTCTTCCAAGCCTATTATACTAAGCAGAGTACCTTGTATATGAATAGTCTACAAATGTCTCCAGTGAATTACAAAATGAGACCCTCATCATAATTCTAACTTTGAGTAAAGAATTGCACATTAAAGAAATGTTCGAGAAGCGTATCACAACGTAATCGCACAAGATATGGTTGCACTCAAAGCATAACCAAATCGTCACTACACTTTTAAATCAGATTTTATTATATTCAATTATACTTTGTGATTGCTTGTTTCTTAATGCTGTCTTACTAGATCCCACAAAACACAAGATAATCCCATCCCAAATGATAGCAATTCCTCTGAAAAAGTATTTCAATGCATTAAAACAGCATCTCAATTTAGTACAGAGTGATTCATTTAATATCAAGTGACAGTAAACAATGTGCTTTAATGTCAATTGAAAAATCCTTGGTGTCTTGCTTCGGACAGCACTTAGAGCCAATTACTACAACCAACACATGCAGTTTTTCAATATTACAGTTAACTCATTAATACAGAACACTTCTGGGGATCAAAAGTTATAAATTTTTTTCTTTATTTGAAGTTGTGGATTTACAGAACACTCATGCATAAAACACAAGATTCCCATATACCACCCCAACAGTAACACCTTGTACTGGTGTGGAACATTTGTTACAATTGATGACAGCACATTTTTATAATTGTACTATTAACTATAATCCATGCTTTAACTTAAGGTTCACAAGATATACATTTTTAGCCAAGAAAGAAGGCCATTATCTAAAATTAAATATGTCCCAATGAGGCATAAGACTGAGTCCCAGAGTTGACAAACTCAAATTAAAATCTCCCTCCTACTCTTACCAGACTCTACCTCTTTTCCTATTTCCAATTTAAGCCCCACGTTCTCCTTAAAGCATTGTCCAGTGATCTCATTTTTCAACTCCAGTCATGTATTTTTTGATTCTACAACACATTATAGCATTTAATAATTTCAAAGGTGCATACTATATTCTAATTCAGTTTCTGGCAAGTTCCTGAGAAATGATACTTTACAAGATATTAATAGTTGTTATGTGGTCAAATAAACTGTGGAGACTCTGGGTTACACAAACTAGAGCAGGTTTCTTAACTTCAGGACATCCTAAGACTTTAATATGCTAATGTACAAAGCGCCTGGGGCAGGAAGGGTATCAGGGTGGGAACACAGACAGGACATGAATAATATATTATGAAGCATTTCGGAAAGGTATTAACCTACAGGTTAATATATTGTGTCCCCCCCCCCAACATACATACATATTCCAATCTTGTTTCATTTGTATCACCACTGACTCCAACCCCTTCCCCATCATTGTGAAGCAAATCCCAGATATTATATCATTTTGTTGGTATACATTTCAATCCATATCTCTTTAAGATTCTCTTTTATTTCAACACAGCCATAAAAACATTACCTTAGCTCAAAATAATTTAACAATTCTGATTGGTTCATGTTTTATTTCTCAACTAAATTATGTTCTAAGGGTTACTCAACTTTAAGGTGCATTAGAATAATTTGGGAATCTTGCTAAAATACAGATTCAGGTCAGGTGGTGCCAGAGATTCTGCACTTCTAATAAAGCTCTTGAGTGATACGTTGAGTAGCAAAATAATGTCTCCCAAATTGCCAGCACAATGATAGGCACCAAGTTTTAGGTGGAAAAATACCTTTTGAATCATATCCCACTTTCTTTTTTGCAAGGGCTTTATAAATATTTTTAAAGAATAAATAAAAGTCAGAAAAAGTTCTCATAAAAACCTTGAGATATTTAATTTTCTTTTCATATCAGCCATGTCAAATATAACCCATGAATTTGTCCCTTATTACTTCCTGTTAAATTATGAGTTCCCATGTCATTCCATGTTAAATCCAAGCAGCACATAAAGGACTGGCTACTATAGGGACCAAGGTCATAACTTATTTCATGGCTTCAGAGCAAATGACAAAAATGTGATAAACAGCACAGTATAAAACAACAGGGTGCAGAGTTTGCTACTGGAACTGAAAAACGCAAGCACAGATTGACTACAGGCCAACAATTAACAATACTCCCACAAGCATTAAATAAATAAAAAGAGAAAAAAATTTTAAATCCATATTGAAAAAAGTAAAGAAATATATAAACAGATGTGCAATAGTTTTAAGGCATTTCTAATGAAAAGTTCCTGACAAAGTACTACAGGAAGTAAGGCATGTGTATGTGCATTAAGTCTATATAAATTCTTAAAAAAATTACATATTAATAATTAAACATATATTCTTTTATTTAAAGAATAAACACACAGATACATACTCTTTCCCATCCAAATATAGTTTTTCTTCTGTTTTCCGCAAGGAAGCACAGAACATTTAACAACATTTTGTGTCAGGAGGGAGATAGCCAGGGAGAAAGATAATGACTTTTTTAAAAAATTTTGTACCTTTCAAACTGTTTGAATTTTCTAAATTCAGTATTTTAAAATATTTTGTTTACAATTTTAGAAAATCACATGTACACATTTTTTTCAATGATAACAAGGATTATCCAGATAAAGAGATGGGCAGAGAGAAAAATATTCACCTTTAAAAAAAAAAAAAAATTAGAGCTTTTGTTTCAATTTTCTAAATATATATTTAAGTTTAGAAATTTAGAATTCAGAAGCCCTGTGGTTTGCTTTTGTAGTCTTCTTTTTTCAGTCTAATAAAAATTTTTATATTTTATGTGTTTATATTTTCTATTTTACGTCAACACATATATAAGCACACACACATTTAAATCTAGGTTCTTTAGCTATGACTCTCCGATTATTATTTAATTGCCATCTTAAATCAGCTGCACAAGATTTCCTGTTTATAAAGAGAACAGTCTGAATCAATCATTCATATCAACCTGGCAAGGATATTTCTGGTGAAAATTGATATTATATCCTCATTGCTATCTGGTTCAGTGATTAAAATTAAGTTTGCATACCATGAATACATGCAACTTTGAATAGGAGGTGAGATATGGAAGGTTTGTACAGGTTAGAGTGAAATACCAACACATCCCAAAGTAATTTGGGCAGAGAATAAAAATATACATGCAGGGCCCCCCTGAGGGGTTGGGGGAAGATGCGTAAGTGTTGGACTCCCTCACCTGGATTGTTGCTGATGTTCTCACAAACATTGAGCACTGGCGGTTTGATGTGCTGAGCCCTCTATCATGGGACCTGCCCTTATGAAGCTTGTTATTGCAGAGAGGCTAAACTTGCTTATAATTGTGCCTAAGAGTCTCCGAGTCTCCCCTTGAGTGCATCTTTGTTGCTCAGATGTGACCCTCTCTCTCTAACTAAGCCACCTTGGCAGGTGATCTCACTGCCCTGCCCCTTACGTGGGACCTGACTCCCAGGGGTGAAAATTTCCCTGGCAATGCAGGATATGACTCCCGGGGATGAATCTGGATCCAGCAGCGTGGGATTGAGAACATCCTCTTGACCAAAAGGGAGATGTGAAATGAAACAAAATAAAGCTTCAGTGGCTGAGAGACTTCAAATGGAGTCGAGAGGTCACTCTGGTGTACATCCTTATGCACTATATAGATAACACTTTTTAGGTTTTCATGTATTGGAATAGCGAAAAGTAAATAACTGAAACTATCAAATTCCAACCCAGTAGCCTTGACTCTTAAAGACGATTGTATAACAATGTAGCTTACAAGGGGTGATAGTGTGATTGTGAAAGCCTTGTGGATCGCACTCCCTTTATCCAGTGTATGGATGGACGAGTAGAAAAATGGGGACAAAAACTAAATGAAAAATAGGGTGGGATGGGGGGGTGATTTGGGTGTTCTTTTTTACTTTTATTTTTTATTCTTATTCTGATTCTTTCTGGTGTAAGGAAAATGTTCAAAAATAGATTGGGGCAATGAATGCATAACTATATGCTGGTACTGTGAACCGTTGATTGTACACCATAGACGACTGTATGGTAATTTAAAAAAAATGAAGTTTGTAACCAGAGAAGCTATAGATTCGGAAAGGGAGGAAATGAACACTTGAGTGCCTTCCACGTGCCAAGGGTTGTATTATTATCCAATTTTACATACGAGAAACCTAGTTTTAAGAAACTTGCCCAAAGTCACATAGCTGATACAGTTAAGTTTCTATTAACTATACCATACCACAAACTGCACCTCCCCACCAAATGTTTATCTACATCCACCCATAAGTAATGGCCTGAAAAAAACCTGACCTTACCATCCAATATTCAAACTACATGCCTCAAAGTCTTTAAGAAATTCCAAAATAAAAAATTACACATGAAGTTAGAAACCAAGACATAAGTTCACAGGAAATTCTATGTGTTCAGCCAGAAAATGGAAATTTTTTTGCCCTCTAAGTCAACATATACTGCTAGATATCCCTGGTTGTCCAGAAAGTTCATAAAGTGTTTAGTTTCCAGGTATTCTACCAGTAACATTCAAACAGCATGGTATCACTAATGCCATCACTACCCGGACAAAAAGAGAGCTGGAAAAACTAAAAATCATATGAGACAGGCTCAAACGAAAAGAGGAGGTGGTGCTAGAAAGAGCCTTAACACCTAAGGCAACTTCTAAGACTGCTCTGAACACAGTGAACACATTCCTTCCCTTCCACAACTCGTGTCACGGACCTCAAAGCTGTTTGTTCAAAGACTGGATCAAAGCCTGGAGCCCTTCAACAAAGTTTACTTTGAATTAAATACTGGGCTGACCAAAACAGACTCTGAGGAGGAAGAGAATTTAACAGGTGTCTACTTTAAAGGATTTTCTAAGTTTTTGAAATTCCAAATTCTAGGAAGACATAAAAGTTGATCATTAAAACACACACACACACACACACACACACACACACACACACAAAACCATGAGCCTTCAAACTACCTTGACATCTGTAACCAAAGTCTGTCTACAAAAGCTCTGTTACAAGGTTTCAATAAGGTCTCCTCTTGTCACAACCAAAGTTTGTCTTCCCAATTAAACAAGCTATTAAAGGCCAACTTAACAAGAAAAGAGAGACAACATTTAATCGGAAAGTGCATCACCTAAGAGTAAGCAGTAGACACATTTCCCAATTAAAATTGTGACAAGAGCTCACAAAAATAAAACAGTATCTCCAAAATGCCACCTTGCTTGTTTCTCACATAGAAAGACTGCCTCCACCAACTTCAGACCAAACAAAAGGTTAGAAGGGAAAAAACGAGAAAATTAAGAAAATTTTGTGGTCGTATACGTGTGTGTGTATGTCTGTTTAAAAAACCGTCCACCCAGTTAATTCCATTTTAAGGGACCACTGGCAAGACTTAAAACCAAAAGATCTACTAGCAGCACCCTCTGCCAGCCTAAGGGTTCTCTGGCATCAGACTAAATCCCAGGTATTGTCTGTTACTTCCCTCCACTGCTCCTCATCAAAGCTGCCTCACAGCCCAAGGATGGATCTCTTCTGAAAGAAGAGGGATTAACCCTTGAAATATTCAAATGTCCTAAAATAATTTAATTCAGTATTTTTCTAAGATTAAAAAATGTCTTTAATAAATCTCAAGGTCCTTAAAAAATATCCAGCTACCAAAATAGAGTACTTTCATTGCAACTACATTATACTTTGATTTTATATTATTTTGGATTTTAAATGCTTTTGAGGGATGTAAGACCACCAGCAAAACATAGTCATTATTTAACTATTTGGTACCATAGCTGGAAAGAGGGAAGAGATTTGTATATTCTCTATTTCTAAATCTACTCTGTCCTTAAGTCAAACCCTAATCCAACCTCCAGTATTCAAAAGTGACTGTAATAATAAATGTTCTTCCAACTATTAGGAACAGCATTAAAAAACAATAAAGACAGTTCCACTGCTAGGAAAATATCCCCAAAAGACTTGAAAACAGGAACTCAAACAGTTATTTCTAGACCATTGTTCTTAGCAGTATTGTTCTCAATAACCAAAAAGTGAAAGCAACCCAAGGGTCCATTAACAGATGAATGGATAAATAAAATGTGGTATATACATACAATGGAATATTACTCAACCATAAAAAAGAACAAAGTTTTCATGTGTGATATGATGGGGAGGAAGCCTGAAGACATCACATTGAGTGAAATAAGCTAGACACACAAGGACAAATGTTTGTGATTTCACTTATAAGAAATACTTAGACAGCCAACTCAATGGGAAAAAAAATTTGGAAACCATGTATCTGACAAAAGACTGATATCTTGCATATATAAAGAAATCTTACAACTCAACAATAGTACAGACAGCCCATTTATAAAATGGTCAAAAGACATGAAAAGACAGTTCTCTGAAGAGGAAATACAAATGGCCAATAAACACATGAAAAAATGTTCAGCTTCACTAGCTATTAGAGAGATGCAAATTACAACCACAATGAGATACCATCTCACACCAACTAGATTGGCTGCCATTAAACAAACAGGTAACTACAAATGCTGGAGAGGATGTAGAGAAACTGGAACTCTTATTCATTGTTGGTGGGACTGTATAATGGTACAGCCACTCTGGAAGACAGTCTGGTGGTTCCTTAGAAATCTACATAAAGAGTTACCCTTCAATCCAGCAATTGCACTTCTCAGTATATACCCAGAAGATCTGAAAGCAGTGACACGAACAGATATCTGCACACCAATGTTCACAGCAGCATTATTCACAATTGCCAAGAGATGGAAACAACTCTAATGTCCTTCAACAGATGAGTGGATAAACAAAACGTATATACACACGATGGAATACTATGCAGCAGTAAGAAGGAACAATGTCGTGAAACATATGACAACATGGATGAACCCTGAAGACATAATGCTGAGCAGAAGAAGCCAGGTACAAAGAGAAATATTGTATGTTACCACTAATGTGAACACAGAAAAATGTAAAATATATGGTTTATAGTATAGAATGTGGGGGACCTAGCAATAGACAGCAAATAGTGAAGGGGGAACAATAATCTAAAAGAACAAATAAGTTATTGTGGGCAAACTTAACCTTCTGGGAATGCTCAGGAATGACTATGGTTTGTTAATTTCTGAGGGGTTTGGTAGGAACAAGTTCGCAGAAATGTAGTTATTTTAGGTTATTTGTTTTTCTAATTCCTTTGCTTGGTTATAGTCTGTTTATTTTCTTGGGGTAGAATAGGAACATGTTGGAAGTAATGTAGTTATTTTAGGTTATTTGTTTTTTATTATTCCTTTGTTTTGATTTCGTTTGAAATGTTTTTTATTGTCTATTTTTTTTTTTATTTTTTGACAAAGTTAATTAAAAAAAACAAAACAACAAAAAGAAATACTTAGAATAAATAAATTCATAGAGACAGAAAGTAAATTAGATACTACCAGGGGCTATGGAAAAGGGAGAAGTGCAGAGTTACCGCATAATAAGTACAAAGTTTCTGTTTTGGGTAATGAAAACATTTTGGTAATAGGAGGTGTTGATGGTGGCACAATATTATGAATGTAACTCATATCACTGAATTCTACACATTTAAGTGGTTAAAATGGGAAATTCTGTCTTGTATAATAATTACCACAATACATTTTTAAAATATATCTGTTAAATGTTATTGTAGCATAGAAATGACATGTACTTTTTACATATCTGAGCAAAGATTTGAAGGAGAATTTCTAACATTCACTATTCAAAAAGAAAAATACAATGGTTCAGTGATATTAAAAAAAAAAAAAAGCAAGCTAAACTGTTCAAGCCTTTCAAAGAACAATGGACTTGATCAAGAAACACATTTTTTGACAAAATCATAGGTCCATGGAAACATTAAAGACAACTGGCACAAACCAGGTATATCTTCTGGAATGCTGAGATTTTATAAGCATGAGCCTAAAATGAGGTTTTCATTTTTAAGGCTTGTTGCCAAAGCAACAAGGAAAGCTACAGTCTTTTAGAGAGAATTCAAAGAAGGTTAATGATAGGAGGAGGTAAGTAAAGTTTCATGTGAGGCATTAAGAATGATAATACAATGTCGCAAGGATATCACAAAGAGAACAAACTGCAAAGCAGCAACTTCACAATGATAGCACAATTTACCAACAAGAAATACACATTGCCCATTCTATTCTTCCCTGCAGGACCACCCACCCCCAACACTAAAGTAATCCTGTCATCCTCCTCTCAGTATCTATCACTGCCTGTGAAATTTAAACCACTGGATAGGGTCAAAAGCATATCAAGAACTTAAGAACAAGGATGAGAGAGTTAGCAACACCTTCATTCCAATCCCTAATTTTCGTGTGTCTCAAAGCAATGTTAGAATACAAATGCCAACCCTCCATTACAAACAACATCCAGTTTGAAATAAGGTCATGTGTAACCATGAACCCCAATCCTTACTAAACTTGCCCAGGATATTAGGACTGGGTACTCCCTTTTACCGTACTCTTATAACAAATATAATAAAAGATGTATTGTTCAAGTGGTTGATGGTGGTAAAGGATAAGGAAGAAAAATGAAAAGCAATAATATACAACAGAAGTCAAAGTAAAAAATGTTTAGGCCTAAATCATGGTGATAAAGTGAAGGTAATACAGATGGTCAAAAGACAAGGATAATCACAAAATCATAGTCCACATCATTCCAGCAATAGGAGATTACCCCTGGAAAACACAAAGGATCCATCAACCACGACCAAGGCAATGCATGTCTCTGAATTAGTAGCAGTAAAAAAGTTTTAGTTCATGTTTTTCTGAATATAGAACATTTACCATAAATTTAACTAGCATTGAAGACAACCAGTATATAGTTAAAAAATAAATGGGTGAAGCCTAAAAATCAAAAATACATAGCTGAGGTGGTACATTTGTATAAAGCTACTACCATTCCTAATCCCCACTTCACTTCTATTGGAAGAAACCAGTCCTCCCAGATTCCTGTCACATATATTCTCTCTCTCTTTTCTACCCTTATGGCATAGTTTTTAATAACATATTTTATCCTCCAAGTAGACCATACTTTTCTTAAGGGCAGCATCCACGTCAGATTCATCTTTGCAAAACTCATCTTTGCAAAATTCTTTCATTCAACAAATATTTACCAAGTACGTATGTGCCAGACTTCATACTACAAGGTGGCACTAAATACAAATTGATTAAATGAATACTGACTGAAAGGCAAATAAACAAAAAAACAAGTTTACAAAGGATCCAAATAGATTCATGTATTATTAACCCCACAGGGAATTAAGATGAGAGGCTACAAATATTCTAGGGGGAGTTTTAGTATCATAGACACACCTGCACTACTCGTGTACTGTCACAAGAATGTTGACCTATAGGTGTCTGATCCAAAAGAGCATTTTTTCTGTATGGCCTAAGTATAGTATTTCCATAGAGAATTATTCATTTAACCCTAAAGAGAAAAGTGATAGTAATGATTTACTATGCCACAATCATAAACTGGAATCCCCTGAATAAGACCCATGAGATCAGTCTTTATCAATCCATGAGACGGTAGGCTGTTTTAAAAGTTTGATTTGTTCACTCATTCGACACATTTATCAAGTGCTTATTGCCTACCCAAGTACTGCTGGGCCCTGGGTTTTAAAAGATCATCACTAATCTCCAGCAATGAGTCAAGAACTCAGCCAAAAGTTTAACATTAGGTGACAGGAAAAAAAGGAATAGGGGTGTTTTATTTAATGAAAAATACCTGTGTTGAAATTCAAATACCAACAATTAAAAACGTGTCATAATAATTTTATTCAAGTTGCTTTTGCAATCACTCCCTGTGTCAACTTTAGCGGTGCTTGAAAGCCACACCTCCACCACTCAAATTATTGAGGTATTTCAATTAAAAAAAAAAAAATAGCCCACCACTCCCACTCCCACCATATATATTCTGGGAAAATAAAATGCATAGGGGATAATTTGAAATTCAGTTTGTTTTCTTTTCTTTTTTAAGGAATAGACCCATTTAGAAGGGCAGGAAAAGGCAGTACAAAAACTGAAAACCGATGTGTGCCTTCAAACCCAGAGCCTGGTAGAAACCAGCGGATGCAGGATCTTGTATTTGCCGATGTCACCACTTAAAAGGGGTTGAAGGTGTCCAAAGGGTAGGTGAGAACACTACCTGCAACTCGGACAGGTCTCTCCGGGCTCTGAGTCTTTTACCCAGAAGTCCAGGAGCTACGGCGCCTTCATCAGTGAGAGCTGCTACAGGTAATCAATAAATAAGCGTTAGCAGAATCAATTAACCCATCTTCACCTGGCTTTCTCTTGCAAGTCTCATACAGCGTGCTTTTAGGGCCCAGAGATCCGACCAAGGCTCTATCCTACAGAAAAAACTAACAGGAGGGACTTCTCCCTCTAACCCAGTCCCAGAGTAAAAGGCGGGAACTGCTGGAGCCCTTGGGAGGGGCCGGGGGGAGGCAAGGAGGAAAGGGGAGGGTCGGCAGGGTGGAACCCAAATAACTCTTCTCCCTTCCAAAGCCGAAGTCGAGCCCCTGCCCCCGTCCCCTGCCCCTGCCTCCTGCCTCCCTCACCTGATCACAGAGATGAGCAGCCCGGAAGGGTCTTTGCTTTTGCTGACAGTGCCTCTGTATTTCCCACCAGCTGCTTCTGCCGCCATCTTGGTGCCGGGAGGGAGAGCCGGTGGACTGGAACGGACCAAAGAATCGGTAAACTCTGTATTTGACCTCCCGGGAGTACCCACCAATCGGATAAGAGAACTCTCGAGGCCCGGAACTGGAGAACCAAATCGCTGGACGGAGGAGGCAGGACTGAGGCCGCAAACTTCGAAGCCGCGACACGCGTGGCCTCTCTAAGCACTCTGGGAATTGTAGTTTTTCTGCCACGGTTCCTGGAGCGCAGGAAAATTAAACCAGTGGCAACTTTGTAAAGTCTCGTGAATGTGTCTTCATTTATATTTATTCCGACCTCATTTGGTTTCTTTTTTTTTTCCAGTTTACCTGTTTTTAGGCTTTAATTAATCAAATTTATCTGGCCATTCCAAAATTTGGACGTGGCTGTGCGAATGGGGTGAGGGGGTAGGGGGGAGGAGGTATTTAAATGAAAAGGGGGGAGGATATGGTTGATGCCTATATGCAGTTTGTTTCAGTGACAATTACTTTAAACACAAGTGGTTTTAAAAAAGTCCAACAAATCACGAAATTGAAGAGACCATTCTCTAAAACTAAATGTTCCGTTCTACATTTTTTTATGAGTTCAAATTTTTTCCAGTGTCACAAGTTTCAGATAAAAGAACGTAGAGGCAGGATCACGCAAGTAAATATCAATGAAAAAAGACAGTGTAACTCAAAAACAAAACTGTCTAGATTGCAGATTCCTTTTCTTCCTAAGCTAAATAAAATGCAGGTAGTAAAAACACTGTTCTTTATTAATATTTTTACTTGTAAGTTTTCATATTTCCTGCATACACATTGACTCTAGGGGCTTAGTCATAGCTCAGAAGGCAAAATGAATGAAAAACTAAGAAGTAAATATATATAGAAAGTGGGTAGACAAGGAACAATAAGAAGAAATATTGAGTAGGGATCAAGGGAGGTGATCTGCTTAGTAACAATAAGAATAAAGAACTTCGGAGATGAATAAAAAGCAAGTTGGCTCTGGGGCCCTGGAGTTGTGGAACAAGCTCAGAAGACATCAACTACCTTCGTTAAGTGGAAGTAGGCTGGTAGAAGTTCACATTGATTTTTAAAAATCAGTTGGAAAGTTTGCATATGTATCAAGTAGCTTAAAAGTGTTCACTGTCTTTGACCCAAAACTTTCAATTCCAGGGACTTTTTTCCTAAAGAAATAGAGATAAAATATTAGAAATTTTGGAACCACATAGAAGGATTAAATAAATTATGGAATGTTATATGATGAAATAACGTATAGAATTGGAGATCATAATTTTAATGGACTCTTAAAGAAATTTTTCAGACTATGACTTTAACTAATTAAAATATAGAGATAGTTAAGCCTAGTACTTAAAAATGCAGGCTGAAAAGATGGACACAAACTATATGCCCATCAACAAATGAATGAATAAACAAAATGTATAGACATACAATGGAATATTATTCAGCCATAAAAAGAACTGAAGTAAGGAGACAAAGAAGAGTCTGTAAGAGAAAAGAAAACCCTGAGCCAGGAGTCATGGCAGCCAAACCCAAGCTCGACTACTTTTGTGACAGGGACAGAATGGAGTTGATTCAGTGGCTGCTGGCTGCAGCTGAAATGGAGTTTGAAGAATAATTTCTGGAAACAAAAGAAGAACGTAAAAAAATAGTATAAGGTTGGACACCTGCTTTTCAGCCAAGTGCCTTTGGTTGAAATTGATAGAATGGGGCTAACACAGACTAGAGACATCCTTAGCTCCCTTGCTCCAGGTACAGCTTGCATGGGAAGGACCTGAAGGAGAAGGCCAGGATCGATATGTACATTGAGGGCACACTAGACCCAATGATGATGACCATGGGGGCTCGGTTCAAACCACCTGAGGAAAAAGAGGAGAACCTTGCTTTAATTGTGAAGAAAGCTAAATCCTGTTGTTTTCCCATCTTTGAAAAGATTTTGAAGACTATGCAGAGGATTTTCCTGCCAGCCAGAAATTCAGCTGGGTGGACATATGGATGGAATCTATTTTAATGGTGGAAGAACTCAGGGCTGCTGTTCTTCCTGACTTCCCCCTGTGGAAGGCATTTAACTCAAGAATCAGCTGCAGGCCTACAATTAAGAAGTTCTTGCAGCCTGGGAGTCAGAGCAGGGCTCCCCAATAGCCACTATGTTGAAGTTGCCAGGCACATTTTGTTCGAATGACCAATAGATCTTATGATGCCATCTGAAGTGGATAACCAAAGCAAACAGTAGATTCTAGGAGTAAAGCCTTTTAAAACTCACACACACACACAGATGCCATCAATGACAAATGCTAATTAAATGCAGTTTTTTAAAAAAAGGAATCTAATACTTGCTACAACATGGATGAACTCTGAAGACGTCATGTTGAGTGAAATAAGCCAGACACAAAGGACAAATATTGTAATAATCCCACTTAGATGATATAACTAGAATATGCAAAATCATAGAGACAGAAAGTAGATTACCAAGAGTGGAAATGGGGGAAAAGAAAATGGAGTTATTGCTTAATGGGTTCAGAGTTTCTGTTTGGGGTGATGGAAAAGTTTTTTTAATAAATGGTGGTTATGGTTATACAACATTGTGAATGTAATGAATATGACTGAATTCTATATTTGAAAGTGGTTAAAACAGGAAATTTTATGTTGTATATATGTTACCACAATAAAAATGTTTTGTAAAAATAATGCAGACTATAGGGGAAAAAAACAAATGATCATCTCAAATGACGCAAAAAAAAAAACCAAAAAACCAAAAAAAATTTGACTTAGTATGACACCCTTTTATGATAAAACACTCAACACATTAGGAATAGAAGGGAACTTCCTCTATATGATAAAGGGCATTTATGAAAAACCCACAGCTAACATAATATTCAGTAATAAAACATTGAAAACTTTCCTCCTAAGATCAGAAACAAGACTAAGATGCCATTTTCACCATGTATACTCAACATTATACTGGAAGTTCTTGCCAGAGCACTTAGACAAGAAAAAGAAATAAAAGTCATCCAAATATGAAAGTGAGAAACCGTCTTTGTTCACAGACATGATAATATATATATATCCCAAAAAATCCCCCAAAAAAAGAATTTAGAACTAATAAACATTATTCAGCAAAGTTTCATGACACAAGACCAACAAAGAAAAATTAGTTGTATTTCTATAAACTAGCAATGAACCACGCAAAAAGGAAATTAAGAAAACAGTTCCACTTGCAATAGCATCCAAAATAATAAAAACCTAGGAATAAATTTAACCAAGGAGCTGCAGGGCATACTCTGATAATTACAAAAGATTACTGAAAATAAATAAATAAAATAATAATAATAACAAAGAAGCTCTAATTATTGGAAGAAGTTGATCATGTTCATGGATTGGAAGACTTAATATGGTTAAGATGACAATACTCACCTACAGATTCAGAGCAATCCCTATCAAAGTCCGAACGGCCTTTTTTGCAAAAATAGCAAAGCCAATCCTAAAACTCATGCAGAATTGCAAGGGACCCTTACAGCCAAAATAATCTTGAAAAAGAACAAAATTGGAGGACTCACACTTCCCAACTTCAAAACTTATTATAAAGTGACAGCAACTGAAACTGTATGGTACTTTCATAGAGTTAAACAGCTCAATGAAGTAGAATTGAAAGTCCAGAATAGACCCATACATCTATGATCAATTGACTTCTAACAAGTGAGCCAAACACATTTAATGGAGAAAGAATAGTATCTTCCACAAATTAGGCTAGGAAAACTGGATATCCACATGCAAAAGAACTACCTGACACCATATACAAAAAATTAACTCAAAATGAATCAAAGACCTAAATGTAAGCTCTAAAACTATAAATCTCTTAGAATAAAACATAGGGGTAAGTCTTCATGACCTTGGCTTTGGCAATGATTTCTTAGATATGAGGCCAATAGCACAAGCAACAAAAGAAAAAAATAGATAAATTGGAATTCATTATCCCACAAAAAGGGGGAAAATATTTGAAAATCATGTATTTGATAAAAGCCTAGTATCCAGAATATATAAAGAACTCTTACAACTCAACAACAAAAGACAAACAACCCAATTTAAAAATGGGCAAAGGACTTGAATAGGCATTTCTCCAAAGAAGATGTACAAATGACCAACAAGCACATGAAAAGATGCCCAACATCATTATTCATCAGGGAAATGCAATCAACCCCCACAATGAAGTACCCACTGGGATGGCTAAAATTAAAAAAAAAAAAAATGGAAAATAGCAAGTATTGGCAATTATGTAGAAAAATAGGAACACTTGTACATTGCCAGGGGAATGTAAAATGGTGCAGCCCCTGTGGAAAACAGTTTGGTGGTTCCTTAATTAAGTTAAGCATAGAATTGCCGTTTGACCCAACAATTTCACTCATAGGTTTATACCCAAAATAATTAAAAACAGGTGTTCACACAAAAACTTGTACACAATATTCATAGCAGCATTATTCACACAACCTAAATGTCCATCAATGGGTGGATGAATAAACAAAGTGTACTTAAGATGGACTATTTATTATTCAGCCATAAAAAGGAATGAAGTTCTGATACATGCTACAACATAGATAAACCTTGAAAACATGATGCTAAGTGGAAGAAGCCAGACACAAAAGGCCACACATTATATGATTCCATGTATAGGAAACATCCAGAATAGGCAGACCCATAGAGACAGAAAGCAGATTAGTGGTTGCCAGGGGCTGAGAGAGAAGGGGGAGATTGGGAATGACTGCTTATTAGAAATTTCATTACCTTTTAGGGTGATGATGAAAAATTTTCTGGAACTAGATAAAGTGATGGTTGTGCAACTTTGTGAAAGTACTAAATACCATTTAATTGTACACTTCAAAATGGTTAAAATGAGAAATTTTATGTTATGTGTATTTTACCACAAAAAAAAAAAAAAAAAAAAAAAAGAATGCAGGCTATACAGTAGGATTGCTTAGATTCAATCCAGCTCTCCACTTAGAGGGTGGGTTATCTTAGGCATGTTTTCACTTTTCTGTGTCTCAGTTTCCTTACCTGTAAAGCAGCTGACAATAGTACTTACCAAGGGTTGTTATCAAAATAAGTGAGCTATGCATATCAGCATGTGGTAATTATCAGCTATTATTACTAGAGAACTGGTATTAATTTTGTATAAAACACATCTATAAAGTTATTTTTGAGCAGCAATAAAAGGGGTAGTTTTTCGTTTTCTCTTTAAACTTTTCTGAGTTTTCCAAATTTTCTATGAAAAGGTGTTGCTTTTATAAACAGAAATAAAAGTGCTTTTCTTAAAAGGAAGAATTGGACAAGAGTCAAAAATGATGACCTACTTTTTTTTTAAATTCAATTTTATTGAGATTGTTCACATATCATATAGTCATCCAAAGATCCAAAGTGCACAATCAATTGATGACCTACTTTTACCACAAACTGGAAATGCAGCTTTGTGATAATTAAATCAACACACCCAAATTAAATCTTTGTTAATAGATTTGTTGTTTTTCTTCTCTATTTCACTTTTTATCCACCGCTCCAGGATATTCCTTCCCATTGTACCTATCATTTTCAGGTGACAGACATACCTTTTAATGTTGATTCTAATCTAGGTGACCTTCTAATCTAACTCCAACCTTTCACTGGACTGGGCAACAGAAAAATAAAATCAAGGGAAGGCTTAGTAGGTCTGCCCATTTTTGACCTTCAGCCTTGAACACAGACTCCTCAACTCCCCAAATTACTTGTAACCAACTAAAGTTTATGAACACCTAAGGAATTAATTAATTATAGTGCTCTCTATAGAGGGGCTGACATGCTATTCAGAGAATCAAAAGAAAATTGGAAACAACCATAAGCCACAGCACCTATTTAATGCCCAAAGAATAAGAGCATAAATACTCCGCATGTTTCAATGGGAAATTATCAGTAAAGGCTAGGATGACTACAGAAGTCTTTATCAAATAGGTGGGATTTAATTAAGCTGGAGAAGGAAGGAAGAAAGGGAGGAAGGAAGGAAGAAGGAAGGAAGGGAGAGAGAGAGTGAAAACATTGGAAGAGGAATGGAATGACCTTCTAGACAAAATAAGGTGCAGAGTGAAAGCATGTGTCCACCTCCTGTGTTCAAGGGAATAATTTGGCTAGAACAAAGAGTTTATGGAGAAAAAATGGTGTCATAAGGTGAAGATAAACGTAGAGAATAGCTCAGAAGAAACCTTGAACTCCATGACCAAGCATTCGATGCATTTGTGCAGTGATGGCGGGAAGCAGTGTACATGCAGGTCTTGTTTTATATTGTCTATTATATTGTAAACCAGGGCACACTGTTTCCTATTATTACATTTGTGAATATACCCAGAGGCTCTTAAAGCCACGGGAACATCCAATTAAATTAAAATGCTTTGACCTCTTTGGATGAGAGGCTCTATATAAATCCAAGATATTGGTATTCTTATTATTATGGATAAATGAAATGTGTGAGCCTAATTCAGCAGAATGTCTTCCCAGGGATTCATAAACAATGCCCAGGACTAGATGCAGGACACCCAACATGGATGCAGGGGATTTCAAAAAGAGCATCTCATAATATCAACTGTGTTGGCAATACTGTCTGGGAAAGGGGCTAAATCATGTTTCATCAACATTGCCTGCTTAAAAGAGTCAGCTCCATCAAGATATTAAAATGCTTTTAGGCTATAAGCTATAAACCAAAGGAAAAAGTCAATGATACTTTCTTCATGGGGGGCGGAAAAAAGCTGTTGATATTCGGGCTTCAAATTTTATAACAGTTTTATAATTACTTCAGTTAAGATAAATTTTACATTAATGTAAGATTAATTTAAGATATGAAGACAGTCTATTCTATTTGGGAGTGAAGTTTTCTAAGTAGATCACAATAGGCTGTACCTCTCAACAGTTAATTTTGTTGCCCATATTCTCAGAACCTGGCTCAGATTGTTTTGTCTCATCAGGGAATTGTGGTTTCATCTTAGCATTCCATTTGAGTTTCTTAGTGTTTTAGGATGGGGGTGACCAAAAATAATCTTTTCAATAATAAAGGGCAACCACCTTAATGGTGGCATACCCTTTGTCTGTGTGAGACACAGACTGACTGCAGGTGAGCTAAGGTAGCTACTGTCCCCCAGCTTCTCTCCCAGATCCACCATAAAACAAACACCAAATGTATAAAATGTTCCAGGTACTTTTTGTAACTAAATATCTCTTTGGGCCTCCCCACCCAGATTTCCAGCCAATATTTCAATCTGGTCCCACTTTTTCCCACTCCATTCCATCCCCACCAGCTTCTTGCTGTGTTACCTGTTTCTGTAAATGGCTCAAAAAGTTATTGAGACACCCAGGTTAGACCCCTTTAAATCATCTTTCAATTGGTCACCAAGTTCTATCAATCTGACTTGTACAATGTTCCTTAAATCCATCCCCTTCTTTGCATTCCCACTCCCTTTGTCTCCACTGGGTCCTCATCACCTCTCCTCCCAGCTGCTGTAGCTTCCCAGTCGCTACCCCATTCTCTTATGTCATCCTCATTCCAATCAACCGTTCCTTCTTCCTGAATTATTCTTAAGCATGAATCTGGTCCTTTCACCCTTACTTAAAAACCTCCAAGGATTACATCACCCATAGCACTATTTTTCAAACTATTTACTAGAGAACCAGCTCCAAACTCTCTTTCCAGCTTCCTCATTGTTTACTCCCACATTGTACTGCATTCCCTAGCTCCACCCCAAATACCGCTGGAGCTTTTATATTTCTCTTTTTTCCTACATGCTTTGCTCAGTCTGAAATGTCCCCGAGCCTCAGGTTCCACATCTGTAAAATATAGCTACCTGTCCTCAGAGTTGTTGTGAGTCTTGGAAAGAATATAATATGAACATAAGACTCTCAGCATAGGGTTATTTTATTTTTATTTCAAACTTCAAGATTCCTATTGTGGAGTAAAAAGAGTCTTTGCCATTTACAAGTTTATTTCTCAGTTGCAAAAATTATCTCCCCCTGCTCATGTTTTAAGCACATCCTGTATTACCCTGTTCAATCTTGGCTGCCACAATCAGACAGACAGAAAACGCAAGGATCTTTTTCCTTGCATCTGTACTGGAAACCTTAGAAGCAGACATTAACTGCTCCACGTCTGCCAAATAAATGCATTAGCATAGGGTTCTTTTTTTTTTTTTTTTTTTTTTCAGATAAATGGTGTTTACATATTTTATTTTATTTATTTATTATTACTTTTATAGGTTTGTAGAAAAATCATGCATAAAGTACAGAGTCCCTATATACTACCCTATTATTAACACTTTACACTAGTGTAGTAAATTTGTTACAATTCATGAAAGAACATTTCTATAATGTAGTCCATTCTTTACAACAGGGTTCACTGTTTGTGTTATACAGGACTTTGTTTTTTTTTTTTAATTTTCATTCTAGTAACATATATACAAACTAAAATTTCCCCTTTTCACCACATTCACAGTGCTGTATTTGCATCTTGCATGGAGCCTATTATTTAAGATGGTCATCAGTGTTTAAAATGGTCCTCATTAAGACAAAAGAGAGAAGAAGAAAAAAAAAAAACAAACCAGATTTTGATTATTATGTCTGGGAAAGTCCTTTGGGTGTGATTACCAACACATGGAACTAATTGGAGTAAATAGATCATAAACTTTGGATGGAACTGTATTGCAAAAGAATTATAAGCCTATATTTTAAATAGTCAAAGATTTATTTTGAGATTTAATACTAAAAACTTAAATAAGCAGGTTGTGAAATCTATACAACTTCCAAGTAGGGCTATTTTCCATTTCCCTCTTCAGGTATGACCATGAAGAACAATGATCACGGAAGAAGTTTCCAGAAGGAGGAGCTCAGGGATCAAAGAAAACAATACACAAAGGAATTCCTCCTGTAAAAAAGAAAAGTACCTAATCAAGGAACTTCCACTCTCTTCCACCCCCACCTCAGTGTATAGAACCAGTGAAATCTTGGTGTCTCTCATTCCTCCCTTTGTAAGCAGACTCAGTACAAGGAGGAGTAGGAGACAGAAGGAGACAGAGGACCATGTGATGGAGGCAGAGATTGAGTTTTGGGTTGCTGGCAAGCTAGCATAGGGTTTCTTTTAATTCATCTGGTTAAAACTGCTTACTCTCCAAGACCAAAAACCAGCATCTCACCGAAGCACTCACATACATATGTGCACCACACACACCCCACAGCTTCTTTTTTTTTTTTAATTTTATTTTGAAATAAATTCAAAGTTATAGGAACAGTGGCAAAAACAATACAAATCCCATACACAGAACTCCAGCATTCCCTGATCCCCCTCCCCTGATACCCCAATCCACTAACTTTAACATGTTGTCACACTGCTATTTTTTTCCCTCCCTCCCTCTCTTTCCATATATCATCCATCATCTATTGCTCTGTCTTCTGAACATATGAGAGCAAGCTGCACACATTCTTGAACAAAATAATTCACATATACAATTCCCATGAACAAGAACATTCTTTTATGCAATCCTATTAAGCGCAGCTAAGAGGTACAAGAGATTCAACAATGATACAGAGCTCACATTCTATATTTCCTTTTCCTTATGTCTCAACTGTGTCCCTTTGAGCCTCCTGTCCTCCATCCTCAGATTCCATCCAGGGTGATTCTTGGCATTCAATTGTCATCTATTTAGACTGTCTTTTTTTTTTTTTTCCTCAATTGTGGAAACATATATACAGCCTAAATCTTCCCATTCTACCCCCTCCCTAGCCTTCCATTAGTGGGATTAATCACATTTAGAATGTTGTAATGCTATCACCTTCCCACCATCCATTACTAGAAATTTCCCTTCACCTCAAACAGCAACCCTACACTCATTTCTTAACTCCCCATTGCCCCTTCCCTCATTTCTCTTAACTCATACTCTACTTTTCATCTCTATGGTCATATTCTCTGATAGTTTCTTTGTGTTTACTGTGGGGCTTAAAATTAAACTTTTAAACCCATAACAATCTGGTTTTTCTTTGATACCAACTTAATTTCAATAGGACACATAAACTATGTACCTATACTCCTCCATTCCCCCACCTTTATATAGTTCTTTTCAAAAATTACATATTTTACATTGAGTTCAAAACCATTGATTTGTCATTAGAGTTTGTGTATTTTGTATCATGTAGAAAGTAAATAGTGGAGTTACAATTCAGAAATTTTGACTTCTATTTGTATTCCATTGTGGTCAGAGATTGTGCTTTGAATATGTTCAATTGTTGTTTTTTTTTTTGTTTTTTTGTGTTTTTTTTTTTAATTTATTGAGGCTTGTTTTATGTCCCAGCATATGGTCCATTCTGGAGAAAGATCCATGATCACTAGAGAAAAATGGGTGTTCTGGTGATTTGGGATGCAAGGTTCTATATATGTCTGTTAAAATTCTCTATATGTCTTTCTCCTTTCTTTGTTTCTCTGTCAGTAGGGCTCCTTTAGTATCTGAAGTACGGCAGGTCTTTTATTGGCAAACTCTCTCAGCATTTGTTTGTGAAAAATTTAAGCTGTCCCTCCAGTTTGAAGGAGAGTTTTGCTGGATAAAGTATTCTTGTTGGAAATTTTTCTCTCTCAGAATTTTAAATATGTCATGCCACTGCCTTCTCGCCTTCATGGTGGCCGCTGAGTAGTCACTACTTAGTCTTACATTGTTTCCTTTGTATGTGGTGAATTGCTTTTCTCTTGCTGCTTTCAGAACTTGCTCCTTCTCTTCAGTATTTGTCAGTCTGATCAGAATATGTCTCGGAGTGGGTTTATTTGGATTTATTCTATTTGGAGTTTGCTGGGCATTTATGCTTTTTGTATTTATATTATGTAGAAGGTTTGGGACGTTTTCCCCAACAAGTTCTTTGAATACTCTTTCTAGACCTTTACCCTTCTCTTCCCCTTCTGGGACACCAATGAGTCTTAAATTTGGAGGTTTTATTTTATCTATCGTATCCCTGAGATCCATTTTGATTTTTTCAATTTTTTTCTCCATTCTTTCTTTTGTTCTTTCATTTTCTGTTCTGTGGACCTCTAGGACACTGAGTCATTGTTCAGCTTCCTCTAATCTTGTATTATGAGTATCCAGAGTCTTTTTAATTTGGCCAACAATTTCTTTTATTTCCATAAGATCTTCTATTTTTTTATTTACTCTTGCAATTTCTTCTTTATTCTCTTCTAGGGTCTTCTTTATGTCCTTTATATCCTGTGCCATGGTCTTCTTCATGTCTTTTATATCCTGTGCCATGTTTTCATTCCTCGATTGTGATTGTTTGATTAATTGTGCCAAGTACTGTGTCTCTTCTGATATTTCGATTTGGGTAGTTGGGATCGGGTTGTCCATATCATCTGGTTTTATCATATGCATTAAGATTTTCTGTTGTTTTTGGCCTCTTGGCATTTGTTTTGCTTGATAGGGTTCTTTCAAGTTGTAAAAAATATATACCAATCTAATTTTTCAGAAATACAAGTTGGTGGCATACACTTTCTCCAACTAACCAGCAGATGGCATCTGCGAGTCACCTATACTCCTCAAGTCAGTTCTCCCCAACTCTGTCTCTGTGGTGTGTGGGGGAATGATTTTTGTGGGATTCAGTTGGTGAACTCAGTTTGGGTTTGTTGTTGGAGCCGTCCGCCCTGAACATGGTGTGTGTGTCTGGGTGGTCAGGGAGGCAGGGCCACTTTAATATTCAAACCTCCCAGGTGTTCCTGGTTCAAGGCTGTTGCAAGAATATAAGCCTTCATTTCAGTTTTGCCCCAGAATTTCTCTGTCGCTGACCCACAAACAACTGGCATTGATGTAGCGTCCCTGGGTTTTCCAAGCGGGCCCCCATTCTCAGCTGTGATCTTCCAGGACCTCTGCTGAGGGAAGGCAGTGCTATGTCACTAGTACACGTCGTCCCTCAAGGGAAGCTCTGGGCCGCCAGGTCATGCAGGGGTGCTCTCTGCCTGATGCAAAGATTAGCCTATAATTCTTGACTGGTGTAAGTTTTGAATGAAAGGCAGGTAGTAGAGCTGGGCCCCACCCCTTTCCTCTTAGAGAAGATAGATGCGTTAGGGGGAGGTCATTAGCATTTCAATGGTCTCTCTCTGCCTGTGCCACACCCCTGTCTGGGTCACAGAACTGGGAACTGAAAATGGCCAAGGCTTTCTCCACTGAGTCGAAAAAGGAACAGAGCTAGTCTGAGGCTACCCTCTGGCTTTCCAAGGTTAATCATCACCCAAAGCCTCTGTCTACTTGTTGGGGATTCACACCTCGTAGTGAGCAGTTCACACTCGCTAATTAAAACCCCAGATGGAGCTCAGCTGAGTATACTCACTTGCTGGGAGAAAGCTTCTCTCTGGCACCACAAGGCTTTGTAGCTTGGGCTGTGGGGGAGGGGTCTCCCAATTTGGATCCGCAGTTTTTGCTTACAGATTTTATGCTGTGATTGAGGGCATTCCTCCCAATGCAGGTTGGTGTATGATGAGTGGACGGTCACGTCTGTCCCCCTGCAGTTGTTCCAGATTATTTACTAGCTGTTTCTGGTTTTTTTTTAGTTGTTCCAGGGGGACTACTTAGCTTCCACTCCTCTCTATGCCGCCATCTTAGATCCTCCCCCCACAGCTTCTTAATGTTCGATTAGTAGCTCTTAGCACAGACAATATGGTTGGCATTAGAGGAGTGTGTGTTCATTTTCTTGTTCAGTTGTAAACTTGAATGCAAAAACATTGTTATACTCATTTTCATACCTTCTGTGCCTTCTATGAAGCACAATTCTCAGTAAAAGTTTGTTGATATTAATTTAAAATATGGATCTGGAGATATTAATTTAAAATATGATGGAGCTAAGACTGAACTTTGCAAAAAAAATTTGATTTTTAAGGAAAATTATATTATGGTGACTGGTAAAATTCACTATAGTCATCAAACTAATGTTAAGTGATTTAAACACAGAATTCCCTTCAGCAATTTTAAAAGGAGCTCATGACTTAGATGAATTAATTCAAACTTAAGTTGCATTTTGGGAACAATAACCAAAAAATAGAAACCATTTTTGATTGGTTTATCGATTATAAACTCATCTTAAAGCATAAAATTAGAAGGAACATTAAAACAGAACCAGCAACATAATTTCATATCTGCAAAATCTCATGCTGTCTGGAGTAAAATCCCCTAACATGTTTTATTTAAAATTTCTGCGTATATAAGTAAAACTCTAAATAATACAAATATCCATGTGCTGTCCTATAAAAACTGATAGATATTTCTTGTGGAGTGAAACAAATATCCAACATAAAAAAAGCTTTTGAATTTTTATTTGAATTCTTATTTGATGCCTATTTTTAGTTCACTTAACTGACTTAATTGATTTATCAGTGATTTAAAAAAAAAAAAAATCCTTGTACCAGACAGTGAACTACTATAGTTGGTGACTCTAAGCCTCAAAACATGGAGTTGCATGAGGTTCAATCACCCTGATATGCACTTCCCATTTCAATCAGCACCAGCTACAGCAGTATGACCACCATTTATCTTCAACTCTTCTGGGATAATCCACAGAGATCATTTTATTTTTTATGATGATACCCTATGGATATCGAGACATTGGGAAGGCATCATAGGGGACCTATTTCACTGATGGGATCAATTATTCTGTATAGGTTGGTGGATTAGGGCCAGACTTTTGATTCTCAAGACCCTTCCTTGAGCATGAGGGTCTCTTCTGTTTCCTTTAGCACCGAGGATAGACATTGAAAAAGAGAGAGAAAAGGAAAGAGAAAGGACATGAAAGAAAAATCAGGTGAGATTCCAGGAAGGAGTCAGAGAGACTCAGACAGAAAGGATTGAAGGTAATTACAGCAGGAGGAGGTAGAGCACCACTGATTCGCCAGGTTGTCAATCACTGCTCAAGTCAGTGGACCATGGAGCCTCCATTCACATTTTTTTTAATATTATGGAAGTAATTTTTATTATAGAAAATTTAAATATAGAACAAAAAATGAATAAAATAATCACCCCCTAATCCTACTTAACCACTACTAACATTGTGTTATATATATTTTTCTAAGATTTCATTTATTTATATGCAATACATAGTAGCTTGTTATTTGCTTTATTTTAAACAGTGACAATAAACATATGTCTCTATCATTACATAATCTAGAAATACTCATGTTTTTAATGGCTCAACAGTATAGCATTGAATAGATGTATGATTATTCAACCAATCTTCTATTGTTGGACATTTGAGTATTTTGTGTTTTTTTGATGGTATAAACAGTACTACAATGAACATCCATTGAACAGAGATTATCGCATTGAATCATTTAGAGACTGAACCATGTCCCCCATAAAAAGCATGTTCAGGTCCCAAACCTGGGTCATGTGTGTATGAACCCATTTTTAAAGAGGATCTTTGAAGATGTTACTAGTTAAGGTGTGCCCAAACTGAATGAGAGCAGGCCTTAATCCAAGGTGGCTGCAGTCCTTACAGGCAAAGGAAATTGGACATGGAAGAAGAAGCCATGGGAAGAGCCACAAGCCTGAAGTCAACAGAGCCCAGAAGAGAAAGGGGAAGATACCACCATGTGCATTGCCATGTAATAGAAAAGCCAAGGACCAAAGATGGACTGCAGCTAGCCCCAGAATGCCATAGTCTTGTAGGAGAAAGCATTGCCCTGCTGAAGCCTGATTTTGGATTCCTCCTAGCCTCAAAACTGTGTGCCAATAAATCCCCCTTTGTTTAAGCCAAACCATTGTGTTGTATTTGTTTAGCAGATAGGAAAGGAAGACAAATGGATTTGGCTGATAGGTGAAAAACAGCTATCTGTGGGGTAAATTCCATTAACTCCCAAAGACCAACTTGCCTCTATTAGTCCTGCTTCATGGAAATACTTGTGAAAATAGCCTTTGTGTGTGCAGGAGTGATAGCACATTAAGACTTAATTAGATTTTATATATTTTTTTCAGCAGAAATATGGTCACAAGTATACCAAGAGACATGTATAAAAATATTCATAGCAGTAGTATTCATAATATTCCCAAATTGAACATTGAAACAGAAAATGCCCAACAGTAGAATGCATAAACAGTGCCACAGTCATACAATGGTGTGCCTAAGAGCAATGGAAAAGAAACCAACTTCAGCTACACACAAAAACATAAATTAATCTCAAAAATATAGCATGGAGTGAACCAAGACAGACACAGAAGAATGCAGGCTATATAATCCCATTAATAGAAAGTTCAAAAACAAGGAAAATAAACTGTTAGATGTCAAGATAGTGATTACCTTCCAGGTAAGAAGGAGTGGGTAGCAATTGGGGAGGCATAAGGGGTTTTCTGAGATACTAGTAACATTCTCTTTCTTGATTTGGGTGATAGTTATATAGATACTAACTTTGTTTTGTGTTTTGTTCTCTTTACTGAAGGTAAACATATGCACACACATATATACTGAATATATATATATATATTCTGAAATAGGTACTTACATGCATTATATAACCCTGTAAAAGATACAAGAAGCTGATAATATGATAATATTAGTTGCCTCCTGGTAGGGAACTGGGTGGCTGAGGAATAGGGGTGCATTTTTAAAATGTTGAACCATGCAAATATATATGTTCAAAATAATAATTTAAAGAAATTATTACAACAAGCTATACCTAGCATAACATACATTGCTCTTACTAGTTATATTATTCTTGCTTTTACTTAACTGCGTTCTAGCTTTGTGACGTATCTTGCATTTCACAGTGCTCACATTTATGTTCTACTAAGGGGATGACAGCATGGTGATTATTAGCATCTATTTGAGAAATTCCATGGCATTGCATTCTTTTCATTTTCAATTGTTCTCCTCTTTCTTTAGTATTCCTTGTCTATTTTTCACTTTGGGCCACAAAAGTATTTGCTTTCTGTTCTAATACTTCATTGGCACTACTGACACAGCTTCTCAGAGTTCCTGCACACAGTATAGTCACTTTCACACATTCTAAAACTTTTAAATTTTTAATTAAATTATTGTTCAAATCTCATAAAATTATTTTAAAATATTTGCTCAGAAGCACTTGTATGCACTGAATTAAACACAAAATAGATGACATATGTTTAACTTTATAGGTTTCTAAAATTTCAACACTTTTAATTTAAAAAGTATTAAGTAAATAAATGCTCAGCTATGCACGCAAGTCTTAAGAAACAGTCACTAGCACCTGTTAACTGTTCAGTGCCAACATTTATAAATTAATAAATATGGTTCTCATCTAAGGCCTGGATGCTGGGTTCTTTGACTGGAATGCTTGTGTGGAAATATCCTCTGCTGAACTTAGGAAAAAATCAATAAGATTTTTATATCTGATAGAATAGTATGAAAAGCAGAATGTGGAGAATATGAAAGTGAGAAACAGAGAGACCTAAAGCCTTGAATACTAAAAACTTTAATCCCACACCTATTAGGTGACTTGATAAAATATAAAATAAAAATTATAAAATAAAAAGTCTTAAAATCTATTTTTTAAACAATAATTCCAGTTAACAGGTGGGAAAATTAAACAGACACAGATTACTTTGGAATGTGTCTATTTAAGATCTTCATTCTTTTAATCCAGGGATGATGTTTTAAAAGGTTAAGAATAGTATGAATTTTCTTAGTAAGAATAGAATAGTAAGACACAGGTTCTGCCAAACCGATGTCTCAATTTTGGAGGTGGAAGTCATCTGTGGTGGAAGAAATTAAGCCTACAGGAGTTGCAGGGTGAATGTGGAAAGTGTGAGAAAGGGAGAATACTATGGGAGACTTCAGGGATGAGTTACTTACCAGCAGCAAATAGCACTTCAATATTAACTGTATTGCAATTATAATTCAATTGCAATATACAGGTGCATATCAGCAGAATATTAGCCCTGTTTTAATCCTAGTTCTTTCCCTAAATAAGTGCCTCTTATATACTAGGCCATGCTCTAGGTGTCCTCACCATGTTTTCTCTAGTCCCTCTATAAACTTTCCAGGTAGATATAATTACAGTATTCTAAATTCTACCCAAGAAGAACTATGGGACAGAAGCAGTAAATGAATGATTTTCAATTTCCACATCCATTCAAATGCCTCATTAGACATAAGAACAAAATGCAATCTATGAATCTTCATGGAATTTTTAAAAATGTTTAAAAAGCAACAACTATAAGACATTTTTAGAGGCAATTAGGAAATTTTAAATAAATTGTATATTATTTTTTCTAAGGTGTCATAATTTTACTGTAATTATATAGGAAAATGTCCTTATCTTTAGGAAATGTGTGCTAAAATATTTATGAGTGAAATACCGGGGTTTCTATAGCTTATTTTCAAACAGTTAAGAAAAAAATAACCACATGTATAAATAGATAAAGTAAGCATGACCAAACATTAGCAATTGGCAAATGTAGGTGAAGGTATACAGGTTTACATTGTTTGGTTCTTTTAACTTTTCTGTAGCTTTGAAGATTTTGAAACTAAGATGCTGTGGGAGAAAAAAATATATAAAAGGTGTGTAAGTATACTTATTGGGGCTTTAATACATTCACAGCAATGAGTCAGATGTGGGGGAAAACAGAGGAAAGTAAAAGTAGTTCCTGCCCTATGGAAACACACCAGCATGTTGGAAAGTAATGCAATCGTGGTACCAGATCAAAATTTGATATTCCTACATGGTTTTAGAAATGAAGTCCGTTAACAGTCACATCTGAGCCACTGGCACAGAGGGAAGGAAGATGTTTAATGGTGTTACCCAGAAAGCGCCAGGGTGTGGCTGGGAGCAGGATCTTCCAGTGCAGCTGACAAGCAGGAAGCCATTCTTTCCACCGCTGGGGGGAACTGAGCAGTTCTGGGACTGCCAGTCACCACGCAGAGAACACAAACTGTGCCGAAGCAAAAACAGCGGCTGAAGATACCAAAGAAAAACAGCGGCGGAAGAGACCCAAGACACAATATACCCCGAGGAAAATGAGAGAGGAGCTGTAGGACCAGGAAGGCCTTTTTGTTAACAAATAGAGCAGGCAGCTAGCAAGAAATGTGCAGCATACATGCAGACAGGCAAATCTGTACAAAATACATAATAAAGATTCGGTACTTAAAAGTGGTTCTTCAACAGGCAAATATATCTGCATTTGTAGCAAGAAGAAAATGAAACACATAAGAGAGGGCACCAACTAGACCAGATCCAGTCTCTTCAATATCCTGGTGAAGGGTTTTTACCACAGCCTTAGCAGATACACTATATAGAGAGTATGCTTATAGAAGTGCCTAGAGTAAGATACGCTATTTTCCTAATAGTGCACTCATCTTTCCCAACAAATCTGTGTTGTCATTTTCATAAAGTCCTGGATAAGGACATTTTTCTGAGTATTATTACATTTTGATACTTGGACCTGAAAGACTCCATATCAATGCCAAGTCGACATTCTACCTGAGGAGGCAAACAAAAGAGAAGCGGCCCCTTTGTGGGAGCTGACCTCAATAGCTTATTTCTGTCTCATGTGCATATTACAATGAGGGTTACCAGTAGTAATTGCTAAAGGAAATATTTTTTCTTTTTAAGTCCTTAAAAATTTTTCCTCTTTCAAATCCAGAAATTTTTTAAGATTGGAAGCTGAGATTGGGGGTACTGTGGGGAAAAGAAAGACACAAAGATGGGGAAAGACGAGAGAGAAAAAACATGTGGGAAACCAGTAAGATGATTTGAGGTTACATGGGAAGGAAGGATTTCCTGACTGTAGGATTATGAGTCATGCAGGAATGAGTGACTGTGGGAAATTACACACACACACACACACACACACACACACACACACACACAAAGATAAACTTAAGTTTTCACAAAAATCTTAGGCCATGAGAATTCTATTCTCCCCTCAAAATTGGAGTTGCTCTTCCCACAATGCAAAGAGCCCCCTGGCTGACCTCTCCTTCGCAGTCATTAACCTCACCTTCCATATCCTTGCATATCACTAAAGTAAGAAAACATAAGCATCAGTCGGCAGCAAATTCTAAAAGGCCTTTGGCATATCACATTGGCTTTGCATCAAATTTATTGCTGTATTTCACTGGCATCTCCTGATCTGGTTTATTGCTGATTTTAATCTTGTTTGTTTTAGGCTTCAGAGCCCCACTGCAAAATACCTAATATACTCCTTGTAGCTAGAGACTGCATAAATAAAATGTATCATATTCCCATTATAACCACGCTATATCATCCACATTATGTAGCACCCATAGGTGACCTATATTTTAAATTATTTTTGCCCCAGACTCTAAATTAGTACAATGAATTTAGAAACTCCCCCACCTCTCATCAGAGCAAGTAATTGAATACTCTATTATGATAATAAACCATTTTTCTTTGTAAGTGCTCATTCCCAGAGGGCTTTGCTCAGTGCAGTGAGTCTGCAGGCGATAGTTCTGAAAGAGTGTTGTGTACTGTGTACTCAGCTAATAACACTTTGTTATTTTGTCTTAGATCTTAAACCACTTTTACCACTTTTGTGGCAAAAGGTATCAAGGGAGCTCCATTTTCTGGATGGAAAGCAGATACAAGAAGGCAGTGGCTTTTCCCCAGCAGCCCAATGATTCAGGGGTAGAATAAGAGATAACACTTATAATCAAACAGTGTTGGAGATGAGTATTACTGTTAACATTCTCCTGTCCAGCTCCATCCTCTTCTCCCCTAAATGCCCTTGAATCCAAGGAGCTATAAGAACCTCTATGCAAGGATTATGACTTGCGCATCCTACATCTTTCCCAGTGCTTTGCCTGTGATGGGCACTCAGTGAGTGTCGAACAACCGGGCCAGAAATGACACAGGCTCCCCTGCCTGGTGCAGGCTTCACCTGAAGCACAGGTGAGGAGCAGCAGAAAACAGCCCCACCTCTGAGCAATTGCCCAGGACCCAGCAGATAAGGGGTAGGCAAAAAGCATCATCTCAGGTTTGCAGTATCAGCATACAAATCTGCAGGCGTGTGCAAAAAAGATCGGGCATAAAGTGCAACTTTAATGTAAATAAACTACTTAAATATACTATTTATATACAATAACGAGCAGATTATCTTCAGCATAAATCCAGCTACAACCTATATATGGTGCTGTTCTCTTGCACTTCCAATCCCTTCATACTAAAGGGCAATGTGTACTCAGCTCTAGCAGAAGAATCAGTTTCCTGGGATGGAGAAGAAGAGGAAGAGGATGCCGAGGACACTAGAAACCACCGGACAAAAATGGAACTTCTTTCTGAAGCTTATCCTCTGCAACAACTAGCAAATAGTTTATGGTAGATAAGCATATCTTCCACAAAAATAATACAGCTTCAGAACCTAAGACAATTCTCTCACAGGAAAATGCAAATGGAGAGGAGGGAGCTTGTTGATGCTCATCATTTCTATTCCTTGATCTGGGTGGCGGTTACAAAAAAGTGTTCACTTTGTGAAAGCTCAAGTAGCTGTATACTTGTGAGTTATGTACGTTTCTATGTGTGTGTTATACTTCAATTAAAAAGTTCATTAAAGTTTTAAAGAAAATTGAACGTGATACATTTATATATATTTGTGTTAGGGTTCTCCAGAGAAACAGACCTGATAGGAGTTCTGTCAGTTTACATACATATATGTAAATATTAAGAGATTTATTATAGGAATTGGCTCATGTGACCATGGGGATCAGCACATCTGAATTCCATGGGATGAGCCACAAGTTGGAAACTCCAATAAAGGTGACACTGAGTTCCCCAGGAGAAGCTGGCTGACAAGTAGAGATAGAAATTTTTCTTTCTGACCCCTGAAATCCTCAGTTCTCCCTTGAAGGCCTTTCATTAATCAGATCCAGAGACTTCTCATTGGTAAGGGCAATCTCCTTTGTTGATTGTAGATGCAACTAGCCATGGATGCAATTAGCTGACTGATGATGTAAATCCATTTACAAAATACCATCACAGTAACAATCAGGCCAGTGCTTGCTTGACCAAACAACTGGACACCATAACCTAGCTAAGTTGACAAAGGAACTTGTCTGTTCATTTTACCCTAAGAATCTATGAAACACTGAAATTGTAGGCTGAAAGATCTGGGGCTTTCTTGATTCTTGTGACTTTTCTGATCCTCCTATACTGCTTCTATCTTTCCTGCTTTATAGCCAAACAAATTTGTAGTTAACCTCTTGTCTCTCTTTTCCCAGAACATCCCTATACTCTCATTTGGCCTCATGGTCTTTGTCTGCTAATGAACCTGTCTCCTCCCTGTTTGCTTATCCTGCCCTGGAGATTTGATTTTGTTCAAGGATTCTCCTCAAAACAAAAGGAAAGTAAATGAGGACTGTCAGTTTAGCTCAACCTGGACCAGGTGTGGGTAGGGAGGTAGGAAAAACATGAAGCAAAAGAGAAGAAAAATCTGTTTCATTAGTCTCTTTTTGCCTTCTGTGACAGAACACAGAACCTGCTGTGTCTATTTACCTTAGAAATAAGCTTTTGTGTAATTTGGTAAGCCACTTGACCTCAGTTCTCTCAACTCTAAATAAAAATAATCTTGACCCAAGACAGCAGGTAGGCTCCAATGAGAAAAGGATATGAAAGTACTTTATAAAATGTTAAGGGCTATGGTTATAGGAGTTATTTTATTCTGTTTTTTTGTTTGTTTGTTTTCTGTTTTCCCTTTTGGAATACCACAACTAATACAGGCTTTGAACATTTTTTGTAAAGCATTGTCAATATGTTCTCTTCACCTTTACCCTACCCCCAGCAACTAGTCAAAATATTATAGACAGTGATAAAGAGGCTCAACCAAGGTGAGCAGAATGCCACCTCCAGCATAAATTACCAGAACCTTCCAATTTCCCTGAGTTAGGCAGCAAGTGATGGTCGGGAAAGAAGTGGAGTGATGCTCTCTTTTTAAAGCCTCACTGGAATCTCTAGGAAATGACAATGTTTCAGATGCATACAAGGAAATGTTCTGGAGCTAAACACCAGGAAACATCCATCAAACTACAAAAGAAGTGACAAATTACTTTACAATATGCAGAAAAATATGCATTTGAATGATCATCTTTAAAGACATTTTAAAAAATAACATATTTATAGATGGATTCAGGATGGGTGAATACTTTATTCTTCTGTTAAATCTTCCCTGAAAAGGAAACTTTAGGGATGACAAAGATGTTTGCAAATCACACCTTGTGTTTCTGTCTTACTTGTTTGTTTTTGTTTTTGACCCTTGCTCTCAACAGAATACCACAACTCTGATTGTTATATCTATCACCTATGTTGGGCCTCTGCTGCTATTTTTTGTTTGTTTTGTTTATAAAGCATGCTTCCTTGGTCTCTTCTTTTCAGCCCCACAGAGACATTTAAGAGTTTTCTACCTGTTTTGTGTTCTTATAGCCTCTACATTCATTCCAGTTTTGTAAATCCAAGTTTTGGTAATTCCCTACTTCCTTACAAAAGAGGATGTGCCGCTCAGCATCCTTGTCTTGGGCTGTACATGGCCATTTGACATCATTTGTCAGCATTAGTTGACAGCCACCAAATAGACCATAGATTTCCAAATAGGGATGGGGAGAAGACACATGTCCCAGGGGTTGGGTAAAGTGAGCCATTGGTGTATGAGGGCAAATGATAAAATATTTATTTATTTCTCTTGAAAAACAAAATTACATTGAACATTGTGAATGTAATTAACAGCACTGAAATATATATATGAATGTGGTTTAAAGGGGAAATGTTAGATTGTATACAGAGTAACAGAATAAAAACAAAAAATCCATAAAACTACATGACACAAACAATGAATCTTAAGTTAAACCATGGGCTATAGTTAATAATACAATTATCAAAATGTGCTATCACCAATTGCAATAAATGTTCCACATTAACTCATAATGTTAATAATAGGGTTGTACATGGGAATTTTGTATTTTATGCATGATTGTTTTGTAAACCTACAACTTCTCTAATTAAATATATATATATATATATATCACATCAAAAAAATTGTGAAGCTGAAATGTGTTGTTTTGATTAAAATATATTTGGCAACCACTGGAGGAGATTTCAGTGAGTGGTGTACTGGAATTGGCTCATTCAGGCTCATGAGAGCCCACTGTTAAATTTTCAGGAATTTTGCCGGCAATCTGTTAAACACAACTGTTTTAGTTTCCTAGGCTGTTCAAAGCAGATACCATGAATTGGGTTGTCTTAAACAACAGGAATTTATTAGCTTACAGTTTGGGGAGAAAATGTTCAAATCAAGGCATCATCAAAGTGATGCTTTCTTCCTGAGGACTGGCTGCTGGTGATCCTTGGCTCCTCGTCACTTGGCAAGGCACATCGCGGTGTCGGTTTGTCTCTCCATTCTCTTCTGGGTTTTGTTGCTTTCAGCTGCTTGCTTCTGTGGCTTTCTCTCTGTATTCATTCCTTTTATAAAGGACTTCAGTAATAGGATGATGAACCCTACCGAATGATGTGGGTCTACACCTTAATTGAAGTAGCCTCATCAAAATGTCCTACTTACAATGGGCTTACATCCACAGGAATGGATTAACTTTAAGAACATGTTTTTTTCTGGGGTACATGCAGCTTCAAACTACCACCACAGCTATTATTAAAATTGTAATAATATAAACTTACAATTATATAAGTTACATTTTCATAATACTTCTAATTACTTAAATTAAAAACAAAGGTAATATCACTTCTTGGGCTTTTAGCTAAAATCAAGTGTTAAAAACAGTAAAAACAAAGGCAATAAATATTCAAAACTCATCATTTCTTAATTATTTTAGTACTCTTGGTTTACTGTTGCCTATGCTCTTTAGGTTATTTACATCTATTTTATCTATATTGTAGTATATTAGTTATCTATTGCTGCATAGCAAATTACCCCCAAACTTAGCAGCTTATAATGCAAACATGTATTAACTCACATAGTTTCTGAGTTGGGAATCTGAGAGCAGCTTAGCTGGTGGTTCTGGCTCAGGAGCTCTTATGAGTTTGCAGTCAAGATGTCAGTAAGGGCAGCAGTCATCTCGAGGCTTGAATGGGGCCAGAGGACTCACTTCCAAGACTGCCCCATCATGTGGCTGTTGGCTGGAGGCCTCAGCTCCATGATAGATAGGCTTCTGCACTGAGCTGCACACAGCATGACAGCTAACTCCCCCCAAGAGCAAGGCATCCAAGAGAAAAAGAAGACCAGGACAGAAACTACAGTGTCTTTTATGGCTTCATCTTGGCAGTGTCATCCTATCATTACAGCCATATTCTACTGATCACACAGATCAACCCTGGTACAATGTGGGAGGAGAATAAACATTGGGTGTGAATACCAGCGGGCCACCTTAGAAGCTGGATGCCACAGATGAAAATACTATTTAATTATGCCTTACTGTATATCTCTTCCCAATTCCACATTTGGTCACATCACATTAATTGCCTGAAATTAGCCTTAGTGGAAGTATTTATACCACAGAAATCAAAAAATGCCACAAATCAGGGGTTTTTATTTTTGTTTCTCTGTTTGCTGTTTTGTATTTTTATTTTGCCTTGAGAGTCAGCTGTTACACACTTGCCAGAACATTGCTGATTAGAGTCTACCACCAGACTGAGCTGTCCATGCTGCATTTGGCAAAGTGATAGGGGGTGGAAGGCATGGGGGTTAAAGAATCAAGGCAGTGGCAGCAAATCAGGATTGAGGTGTGAGGGGCGGACTGTGTGAAGGGCTGGTCCCTCAGGGGCTCTGAAGGAAGGCACTGGCAGCCTGCAGATAGCTACATGCTCATTATGAATGTTTGGGATAAGGTCATACTGGACACACTGAGCAAGTATGACATGGTGTAGACCCAAAGCTCACAATGCCACAGGAGGTTGACAGACCTTATCTGAGTTTTGAGCTTGAGCTAATATCAGTGACCTAGTCTGACACTTACAGGAGTAGTTTAAGAGTGGAAAAGCAAGAACTTGATGCTGTGGCTGCAGAAACAAGGGGAGAAGCTTAAAAGAGGAAGAAGAGAGAAGGAAATGGTGTTCTGGGTAATGAGAGGCTCTTACAGTAGGAAGTGAGCAGAAAAATAACAATAATGACCAGAACTGAGTACATTCTATGAGGTAAGATCCTGATCCAATTTCTATTCACTATTAGATAATGAGTTTGTAGGTTTGTTTCATCATCAATATAAACATATAAAATCTATTTAAACTACAACCCAGAACCCATGAATCTCGAAGACAATTGTATAAAAATGCAGCTTATGAGGAGTGACAATGGGATTGGGAAAACCATAAGGACCACACTCCACTTTGTCTAGTTTATGGATGGATGAGTAGAAAAATAGGGGAAGGAAACAAACAAACAAACAGACAAAGGTACCCAGTGTTCTTTTTCACTTCAATTGCTCTTTTTCACTTTAATTATTATTCTTGTTATTTTTGTGTGTGTGCTAATGAAGGTGTCAGGGATTGATTTAGGTGATGAATGTACAACTATGTAATGGTACTGTGAACAATCGAATGTATGATTTGTTTTGTATGACTGTGTGGTATGTGAATATATTTCAATAAAATGAAGATAAAAAAAATTCTATTTAATAAGTGTATTATTTTAGGCTTCCTATGTGCCACACACTGGGCTTCTGGGAGTGAAGAATTGGGTGGCAGGGGTGGGGGGTGGGAAGGAGATGTTAAGAGAACTATATAAAACTGTCTCTATTCAACATTATCAACTTTTGGGTATAGTTCACAACAATTTAAGGAACCTCCAATTTTTTTTTTTTTTTAAACAAATAAAGATGTTGGAACTTTTCGTATTTTGGATTACTTTCTAAAAATTTCTTTGTCCCTCCAAAGGCTAGACATTAAGCATTAAATATGGATTCATCAAAGCATTAGTCAGTATTAGTGAGCCCAACATGGATTTAAATATTTTAAATCCAAATGAAGCAAGCCTTTATCTATATTATATTACTGGCTATAAACCAAAATCCAGAATTTAAAGATCAGTGAAAGAATAGGTTGATCAATTTAATTGTCAGAATTCAGAAACAACTGAAGGTAATCGGCCCAGTGACAAACACCAATTAGTTCAAATATATACCAACCAAGAAATTAGGTGAGCTGAAATAAAGTATGAGCCACAACAGTAGCTTTCAGATTTGACCATCAAACTCCTATGGAACCCAGTTGCTCTATTCTGACTTAAATATCTGTCACCAGGTAATATTACTTTTTTTTACAGAAATATTCTGGAGAGTCTAGTGGTCTGATTCCCCCACACACCCAACCCCAGTGCAGCTCTGGGAAATGGTATAAAGCACACAGCTGAGTTATTCTGGGCAAGGGTTGAGGGAGCTGGGGTATTTATACCCCAATTTCAATAATCATTGTTTGAGAGCTGTTCCCAAGGGCAGATGAAAAAAAGCATAAAATGTAAGCCTGCACTTGAATTCATATGAGAAGAAGTTGGAGGGACAGATGCAGAACATGCGGGCACTTGGAGACATGATGAACAGTTAGAATTTTATTTTTGAAATATTGGAAAACCACTGAAAGGATTTTCGGCATGAGAATGTTCCCTTGCTTATGTTTTTAGATTTTAAAGATTGCTCTGGCTGCTGTGCGGAAAATAGATAGTAGGGGAATGAGAGTTGAGACAGATAAATCAATTAGAAACTATTTAAGTTAGTTGAGACAAGAGATGATGTGGGTGGAGCTTAGCCTTGCATGATAGGAAAGGACAGAAGTAGAGTGGTTCAAGATATATTTTGAAGGTAGAATCAACAGGATTGTAAGGAATGAGTGAAAGAAAGACAAAAATCAATGGTGACTCAGGTTTTTGACTCAAACAGTTGGGTGACTGGCAGTGCTATTGTTAATTCTGGAAAGGCTGGGAGGCACGCTTTTGGGAATAAAAATCAAGAGTTCTGTTTTGAACATGTTATGTTTGAAATGTCAGTTAGACATCCAAGTGAAGCTATTAAGTAGGCAGTTGGAGATTTCTAGATTTCAAAGGAGAAGTCTGGGTTTGAGATATAAATTTAGGCCTTAATAACATCAATTTAGGTGTCAAATGCAGAGATAACATTTAAAGATGTGAGCTCAAACTTCCAGTTTTAAAATAGTTGCGGAAGATATTTCCATCCCATTGGTGGATACTTTCTTTCTTTTGGCCTCAAAGTGATTGATGTTAATGGACTGTTACATCAGAGGACTCCCCAGCCTCCAGCTCTTGGTTGGGTACCACTGGTTGGGACACCTTACAGGTGACAATAGGGAGGAAGGATGTGGGGTCAGGGTTTATTTCCTGGGCTCTCTCCTATGGGTCACAGGAGCGATGGATCACTGCTACTCTCTAAAGGTAGCTTCCTCTACTTGCCTCTCTCTTCCAGATCCAAGTTACCTCTCCCTTGGCAGTTCCTTCAGGACAGCATTGGGGTTGAGGTATCCGTTTGGCTGTATTTAGTCCCTTGCACTGTAGTATCCCTCATGGTTCCCCTACATCCAGCTCATTCCTTTGTAAATAGTTCATTTTTAAAACGTTCCTCAAATTATCCTGTTTAGTGTGCCATGCGTTTCCTCTTGGGACCTCGAATCATGTCCTCCCTTTTTCCTCTTGAAAAGCACCCCCAAACAATGAGAATAATGAACAGAAGTTCATACTCCATCTTGTCATGTATAACCCCAAATTGCACTATATGAAGATAGAAAAGTGGGTGAGGAATGATAAATGACCTGTGAAGGCTTAGTGAAGTTAAGAATTGGAAGCAACAGATACTTTGGAAGGCAGAGGTGAGGCAAAACAGCTAAAAACAGGAAGATTGTTTGGAAACATTGTATAACAACATCCATGTCCCCAATCTCTACCTTCAAATCCAGGACACTTACCCTCACTCACTCCTGCAGAAGAAGAGAGATTTATTTTCTGGAAAAAATGAACCAGAAAGGATCAACATTGGAGCGGGAAAGGGGGAGGGGAGCTTTCCAAGAAGAATACATCCAGGAAATAAAAATTAGAACTGACAGATTTTCTGGCAAGTTTTAATATATGGAAAATTCCTTGTAGTGGCATTTTACATTTCTCTTTAATAGTATGGGAAAGCTTAACTATAGGTTCAAAGAATATTAAACAAATGAAAACATGAGTTTATTTTAAACTCCAGGTGAACCAAAAGTTGGTGCAAGAAAATAGATATAATAATGGCAAATCAGTTAGCTTAGCAGTGAAAAATATTTATGTAGTCATAATACTTCAAACAAATTCAACATATTACTCTGGTGCAGGATTGAGAGTATCTATCAAAATTTTAAAAGCACATACTCTATGCCCCAGTAATTTGAATTAAGTTATTCTGTATATTTGCACATATGTGAGGATCTTCATAACATGTTTGAAACAGAAAAAAATTGAAAAGAACCTAAATGACAAAAATAGAATTAACCAGAGAATAGTACATCCAAAGAAAAGAATAGAATACTATTCAACCATCAGGAAGAATGAGGTAAACACTGAAAAAATCTCCATGATATACTGAGTGAAAAAAGCGAAGTTCAGAGTATTATGTATGGTATGCAAATTTTTGTGTAAAAAGTATGTTTGTGCTTATAATGTCCAGAATATCTCTGGAAGGAGCTATAAGAAACTAGTAACACATTGCTTCTGAGAAAGGGAACCAGGTGGCCGAGGGATGGTGTAGGAGGGAGACTTACATTCTACTGTATATTCCTTTGGACTCAGTATTTTCTACCATGTGCATCTATTTCACTTTAAAAAAAAAAGTCATCATTAAATAACTTCTTAAAAAGAAGAAACAGGTTGTCCCTGAGGGTTGAGATGGGCAAGACACTCAAGTGTTTTTGTTTTAAAAGCTTCTGACACTATATGATTTTTTTAAAAAGTATATGCTTACATTACTTTGATAAAAATATGAATTTAAAGTGATTAACCAGGGAAGGAAAAAAACAAGGGAAATATAGGATGAAGCATAACAGAGGACATCTCTGGGAGTAGGGGATTTGGGAGACGTTTGCTTCCTGCTTTATATGTTCTGTAATTAAAGTTTTTACTATATACATGCATTATTTTTCTGAGCAGAAAACAGCAACACAAATAATAAAGCCATGAGGTCACATGCGATCCCTCAAGGAGAGAGTGTAACTAGAACAAAGACAGCCTAGCTCAGAGTCTGAGGTTACAGGTTAAAGGTTAAAGGAGATGGGCAAGCCACTGAGGCAGGAGGAAAATCAGAGAGAGGATGGAACCAGAGGCCATGGTGAGAAACTGTTTCAGGATGGATGGAAGGGTCAACTGGGTTAGATGCAAAGAGGAGAGATTAAATTTACCAAACTAAAGCAGTCAAATGTTAACAAACTTTTATAATAATTCCATTTTAAAAAAGGTGGTTAGATAAACTTTTTATCTTTAACCCTTCACAGGTGGTCAGAATCTTTACTAATCATCCACATATGTGTGTGTGTGTTTATGCCTTAATCTTCAAATGAAAGTTTTCTTACAAATCTAAGTTTTACTTGTTTTACTTGAAGTTTTATTGAGAAAAAAACTATAGAAGTAACAGAAATTCATTCTTAGTGTAAGAAATTAAACAATACAGGAATATTCAGAATAAAACAGAACCTCCCCTTCAACCATGAATTTTCAACCTCATACTCCTACTAACAGTAATAATCATTGACAATTTGGAATTATCTTTCCATTACTTTTCAATGTTCTCTATCCATAAATATGTACATATAGAGAGAGATACACTATATTGATCAGATTTTTTTACATAAATGAGATTACGATGTAATGATATTAAGCTTTTTCAATTATATATATATATATATATACCTATCACATTTTTAAAGTGGCTGATTAGGACTTCATTGTATGGAAAAATGCCACGATTTATTTATCTAATTCCCTAATGAGGACATTTAAGTTTCTCCAATTTTTAACTATTAAAAGCAAATTTTGAATGAAAATCCTTGTTTATACATGTTTTGCACATGTGTAATTATTTCTACAGAATGGATTTCCATAGAAGTGGCATTGCTAAGTCAAAGGAAATGAAAAGTTAAAAATTTGAAAGGTACTTCCAATTTTTTTTTACCAAAATTTATTTTCCCCAATCTTCATGTATGAAAGGATTGATTACTCTTTACCCTTACCAATATTGGAAATTATCATTCTTTAGAATTCAATGGATAAAGAATGCTAGCTCACTTTTTAAAACTTTAAAATTGAAGTGTAGTATTTATACATAACACAGCACATATATGTACCTACCGGTCAATAAACTTTCAAAAATCTAAGGCAAACAGTTTGAGAGACAGAATATTACCAGAACCCTCATGCCCTCTTCCAGTCATTATCTCCACCTTAAGGTCGTGTGTTCTAAGATCAGATTCATTTTGTTTGTTTTTGAACATTATATGAATTGAATCCTACAATATGCACTCTTTTGTGACGGGCTTCTCTGACTCAGCATAAACCTTGTTAGATTCCTCCACATTCTTGCAAGCAGTTGTGGATCATTTATTCTCATTGTTATAGCTCATTGTTTTTTAAATTTGCATTTTGTTTAATTTTAGTTAGAATAGCATTTATTTTATAGTCAGAAAATATGCGTCTTTATAATGTTATATCTCATTTAGAAACATGGCAATTCTCTCAACTTATTCTTTTATAGTGTCAATTAATATTTTATTTTCTTCTTATTGGTATTGCCCATTTGTTTTTAGATGTGTTTCTAGGTACTTTATAATTTTCACTGCTATTGTGAATGGAATATTTTTATTTCTGTTATATATTATTATTGGGTTTTGGGGAGCCAATAGAAAATATGCTTTTTATATGCTGATTTCAAATCTGGTCAAATTTCTAAACTATTTTTTTTATCAGCCTTCATAGTTTTAGTTAGTTATCTTGAACTTTCTACTTGAATGGTCATATCCTTCACAAATAATAACTGTTTTGTTGCTTTTATTCAATATTTGTGACATTACTTCATTGTCTGTAGTAATGGCTTGAAGCTCCAGCACAAAGTGGAGTAGCTGAGTTAATGCAGGTATTTTTCCTCATTTTGATTGCTGTGGGAATATTTCTAATGTTCCACTTGAAGTTCAATTGTTTGCTCTGAATTTATGGCAAATATCCTTTATCAAGTTAAGTCGATGTTCTTCCTCTCTTATTTTAATATGAAATTTTTATGTTAAGCAGAAATAGTTGATTTTTTTTCAGATTTTAAAGCATATATAGATTTTCCCATTTGTTAATATAGAAAATTAATATATTATTTAGGAATTTATTTGTATTTATAGATTTGAAATTTTTCAATCTATCTATGTCTGTATAGGAAATTGAGATGCTTTCCATCTTTTTCTATGCCTGGAATAATTTATATAACATAAAATATAATTTATCTGTTTTTTAAAAATTTGGTAGAACCTGCCTATAAAATTGTTTGGGGCTGAGCCTTTTAAGAGATGGTTCTCGGTCATTACCCTCGGTTTTTGACTTGTGGGACCAGGTGGTCACTTGTTTCTAAATAATTTGCAATTTCAGTATTGATTCCTTTTTAAGCCAAGAATTCTTTAGAAGTGTGTTTTAAATATTGAGGTAAATATATTTTAGGATGACTTGAATTTCCTTTTTAACACAAGAATTAATTTTGAAAATGTTTTAATTGAACAGATGTTGAGGGGCATACTAATTCTAATGAACATTTGTCAGCAATAGTTAATTAAGCATCTAAAGTTCACAGGAGATACAGCATTAATAATAGCCACTTTGAGATAAGAGTAATCCAAGGCCTAGTGAAACACATGGCCTGGTATATAAGTCATATACTTTTACCGTAAGACACTCAAAGCCACTTGTCTCTTGCTGTCCTTTTGCACAACCATAGAGCAGATATCACTGTTTAGATTTTTCAATGAGAAAACAGGGTCAGATGGATGTTAAGCACCTAGACCTCAGTGGTGGGCGAGGGGTAGAACCTTCTAGATCAGGGCTATTTCCATCCGGCCTAAAGGAACTCTCGCCAGAATCTACTCGCACACAGCCAGGGTCAGAATACTAAGCCCCTGGCATCTAGGCCGGGTGAGTCCACAGAGTCAGGGCTTGGGAAATAATGAACTGAAACACTATCCAAACTTCCGTTTGCCACTGTTTAGAATGGCAGCTCAAGAGCAAGCCAAAGGGAATTTCATTCCTGGAAATTTGTACAGAGCCTTTGGCCCTGTGTCCCAGATGTATTTCACCTGCTTAGCTTGTGAACTTTAGATTGCATTATACGAGCTAACATTTGCTTGCTTGGAAGGAGGCTGAGCCTCTTCTCAACCCTTCTTCCTGGCCATTTGAGAAAGGTCTGGAAAGGAGAGTGATTCCTTTCAATAAATGGAGACAGAGCCTTATCTTGCCAAAAATATTTTTCTTCAACTGTTCAATTTTACTATTTTTTAAAATAGAACTCAGAGTGATTTTAGGATTTAGTGTGATTCCTCTCACCGTGATTCTAAGTCCACAGGTTAATGAAGGACAGCATGATCCATAACGTAGGAAAACAGCAGGGAGAGCAGATGTGATTTCTCAGAGTTGGAAGAAGGGGAGTTTGAAAATCCGTGATGGCATAATGAGTTGATGAGACACTCAGCCAGAGGGTTTCCAGTTTTATTTCCTTTTTACCCCTCAATGCTTCCTCAGCATCTTAGAGTAATTATCCCCTAGGCTTCATCTGTAGCTCTTTTGCTCCAAAACAGAAAATGAAAGTGAAATGGACTCCCATGTTAAAAGCTGAAGCAACACTTTCTCTCCTGCCCCCACCTCAAACTGTCTAAATAATTACTGCAGTCCTGGGATTCTGAAAAAACTTAAAATCTCCTTTAAATGGTTTAAGTTTTTGGTTTTAAAATGCTATTCTAAATGTGGATTCTGCCAGCAAAAACATTATATGCACACAATAATTCCCAGTAGAAATCTTTTACAACTTATAATCTTTTCAAATGACTTTCTTACATAATCTTCCTCAGAAATCAGTTTATTTAAGAAAGCAGTTTATAAAAGTTGTAAGTTATTAAGAGGTTACTGAGGAAAATCATTTACATGCAAAATAAAATATTGATTAAATGGTTATCATTTGAAGTGAGCACTCACATAAAAGAAAATAAAAGGAAAGGATGTAAATGCATTCAAGTGAAGAGAGACCTATAAACAGAATTAATTACTAAGAGGTTTCTTCTGGAGGACTGAAATGCCTTCCCTGGTCATAATCTACCCCCCTTTCTTGTTGCATGGAAAGAACTGATGAAAGAGTTGAAATTTAGAAGAAATTACTTCAGCAGAACCTGTGAAAAAGGGGAGTCAATGAAATGATTCTCTAAGTTAAGACAATAGCCTAACCTTAAGCCTAAACTCAAAGTAACATTATATTTATTTACAAAATATACAGTTTCACAACTGATGGAAGCTTTGAAAACAACTTTTCACCCTAAGGCAGCCTGTAGAACTAAGAACATGAACCATCCAATCTGTTATCTTACTTTAAAATCAGGATTAAAGAGAAGTTACAAAGATATTTTAAAATCAAGTCTTATGTAATACATTATACTATGAATGATATGTTTAGAATTTGTAAGAAATGAATCAAATTTTGTCATACACCAAACTTTCTCCAACTATCGTTCTTAGATTAATGCATCTGAAGAAAAGAACAGTAGAGCTAAGGAATATGAATGCTTACCAGTATCCAAGTCTTTTCTGTTCTACCTGAACATACGGTGAGACTCCGTTTCACTCCCATTTTACAGTTTAGGTGTGGCCTCTTGATTGATTGCTGCCCTCAGGGTATTATGGGCCAGTGCCGTGATAGCCTGTAAAATCTCTCAAGCCTCTCACATACATCACAGTCTTAATTTTCCTTTATTTCTTGGCTTTTGAGGGGTTTTCGATGGAGGACTCCAAGGCCATAGAAGATGACAGAGACATAAAATGTAAGGAGTCTCTGTCCCTGAATCTTTGCTTGGAAAGCTGCCCATTGAATTGGACTGGAATGTGAGCAAGAAGTGAAAATGTTATTGTGTTAAGCATCTGACATTTGGGGATTATTTGTGATGGCAGTTAACCTACCTGGATTAATACAATGCTTATTAAAATTGCAGATTCCTTGTCCCATTCCCAGATATATTGAATCAGAAACTCTCAGAACCCCAGTCCAGGGATCTAGAATCCTAACAAGTTCCCCAGGTGATTCTATGCACACTGAAGTTAGAGAAGCAGTGACTTAGACTTTGATTTCTTTAAAAGTTACTCTATGTATATAAAAATGAAACCTTTCTTTAAAATATTGAGTTGTGTTGTTCAAGAGTTTTGAACTTACTAATATAGAACAATGAATTTGAAACAATGCTAATCTTGCTTCCTATACCACATTCATAGTTTAATTATGAAGGTCAGAGTACATAACATTTATTCAACAAATACTTTTTAAGCACCTACTATGAGCCAGGAACTATCCTAGATTAGTGCATCTAGGTGACATAGAGCCTGCAAAGTTGCTGCTCAGAAGTGAGTCCTTGCTCTATGCTCACTAGAGTCAAAGAAGTGACACTGGGATTTTGAGAAAAGAAGTTTATTTAGCAAAGGTTAGCCTTGCTAAAATAGGAGGACAGTTGCTCAAATCTGTCTCCCAAACTGGAGAAACTTTCAGCATTTTATAGAATTCAAATGAACGCTGGTAGGTTTAGATAACAAGGTTAGAGATGGTCTATTTCTGAGTATGCGCAGATTGAGTACACTCTTAGCTCACTTGAAGTTCAAGATTTAGGCTATTGCACATGTCAGGCGTACACCAACTGATTAGAACTGGCTTGGTCAGTTCTGGGCTGACCCATGTGACTTCATTAATAAACACTGAGGGGCTACGTGCAGGAGTATTAGACTTCAGGGTTGCAAAACAAGATAAGGGGATACATGCTGGGCCAATCATGAGTTATCTCATTACTGTCCAATTACAAGAGAAAGATTATTCAGTTATAAAACACAGCATTATTGTCAAAGAAATAAGTCATCCGGGTTACAGTTCAGTGAGTTACAACAGTTACAGATATTTGCTTCTGGCTACATCACAATATATCAGAAAGTTAGAAAGCAGTAACTTTGTTTGTTAGTGCTTGGCTACAGGAACACAATGTGAAGGCTGGAAGTGATGAGGTTGGGGCTAGAGAACGTGGTTAAAAAGAGCAGTGTGTGCTCTCCCCTACGTGGGGTCTGACACCCAGGGGAGTGAATCTCCCTGGCAACGTGAAATGTGACTCCCAGGGAGGAATCTACATCCCGCATCATGGGATGGAGAACATCTTCTTGACCAAAAGGGGGAAGTGAAAGGAAATGAAATAAACTTCAGTGGCAGAGAGATTCCAAAAGGAGCCGAGAGGTCACTCTGGTGGGCACTCTTACTCACAATATAGACAACCCTTTTTAGGTTCTAATGAATTAGAATAGCTAGCAGTAAATACCAGAAACTATCAAACTACAACCCAGGACCCATGAATCTTGAAGACAATTGTATAAAAATGTAGCTTATGAGGGGTGACAATGTGATTGGGAAAGCCATAAGGACCACACTCCCCTCTGTCTAGTTTATGGATGGATGAGAAGAAAAATGGGGGAAGAGAAAAAAAAAAGCACCCGGTGTTCTTTTTTACTTTAAATGTTCTTTTTCACTTTAACTTTTATTCTTATTATTTTTGTGTGTGTGGTAATGAAAATGTCAAAAATTAATTTTGATGATGAATGCACAACTATATAATGGTACTGTAAATAATTGAATGTACGATTTGTTTTGTATGACCGCATGGTATGTGAATGTATCTCAATAAAAATGAATTATAAAAAAAAAAGGGCAGTGTACATCAGTTTAAGGAATTTGGGGTTATCCTGAAGATAATGAGAAAACATTGAAGGAGTTGAAAAAGGAAATTCACTTTATCAGATTTGCTTAGAAAAATTACTCCAACTGCATGTGGAGTGGAGGAAACCAGTTAAAAGGTATTTGTTGCAGAAAGCCAGAAGAAAAATTAATTATTTAATTTGTTAATTCAGCTAACACCTATTGAGCCCCAAGCAAGGGGCTTTGGATACAATGGTGAAAGACACACATATCTCTGCCCTTGTGAACTTTAAAAACCAGAAAGAGAAAGTGGGTGGGGGAAGGAAAGAGAAAAAGGAAAGCAGGGGTGGGGGGTGTGGGAGATTGAATAAATAATACAAAGGTGATGATGGCCCAGAGTAGATATAGTAAGGGTGGAGAGAAGTACTGTTAATTGATGAAATATAGGAATTGAGGAAGAATTCCAAGACTATGCTCTGGCTTCTGGCGAGAATGAATGGCACCACCATTCAAGGAAATAAAGAAGGCAATAATAGGTTGAAAGAGAATTTTGGATATATGCTATCTTATTTCAAGACTTATTATAAAGATACAGTAATCAAAGCAGGTTGGCACTGGCATAAAAATAGACAAATAGATCAACGAAGCAGTCTTGAGGGTCTGGAAATAGACCCACACATATACATTTAATTGTTTTTTGATGAAGGGACAAAAGCAATTTAATGGAGCAAAGGTGGTCCTTTCAACAAATGATTCTGAAACAACTGGATAACTATATGTTAAAAAAAACAAAAAACACTTTGATCTATACTTTACACCATATGAAAACTAACTCAAAGTGGATTTTAGATCTACATGTAACACTTATATAACTTCTAGAAGGAAATATAGAAGAAAATCCCTGAACTTAAGCAAAAATTCCTTATATACAATACCAAAACCACAATCCATAAATGAAGAAAAGGTTAAATTGTATTTCCTCAAAATTAAGAACTTAGGCTCCTTGAAAGACATTGTTAAGAGTATAAGACGAGATACAGAATGGGAGAAAATATTTGAAAATCACAAATCTGGCAAAGAACATATATCCAGAATATATAAAGAACTCTCAACACTCAATAATAAAACAAGCAATTCTATTAAAAATAGACAAAAGATTTGGGCAGTCACTTCACCAAAGAAAAGATATAAATGGCAAATAAGCACATGAAAAAAATGATCAACATCATTAGTCATTAAAGAAATGCAAATTGAAAAGCACAATGAGATACCACTGCACATTTTTAGAGTGGCTAAAATTAAAACAAATGATTATACCAAGTGTTGACAAGGATGTGGAACAACTGTAAGTCTCATAAACTGTCGATGGGAATATAAAATGGTACACCTGCTTTGGAAAACAGTTTGGAAAAAAGTTAAACATACACCTATCATTTGACCCAGCCATCAACTCCTAGGTATTTACTGAAGAAAAATGAAAACATATGTCCATATAAATAATTGTACACAAATATATGTAACACATTTACTTACAAAGGTCCCAAATTGAAAGCAACCCAAATGTTCATCAACAGGTGAATGAATAAACAAATTCTAGTATACCTATACCATGGAATACCACGCAGCAACAAAAAGGGATGAAATGTTGGTGCATGCAATGACATGGAGCAATCTCAAAATACTTACGCTGAGTGAAAAAAGTCAGTAAAAAAGGAATATATGCTATATGACATATCTTGATTGTGGTGGTGGGTACATGGGGTATACATACGAAAAGACTTGTCAAATTGTGTGCTTTATATATGTATAGTTTACTATATTCAATTATACTGCAATAAAGCTGTTAAAAATTTGAAATTTAAACTATAATGCCTCTGTTCAGAAAAACATGAATCTTCAGAGAATAGCAGACCATAAAAAAACCAACAGATCAGATTTGAAAGAAACAAGTAGATTTTCTAGAAGTGAAAAAATACATAATAACAGAAGGTTAAAATTCACTGGGCAAGTTTAGCATTAAATTGGACACAGTTGAGTGGTTTAATGAACTGGAGGATGCATTAAAGGTTTTCATCCATCGGGCTTAGTAACAAGGTGGTTATAGTTGACCTCAGTGAGAGCAATTTCAGAGGTGTAGAGGAGAAAGAAGCCAGACTGTATTGGAACAAAAAGTAAATGAGAGATGAGGAAGAAAAGACAAATGCATTCAAACAATCTTTCAGAAACTTTGGCTGGGAAGGGAAAATGAAAAATAAACTACAATGGGGGGAGGCAGTGAGTTTCCTTTTTCTTTTGAAAAAAATTCAAATCCACAGAAATGCTGAAATTACATACAATGAGCATCTATATGCCCCTTCACTCAGATGCACTGATTGACTGATATTTCCTCACTCAATTCATATCACTTTCTAAATAATACTTAATTTTTCCCAGAGCATCTGTGATGGTTAGGTTCACGTGTCAACTTGGCCAGGTGATGGTGTCCAGGTGTCTGGTCAAGCAAGCACTGGCCTAACCGTTACTGCAAGGACATTTGTGGCTGGTTAATAAACCAGAAGGGTGATTTATTAAATCATCAGTCAACTGGCTGCAGCTGTGACTGATTACATCAACGAAGGGCATGTCTTCCACAATGAGAGAATGCAATCAGCTGGATTTAATCCAATCCGTTGAAGACTTTTAAGCGAGGCAGACAGAGGATCTTTACTTCTTCTTCAGCTAACCAGTGAAGCATTTCCTGAGGAGTTCATTGAAGTTGCCAGTTAGTTTCATGAGTAGTTCATCGAACACATTCTTTGAAGTTGCCGGTTCGCTGCCTGAGTTCATTGAACATCTTCATTGGAGTTGCCAGTTTGCTGCCTACCCTACAGAATTTGGACTCATGCATACCCAGTTATGTGAGACACTTTTATAAAATCTTATATTTATAGATAGCTCTTGTTGATTCTGTTTCCCTAGAGAACTCTAACTAATACAGCATCCTTTGCAGACATTTTAGCACTTCAGTCCTAAACACTTCAGCAAAATCTCCTAAGAACAGAAATATTTGGTTCCTAATCTCAGACAATCAAAATGAATGCAATATCTTCATCCAGCATACAGTTCATACTCATATTTTACCAATTATCTTGAAATTATCTTCAAATATTCTTTTTTTCTTAGATCTAGAAGCTGATCAAGGTTCATACATTGCACTTAACAGTTATAACTCTTTAGTTTTTCACCAATGTACAGCAGTCCCATTGTTCCCCTCTATTTTTCATGTCATTGAATCCTTTGAAGAACAAAGGCTAGTTGTCCAGTGGAACATTCCACATTCTGGATTCATCAAACTGTGTCCTTGTCATAGTTTCAGGTCAAATTTTTCTTACAAGAACATGACAAAGGTAAGTAGGAACACATAATGTCATGCTGTTCCACTTTTGGGGGTGCCAAACTTGACCATTTGGTTACAGTGATGACTGCCAGACCTGAGGTAGAGGGTTTTTAAGGATGGAAAAAATGTGCTACATAGTGAGTAGAGTAGGAGAGACTGATAATGCTGAAAGGGAGAGGCTAATCAATGGAATGAGGCCCCCAGGGAGGGAGGACGGATTGGAGTGCAGAATTTTACCCTTAAACAGAAAGAGACACATCTCTTCCACTGGGTCTGAAGGCAAGAGGGATAATCCAGTGTAGATGGATTAAGTATATATGTGTAATGTAAGAAGTTGATAAATTTCCAGGCTGCCAGCCCTCATTTCTTTGAGGTAAGAGCATCTGCTGATTGTGAGAGCAAGTGGTAGGGTTGAAGAGTTGGAGACTTGAGGACATGGAGAAGGTCTGCCAGGCAATTATTGATGACTTAGTGGAAGTTGGAGGCATCTGTGACCCAGGCATAGAGGCAGAGAACATAGGTAATTATATGGGTCAAGGAATGCTATCTGGCAAGGTTGTAGATTAGATAGATGGTGAGCAAGGGAGTTGAGGAAAGGGAAGGCAATGAAAACAGGATAATGGGGCTGCTAGATATAGAGAAAATAGAAAGAACAGGGAAGTAGAGGTGTCAAAGTGGTCAAAGAACAGATGCAGAGGGAAAAATGGGTAAACAAAAGTTATTGTCAGGGGAGGTGGAACAAGATGGAGGCATAAAGAGGTGTGGAATTTAGTTAGGCCTCCAGAGCAGCTAGTAAATAGCCAAGAACAACTAGTAAATAGTCTGGAACAACTACTGAGGGACATCTGTGACTGAAAATACATCATACACCTGCTTGGAATGGGTGGAATGGCTGAGATCACAGCAAGAACTATATGTAAAGCTCCCCAAACTGTGGAACTGGCATCCCTCCTCCACTGGCATGGCAAGCTGAGTTGGAAAACTTAGCTGTGGGAAAAATAAGCAGGCTTTTAGGAGCGAGGGCACGGAACTCAATCAAGCTCCAATTTACTTTTAATTAACAAATTTGGACTACTGAATACAAGCTACAAGAACAGATAAACCCAGAACAAGCAGGAAAGGAACCCTAAGGTCTCTCCCTCAGAGAGGAGAGGAGACTGACAGAAAAATAATAAATAGAAAACAGAGGCTTTTGGAGATGACTGAGCTCAGAATACTGGAAAATGGCTGTGTCCCAAGAAAAGGGGCACAGAGAACCAGATACCAACTCTGGTTGACTGGTGAAACTGGGAGGCTGGGGACTGGCTCTGAAAAGGGGCTTTCTTTTTTTCCATTTTTTCTCTCATTCTAAGCAGCTCATTAGAGAAAGCCTTAGGCATTTTCAATTGTCAGCCTTGACCCAGGCAAGAGTGGAGTTAAAAGAGTAAGAGAGACAAAGGAGGAATCAAGTGTAGGAGATAATTCCCTAAAGGGTGTGTCTTCCCTAAGAAAAGGGGAGCTCAAGTGGCTGCCCTCCCTCAGGGGATTCAGACCCCAGGGACGGGGGGGGGGGGGCAGAAAACAGAAACAACTTAAGCTTGGCTTCTGACAACCTCGGCCCTAGGCTGGGACATGGGCCCTTTACAAAAGCAGGGAGCTGTGGACTGCAAAGCACCACCTGCTGGAAATAATAGGAAAAGCACAGAGTCTAGAGGCCTCACAGGAAAGTCTGACAACCTTCTGAGTCTCATACTCAGGGAAACTTGATACTGATTACAGCTTCCTCCTGAGACTTGGGTCCATCCAGTCTGGGAAAATCTGATTTGGGTAATCAAGGAAACCAGATGTCTAGTCAACAAAAAAGAAGCATTAGGAAAAACAAAGATATGTCCCAAGTCAAAGGAACAAACTTACACTTCAAATGAGAACCAGAGCTGAAATAGCTAATAAAATATATTCAAGCAAATCTTCTAAATCAATCAATGAGCTGAAGGAAAAGGTGTCAAAAGAGATGAAGGATATAAAGAAGACACTGGGTCTTCATAAGAATTCATAAGCTTGAAAAAACAAGTGGCAGAACTTATGGGAATAAAATGCATAACAGAAGAGATGAAAAACACAATGGAGACATACAGAAGCAGATTTGAAGAGACAGAAGAAAGTATTCATGAACTGCAGGACAGGAAATCTGAAATCCTGTACATAAAAAAACAGATAGGGAAAAGAATGGAAAAAATATGAGCAGCATCTCAGGGAATTGAATGACAACAAGAAGTGCATTAATATATGTGTTCCTGAAGGAGAAGAGAAGGGGAAGGGGGCAGAAACAATAATGGAGGGAATAATCACTAAAAATTTCCCATCTCTTATGAAAGACATAAAATTGCAGATCCAAGAAGTGCAGCATATCCCAAATAGAACAGATACAAATACACTTATGCCAAGGCACTTAATAATGAGATTGTCAAATGTCAAAGACAAAGAGAGAATTCTGAAAACAGCAAGAGAAAAACGATCCATCATATACAAGGGAAGTTCAATAAGACTATGCATGGATTTCTCAGTAGAGACCATGAAGGCAAAAAGTCAGTGGTATGATATATTTAAGATACTGAAAGAAAAAAGCTACCAGCCTAGAATTCTATATCTGGCAAAACTCTCCTTCAAAAATGAGAGAGACCCTGAGTACCTCTTTGTTGCTCCAATGTGGCCGTCTCTCTCTCTCTAACTAAGCCAAGTCAGCAGGTGAACTCACTTCCCTGCCCCCTACATGGCACATGATTCCCAGGGGTGTAAATCTCCCTGGCAAAGCAGGATATGACTCCTGACGATGAATCTGGAGCTGACATCATGGGATTGAGAATATCTTCTTGACCAAAAAGGGGATACAAAATGAAATGAAGTTTCAGTGGCTGAGAGATTTCAAATGGAGTTGAGAGGTCACTCTGTGGACACTCTTATGCACTACACAGATAACAGTTTCTAGCTTTTAATATATTGGAATAGCTAGAAGTAAATACCTGAAACTATCTAACTCCAACCCAGTAGCTTTGACTCTTTAAGATGATTGTGTAACAATGTAGCTTACAAGGGGCGACAGTGTGATTGCAAAAACTTTGTGGATCACACTCCTTTTATCCAGTGTGTGGATGGATGAGTAGAAAAATGGGGACAAAAACTGAATGAAAAATAGGGTGGAATGGGTAGGATGATTTGGGTGTTCTTTTTTACTTTTATTTTTTATTCTTATTCTGATTCTTTCTGATGTAAGGAAAATGTTCAAAAATAGATTGGGTTGATGAATGCATGACTATATGTTGGTACTGTGAACAGTTGATTGTACACCATGTATGACTGTATGGTATGTAAATATATTTCAATAAAACTGAATTTAATTTAAAAAAAAGTGAGGGAGAGGAGCAGAAGACCATGGTGGCATAGAGAGGAGTGAAAGCTAATTAGTCCCCCTGGAACAACAAATAAACAATTAGGAACAACTAGTAAATAATGGGGAATAACTGCAGGAGGACAAACGTGACTGTCCACTCATCATACACCAACCTGAATTGGGAGGGATGCCCGAGACTGCAGTATAATCTGCTATAAAAACTGTGGATCCAAGCTGGTATTCCCCTCCCCCTGGGGCCTGAACTGCAAAGCCTTGTGGTACTAGAGAGCAATACTCTCAGAGCAAGCAAATATAGCTCAGCTGAGCTCCAACTGGGGTTTTAATTAACAAACATGGACTGCTCAATACAAGCTATGAATCCCTAACAAGCAGACAGAGGCTTTTGGTGATGACTGACCTTGGAGAGTGTGGTGGTTTGAATGTATTATGTCCCCCAAAACACCATTATCTTTGATGTAATCTTGTGTGGGCAGATGTATCAGCGTTGATTAGATTGTAATTCTTTGAGTATTTCCATGGAAATGTGCCCCACCCAACTGTGGGTGATGACTCTGGATAGTTTCCGTGGAAGTGTGGTACTGCCAATTCAGCATGGGCCTTGATGAGTTTACTGGAGCACTATATAAGATCAGACAGAAGGAGCAAGCTTGCAACAGCCAAGAGGGACACGTTAAAGAATGCACAGGAGCTGAGAGAGTAGCTGTAGATGAGATACAGTTTGAAGACAGCCATTGAAAGCAGACTTTTGCTCCAGAGAAGCTAAGAGAGGACAAACTCCCCAAGAGCAACTGAGAGTGACATTTTTGAGGAACTGCAGCTTAGAGAGGAATGTCCTGGGAGAAAGCCATTTTGAAACCAGAACTTTGGAGCAGATGCCAGTCATAGGCCTTCCCAGCTAACAGAGGTTTTCTGGACACCATTGGCCATACTCCAGTGAAGGTAACTGATTGTTGATGACTTACCTTGGACACTTTATGGCCTTAAGACTGTAACGGTGTAACCAAATAAACCCCCTTTATAAAAGTCAATCCATTTCTGGTGTTTTGCATTCTGGCAGCATTAGCAAACTAGAACAGAGAGCCAGAGGACCTCTCTGGGAGGGAGGGGGAGCCCAGAGGACTGGGTGCTAACTCTGGCTGATGGGTGAAACTGAGGGTGGCTGCAGACTGGCCCTTAAGGGGGAATTTCTGTCCCTTTTTTCACTCAGTGGAGAAAGCCTCAGCCATTTTCAATTCCCAGTGCTCTGACCCAGACAAGGGTGGAGATAGTAGAGTCAGAGAGACTATTCAAATGCAAATGACCTCTCCCCAGGGGGTGTATCTTCCCTAAGAGGAAAGAGGTGGGGTCCAGCTCTACTGCCTGCCTTCCATTCAGAACCAGACCCCAAGCCTTGGGGAAAACAGCCATGGGCACACCTCTTTATACCAGTCAGGAGCTACAAACTGACAGGCACCACCTGCTGGGCAGGTTAGGAAAAGACGCGGCTTGGGGCTCCACAAGCTGTGTCAATCTTCTAAGATACACCCTTAGAGAAACTGGATACTGAATATTTCCTCCTTCTGGGACCTGAGCCTGTTCTGGTCTGGTAAAACCTGATTGGAGTCATCAAGGAAACCAGATGCCTACACAACAGAAAACTACAACCTACACTAAGAAAAACAAAGTTATGTCCCAGTCAAATGAACAAACTCACACTTCAACTGAGACCCAGCAACTGAAACAACTAATGCTAAATCAATTAAAAAAGTTTAGGTAAGATATGGCAAAAGAGATGAAGGCTATAAAGAAAACACTGGGCATACATAGGGTAGAAACTGAAAGTTCAAAAAAACAACTGGAAGAATCTATGGAAATGAAAAGCACAACACAAGAAATGAAAGACACAATGGAAACATACAACAGCAGATCTCAAGAGGAAGAAGAAAACACTCAGGAACTGGAGAACAAGGCATCTAAAAACCTACACACAAAAGAAAAGATAGAGAAAAGATATGAGCAACACCTCCAGGAATTGAATGACCACACAAAATGCAGGAATGTATGTGTCATATGTGTCCCAGAAAGAGAAGAGAAGGGAAAAGGGGCAGAAACAATAAAAGAGGAAATAATCAATGAAAATTTCCCATCTCTTATGAAAGACATAAAATTAAAGATCCAAGAAGCACAGCATACCCCAAACAGAATAGATCTGAATAGGCCTACCCCAAGACACTTAATAATCACATTATCAAATATCAAAAACAAAGAGAGAATTCTGAAAGCAGCAAAAGAAAAATGATCCATCACATACAAAGGAAGCTTGATAAGAATAATATGTGTGGATTTCTCAGTAGAAATCATGGAGGCAGGAAGGAAGTGGGGTGATACATTTAAGATACTGAAAGAGAAAAACCACCAACCAAGAATCCTATAGCCAACAAAACTGTCCTTCAAATATGAGGTAGAGCTTAAAATATTCTCTGTCAGACAATGAGAGAGTTTGTAAACAAGAAACCTGCTCTACAGGAAACACTAAAGGGAGCACTACAGATGGAAAGGAAAAGACAGGGGAGAGAGGTTTGGAGAAGAGCATAGTTATGAGGACTATCAGTAAGGATAAAAAGAGAGAGAGAAGGAGAAAATAAAAATAAAATAAGATATGACATAAAATCCCAAAGATAAACTGATAGATAGTAGACATTACATTGAGTGAAGTTAGTCAGAAACAAAAGGACAAAAACTCTATGTTCTCACTAATATGAATTAACATTAATGAGTGAACCTTGGAAGTTTAGGTTGAGAATACAGGTTATCAAGATACCAAAAGAGGGTAGAGATCAGGCATCTGACACTGAAGGAGTACAGAATGTTCAATAGGATTGATTGTATAAATTCAGAAATAGTTAGCACAATACTGTGTACTTACAATATTGTAAGTACTCTGAACAGAGATGAGTGTCAGTATGGGTGAAATAGGAAGGCTAGGGGTATGTGTAACACTAGAAAGAAAGACAGAAGATAAAGACTGGAACTGTATAATTTAGTGAAACCTAGAGTGGTCAATGATGTTGATTAAGTGCACTAATATAAGATGTTTTGACATGGGGGAGAACAAATGAATGTTAACATTGCGCATTGCAAGGTATTGAAAACTGGATGGTATAAGGGAAACAACAGAATCAGTGCAAACCAGAGTCATAGTTAACAGTAACAGTTCCATCAATTGTAACAAAGACACTATGCCAAAGTTAAATGTCTATAAGAAGGGGGATATAAGGGAGCAGTAGGAGATTCTTGGTGTTCTTGTTGTATGACTTTTCATTGTATTTTTATTTTTTCTTCTATGTTTTTCTATTCTTCATTTTTTTTCTCCTCTTCCTCTTTCATTGCAGAAGAAATGGAAATATCCTAATGTAGATTGTGATGGTAAATGCATAACTATGTGATCATACCCACATGCTGGTTTGGATGTATTATGTCCCCCAAAACACCATGTTCTTTGATGCAGTCTTGTGGGGAAAAATGTACTAGTGTTGATTAGATTGGCATTCTTTGATTGAGTTTTTCCATGGAGATGTGACTCAATCAACTGTGAGTGAAACATTTGATTGGATAATTTCCATGGAGGAGTTACCCTGCCCATTCAGGATACCTGGATCACTGGAGTCGTATAAAGGAGTTATAAAGTCGTATAAAGGAGACAGAGCAATTCAGAGCAACTGAGAGTGACATTTTGAAGGGGAGTTGCAGCTAAGGGAGGACAAACCTCCCCAATAACAACATTTTGGAGAACGCCAAATGTTTTGAAACACAACCGGGGAGCAAGCAGATGCTAGCCACGTGGCTTTCCAGCTAACAGAAGTTTTCTGGACACTGTTGGCCTTTCTTTGGTAAAGCATTAGCAAACTAGAACAACCAGGAATCACTGATTGTTTACTTAAGATGGATTGTATGGTGTGTGAATAAGACTGTTTAAAAAACAAACAGAGGGATACAAGTGCTAGAGAAAATGTGGAGAGAGGGATGTACCTATTCACTGTTGGTGGGGAATTAGAATGGTGCAGTCCATCTGGAGGGCAGTGTGGTTGTTCTACAGGAAACTAAGTATGGGGTTGGCATATGGTCCTGCAACGCTGTTACTGGTTGTATACTGGGAGGAACTGAGAGTGGGACACGAGTGGACATTTGCACGCTGATGTTTGTGGCAGCAGTATTCATGATTTACAGTAGATGGAAGTGGCCTAAGAGTACATCCACTGATAAACCAAATGGTGAACTGTGGTGTATATATACAATGGAATATTGAGCGGCAGCAAGAAGGAATGAAGTTGCAAGGTATGCAACTAGGTGAATGGACCTTGAGGACAGTAGGTTGAGTGAAATAAACCAGAAACGAAAAGACAAACTTTATAACATCTCACTATTATGGACTAACAATAATGTGCAAACTCTGAGAATTGAATCTGAGTGCATAGGTTATCAGGGGAAGGCTTACGTAAATGTTCCTAGATTGTAAGCTCTTACAGCAGTCACATCTATTCATGGGTTGTAACAGTTATTTCTAAATTCTGAGATGCTGAGCTGTTTATATGTGACCTGGTTGGTTCCTGGAGCTTCAGGTGTCTGTGTGGCACCTGGGCCTCGAAGCCAGAGTTCGGCAGTTGGGAGTGTTGGCACTGCCCCATGTAGCAATTGTTAAAGAGGCTGAAAAGGAGATCAGACTTCAATTGGAGGTATGAACAAAATGGACTTGGTTGATATTAGGGTATATCAGACTAAAGGGTAGAGGATGATATTAACTGTGTTTTAAAATTTCAGCTTCTGTGTGAGACCAAAGGAAGAGACGTTTATTTAGTGCAAAATCTATATTTTCTGTGGCACTTTATATAATTTAACTTGTATAGTCAGTTTATTCAAACACCATAATTACATGAAACCTTGAATAGGAAATGAGATCGGTTAGTTTGTACAGGTTAACATGAAACCTCAATCCATCATAGAGTAATCTGGGCAGAGAATAAAAAGTATTTGCAAAGCTCCCTTGAGGGACTGGGGGAAAATGTGGAAATATTAAACTTCCTCAGCTGGGGAATTCCTGAAATCCTAGTAAGCATTAGAGACTAAGGGTTTAGTAGGCCAGGCCTTCGATCTTGGGGCTTGCCCTAATGAAGCTTGTTACTGCAAAAGAGAGGCTAAGCCTACTTATAATTGTGCCTAAGAGTCACTCCCAGAGAACCTCTTTTGTTGCTCAGATGTGGCCTCTCTCCTTAGCCAACTTGGCAGGTACACTCACTGCCCTCCCTTCTATATGGGACATGACTCCCAGGAGTATAAATCTCCCTGACAATGTGGAACATGACTCCCAAGAGTGAGTCTGACCCTGGCATCATGGGATCCAGAAGTCTTCTTGATCAAAAGGGGGAAGAGAAATGAAACAAAGTAAAGTTTCAGTGGCTGAGAGATTTCAAATGGAGTCGAGAGATCATTCTGGAGGTAACTCATGCATTCCATAGATAACGTTTTTTAGTTTTTAGTTTATTAGAATAGCTAGAAGGAAATATCTGAAACTGTTGAACTGCAACCCAATATCCTTGATTCTTGAAGATGATCATTAAATTATATAGCTTATATGGTGTGAATGTATGATTGTGAAAACCTAATGGCCCACATTCCCTTTACCCAGTGTATGGACAAATGAGTAGAAAGATGAGTAGAAAGAGGGACAAATGAGTAGAAAGATTCATTACAAAAAGTAAATGAATAAGGGGGGTAGGTGGGGTATGGGATATTTTGGGTGTTCTTTTATTGTTATTTTTATTTTTATTTTTTGGAGTAATGAAAATGTTCAAAAATTGTGGTGATGAATGCACAACTATATGTTGATACTGTAAACAACTGTACACTTTGGATGACTGTATGGTATGTGAATATATTTCAATAAAATTGCATTTAAAAAAGTTATTTTCTGGGGATGAGAAATTTGAACAAAAGCTTTCAGAAATGGAGAAGTTTGAGATGATGCCAAGGTCTAGGAGTGTAGCCTTGGAAGTAGATAGCCGAGAAGGATTGGAGGTGGTACTTTTTGGCCTTGAGGACAGGACATCAAGCCATTCATGGGGATATTGAAAGTACCCATGATAATGGAGTGAGACAAAAATTAAAAGGAATCTAGGCACCATCATCCCCTACTTACAAGTTCAGCTATTGTAGATGGCATAGGATCCCTTGAAAATGATACTCTTAGGCATATAAAATTTCATACCTGGAATTCTTATTAGAGAAACTGTGCATCTGGTATTCAGTCCTTTTTTGACCTTTTATGGTGTTTTTAGCCTTGCAAGCTATATGACTTTAAAAAAATCCTATTAAAGTTGCCTTCCTGTGCTTGAGCTTTCTTAATCCCTCTCCTGGCAGACCTGCTTTAGCACAGTCATCTGAGTTAGTTATGTTTGTATGTCTCTTACAAATATGGCACTGGATTAGACCAGTGAGAAGCTCTTGACCTTTTTAAAATTATTGACCTCCTAGAAAATTTGATGAAAATATGATTCCTTCCCTAAGGAAAAGTATTTGTAGTTACCTACACAATTTTGCAAACCTAAATTTGATTGCTGCAGCTATTTTTTCAGTTCTTCAACATTATGAATGCAATTATACTATAACAGTCAAGATAGTCTGTTAGCGAAAAGAAGTAAAAAAGATTCCCATTACAATCTTTTTTTCTAAACTGGTCCCTGAGATCATTTTCTATAGTTAATGAGGTCTAGAGCTGCAATATAAATCCCCCCTAGTGATCTGATTTTTCTCTTCTAGTATGACCCTTCCCTATCAGAACACCTAAGTGTCTTATGCTATTCACCCCAACACATTTTATTTAAAAAGGATCAATCTCTTCAGCCAAAACAGCTGAGCCTGACATCCTGTTTGTTGACTGGCAATAGCCCAACTTTGCAGCTGTAGACAGAAGTGGTGGAAGGGACATCAGAGACACTTACCATCCAGCTAATTCACTCTGACCTGGGAATCACAAGTCAGGGAGAGGGCTTTTGGCAGAGAAGACAGAGCAGAGAGCTGATGGGCTGATAACAGGGTCTCTGCAGAATGCACCTGTGCTCTTCGTGGTCTTAAGAGTACTTAGAAATGACACCCCTAGAAAGAAACCATAAGGCAAAATGAGGAAAATAACAAAAATAAAAATGGAAAAAAAAAAACCAAACACCAAAAAACGTCCCCCCCAAGTAAGCAAGCAAGCAACAAACACACAACATTTTCAAAGAGAAATCTTGCTTGGATGAAGTCTTAATTTTGTACTCTCCTTACTAAAATCATTCATCAAGATGGTACCTCTCCTCTCTGTTAGAAGGTCATACTGTTTCTGCAAAGCAGCAGTAGGAGATTTGCTCAGTATCCTAACTCAGGTTTCAGACTGGGTGCAAATCCTAGTCTGTTTTAAAAAACAAATGGGTGCCTTCAGTCAAATTATTTCTTCCCAAGAAGAAAAGTTATCTTTTCTCTGTCTCTTTCTGTTTCTTCTTTTCGTTTTCTATGGCAGTTCAATCTCTATCCCTTTCTACACACTCTATCAAATTCTTAGAATGGGGATATAAAAATTATGTACAGTTTATGTACTTACTATTTTGATTTTATCTACTGCTCAAAAGGAGTTAAAATGCTGTACAATAAAGACTAAATTATTACAGAATCACTGAGAAATAGCAAAAGAACAAAAGCCAAGTAATAGGTGATAAAGCTGTGTCATAAAAACTTTGACTAAGGAAACCTCTGTATTTGGTCCCAACACTTAGCACTGAGCTCCCTGGAAGCTAAGGTAAAAAAGAGAAATATAATTACTTATGTAGTCTTTGTTACCTGTTAAATTAAATATACTGGGTGTTCTAGTTTGCTAACTCTGCCAGAATGCAAAACACCAGAGATGGATTGGCTTTTATAAAGGGGGTTTATTTGGTTACACAATTACAGTCTTAAGGCCATAAGGTGTCCAAGGTAATGCATCAACATTCGGGTACCTTCACTGAAGGATGCCAATGGTATCCAGAAAACCTCTGTTAGCTGGGAAGGCACGTGGCTAGCATCTGCTCCAAAGTTCTGGTTTCAAAATGGCTTTCTCCCAGGACGTTCCTCTCTAGGCTTCAGTTTCTCTCCAAAATGTCACTCTTAGTTGCTCTTGGGGCGTTTGTCCTCCCTTTGCTTCTCCGGAGCAAAAGTCTGCTTTCAAAGGCTGTCTCCAAAATGTCTTTGTAAACTGCAGTTCCTCTCTCAGCTCCTGTGCATTCTTCAAAGTGTCCCTCTTGGCTGTGGCAAGCTCGCTCCTTCTGTCTGAACTTATGTAGTGCTCCAGTAAACTAATCAAGGCCCATGCTGAATGAGCGGGGACACACTTCCATGGAAATTATCCAGTGAAAGATCTTGCCCACAGTTGGGTGATCACATTTCCGCGGAAACATCCAATCAAAAGTGTCCAACCCCCCCCCCCCCCCCCCACCGCTAGCTAAGCCAACTTGGCAGGTGAAATCACTGCCCTCCCCTCTACATGGGATCAGACACCCAGGGGAGTGAATCTCCCTGGCAACGTGGAATATGACTCCTGGGGAGGAATGTAGACCTGGCATCATGGGATGGAGAACATCTTCTTGGCCAAAAGGGGGATGTGAAAGGAAATAAAATAAGCTACAGTGGCAGAGAGATTCCAAAAGGAGCCGAGAGGTCACTCTGGTGGGCACTCTTACGCACAATATAGACAACCCTTTTTAGGTTCTAATGAATTAGAATAGCTACCAGTAAATACCTGAAACTATCAAACTGCAACCCAGGACCCATGAATCTTGAAGACAATTGTATAAAAATGTGGCTTATGAGGGGGTGACAATGTGATTGGGAAAGCCATATGGACCACACTCCCCTTTGTCTAGTTTATGGATGGATCAGTAGAAAAATGGGGGAAGGAAACAAACAAACGAACAAACAAACAAACAAAGGCACCCAGTGTTCTTGTTTACTCTAATTGCTCTTTTTCACTTTAATTATTATTCTTGTTATTTTTGTGCATGTGCTAATGAAGTTGTCAGGTGAAGTTGTCAAGGACTGATTTTGGTGATGAATGCACAACTATGTAATGGTACTGCGAACAACTGAATGTACGTTTTGTTTTGTATGACTACATGGTATGTGAATATATCTCAATAAAATGAATTAAAAAAAAAAAGTCTCCAACCCAATCAACACCAACATGTCTCCTGCTCACACAAGACTACATCAAAGATAACGGCGTTTTGGGGGACATAATACATCCCAACCAGCACACCAGGTTTAAAAAATTTTCCTAATATTAAATTCTGAACTTCATTTATCAGTCTTGGAAATATTTTTATATAAGAAATATTCAACCAATACAATGATTTTAAATTTCTTCAGTTTTATTTGAATATAGGAACACTTTTATATGGAAATTTCTCAAATATATTCTTGATAAATGTCCAGGGCAGTATGTTAAGTCATAAATTGGTTAAAATTTTCTCATAGGTGGCTTAAAGAAGTCTATCAGAGATGTGTCATTTAGTTTTTTGACTTGACATGAGAGTAGAACTTAGGTTAGAGGAATAAATCTTTGGCAATATTGTTTAGAAATATTGTTTTCAGTTATCAGTTGTTTCTGGTGGATAATTAAGAGATGTTGAATGGCACATAATTTGAGATCTCTAGCTTAAGTTTTCCACATTGTTGATAGAAGATTCCTGTGCTCTCGGTATCTGGTGTGCTGATAGCAAAGTTGAGGTTTTATCATGAAAATTAAAAAGCCTGATTTATATTTTTGCCTAGAAGGAGGGTCTTCCATTTGTACCCTGGGCAGGTTTCAGGTGCATATGCAAACCATGGCAAATTTTATCTTAGAAAGCAGCTCTGGGTAACTTAAATGTCTCTTGTTAGCTAAATGAGATAACTAAGAAACAAAATTGTTTAGTCTGGAAGCTGGAACAATGCCTATGGCAACTATTTTGAATTTGGCACAATTGACTTCAGGCTTTTTTGAAGCTATCAGTCAGTGGGATTATTTGCTTTTTAGGATGATTGCTAGAGTGTAAGACTATATCAACACCCTAGAAAAGGACGCTTATCTTCCTGATTGCTATAGGAAGAGAGAATGCACCCAACTCATTTAAAAGTTTTACCAAATTATTTGGTATGAGTTCTAGGGAATGGGATTGGGGTTATAAAGTTGCTACGGAGAAGGCACAGGATCTCTCATTTCTGCTCCTCAGGACTCAGTTAAGTGTGCTGACAAAGTTAGACAGCAGAGCATCAGATTTACGCTATTCGTCTCAGCAAGGGCAAAGTGGGGCATGGTGCAGCCGTGCAAAGCAAAAGGTTCATAACGTCAGCCTGGTTGATAAATCAAGAGGAGATCTGCATTATGGTTTTTTGTGTTATTAAAAACAAATGATTCCCTTTTGATTCAGTACCTCATCCTGTGAGTTAGCCTTTGAAAAGAATTCCTTTGCTCTGTATCCAGTCATTTTCCCTCCGGAAATTTGACTATGTTGTAAAGCAATCAATAGCTAGGCAGAATGGAGGTCTGAAGAAGAAGAATAAAATAGTTAAAGATTGTTTTTCGAGTTTCAGGATTTGAAAAACAAATCTACCCAAATGTTGACAGTGTGCCATGGATGAAGGAGTATAATCAATAGAAATTTCTGAAAATGAGGTCCGAATAAACAGCAAAATAGTGTCTAAGTCTTGACTTGAGAAATGATTGAGAGAGAGAGAGAGAGAGAGAGAGAGAGAGAGAGAGAGAGAGAGAGAGAAATAGATAAACAGAGCGTTTCCAAGAATATGAATTCCATACCAGTTTCATAGCAGTTTTATGTGCAGCCAAAAAAAAAATGTGTTCCTTAGGTAAATAGCTTTGGGAATCTGTATACTAGGTCCTGGTCACAATGTACATTATGCACAATGTGGCATAGACACAGCAGCACATTTTGTTCACCCCAAGGTTTTCTGAATTTATTTCACCAGACCACTGTTTTTTATGTGACACATTAATATCCTACTAAACACACTTTACTGAATACAGTAATAAATGAATTGCCCTTTCTAAGTCCCTAGAAATTTAAGAAATGTTGACTGTGGTCCTAATTATTGTGTAATGCTTCTGTTCTTATGTTACAAGTGCAGAACCCACTGGGCAGAAGTCTTTATCTTCGTGGTTTTGCCATACTTTAATCAAGGCAAACTTCTGACAAATTAAGATAAGTATCAATCTATTAGATTCTAACTGTCCCAGAAGAGTCTGGCTTTTTTCTTGGTATCCATTCTGCATCCAGAGACGAAACCACTCTGCTTGTGGAGATTCAGATATTGGAGACCTATAGGTGCCTGGAGTCAAAATTGTAAAACTCTGTTATAAAAATTATAGATTATCTTGGTTTACTGTAAATTAAAAAAAGTTTTATATGTGTGAAATTTTCCTGTAATCGATTACCTTTGCTTACTTGCTTATAGTGGCTGTTTTGTGGAGAAAAGGCAAGATGGTGAAGGAAACAAGCATTAGTTTGTCACCTACTATATTCCAGCTTCTATGCTGGTTCATTTACACACGTTGTCCCATTTAATCTTCACAACAGTTCTATAATGTGGATCATCTTATCCTCTTTTCCTGATTTGAAAATTGAGGCTCTGAGACAATAAACATTTTTCGTTAATGGGAAGAGTTAGAATTTGAATCCAGGCCCATTATACTCCAAAGCTCTCAGTTGTTCTACCATATCATGGGACATAAAACACAGGATGCTAGAGAAAAGTTTAGAAGACAGCTTGGTTATTTACTAAATGTTTAACCTCATCCCAGCTCTGTCTAATAGAAATATAATATAGATCATATATGTAATTTTAAATGTTCTAGTACTGAATTTTAAAAAGTTAAAATAAACAGGTAAATTTGATATAATTTTATTTAGTTTACTTGAATATATCCAAAAATCCTTTTAACATATAATTAATATTTTTAAAATTATCAGTGAAGTATTTCACATTCTTCTCTTTGTGCTAAGTCATGGAAATCCAGCATGAATTTTTACACTTTTAGTGCATTTCAGTTTGGATTAACCAATTAGCAAGTGGTTAGGAGTCACATGTGACTAGTGGCTACCATATTGGACAGAGCAGCCTAAGCCTATATAATTTCCTCTTCTGTAAAATAGAAATGATAGTAAATTGTCTCTTGGGGTTGTCTTAAGCATTACATGGGATAATTTATCTGAAAGTGTTCTTAAAAAACATCGTGACTGGATTGGCTGAGTAATGGCTCCCCAAAGATGTCCGTGTCCTAATCCCTGAATCTATGAATGTCACTTTATATGGGAAAAGGTATTTGCAGATGTGCTTAAATTACAGATCTTGAGATGGGGAGATTATCTTGGATTATCTGGGCGGGTCTGATGTAATCACAAGTGTCCTCGCAGGCATACCTCGGCGATATCACAGGTTTGGTTCCAGATCACTGCAAAAGCAAATATCGCAATAAAGCAAGTCACATGAATTTTTATAAAAGTTATGTTTACACTATACTGTAGTTTATTAACTGTGAGATAGCATTATGTCTAAAAAAACAATGTACATAGCTTAATTTAAAAATATGTATTACTAAAAATGCTAACCAAACTCTGAGCCTTCAGCAGGTCAGAATTGTTTCTGCTAGGGAGGGCCTTGCCTTGATGTTGATGGCTTCCAACTGGTCAGGGTGGGAGCTGATGAAGATTGGAGTGGCTGTGGCAACTTCTTAAAATAGACAACAATGAAATTTGCTACTTTGATTAACTCTTCCTTTCACGAAAGATTTCTCTATAGCATGTGATGTTGTTTGATAGCATTTTATCCACAGTAGAACTTCTTTCAAAATTGGAGTCAATCCTCTCAAACCCATCACTATTATATCAATTAAGTTTATGTAATATTCTAAATCCTTTGTTGTCATTTCAATAATGTTCACAGCATCTTCACCAGGAGTAGATTCCCTCTCGAGAAACCACTTTCCTTGCTCATCCATAAGAAGCAACCCTCACCTGTTCAAGTTTTATCATGAAGCAGCAGCAATTCAGTCACATCGTTAGGCTCTACTTTGAATTATAGTTCTCCTGCTATTTCTACCACATCTGCAGTTACCTCCTCCACTGAAGTCTTGAACCCCTCAAAGTCATCCATGAGGGTTGGAATTAACTTCTTCCAAACTCTTGTGAATGTTGATATTTTAATCTCCTCACATGAATCATGAATGTTCTTAAAGGCATCTAGAATAGCAATCCTTTCCAGAAGGTTTTCAGTTGACTTTGCCCAGATCCATCAGAGGAATCACTATGTATGGCAACTATAGCCTTACAAAATGTAATTATTAAATAATAAGACTTGAAAGTCAAAATGACTCCTTGATCCATGGGCTACAGAATGGATGTTATCATGAAAACAACATTCATCTTGTTATACATCTCCCTCTGAGCTCTTGGGTGATTAGGAGCATTGTCAATGAGCAGTCATATTCTGAAAGGAATCTTTTTTCTTCTGAGCAGTAGGTCTTAAAATATTCATTAAATCATGTTTAAAACAGATATGTTGTTATCCAGGTTTTGTTGTTCTATTTATAGGGCATAGGCAGAGTAGACCTAGCATAATTCTTAAGGGTCCTAGGATTTTCAGAATGGTAAATGAGCATTAGCTTCAACTTAAAGTCACCAGCTGCATTAGCCCTAATAAGAGACTTAGTCTGTCCTGTGAAGCTTTGAAGCCAGGCACTGAGTTCTCCTCCCTAGCTAGGAAAATCCTAGATGCCATTTTCTTCTAATAGAAGGTTGTTTTGTCTACATTCAAAAATCTGTGTAACCGCCTTCATCAATGACCTTAGCCAGATCTTCTGGATAGCTTGCTGCAGATTCAACATCAATCAGTGCTTGCTGCTTCACCTTGTACTTTTATGTTATGAAGATGGCTTCTTTCTTTAAACCTCATGAACCAACCTCTGCTAGCTTCAAACTTTTCTTCTGCATCTTCCTCACCTCTCTCAGCCTTCATAGAATTGAAGAGAGTTAGGGTCTTGCTCTGGATTAGGCTTTGTCTTAAGGGAATGTTATGACTGGTCTGATCTTCTATCCAGATCACTAAAACTTTAACCGTATAAAGCAATGTTTGTTTTGCTTTCTCATCATTCATGTGTTCATTGAAGTTGCACTTTTAATTTCCTCCAAGAACTTTTTCTTTGCATTCACAACTTGGCTAACTGTTTGGTACAAGAGACTGGCTTTTGGCCTGTCTGTCTCTGCTTTTGACATGCCTTCCTCATTAAGCCTAATCATTCTTAGCTTTTGATTTCAAGTGGGAGATTTGCGACTCTCTTTCATTTGAACAGTTAAAGGCCTTGTAGAGTTATTATTGGCCCAATTTCAATATTGTTGTGGCTTAGGGAGTAGGGGGGCCTGTGGAGAGAGGGAGAGAGTTGGGGGAACAGCTAATCAGTGGAGCAGTCAGAACACACACAACATACACCGATTAAGTTTGCCATCTTTTATGGGGTGGTTCATGGTGCCCCAAAACAATTACAAAATAATCACAAAGGTCATTGATCACAGATCACCATAACAGATAAAAGAGTAATGAAAAATCTGAAATCCTGCAAGAATTACCAAAATGTGACCCAGAGACATGAAGTGAGCACACGCTATTGGAAAAATGGTACCCACAGACTTGCTCGACACAGGGTTGCCACAAACCTCCAATTTGTAAAAAATGCAATATCTCCAAAGAGCAATTAAGTAAAGGGCAATAAAATGAGGTACACCCGAATAGAAGGGAGGCAGGAGATCAGAGTAAGTGATAGCAACTACGATGATGGAAACAAGAGGTTGCAGTGGTGTGAGTTAGGGGTCATGAGCCGAAGAATGTGGGCAGCCTCTAGAAGCTGCAAAGGGCCAGAAAACGATTCTCCTCTCAGAGCCTCCAGAAGGACCAGCCCTACCAACATCTTGAATTTAGTCCAGCAAGACTGATTTTGGACTTCTAAACTCCAAAAATATAAGATAATAAACTGGTGCTATTTTAAGCCACCAAGTCTCTGGTAACTTATTGCAGCAGCAATGGGAAATTTATACATTGGGCAATGTAAATGAAACATATTATTGTTCTCATTTAGGCTTGGTGAGAATCTGGGCTTAATTGTGGAGCTGGGAGTTCAGTGTGGGTCTTGATTAGTGTCAGGTAGAGAGGTAATTCCCCACACCCACCAGTTATCTATTTGCATTTACAAATAAGAGGCAGGAGGGTCATTTGGGAGAGAATATATTGGACCCTGGCCCCTTTCCTCTGAGTTTGAAAGATATAAAAGCATGCAGGTGAGTCCTCCAGCCAGATTGCAGAAAAGGACATTAGGTCCCTGGGAGAAGACACACCACAAAAGGGGGAAATAGAGGTTGATGGCCTGGACTTAGTATGAGCAGCTTGAATGTCAGAAGCTAAAACTTCTAAGACTAAACAAACTAAAACTTCTCCTCATGCAGCTTTCCCAGTACCATGAGGAAAACGGCTGCACCCTTTTCTCACCAGGCTGTGTGGCTGCTGCTTCTGCTCTCCATTTGATCTGGCCTGAAGGGATGGCAACTCCAGGGCCAGCAGGAGGCCCAGCAGGTCCCACTGGTGCTGGCTGGCAGGCTGGTCTCAAGGGCCTCTGAGTTCTCCCTCTTCTGGCTGCTGACAGGAGAAAGCATGGGGTCCTGCAGCAGGTCTGGCAGGTGGGGTTCAGTGGTGCAGTGACCTGGGGATTACAGAAAATGTGAGTGTCTTATTGTTTCTTATAAGCTTGTGGGCTTTGGACATTTGGGTTATTATAGATAGCTTTTTTTTTAAATTCATTTTGTTGTGATATATTCACATACCATGCAGTCATAAGAAACAAATCATACATTCGATTGTTCACAGTACCATTACATAGTTGTACATTTATCCCCAAAATCAATTCCTGACACCTTCATTACCACACACACAAAAGTAACAAGAATAATAATTAAAGTGAAAAAGGGCAATTAAAGTTAAAAAGAACATTGGGTGCCTTTGTTTGTCTGTTTGTTTGTTTCCTTCCCCCATTTTTCTACTCATCCATCCATAAACTAGACAAAGGGGAGTGTGGTCCATATGGCTTTCCCAATCACATTGTCACCCCTCATAAGCTACATTTTTATACAATCATCTTCAAGATTCATGGGTCCTGGGTTGTAGCTTGATAGTATCAGGTATCTACCGCCAGCTACCCCAATTCATTAGAACCTAAAAAGGGTTGTCTATATTGTGCGTAAGAGTGCCCACCAGAGTGACCTCTCAGCTCCTTTTGGAATCTCTCTGCCACTGAAGCTTATTTCATTTCCTTTCACTTCCCCCTTTTGGTCAAGAAGATGTTCTCTATCCCACGATGCCAGGTATAGGTGGTCTTTTAATTCCACCTTTGCATCAGGAACTAAGAAATGACCCCTCACATAGGTGATGTGGTAGGAAGTGTGAGTCTAGCAAAGCAGAGATTATAGAGAATGTCCATCAACAGTGGTGCTGAGAATGACAGCCTTTACTGGGGAGACTGCTCTCACTTGGCCAGGGGAGAGACTCACTTGAGCAAACCACTTGTACATTTGTTCTAGTTTGCTAATGCTGCCAGAATGCAAAACACCAGAGATGGATTGGCTTTTATAAAAGGGGATTTATTCGGTTACACAGTTACAGTCTTAAGGCCATAAAGTGTCCAAGATAACACATCAACAATCGGGTACCTCCACTGGAGGCTGGCCAATGGCGTCCGGGAAACCTCTGTTAGCTGGGAAGGCACGTGGCTGGCGTATGTTCCAAGTTCTGGTTTCAAAATGGCTTTCTCCCAGGATGTTCCTCTCTAGGCTTCAGCTTCTCTCCAAAATGTCACTCTCAGTTGCTCTTGGGATATTTGTCCTCTCTTAGCTTCTCCAGAGCAAAAGTCTGCTTTCAAAGCCCGTCTCCAAAATGTCTCTGTAAGCTGAAGCTCCTCTCTCAGTTCCAGTGCATTCTTCAAAGTGTCCCTCTTGGTTTTAGTAAGCTTGCTCCTTCTGTCTGAGCTTATATAGTGCCCCAGCAAACTAACCAAGGCCCAGGCTGAATGGGTGGGGCCAGTTGGGTGGATCACATCTCCATGGAAACAACGCAATCCTAATGTTCCAACTTAATCCCCACAAACATCTCTGTCCCCACAAGATTTCATCAAAGAACATGGCCTTTTCTGGGGGACACAATACACATAAACTGGCACAATATTTAAGAGAGGGACCACCTTCCACAATATTATGAGGAAGGTGGTGAGGCTGCCACAGACAATACTTTCTAGTGTAAGGGCTGGTCTCTGAGGAAAGAGCAGACAAATTGGCAGAGATGAGACATCCCTAACAGGGAAACTCATCCCTGAAAGGGGAAGGGGATGGGGGATGGACTCGAGGACTGTAGAGAACAGGTTGACTCTGATACAACTAAACACTGTGGAAGACCTTCAGACCCAGTTTCCAGGCAGTGGTATACTGGGAAGCAGCTATCTGGGAGGAAGTGGGGTGACCTGGCTTGCAGCATTTGTAGATTTCTCTGGTGCAAATACTCCCACCATGGCTGAAAGGCTGCCCATGTGCTATCACTGAGCTAAGATTTGGGAAAAGGGTGCGATTTGCCTCCAGCACCTCGCTGCTCCCACAGCACTGTGGTTGAGCATGTGAGTAAAACCAAAAGAATTGAAATCCTGGTAGCTCACACAGGGAGCCTGTGGAGAATTCCAGAACTGAACCAACCAGGGCATCTCAGCAGCCATAGACAAGTGTCTGGGACACACAGGATGAGTCACCCATAGGCCTCCATGTCAGAAGCAGTGGCTCCAGTTTCCTCCATGGCTAGTGTTGGAGGGGGACTGTCTCCAGGGATTAAGCCCCCAGCATCCTGTGATTGTCCGACGTACCAGGGTAGATCTCAAGAGAGAGAGCCTGGACTTTCTGCCAATCAGGCACATGGGAAAATTTTGCTGCAGGGCAAATAATAATGGGAAAAGAAAAAGAATGGGGACAATATTTGCCCCTGAGCTTGTGGAGCAAACAATTCATACAGTTTATGTAAGTAATGCTCTACTTCCTTAAGTGTTGAATCTCTTGTTTTTCACTCCTGATCAGACATGGTATGGCCTTGCTCTCTAAAATCTCAAATAGGGTAGTCTTAGGAGAAGAGGGTGGGAAATTCCCACATAACCCTTTCACTGTCATCCTTTGCAAACAGGACTCCAGGCAAGCATCACCAGGTTTGTCTGATATTTGCCAAATTCCTACATGAATAGCCATTATCTGAATCTCTAGTAGCTAGGAAATAAATAAGATTTAGTAGGTTCAGACTGACAAGGTGGTGCAATCCGGCTGACTTTGTTTTGAAACAAGATCAGATACCCTTATAGGAGCTGTGAGAGTGTAAATATGTGCTAAACGTGGCTCTGAAAGCCTGATAGACACAGCTCTGGGCTTCACAAAGGTGTAAGCGGGAAGAAATTTCCTCGGTGCAGAAGTGTAGAAGATTTTAACACCCTCTGTCTCTGTGGATGAAATACTGTCATCCTGTTCTGTCTAAAGAGTCTGTATGTTCTTAAATATTCAGTTTTATTCAGAGAAAATGATGCAAAGTAATTTTAAGAGGGAGCTATCTCTGGAAGAGGTCAGGTTAGAAAAATTAACTGCTCAAGGCTGCTGAAGTTCTTATTAAGGAGACAAAATGTATGCAGATGAGGACAAAGACACACTTCAAGATGGAGGGGAATGCTTAGGGCAGGTTGGTAAAGGGTCTCTAAAAATCTTTTCTGATTGGAAAATGGCCGTTGTGGGGCTTTCATGGTGTTGACCAGCAGGCATGGTGTGGTTATAAATCTCTCTTACCAGCAGCACTGATTTCATTCCAGGACACCTAGTGCAATTAAGGAAGCTCTGGATACACTCACTTACCTGAAATGAAAAAATAAAAGGAAAAAAAAGTAACAGGAGAAAGAGGTAGAGGCAAGAAAGAAAGGAGTAGGTGATTGAGAAAGCCTAAGGAGAGTGGGTTTTCCATCTTCTTCCTCTAAAACATCTTCAGACTGTTTCCTGATAGTCAGGTTTAACAATTCAAAGCAGCCCCACGTCTCAATTTCAAGCTGGGGTGGGGCTGAAGATGCATTACCTGTTCCCAGTTACCTGGCTAGGTGGGTTACTTTCCAACTGCAGGAGAGTGACTTGGCTTGCAGGACAGCAGGACTCCAGGTTTTGGGCAAGCTTCCCCATACCCTGCAGTTCTTTGGGGTCCCAATATTTGCAGGAAAATGGCCGGGCTCACACCCAATCAATCACAGCCACTCACAACTCAGAGAGTTGGGTCACAAGTTTCAGGAATAAAGTCAAAGGTGTCTGTCAGCATCGAACAGTCAGAATAGACATAGAACGTCAAAAGAGACCGTATAGAGTATGTGAGCAGGTTTGTCCTGGTGATGGTGACAGTTGTGGGAGGCACAGAGGGGATATGGAAATAATTCTTTCTTTGAGTGTGACATGGTACAACCAACCCCAGAGCCTTTGGGTTTTAGCTTATTTAAAACACCAGATCCCAGCCTTCAGCAAGAGCTAGATGCTATATTTGGTTGGTTGATGGGCTGAGACCCATCGATTTCAATATCACTAGATTATGGCAAAATCGTTTAGAGGCTCCTCTGACTGATGGGCTATTCTTTTTCTCTTCCATCATCACAGCATGTCGACTATGTGCTTGCCATAATTAATTAACTTAATCTTAATAGCAAACTTCAGTGATGTATATCAGCTCTCCAATTCACTAAGATGGAGGGGGAAAAAGACAATTTTTTTTTCTTGCTTAACAGAATCCCCTGGGGAAATCAGAAGCTAAGGAAATTTCTAACAATAAAATTAAAATACTGTTCCCTCAGTGGATTAAATCAAATAATAGGGAATAATATGGAAGGAAGGAAGGAAGAGGGAGGGAGGGAGGAAAAGTGGCATGCAAAGTAAGGCTAACTCAAGTTTAGCTCTGATTTTTGAGGAAGCCAATGAAAAGCCAGACTAAAAATTAGATAAATATGTGTGTTAGAAAATGTATTTAATTGCTTCTAAATACTTTTGACATGTCAATAGCTACACTGTGAAGAAGAAGAGATAACGATCAGGGGTGTGCCAGTTTGGATGTATTGTGTTACCCAGAACACCATGTTCTTTAATGCAATCTTGTGGGGCAGACATATTACATTTTGTACCAGAGAAGTGGGGGTGCTGCTGCATTTGCAAATACCAAACATATTGGAACGGCTTTTGAAATGGATAGGGGGAAGATTCTGGAAGGATTGTGAGATGCTTGATAGACATAGCTTACAATGTTTCGAAGAGACTGTTGCTGGAAATATGGACTCTAAAGATAGCTTTGATGAGGCCTTGAACAGAAATGTTGAATGTGTCGTTGCAAACTGGAAGGAAAGCGATCCTTGTCTTAAAGTGGCAGAGAATTTGGCAAAATTGAATCCTGATGTTGGATGGAAGGCAGAATTTGAAAGCAACGAGCTGGGATACTTAGCTGAGGAGATCTCCAGACTATGTGTGGAGGGTGTAGCCTGGCTTCTCCTTGCAGCTTATAGTAAAATGTGACAGGATAGAGATAAGCTGAGAACTGAACTCTTGGATACAACGAAACTAGAAACTGATGGTCTGAAAAACTCTGGGTTTCCAGAAAGTGAGAGCCCAGAGGCTACAGCCCCACATGAAGATTTAACCAAACATGGAACCCCACTGCCATTTCAGTACAAGCCAGGATTGGAGATGGAGTTATCCAGAAAGGATTTGTGGGAAGTCCTATTGTCTGACAGTTTTGACCCCTGTATGCTTCATGCCAAGCCAACAGATTTTTTTGCAAGATCTGTACAGACGGAACCACTGCTAGACTGGACTGGAGGGGATGGAGAGGGACAAATTGAAGGAAATACTTCCTCAAAGACAGAGCCATGGAGGTTGAGGTCTGGAGTCGAGAGGTCTTGGGCAGGGAGAGCAGAAGGGCCGAGGGATGTGGAAAGGGTGAGTTTGCCCCAGAGGCAGAGGGTGGGCCTTCCGCCTGGATGCTCAGGAAGTGTTCTGCCACCCAAGGTCCCAAAGAGGGTGGAGCACATTCCCAGAGGATTGGGGAGAGCCTGGCCACCACCCCAATCTCCTGAAGGGGTTGAGCATGTGCCCTGGAGATGGAAGAGTTCAGGTGCCACCCCGATGTTTGAGGAGGATGGGGCCGAGAAGAAGGTGGTCTCCCCAACATGTGGATATGTTGAAGCACTCATCCCAGCATTTGGAAAGAAAAGGGCTGCCACAAAGGCCTTAGAAAGAGTTGGACTCCTGTTCTCTCAAGCCCCAAGGATAAAACGTCATTCAATAAATGACTCTCAGACTTTGAAATCTAATGAAGTATGCCCTGTGGGTTTTAGGAATTGTTTTGGTCCTGTGAACCCTGTTTTCCTTTCAATTTCTCCCTATGGCAATGGGAATGTTTATCCTATGACTGTCCCTCCCTTTGTATATTGGCAGCAGATAACTTGTTCTAAGTTTCACAGGTCCATGGCTAAAGGGGAAGTTCACCTTAGGACAGACCACGCCTTAACTGATTTTGATGGGATCTTGTACTTACCTATTGTTACTGAAATGATTTAAGCTTTTTCAATATTGTGTGTGGATGAATGTATTTTGTATGTGGAAAGATCATGTCATTTTGGAGTCCAGGGGGTGGAATGTGCCAGTTTGGATGTATCATGTCCCCCAAAACGCCACATTCTCTAATGCAATCTTGTGGGGACAGATGTATTAGTGTTGATTAGGTTGGAATCTTTGGATTAGGTTTTTTCCATAGAGATGCAACCTACCCAACTGTGGGTAATACCTTTGATTAGATTATTTTCATGGAGCTGTGCCCCCCCCCCATTAAGCTTGGGTCTTGATTAGTTTACTAGAGCCCTATAAGAGCGCAAACAGAAGGAGCTCAGTGCTTGCTACAGCTTAGAGAGACATCTTGGAGATGGCTATTGAAAGCAGACTTTTGCTGACACTTTGGAGATACTAGCCCAGAGTTTGCCCTGAGAAGATGACCCAGAGACATTTTGGAGAATGCCATTTTGAAACACAACCTGGGAGCAAGCAGACATCAGCCATGTGCCTTCCCAGTTAACAGAGGTTTTCTGGCTGCCAATGGCCCTTTTCCAGTGAAGGTATACGCATGTTTATTTCTTGGCTTGGACACTTTTATGACTGTAGAACTGTAGCTTTGTAACCAAATAAATCCCCTTTATAAAAGCCAATACATTGCTGGTATTTTGCATAATGACAGCATTAGCAAACTGGAATAAGGGGGATCCTGTAAAGATATGTTCTTATGGTGGAAAGAGTCTCCCAATAATGCCTTGTTATGATAATGAGAACCATCTGGAATTGGAATAAATAAAACTCATCTGAGTTAGGTAAAAATAAACTTACTAGGAAAAATGATCTCCTGAAACTCTTGAATTGAAACAAGAAAAAAAAATAGTAACCCTTATTCTTGACCTCTTAGAAAATGAACACACACACACATTTGAATTAAAACACTCAGTGGTAGAAATCAGTGCTGATCTGAAGACCCAGCTTAGTGATTAAATAAAACCAGTCTATAAAATTTGGGAGCTGATTATTAGCATAATGTTGACAGGTGATTTTTCCTGGTCCATAGTATTTTACTTTGGGACTTAGGTTTAGAATTATATACACCTTTATCATTCTGCCAGAAATCCTAAGTGAAGAATGTACTTTAACCCATAGATATTAATAAAAAGTTAATTAAATGCCAAATGATTAATGATGACAATCTGAAATTCCTCTTTTGAATTTACTTATGGAAGACTGAAAAAATGAAAAGATGGAATATAAAGAAATCAGATGAAAGGAAGAAGGCAAGAAAAAGGAAATAATGAGAAAGGTCTTGAGAGGCAATCAAAAGTAAAAGAAATCCCCAGAAAAGTCATTGATCAGCTGAGCCAGAACACCCAAACCCAGAAGACTGCTGACCTGACATCACCAGAACCATGACACCACCCACCAGAGATGCAAGGCTCTTGCTTCTGAAGCGTGAGGTTTTATGTCTAGAGATATTTGTATTTACTCCCTCTGGTACTCACTCAGTCATATCTTCCACATAATACAGACTCCACCCTCCAGATTATAAAGAGCTGAGCCAAACGCCAGTGCTCATTCAGCCTGACTTGCTTCAACACACTGATAAGGTATCGACAAGAGGTTCCGGTTTTCTTTCCCATCTCTACATTTCTCTTGCCAATTCAAGGGTATAAATAATTACACATGCTCTCCTTCTTTAATTCTGTATGAGTCAAGTGTCTTTTGCTTTTCCTCTTTCTCTTTTATTTTTTAAAGGTTTTATATTCAAGCATGCCTTAACCTATTAGTTGGGAATTATAATTTGAGTATAAATTAACAGATTAAGACTTTTTTGTTGCAAGTGACAGAATCCTAATTCAAACTGAATTTAGCACAAAGGGGAACTTACTGGTTCTCATGATGGAAAAGTCCAGAGCTACAGGTCTGATTGAGTCCATAGGCTTGAAGCATGTCAAATCATTAGAACTTATTTTTCTTCTTCTTTCACTTCTGTATTAGCATCATTTTCAAGAAGATATTCTCCCCCTACCTGACACCATATACAAAAACTAACTCAAAATGAATCAACAACATAAAGAATTAAAACTACAAAACTCTTAGAAAAAAACATAGGGGAATATCCTTAGGACCTTGTATTAGACAATGAATTCTTAGACTTTACAGCAAAAACAAGAATAACAAAATAAAAAAAATAGATAAATTGGACTTTATTATATTGAAAAAGTTTTGTGCATCAAAGGGTATTATCCAGAAAGGGAAAAGACAGCCTACAGAATTGGAGAAAATATTTGGAAACCATATACTGTATCCAATAAGGGCTTAATATCTAGAATATAAAAGAACTCTTACAACTCAAAACAAAAAAACAAATTATCCAATTTAAAAATGGGCAAAAACTTGAATAGCCATTTCTCCAAAGAAGATTTTCAAATGACCAAAAGCACATAAAAAAATATTAACATTAGCCATTAGGGAAATGCAAATGAAAACCATGAGATACTATTTCATACCCACTAGAATGGCTATTACTAAAAAAACCCAGAAGATCACAAGTGCTGATGAGGATGCAGAGAAACAGAGATCCTCATACATTTTTGGTGGGTATGTAAAATGGTGCAGCCACTGTGGAAAACAATTTGGTGGTTCTTCAGAAAGTATAGAATTACCATGTAATCCAGCAAATCCACTTCTAGGTATGTACCCAAAAGAATTGCAACAGATATTTGTACCCCAGTGTTATAGCTGTATTATTCACAATAGTCAAAACATGGAAGAAACCCATGTGCTTCTCCATGGGGGAAGAAACCCATAGATGAATGAATTTTTTAAAATGTGTTTTATATATACAATGGAATATTCTTCAGTCATATAAAGGAATGGAGTTTTGATGTATGATACAACATGGATGAACCTTGAAGACATCATGTTGAGTGAAGTAAGCAAGACACAAAGGGAAAAATATTGTTTGATTTCACTTATATGAAGTAACTAGGATAAGCAAAACCATAGAGGCAGAAAGTAGGTTACAGGTTACTTGGGGTGGGAGCTGGGGTAGGGACTGGGGAGCTAATGCTTAATAGGTATAACTCCTATTCTGTTTGGAGTATGGTAAAGTTTTGGTAATGGATGGTGGTGATGGTAGCAGAACATTGTGAATGCAGTTAGTACCAAAGAATTTTATATTTGAAAGTAGTTAAAATGGGAAATTTTATGTGGTATACTATTACTACAATAAAATTATAAATAACAAGATAAATAGATAAATAAAGCAAAAAAAAGAAAAGAAAAAAGAAGGAAGGAAGAATGGAAGAAAGAAGAAAGAAAGAAAGAAAGAGAAAGAAAGAAAGAAAGAAAGAAAGAAAAGAAAGAAAGAAAAAGAAAAAGATATTCTTCATATGGAAGCTCCCAACAATTTTAAGCATCCATCATCTTATTTTAATAGCTAGAAATATGTGCAAGATCTTAATTTTTCCCAATAATTCCAGTGAAACTCACAAAATTGAGTTGTATTGCCCGAGTTGGATCTCATACCTATCACTGAACCAATCAGTGTAACCAGCAGCATGGAATATGCTGGTTGGTTGTGCTTGGGCCACCTACCAATTTCTGGAGCTATGGGGTAGGGTCAATTCCACCAGAACCACTTGGACAAGAAGGGGTGATATGACCAGAAGTGGGTATGAGCTCTGGGTAAACAAAAACTATCAGCATCCACTGCATACACTTTCTCCTCTTTTTCTCTTTCTCTGTGTCCCTAAAATCTTAACAAGGCCCTTCCTTTGGTTTTCAGGAACAATTTCTCCTACCTCTAGTTCTAATTGGAAAATGAATTTTTCAGTTACTTGTCAACCTAAGTGACGTGCTCCTCATTTCCTGATGTTCTTCCTCTGTTCTCAAAGCTTTCTGACTAACTGAAAATATTTTCCTCAATATTTACTCACTGCTTTCAAGGCTCTTCTCAATGACTTTCCTCTGATCAGTTAATTTTCTCTGTTCTGTTTACTTCCACTTTACTCCAAATTGTCTCACACTATTCTGCAACATTCTGCTTTCATGTCTCTTAATGCTTCCCTTTCCCCTATTCTACCAGCATCCTTGAGCTACTATGTGGAAGGGGCCTTTAATCTGTCAAACAATGCTTACCTTAACATATGAAAACATAAATTACTTGTTAAACTATTGTCCAGAAAGAAATAGATTTTTTTTAACCCACAGGAAATGGGGGTGGGGATGGAGTGGGAAATTTACTATAATGAGGGATGGTAAGGATTAAAAAAATAATGTGCATGGGTAAATATATGGAATTATTTTGTTTTGAGTTCCAGAGTTTATCAATTCAGTGGTGTTTCAGTTTGCTAAGGCTGCTGGAATGCAATATAGTGGAAATGAGTAGTTTCTACAATGGGGATTTATTAGTTTACTAATTTACAGTTCTAAGGCCATGAAACTGTCCAAATTAAGACATCAACAGAATGATACCTTCTCTGAAGAAAAGCCACTGGTATCCGGGGTTCCTCTGTCAGATAGCAAGGTACATGGCTGGTGTCTGCTGGTCCTTCTCTCCTGGGTATCGTTGCTTTCAGTTCCTGGCTTTGGTGGATCTCTCAGCTCCTCTGGGGGCTTTCCTCTAAGATTCTCTGAGTGTTTCTCTCTTTGAGCTCTCTGGGTTTTCTGTCCTTTATTCTCTCATAAAGGACTCCAGTAAAGGATTAAGACTCATATTAAATTGGGTGGGTCACATCTCAAATTGAAACAACCTAATCAAAAGTTCTCACCCACAATAGATCTGCACCTGTAAGAATGGATTAAAAGAACATGGCCTTTCCTGGGGTACACAACAGCTTCAAACCAGCACAGGTGGTATGGGAGTTATCCTGGGAGGTTATGGCAAAAATTCTGAATTTGTAGGCTGGACTTTCTTCCCCTACCAAAATATGTATACTGAGATTGCAAATTTGAATGTCTTCAGAAGCCAGGTGGATAACATAAATGAGAACAAAACTGGGTATCAGACATAGGGAAGGATGGTGACTGTGATGAACTGAAGTGTACATGACTCTTCTAAAGATGGTGTATAGTGGTTAAGGGCACAAGATTCTGGAAACACACAATCTGAATTCAAATCCTGGTTCTGCTGTTTCTTACTGGTGCAATCTTGGTCTAGATATTTGACTTCTGCACCAGTCTGTGCCTCAGTTTCCTGTGTGTAAAATGGGAGTATCATTAGTACCTGACTTGTAGGATTGTTGTGAGTACTAAATGAGTTAATATATGTAAAGTGCTTAGGATGGTTTCTGGCACAAAATATGCACCATATAAATGTTGGCAATTATTAGTTTTAAATAGAGCCAATTGTTTCCATCCAAGAATGCATTCTATCTTGTGAGATCTAATATTTCAAGACAAGCTGGAGACTCCATTTTTTCATGTGACGCTTCCTGTCTATGTGTGTTTTAACTAATTGAAAAAATATTTTAAGTCACCATGAAGGCCATATTGGTTAGGAATGCATTCAGCTCCAAGTTACCAAATACTGGTTTATTTTTTTCCCATAAAAACAAGTCTGTAGAAAATTGCTTGGCAGTACCTATCGTACTCAATTCTATTCTTAGGTATATACCCAAAAGAAATGTGTACATGTGTTTATTATCAGACCATCCGCCTGTTTAAGAATGTTCACGGAAAATAATCCAAAACTGGAGAATACAGAAATGCTCATCAAAAACAGAATGGGTAAATAGATTGTGGTATGGTCATACAGTAATGAAAATGGATGAACTACAACTACATGCACCAATATGGAAGAATCTTACAAACGTAGTATTGAGTGAATAAAGTCAGATACAAAACAATAAATACTGAACGATTACATTTATAAAATGCATAAAAAGTCCAATCTAATCAATAGCGTTGGATGCAGGAAGGAGGATATCCTTGTGGCAGTAATGACTGGGTTCTGCTTATATGGCTATGTACAGTTTTTGAGACTTTGTTGATCTGTACATTTATGATGTGTCTTTTCTGTATGGGTAGTATACTTCAATAAAAATATTTACAAAGAAGAGGAAGAGATCCAGAAGTTAGTGGCTGCTAGTCTTGATTCAGGATTGCAGCCCTTTATACATTTCAGCTCTCTGTGCTTAACTTGTTGTCTTTCATCCTCAAGCCTGTCACCATGTGTGACAGTTGCCACTTGGAGTTCTGTTCATGTGCATGGCACGAGGAAGGGGCAAGGGAGCTTCATCTACCCCTTTAAAAAAAAAGGGGTCTTTTTTCTTTTGCTTTTTGAATGTCCAATACAGAGTTATACATCCAGTAGCTGCTCAATAAATACGTGGTTATTGAATGGTTGATCAACTGGCTGGATAGATAAATGAAAAAATGAATGCATTTTACATGCTTTTGGAAGTTTGTGTTCTGGGAGGTGAGGATAGCATGAATGGACCCTTACAGAGTCTACACAGCCCGACATTTGTTTTCCGATGGTGTATCCCAGCTCTTATACCATGGAGCTGTGGGGCTTTAGGCAAGTTACTTAATTTATTAAAGCCTGAAACCTTCACATTACTAGTTCAGCCACAAAACCAAGTCTAGCGAGCTTAAATGCCAAAAGGAAATTCATACTGAATCACTTCAGTTGAACAACACAGGAAGGCAGCCCCAGTGATACAGTAGAAGGAAGTGTCCTTTTCCTGGATTTCTGCCATTAGTGGACACAGTTCCACATCTGCGTGGCCTCCACTTCACATCTCACGTTTCGGGGAGAGAGAATGTAATGGGCCCAGCTTGAGTTGGGTCAAGGGTCTGCCCCTGTATCAGTTAACTATCAAGGGAGAGGGAGTCCGGATCACACGATAGAGATGTGGTTGCTTGGCGGAGGGGTTATGTGAGCTGAGCAATCAGCACAGGAGGTTTGCACAGTATTTAGTTCCTTCATTTCTGGGGGATAATGACAATCTAATACACCGTACCTGTGGGGATGAAATAGGATAATGTACGGAAAGCCCGTGGTAAATGCCTGGCACTGAATAAGTGAAGGATAAAAGTCATAGTCGCCATCGTAGTAGTAATAACGTTTCCCAGAGTGGCAAAGAGGCTGCTTGGTGGGCAAGTATAGATATTCTCAGCCAAGCATCACGCATACCTAGCTTTTCTGTTACAAGGAGATCTTTGTTGTAGATTTATAAGTCTTGAATTTATCAATTGCAGTTTTTGAACCTATTTCTATTTTCAGTGTATATTGCCTTCAGGGGCAACATGTTTCATTTTTTTTACTACCCGCTTTGTCAAGTAGTAATTTGATGTATTTGTCCTAAAGCCACCCCTTTCAAGCTCCTAAGAAAGCTTCTTGATTCTATCACAGTAGCCCCTGAGACCTTCCGCATAAGGACCCCTTCAAATTTCTGGATTTGAGTGAAAGGGAATATTTGTACAGGCTCTGGGCTTTCTCCTGAGTTGCTTTCCAAATCAAGTATGTTCTTCGCATATCGTCACAGACAGGTTTATAGCCTTTTATGCTTTATTGAAGTGTCGTTACAGCGATGTGTGCATGTTGCTGCCTATGAGAAGGACACAGCTGCGTTGCTGGGTGGCTGCTTGGTGGCTGGCTTGGTGCCATTCAGCATCTAGAGGACTCATTCCCACTTACTTCATTTGTCACCCAGCACAGGTGATTCAAACTCACACCTCAATAAAACGACAGAATACAATACTGCTTTTGGAGTCACTCTGAGCACAAATCAAAATTTATGAATGCAAGAATCTACTTATTCAGAATTTAGTGAACACACACATTTTTTTAACCCTCTTTATTTCTTTTTTGATCAGGGGTGCAATTAGGGACATCTGAAAGAGATTTTTGTCTATAAAACTGCAGAGATCTGACCTCAGGCTCTTCTTTGGGCTCCAACAACTGAGTTAATCACATTAACCCAAACTCTGAGAGAGCCTATTGTGATGTGATCCATATGTGACAACTGTGTATCTTGCCCACATACAGTCACTTCCCAATTATCTACACAAGTGCAGGGGTGCGGTGGTGCAGATAATTCAAAACAGCAAACAATCCAAATGCCATTTCTGCTTGGCTTGAGAATACATTATGCAAATTTGGGGCAGCAAATTTACCTTCATTATTACATTTTGCTTGGATTCATATTAAAAAGTTGTTTGCATTCTCTCTGAGTGTGTGTGTATGGGGGCGAGGTGGGGAGCGGTAAGAAGGCTATCCGTGGAGTTCAAGAGAATCATAAAACCCTGACACTTGAAGCGGCCTTAGAAACCATAATGGAACTTCCTCCATCATTTTTTTAGAAGAGACAACCAAGGCTCAGAAAGGTTATGTGCCTTTTATGAGATCCCAGAGCAAACTGGTGGCATAGCTGGGATAAGGCCCAGGCCTCTGACTTCCTCATTGCAAGGGGAAAAACATACACTATTAATCAGGAGCCTGACTGAGTCATTCCAGCCTTGTCAGGGCAATTGGTGTGCCAGGACCCAAGCACTATAAACAATTATGTCCCATTAGTGCTTCCAAATGGGTGACACCATCTGCCTGCTAACTTCTGGAGGCACAAAACTTCCTAACAAGGCTGTTATCAGGAGGCTCCACCTCCAGGTGGACTAGACAACACCTGTTTCCCCAAGGCCAGCCTAATGGCCCTGTTGGGCTCTGAGCTTTTTTACCACCTGCTGTTGGGATTTGCATTGCTTGGCATCAGTCGTGAGCTCTCAAGGAGGTTCACCTGTGTTCCATGTGAGTTGGAAATGGGAATTTGCTGGAAGGTCACAAGCACTGGTTTAGTGGATCTGTACCTTGGGAAGTGTGGAAAAGAGGAGGGAGAGTGCGCATAAGCACTGTGCTTTGCATCAGGACACTGGCAGCATATGCCAACGTGATGGGTAACCTGGGGCCTGACTGCCTGAGAATCGAGTTGACCTTGAAATAACAGCTAAAGAGCAAACCCGAAGCAGATAGGCAGGCCTCCACCTCTGGCTAACCTCCCCAAGAAGTACAGCAGTTAGGTCAGAGAAAAGACATTCACAGGATCAGCCAGCCAGCAAACATCAGCTCAGGGGCCTCTGGGGAGCCAGACAGCTGGAGGGAACAGTAATGAGCTGTGCTGGGGTGTCACGCTCTGCATCAGCTTCCAATCCGGCTGGCGGCTGTGGCCAAGGGTCATTAGCAGCTAATGGTTTTTTGTCGCTTAGAGCCGACTGGCAGTGGTTCTTGGAGCTTTCCTGAGTGGGCAGGTGTTCTCAGTGCCTTGGGTCCTCCTGGAGGAATTCAACAGAAGGTGCTGGAGCACCTGGAGGTGTTCAGAGGCTAGCTCAACACTGCAGGCTAACGTCAAGTGGGAATGGGACTCAATGACGGCATTGCCCAGAGCAGATTCCATGGGCAGGAATAACGGAAGGGTTTGCTTTTAGCTTCCAGATCTGACAGCTTAGACCTATCATTCCCATTCACCTGTCCTAGCAACGCTTATTATCTGCCAAGAATGGAAACAAATATTTACCTTTGAATGCAGAATAATGTCTGAACCTACCTAATGAGCCAAAGATCTTCCTTGAATCAGAGACTAATTTTATTGATGTTTTATTAATTTTCTTTGGGCAAAGCCTTTCTCTGCTTATAGCAACATCCACTTAGAGCTGCTGCGATTATTAATAATGGCAATGTTAAAACAATATAATAGGTTACTAACAACAATACATTATAACAAGAGCTTTATTTTGTAAAATGTGAAAATTGGGACTGCATTAAAGAATATGGCTGGAGGCGGGGCAAGATGGCAGACTGGTGAGCTGTATGTTTTAGTTACTCCTCCAGGAAAGTAGGTAAAAAGCCAGGAACTGCGTGGACTGGACACCACAGAGCAATCTGTCTTTGGGCATACTTCATACAACACTCATGAAAACGTGGAACTGCTGAGATCAGCGAAATCTGTAAGTTTTTGCGGCCAGGGGACCCGCGCCCCTCCCTGCCAGGCTCAGTCCCGGGGGAGGAGGGGCTGTCAGCTCCAGGAAGGAGAAGGGAGAATTGCAGTGGCTGCTCTTATAGGAAACTCATTCTACTGATTCAAACTCCAACCATAGATAGACTGAGGCCAGACACCAGAGACTCTGAGAGCAGCCAGCCCAGCAGAGAGGAGACGGGCATAGAAGGAAAACAACACGAGAAGCTCCAAAGTAAAAGCAGAGGATTTTTGGAGTTCTGGTGAACACAGAAAGGGGAAGGGCGGAGATCAGGCCTTGAGGCGCATATGCAAATCCCGAAGCAAGGCTGATCTCTCTGCCCTGGGCACCTTTCCTTAATGGCCCTGGTTGCTTTGTCTATTAGCATTTCAATAACCCATTAGATCTCTGAGGAGGGCCTTTTTTTTTTATCCTTTTTTTTTTTTTTTTTTTTTAAATCCTTTTTGCTTTTTTTAAAACAATTACTCTAAGAAGCTCAATACAGAAAGCTTCAAAGAAGTGAAATTTGGGCACGTCAAGTCAAGAGCAGAACTAAGAGAGCTCTGAGACAAAAGGCAATAATCCAGTGGCTGAGAAAATTCACTAAACAACACAACTTCCCAAGAAAAGGGGGGTGTCCGCTCACAGCCACCATCCTGGTGGACAGGAAACACTCCTGCCCATCGCCAGCCCCATAGCCCAGAGCTGCCCCAGACAACCCAGTGTGACGGAAGTGCTTCAAATAACAGGCACACACCACAAAACTGGGCGTGGTCATTAGCCTTCCCTGCAACCTCAGCTGAATGTCCCAGAGCTGGGAAGGGGGAGCAGTGTGAATTAACAGAGCCCCATTCAGCCATCATTTGAGCAGACTGGGAGCCTCCCAACACAGCCCAGCAGCCCAGAACTGCCCTGGGGGGACGGCACTCACCTGTGACATAGCACAGTCATCCCTCAACAGAGGACCCGGGGTGCACAGCCTGGAAGAGGGGCCCACTTGCAAGTCTCAGGAGCCATACGCCAATACCAAAGACTTGTGGGTCAGTGGCAGAGACAAACTGTGGCAGGACTGAACTGAAGGATTAGACTATTGCAGTAGCTTTAAAACTCTAGGATCATCAGGGAGATTTGATTGTTAGGGCCACCCCCCCTCCCCGACTGCCCAGAAACACGCCCCACATACAGGGCAGGCAACACCAACTACACACGCAAGCTTGGGACACCAATTGGGCCCCACAAGACTCACTCCCCCACTCACCAAAAAGGCTAAGCAGGGGAGATCTGGCTTGTGGAGAACAGGTGGCTCGTGGACGCCACCTGCTGGTTAGTTAGAGAAAGTGTACTCCACGAAGCTGTAGATCTGATAAATTAGAGATAAGGACTTCAACTGGTCTACAAACCCTAAAAGAACCCTATCAAGGTCAGCAAATGCCACGAGGCCAAAAACAACAGAAAATTATAAAGCATATGAAAAAACCAGACGATATGGATAACCCAAGCCCAAGCACCCAAATCAAAAGACCAGAAGAGACACACCTAGAGCAGCTACTCAAAGAACTAAAGATGAACAATGAGACCCTAGTACGGGATATGAAGGAAATCAAGAAGACCCTAGAAGAGCATAAAGAAGACATTGCAAGACTAAATAAAAAAATGGATGATCTTATGGAAATTAAAGAAACTGTCGACCAAATTAAAAAGATTCTGGACACTCATAGTACAAGACTAGAGGAAGTTGAACAACGAATCAGTGACCTGGAAGATGACAGAATGGAAAATGAAAGCATAAAAGAAAGAATGGGGAAAAAAATTGAAAAACTCGAAATGGACCTCAGGGATATGATAGATAATATGAAACGTCCAAATATAAGACTCATTGGTGTCCCAGAAGGGGAAGAAAAGGGTAAAGGTCTAGGAAGAGTATTCAAAGAAATTGTTGGGGAAAACTTCCCAAATCTTCTAAACAACATAAATACACAAATCATAAATGCTCAGCGAACTCCAAATAGAATAAATCCAAAAAAACCCACTCCGAGACATATACTGATCACACTGTCAAACATAGAAGAGAAGGAGCAAGTTCTGAAAGCAGCAAGAGAAAAGCAATTCACCACATACAAAGGAAACAGCATAAGACTAAGTAGTGACTACTCAGCAGCCACCATGGAGGCGAGAAGGCAGTGGCACGATATATTTAAAATTCTGAGAGAGAGGAATTTCCAGCCAAGAATACTTTATCCAGCAAAGCTCTCCTTCAAATTTGAGGGAGAGCTTAAATTTTTCACAGACAAAGAAATGCTGAGAGAATTTGCTAACAAGAGACCTGCCCTACTGGAGATACTAAAGGGAGCCCTACAGACAGAGAAACAAAGACAGGACAGAGAGACTTGGAGAAAGGTTCAGTACTAAAGAGATTCGGTATGGGTACAATAAAGGATATTAATAGAGAGAGGGAAAAATATGGCAAACATAATCCAAAGGATAAGATGGCCGATTCAAGAAATGCCTTCACGGTTTTAACGTTGAATGTAAATGGATTAAACTCCCCAATTAAAAGATATAGATTCGCAGAATGGATCAAAAAAAATGAACCATCAATATGTTGCATACAAGAGACTCATCTTAGACACAGGGACACAAAGAAATTGAAAGTGAATGGATGGAAAAAAATATTTCATGCAAGCTACAGCCAAAAGAAAGCAGGTGTAGCAATATTAATCTCAGGTAAAATAGACTTCAAATGCAGGGATGTTTTGAGAGACAAAGAAGGCCACTACATACTAATAAAAGGGGCAATTCAGCAAGAAGAAATAACAATCGTAAATGTCTATGCACCCAATCAAGGTGCCACAAAATACATGAGAGAAACATTGGCAAAACTAAAGGAAGCAATTGATGTTTCCACAATAATTGTGGGAGACTTCAACACATCACTCTCTCCTATAGATAGATCAAGCAGACAGAAGACCAATAAGGAAATTGAAAACCTAAACAATCTGATAAATGAATTAGATTTAACAGACATATACAGGACATTACATCCCAAATCACCAGGATACACATACTTTTCTAGTGCTCACGGAACTTTCTCCAGAATAGATCATATGCTGGGACATAAAACAAGCCTCAATAAATTTAAAAAGATTGAAATTATTCAAAGCACATTCTCTGACCACAATGGAATACAATTAGAAGTCAATAACCATCAGAGACTTAGAAAATTCACAAATACCTGGAGGTTAAACAACACACTCCTAAACAATCAGTGGGTTAAAGAAGAAATAGCAAGAGAAATTGCTAAATATATAGAGACGAATGAAAATGAGAATACAACATACCAAAACCTATGGGATGCAGCAAAAGCAGTGCTAAGGGGGAAATTTATAGCACTAAACGCATATATTAAAAAGGAAGAAAGAGCCAAAATCAAAGAACTAATGGATCAACTGAAGAAGCTAGAAAATGAACAGCAAACCAATCCTAAACCAAGTAGAAGAAAAGAAATAACAAGGATTAAAGCAGAAATAAATGACATAGAGAACAAAAAAACAATAGAAAGGATAAATATCACCAAAAGTTGGTTCTTTGAGAAGATCAACAAGATTGACAAGCCCCTAGCTAGACTGACAAAATCAAAAAGAGAGAAGACCCATATAAACAAAATAATGAATGAAAAAGGTGACATAACTGCAGATCCTGAAGAAATTAAAAAAATTATAAGAGGATATTATGAACAACTGTATGGCAACAAACTGGATAATGTAGAAGAAATGGACAATTTCCTGGAAAAATATGAACAACCTAGACTGACCAGAGAAGAAATAGAAGACCTCAACCAACCCATCACAAGCAAAGAGATCCAATCAGTCATCAAAAATCTTCCCACAAATAAATGCCCAGGGCCAGATGGCTTCACAGGGGAATTCTACCAAACTTTCCAGAAAGAACTGACACCAATCTTACTCAAACTCTTTCAAAACATTGAAAAAAATGGAACACTACCTAACTCATTTTATGAAGCTAACATCAATCTAATACCAAAACCAGGCAAAGATGCTACAAAAAAGGAAAACTACCGGCCAATCTCCCTAATGAATATAGATGCAAAAATCCTCAACAAAATACTTGCAAATCGAATCCAAAGACACATTAAAAAAATCATACACCATGACCAAGTGGGGTTCATTCCAGGCATGCAAGGATGGTTCAACATCAGAAAAACAATCAATGTATTACAACACATTAAAAACTCGAAAGGGAAAAATCAATTGATCATCTCAATAGATGCTGAAAAAGCATTTGACAAAATCCAACATCCCTTTTTGATAAAAACACTTCAAAAGGTAGGAATTGAAGGAAACTTCCTCAACATGATAAAGAGCATATATGAAAAACCCACAGCCAGCATAGTACTCAATGGTGAGAGACTGAAAGCCTTCCCTCTAAGATCAGGAACAAGACAAGGATGCCCGCTGTCACCACTGTTATTCAACATTGTGCTGGAAGTGCTAGCCAGGGCAATCCGGCAAGACAAAGAAATAAAAGGCATCCAAATTGGAAAAGAAGAAGTAAAACTGTCATTGTTTGCAGATGATATGATCTTATATCTAGAAAACCCTGAGAAATCAACGATACACCTACTAGAGCTAATAAACAAATTTAGCAAAGTAGCGGGATACAAGATTAATGCACATAAGTCAAAAATGTTTCTATATGCTAGAAATGAACAAACTGAAGAGACACTCAAGAAAAAGATACCATTTTCAATAGCAACTAAAAAAATCAAGTACCTAGGAATAAACTTAACCAAAGATGTAAAAGACCTATACAAAGAAAACTACATAACTCTACTAAAAGAAATAGAAGGGGACCTTAAAAGATGGAAAAATATTCCATGTTCATGGATAGGAAGGCTAAATGTCATTAAGATGTCAATTCTACCCAAACTCATCTACAGATTCAATGCAATCCCAATCAAAATTCCAACAACCTACTTTGCAGACTTGGAAAAGCTAGTTATCAAATTTATTTGGAAAGGGAAGATGCCTCGAATTGCTAAAGACACTCTAAAAAAGAAAAACGAAGTGGGAGGACTTACACTCCCTGACTTTGAAGCTTATTATAAAGCCACAGTTGCCAAAACAGCATGGTACTGGCACAAAGATAGACATATAGATCAATGGAATCGAATTGAGAATTCAGAGATAGACCCTCAGATCTATGGCCGACTGATCTTTGATAAGGCCCCCAAAGTCACCGAACTGAGCCATAATGGTCTTTTCAACAAATGGGGCTGGGAGAGTTGGATATCCATATCCAAAAGAATGAAAGAGGACCCCTACCTCACCCCCTACACAAAAATTAACTCAAAATGGACCAAAGATCTCAATATAAAAGAAAGTACCATAAAACTCCTAGAAGATAATGTAGGAAAACATCTTCAAGACCTTGTATTAGGAGGCCACTTCCTAGACTTTACACCCAAAGCTCAAGCAACAAAAGAGAAAATAGATAAATGGGAACTCCTCAAGCTTAGAAGTTTCTGCACCTCAAAGGAATTTCTCAAAAAGGTAAAGAGGCAGCCAACTCAATGGGAAAAAATTTTTGGAAACCATGTATCTGACAAAAGACTGATATCTTGCATATACAAAGAAATCCTACAACTCAATGACAATAGTACAGACAGCCCAATTATAAAATGGGCAAAAGATATGAAAAGACAGTTCTCTGAAGAGGAAATACAAATGGCCAAGAAACACATGAAAAAATGTTCAGCTTCACTAGCTATTAGAGAGATGCAAATTAAGACCACAATGAGATACCATCTAACACCGGTTAGAATGGCTGCCATTAAACAAACAGGAAACTACAAATGCTGGAGGGGATGTGGAGAAATTGGAACTCTTATTCATTGTTGGTGGGACTGTATAATGGTTCAGCCACTCTGGAAGTCAGTCTGGCGGTTCCTTAGAAAACTAGATATAGAGCTACCATTCGATCCAGCGATTGCACTCCTCGGTATATACCCGGAAGATCGGAAAGCAGTGACACGAACAGATATCTGCACGCCAATGTTCATAGCAGCATTATTCACAATTGCCAAGAGATGGAAACAACCCAAATGTCCTTCAACAGATGAGTGGATAAATAAAATGTGGTATATACACACGATGGAATACTACGCGGCAGTAAGAAGGAACGATCTGGTGAAACATATGACAACATGGATGAACCTTGAAGACATAATGCTGAGCGAAATAAGCCAGGCACAAAAAGAGAAATATTATATGCTACCACTAATGTGAACTTTGAAAAATGTAAAACAAATGGTTTATAATGTAGAATGTAGGGGAACTAGCAGTAGAGAGCAATTAAGGAAGGGGGAACAATAATCCAAGAAGAACAGATAAGCTATTTAACGTTCTGGGGATGCCCAGAAATGACTATGGTCTGTTAATTTCTGATGGTTGTAGTAGGAACAAGTTCACTGAAATGTTGCTATATTATGTAACTTTCTTGGGGTAAAGTAGGAACATGTTGGAAGTTAAGCAGTTATCTTAGGTTAGTTGTCTTTTTCTTACTCCCTTGCTATGGTCTCTTTGAAATGCTCTTTTATTGTATGTTTGTTTTCTTTTTAACTTTTTTTTTCATACAGGTGATTTGAAAAAGAAGGGAAAGTTAAAAAAAAAAAAAGAAAAGAAAAGAAAAAAGACAAACAAGGGAAAAAAAAAAAAAAGTGGTTTGGCCCCCTTGAGGAGCCTGTGGAGAATGCAGGGGTATTCGCCTACCCCACCTCCATGGTTGCTAACATGACCACAGACATAGGGGACTGGTGGTTTGATGGGTTGAGCCCTCTACCATAAGTTTTACCCTTGGGAAGACGGTTGCTGCAAAGGAGAGGCTAGGCCTCCCTGTATTTGTGCCTAAGAGTCTCCTCCTGAATGCCTCTTTGTTGCTCAGATGTGGCCCTCTCTCTCTGGCTAAGCCAACTTGAAAGGTGAAATCACTGCCCTCCCCCCTACGTGGGATCAGACACCCAGGGAAGTGAATCTCCCTGGCAACGTGGAATATGACTCCCAGGGAGGAACGTAGACCTGGCACCGTGGGACGGAGAACATCTTCTTGACCAAAAGGGGGGTGTGAAAGGAAATGAAATAAGCTTCAGTGGCAGAGAGATTCCAAAAGGAGCCGAGAGGTCACTCTGGTGGGCACTCTTATGCACACTTTAGACAACCCTTTTTAGGTTCTAAAGAATTGGGGTAGCTGGTGGTGGATACCTGAAACTATCAAACTACAACCCAGAACCCATGAATCTCGAAGACAGTTGTATAAAAATGTAGCTTATGAGGGGTGACAATGGGATTGGGAAAGCCATAAGGACCAAACACCACTTTGTCTAGTTTATGGATGGATGTGTAGAAAAGTAGGGGAAGGAAACAAACAGACAAAGGTACCCAGTGTTCTTTTTTACTTCAATTGCTCTTTTTCACTTTAATTATTATTCTTGTTATTTTTGTGTGTGTGCTAATGAAGGTGTCAGGGATTGATTTAGGTGATGAATGTACAACTATGTAATGGTACTGTAAACAATCGAAAGTACAATTTGTTTTGTATGACTGCGTGGTATGTGAATATATCTCAATAAAATTATTAAAAAAAAAAAAAAAAAAACTAAAGGACAAATGGGGTGGGATGGAGGGATGATTTGGGTGGTTTTTTTTTTTCACTTTTATTTTTTATTCTTGTTCTGGTTCTTTCTGACGTAAGGAAAATGTTCAGAGATAGATTGTGGTGATAAACGCATAACCATGTTATCATACTGTGGACAGTGGATTGTATATCATGGATGATTGTATGGTGTGTGAATGTATTTCAATAAAACTGAATTTAATTAAAAAAAAAAATGTGAAAATTGATGAAACAGTTTGCTCATGTATCTGTGGTCAGCCAGTGGATCAGCTGGAGGCTTGCTGGTGTAGGATGGCACAAACATGTCTGGAGGTTGGCAGGCTATTCGCCAGGGTGATGATGGTGACTGGGCCACGTTTCTCCCATAGGAGCACACCTGGGCTTGTTCACATGGTAGCTGGGCAGGGCTCTACAAGAATCCGTGAAAGCCTACAATGCTCTTGAGGCTTAGGCTCTAGGCTCAGAACTGGTACCAAATCACGTCCACCATATTCTGCTGGTAATGCAATTCACAAAGCACCCCAGATTCAAGGGGTAGAGGACTAAATACCTCCTCTTGATGAAAAGAGCTGCAAAGGTATATTGCAAAGTAATGTGGATTCTGGCAGAGGGATAATTGCAGCCATTTTTGCAAACCGTCTACTATAGAGATATTTTTAGATTTTGGATTTGGCTTTTAGAAAGTTCTGAGAAAAACGGCTTTGATTATAAGGCTAATATAGACTCCTGCATGACACCATGAGTTTCTTTATCCCAGCTGGTATATCTGGGAGAGAATTATGCTGAACTTCAGGTCTGATGGGACCTTAACTGGACCTACTCGATGCAGTGGGGAGAGGCTCAAGGAGTTGGGGGTTTTTGGTACCATTTGACTATCTGTGAAGCGAAAACTAATTTGGAGCCATTGTCCATATCCTTTCCCTCTCATTCTCTCTTTTTTTTAACTGAAGTATAAAAATTTACAGACAATAAAATTCACCCTCTTTAGTGCACAGATCTATGAGTTTTGACACATGCATGCAGCTGTTCAAATTCCACCAAAATCAAGATATTGACCCATCCCATCACCTCAGAATATTCCTCCCCCATTCCCCTTTATTCTATTCTATCCCCTATATTCTAACTCCAACTCCTGGCTACCACTGTCCTGTTATCTGCCCCTTTAGTTTTGCCTTTTCTAGAATGTCATATAAACAGAATAGTACATTATATACCTTTGTGGGTCCACCTTCTTTCCCCTAGCATTTAAGATTCATCCAGGTTGTGGGATATGTTAGAAATTTGTTCATTTTTGTTACTGAATGTTTCCATCTGTGTTCTTTTAAATTATTCGTCAGAAATAAACTTAGGCCAAGTTCAGAGGGAGGTTCTAATTACACAGACATTTTCTTCTCTAGTCTAAAGTTCACAGAATTAGCTTAAAAGCAGAATAAAAAAGCCCTGTCAAAAAAAGAAAAAAGTCTTTATTTAGTCCTTTAACATGCTAGTTACTTCTTACACTTTTCACTTCTAGTGATTTCTTTTTTTTGAGAATTCAATAAGTACCTTTTATCAGGAGTAATTTTAAAGATTACCTAAATATAACTCCCTTTTGATTTTTAAGTAAATTTTTAGTTTTTATTAATATATCACAGGCAGGTAATTTTAAAAAATCTAATAGTGCTAAAAGACTTGTAACCCAAAATCACAGTTCTCTGTCCCAGCACTCCTGACTCTCCAAACCCCCACTTCTCCAGAGAGAAATACTTCAACTTTTTTATTTGTTTCTTCTGTTTTTTTCCTCCATATTTCTAAAATACATGCTTATTCTAATATTATTTTATTTATCCATTTTGATGTTTTTCTATTGACTTTATACATATTTTAAACTTTATCAAAAAATTAAAAAAAATTCAAAACAAAGCAAAGGAAAACAAATATTCTAAAAGAACTACATTGCTTCCAATATGCTCCTACCATATCCCAAGAAAATTAACCAACCATAGTCATTCCTGAGCATTCCCATGTCATTAAGACATTTTGACTTTATATTATGTTAGATGAAGATTTAGGTCTCTTACATACCTCCTTTTCCTTCCCTCTGGCTTCCTAATGTAGTTACATCACAAATTTTGGTTAAATCAACTTTTGTATTTAAATATCAGTGCAAATTTTGTTCGCTGTTGTATCAAGGAGGGTGCTATGATTGCTTCTTTCTTGAACATTTTCTTTTCTTGGTGTTCATGATTGAGCATCTTTTTCATTTCCTGTTTGTTTGTTTGTTTTTTTAATAAATCTAATTTTTCCTCTGACAACCTCTCAGTACAGTTTTCCATGCTGCCACATTCATCAGATGATTAGTCAGTTCCTTCTTTTCCCTGGAAGCTTCCGTGCTCTTGCTCCAAACTTGAGTGGCTGCTCTCTGGGCTTATTGCACAGCTAAGCTTTCACCCTGAAACACCCCTTTACCCCATTCTAAGAATTCTCTTTATCTTTTTCTTGTGTTGGATCCCCCATTGCCTGTTCCTGAAACTCCCTTGTTCTTGTTCCTGGTTTAATCCTTTTGTGGAATTCATTCTTTAGTAGCTTCCTGAGAATGATTTATGAGAGGCAAAACTTTTTAGGTCCGTTTATGCCTGAAGCTGTCTTTACTTTACCTTCATAGTTAATCATTTGGCTGAATCTAGGTTGAATATAATTTTCCTTCAGAACTTTGAAGAACTTTCCCCATTATCCTCTAATTTCCAACAATGCTATTGAGAAGTCCAGTGTCATTCTGATTCCTGGTCTTTTGTATGTGACTTAAAAAAAAAAATCTCTGCAAGGCTGTAAGTTCTTTATTCCTGATGTATTGACATTTTGCAATGATGTCATTCTGTGTGGGCCTTTTTCATACTTTGTAATGATATTTTTTGGACTCTTTCAATCTGGAGGCTTATCTCCTACACTTTTCTTGTACTATTTCTTTGATAATTTCTTTGTTCTCTCTTTCTGGAACATCTATTAATCAGATGTTGGATCTCTTGGTTCCATCCCCTAACTTTCTAATCTTGTCTCCTGTTGATTATCTCCTTGTCTTTTGTTACACTTTCTGGGAGATTTCCTAAACTCTTCTACTTCTACTACTGAAAAAACATTTAAATTTTTTCTTTATTATCTTAAATATTTTACAAGCTCCTTTTCTCTGATTATTTTTTGTATATTTCCTATTCTATTACCCTTTTCTCTAGTTCTTCCCAGTTCCTTTTTTTTAAAAACATTAGTGTGGTGTGTGTGTTTTAGTGTAATTCATATTGGAGGATTTCCTCAAATATCAAGAGATTCTCAGTTGTCAGTTCATATTTTAAAAGGAAGCTACTAAAGAACCAATTGGAAATTCCATTTGTAGGCTTGGGCTTGTTGGCTTCTGTTATAGATTCTTAGGGAAGCAAGCTGCTTGATTTTCACTTGGGGAGTTCACAATCATGTATCTCTAGGTCTTTTCTCTGAGATAGTCAGTTATTCTAAAGAAAAATTCTATAATTTACTTACTTTCTTTGGGTAGAGGCTGGTAGGGAAAGGAGGGGACCATAGTAATAAAGCTGTTTCCCAATGTTCTAGCAGCTGAGCATGGGGTGGAGGCACGGGGTCTCATTCTTCATTTTACACATCATCTTCCCCTTTTCAGTTTAGGGTCTATTTCCTGCCTGACATTAGGCTAATGTTCCTGAGTCTGGAGCTATTCTGGTTTCATTTCTCCTTTGGTGCAGGTTATGTGAGGGGTAATTATTTGGCTACTCAGGATGGGGTGAGGCTCTAAGGGGTTATCTTTGCTCCCTATATAGACTTTTAATCAATCTCCCATTTGCAGACCCTTACCTCACTCCACCTTCTGTGGAATTTAATAGCTTAAACTCCCTATCATTAACCGTCTCTTCCACTCTGCGATATCATTTGAACTCCTTCATTCTTTTAGTATGAGGTTATAGATATTTCATAATTTTGTGTATTATGGAATTTGTGTTTTGTTTCTCATTATCCTTATTGATTTGGGGTGATTTCCGAGGAGAGAAACAGGACAGAAAAACCTTTTCATTGCTGTCTTAAATTTGGAAATCTCTGACAGCATATTTTTGTTTTGACAAATACTATCAAATTGCCTTTCATTGAGTTTGTACCAATTTATATATAACAATATAAAAAGTGTTCATTCCTCCTATTTTCACCATCTTAATATATTAGTTTTTTACTCTCATCAATCTTAGTGAAAATGAAGATGGCACAATTTAAACTATATCTCTTATAAAGGACACTATGACTACATTAATCCTAAACCTAAGCATTCAGTAAATAATGCCCTTAATTATGAACATTTGTGGATAAATTACTGTAAGCCCCTCTTTGGGATGGAGGGCAAGATGGCAGCATAGGTAGGTGTAGAATTTAGTTAGTTCTCTGGAACAAGTAGCATATAGGCAGGAACAGCTAGTGAATAGTCTGGAACAACTGTTGGGGGACATCTGTGACCAGACACACATCGTACACCAGTCTGGAATGGGTGGAACAGCAAAGACCACAGCATAAGAACTGTGAGTAAAGCTTCCCAAAATGCAGAGATGGTGCCCCTCACCCACCAGCATGGCAGACTGAACTGAAACACTTACCTGTGGGAAAAAGAAGCAGTCTACTAGGAGGAAGGGAAGATAGCTCAATCAAGCTCCAACTGTGGCTTAAGTTAATGCATTTGGACTACTGAATACAATCTATGAGCACAGATAAGCCTGGAGCAAGCAGGAAAGAAACTTGAAGTTTCTCCTGGCAGAGAGGAGGCAGGACTATGAAAGAAAAATACATAAATAAATAAAAACAGAGGCTTTTGGAGTCAGCTGAGCTCAGAATACTGAAAAAGGCTGTGTGCCAAGAAAATGGGCACATGGAACCTGACACCAACTCTGGTTCTTGAATGGTAACTTGGGGGCTGGGAACTGGCTCTAGAAAGGGAATTTCTTTCTTTTATCCTGTTTTTCTCTCATTACAAGTAGCTCATTAGAGAAAGCCTCAGGCATTTTCAATTGTTATCACTGACCCAGGCAAGGGTTGAGTTAAGTTGTCAGAGAGTCAAAGGAAAAGCTCAAGTCTAGGAAATAACTCCGTAAAGGCCTCATCTTCCCTAAGAAAATAGGGAGGTGGAGCTCACCTAAAGTGACTGCTCTCCCTCAGAGAATTCAGACCCCAGGCCATAGGGGGCAAAAAACACAGAAATAGCTTAAGTTTGGCTTCTGATACCCTTGGCCCCTGGCCAGGACAGTGTCCACTGAGAATTAAAGACACCAAACCTCTTTACACCAGTGGGGAGCTGAGGGCTGACAAGTATCACCTGCTGGGCAGGATAGGAAAAGCACAGTCTAGAGGCCTCACAAGAAAGTCTGACAACCTGCTGGGTCTCATCCTGAAGGAAACTTGATATTGATTACTTGGGCCTCTTCCTGAGACCTGGGCCCATCTATTCTGGGAAGATATTGTTGGGATAATCAAGGAAACCAGCTGCCTAGACCACAAAAAATTATGAATCACAGTAGAAAAAATGAAGGTATGGCCCAGTCAAAGGAACAAACTTACACTTCAAATGAGATACAGGAGTTGAAACAACTAATTAAAGATCTTCAAACAAATAAGCTAAATCAATTAAAAAATCAAATTAACAAGTTGAGGGAAGATATGGCAATAGAGATGAAAGACATAAAGAAGACATTGGGCAAACATAAGGAAGAACTTGAAAGTTTGAAAAAACAATTGGCAGAACTTAACAGAATGAAAGTCACAACAGATGAGATGAAAAACAAAAGGAGACAAACAACAGCCGATTTTAAGAAGCAGAAGAAAGGATTCATGAACTGCAGGACAGAACATCTGAAATCTTAAACAAAAAAGAATAGCTAGGGAAAAGAATGGAAAAATATGAGCAGGGTCTCAGGGAATTGAATGACAACACGAAGCACATGAATATATGTGTCATGGGTGTCCCAGAAGGAGAAGAGAAGAGAAAAGGGCAGAAAAAATAATGAAGGAAACAATCAATGAAAATTTCCCATCTCTTATGAAAGACATAAAATTACAGATCCAAGAAGTGCAGCATATCCCAAACAAAATAGATCCAAATAGACCTACTCCAAGACACTTAATAATCAGATTATCAAATGTGAACAACAAAGAGAGAATCCTGAAAGCAGCAAGAGAAAAGTGATCCATCATATACAAAGGAAGCTTGATAAGATTATGTGCAGATTTCTCAGTAGAAACCATGGAGGCAAGAAGGCAGTGGCATGATATATTTAAGATACTGAAAGAGAAAAACTGCCAACCAAGAATTCTATATTTGGCAAAACTGTCCTTCAAAAATGAGGGAGAGTTTAAAATATTTTCAGAAAAGACACTGAGAGAGTTTGCAAACAGGAGACCTGCTCTAAAAGAAATAGTAAGGGGAGCACTACAGGTAGATAGAAAAAGACAGAGAAGTTTGGAGAAGAGAGTAGAAATGAAGACCATCAGTGCAAGTAAAGAGAGGGAGAGAGGGAAAATTAAAATAAAATAAAATAAAATAAAGTAAAATAAAATAAAATAAAATAAATAAAATAAAATAAAATAAAATAAAATAAAATATAAATTCCAAAAGTCAAAATGGTAGACAGTCAGAAATGGTTGAGTGAAATTAGCCAGAAACAAAAGAACGGATACTCTATGGACTCTAAATATCAACTAAGATTGTTGAGTGAAATTTGAGAGTTCAAGTTGAGAACACAGGTTATCAGGAGAGAGAATGAGGTTAGAAATTGGGCATTTGATGCTGAAGGAGTACATAAGGGTAAACAGGATTGATTGTTTAGATCCAGAAATGGATAGCATAATACTGTGTGATGGTAGCATAATATTGTAAGTACTCTGAACAAGGATGAATGGGAATATGGTTGAAAGAGGAAGGCTAGGGGTGTGTATGACACCAGAAGAAAAGATAGAAGGTAAAGACTGGGATTGTATAACTTAGTGAAACCTAAAGTGGTCAGTGATGGTGACTAAATGTACAAATATAAGAATATTTTTTAAAAAGGGAGAATAAATGAATGTCAGCATTGCAAGGTTTTGATAATGGGATGGTACAAGGGAAAAAATACAATCAATGCAAACTAGAGTCTATAGTTAATGGTAACATTGTAACATGCTTCCATTAATTATAGCAAAGGCAATATACCAAAGCTAAATGTCTGTAAGAGTGGTATTAAGGGAGTAATATAGGATTCTTGGTTGTGGTGGTGCTGTTTGACCTTTTCATTGTATTTTACTTTATTTTTATTTTTTCATCTATTTTTATATTTTTATTCTCCATTTTTTTTCCTCCTTTTCCTCTTTCTTTGTAGAAGAAATGGAAATGTCCTCATATAGGTTGTGGAGGTAAATGCATAACTATGTGATTATACTGGGAATCATTGATTGTTTACTTAGAATGGATTGTATGGTGTGTGAGTAAAACTGTTTAAAAAATAAACAGAGGGACAGAAGTGCTAGAGAAAATGTGGAGAGAGGGATGCACCTATTCACTGTTGGTGGGGAAGTAGAATGGGGCAGCCCATCTGGAGGGCAGTGTGGTGGTTCCACAAGAAGCTAACTATGGGGTTGCCATATGGTTCTTCAACCCTGTTATTGGGTATATACTTTGAAGAACTGAAAAGAGGGACACAAATGGACATTTGCACAGTGGTTTTATGGCGACACTATTCACTATTTGCAGTGGTTGGAGGTGACCTAATAGTATATCGACTGATAAATGGAATGGTGAACTGTGGTGTATACATTCAATGAAATATTGAGCAGTGGCAAGAAGAAATGAAGTTGTGAGGTATGCAACTAGGTGAATAGACCTTGGAGACAGTAGGTTGAGTAAAATAAGCCAGAATCGAAAATATAAACATTATAGCAACTTTTCAATATGGACTAACCACAATGTGCAAACTCTGAGAATTGAATCTGAGAGCATAGGTTATCACGGGAAGAATTATAGTAAATGTTCCTAGATTGTAAGCTCTTACAGCAGCCTCATCTATTCATGAGTTGCAATGGTTATTTCTAAATTCTGAGATGACAATCTGTTTTTGTATATCCTGGTCAGTCCCTGGAACTTTGGATATCTGTGTGACACCTGAGACTCGGAGCCAGAGTTCAGCAACTATGAATGTCAGCATTACCCCATACAGCAAATGTTAAAGAAGCTGAAAAAGAGATCAGACTTTAATTAAGTATATGAACAAAATGGACTTGGATAGGACTAAGGTAAATGAGATTAAAGGGAAAAGGATGATATTGATTGTGTTTTAAAACTTTAACTTCTATGTGAGACCAAAGGAAGAGATATTTATTTGGTGGAAATCTATATTTTCTGTAGCACACTATATAATTTAACTTGTATGGTCAGTTTATTTAAACACCATAAATACATGGAATCTTGAATAGGGAGTGAGATCTGATTCGTTTTTACAGGTTAGTCTGAAATCCCAATATATCCCAGAGTAATTTGGGCAGAGAATAAAAATGTACTTGCAAAGCTCCCTTTAGGGACTGAAGACAAATTCAAAATATTAAACTTCCCCAGCTGGGGAATTCCTGATATTCTCACAAACACTGGGAACCACCGTCATAGTCTGTCAAGCCCTTGATCTTGGGGCTTGGCCTTATGAAGCTTTTTACTGCAAAGGAGAGGCTAAGTCTACTTATAATTGTGCCTAAGAGTCACCCCCCAGAGAACCTCTTTTGTTGCTCAGATGTGGCCTCTTTATCTAAGCCAACACAGCAGGTAAACTCACTTCCCCTACCCCTATGTGGGACATGACTCCCAGGGTTGTAAATCTCCCTGGCAACATGGGACATGACTCCTGGGGATGAGCCTGTACCTGCATAGTGAGATTGAGAAAGCCTTCTTGACCAAAAGGGGGAAGTGAAATGAAACAAAGTTTCAGTGGCTGAGAGATTTCAAATGGAGTCGAGAGGTCATTCTGGAGGTTATTCTTATGCATTATATAGATACTCCTTTTTAGGTATTAGTGAATTAGAATAGCTAGAAGGAAATAACTGAAACTGTTGAACTGCAATCCAGTATCCTTGATTCTTTAAATAATAATTTTTATTGTTGAACATATCATATACACATAGAAGTGATTACTTTCCAAGTACAATTTAACAAGTAGATAGCAAATTTCAAAGAATATTATATGTTACAGTTCCACAGTTGCAGTTATTTCCTTATTATGAAATATAACATATATTCAAATGGCCTATCTTTCAACATATGATTTAACAAGTACAGGAAATTTCCAAAGGTGTTATGAATTATAGTACCATAGTTCAGTTTTTTCCTTATTGTGAAATATAACACATATACAAAAATGTATAGCTTTTATATTACAATTTAACAAGTAGCTATAGCACAAATTTCAAAGGATGCTATGTGTTACAGTTCCACCATTTCAATTCTTGGATATCCTGATTCTTGAGGACAGTTGTATCAATATATAGCCTATACATTGTGGCTCACACTCCCTTTATTCAGTGTATGGACAGATGAGTAGAAAAAAGGAGGATGAAAAGTAAATGAAAAATAGAGGGGGAAAGGAGTAGGAGATGTTTTGGGTGTTTTTTTTCATACTTTTATTTTTATTCATATTTTCATTTTTATTTCTTGGAGTAATGAAAATGTTCAAAAAATTGATTGTGGTGATGAATTCATGACTATATGATGATACTATGAACAATTAATTGTATGCTTTGGATGATTGTATGGTATGTGGATATATCTCAATAAAATTGCATTAAGAAAAAAAAAAAAAACCCTCTTTGGAAAATATCTCAAAGGGCTTAGATTTCTGACAGTGTCAGTAGAGTTATATTCATATCTGAGAAATTGTACATGCATGCTCTTGTATATATACAATGAAGTGCCTGGGAAAATGGAATCTTAAGAACCTGTGTCACTGTTCCCCAGTTTGCCCTCTTAGAAGTCCTCCAGAGAGGCAAGTAGAGGCAGTGGAAAGAGGTTGGAAGACTTATCTTGCATTATGCTTTCTTCTCAGGTTCCTGGCTTCTTAGCTCTTAGATTTACACAGTATGTGTCCTCTAAGCTGTTGAAGGTACTGTATAATCTCTTTGACAGTGAACATTTCATAAAAATCAGAACAGCCTAGTTACCAGGCACTGTACTAAAGAGAAATATTAGGCACAGAAGCTAATCCACATCTCTGGGTTGCAGTCACAAAAGATTATGGAAAGAGATATTTAGAAGAGAAAGATCTGATTTGAAAGTTATCCATCTTCAGGTTTGGGAAATATGAGGGGGTTGGGTTTTCTATTTCACAAGCAATTCTCCTCCATTGAGGGTCTTTGTCCATCCGGAAATACAGAGCCGAAGTACCAAAGGCACAAATGGAATGTATGGAAGGGATTTGCCACGTTAGCAAACGGAGTACACCAAACTATGAAAGTACATTGCTAATATGTGGGAGACCTACTGTCTTCCCCTTTACTGACAGTTTATGGAACTTTTGTACCTCATTCTCAATCCCCAGCTCAAAACTATGGGCAAGTTTGGGAAAGTAATCTCAGCAGAGAGGAGAAGATAAGGGAGCAGATAAAGAAGGTTCCTGTTTAGTGTGTGCCGGATTAGCTACGTGAACATCAATGCACTCTCTTAAATTTTTTTGAGATTTAATAACATCCCATTTTCTAAGGGTTACTCTTCTCAATGATGTAAAGGATTGTTAATGTTCTGAACAATTAAAAAACAAAAAAATCTATAAAGCTGATTTCATTTAAAATTTATTTATGGCTCTGTATCTACTTCGCTTCATTTTATCAACCTCATAAAAGGTAAAAAGGATATAAAGAAACCTTTTTCCTCCTTGATATTAGATGACAACACCACAACCACACAGACTTTTCTAGTTGGTTGCAGAGACAGGGATATATAGCTGTCTTGCATTTCAGTGAAGTTTTAAGAATGATTTTTAGTTTCCCTAATGAATGCCTAATACCCGTGGGTCTCCAATGCCACACCATAATTCTACCTTATTTAAGAGGCACCTAGCAATTTCATCAATAAGATTTTTTGTTGTCACTTGACAAGGGAACAATATGCTGACAGACTAAGCCTACAATAGCTTCTATCAATCAAGCACTTTGGGAAATGACAATGAAACCCACTGCATTAAGTAACCCATGGTGCTAGGAATTAATCAGAAATCTGGTGTTGTTGAAAATAAATGAGTTTTAACAAATTAGATTTGAGAATTTACATAGAAGCTGTGGATTATGGGTCTGTGAGGAGGCAGTTTCTGATTCCTTGGGAAATCCACGGGGGCACCTGCTGCTAAAGTAGACAGGAAAATATGCTTGTTCCTCTGGAAAGAAAGGAGAGGAGGTTGCTTAAATATGTGCCAACTTTTTCCATTCTTGCCCATTCCCACTTTGGCCAGGCCAGTTCTGTGCCTGAGGACCCTATTTACAATGTGTTGACTTGATAGTCAACTACGGAAAATTTATCTTACTTGGGCTCTTACACTCTCCATCTTTTTGTCTTAGATTTAAGTTACCTGAAGGTTTAGAGTAAACTGTTTAATATATGATGACACTCAATTTCATAATTAAATTAATCTATTTATGTTTTCTTGGAAAACATTCAATTAATGATCACCAACAGGCAGCAAGACTTGGTCCACAGACCCTAACAATAAAATAGATTTTATTCAGGGCAATTATTTATGGATTATCTACCATATGTGAGATACAATTCTAGGCATCAGGAATACAAAATTTCCAAAGGTCTCTCCAACTTCCTGTGAAGAAGCTGGATTTGAATGTAAAGCAAGGTGACCTAAGTGTTCAGAATAAGTTTCATACAGTTATAGAATGACAGCGGAAGAGCAGCAAATTCTAGTTTGAGGAATCTGGGTAGACTTCTTAGAGGAGGGGGCTGTTGGAGGGGATGCTGGAAGTCAAATAGAATTTCAGTAGGTATAAGAAGGGTTAATGGCATTCCAGGTTGATGGGACAGTATGAACAAGTTATAATGGAGTCTTGAAAGTGCAGAACATGTTCATTCATTCATGCAGGTAGTTCATTCATTCATCCAACAAACATTGAGTGCCTACTGTATGATGTGGTTGAAGGGTAAGAGTGAGGCAGGAATATAGTAGGAGATGAGGCAAAGGAAAAGTTTGGGACTAGAGTTTGAATGATGATGCCATATGGGAGTTCATATGAAATGTATTGTTTTATTTTGCTTAATGTCGTTTTCTTAAATGGGTTATACTGAGCCTGTTTCTCTGTAGCTTGATTTTCTTCACTTAATATATATTGGAAATATTTCTGTATCTATACCTGTAGGAATATTTTATTCTTTTTTTTTTTATTTCTGTAGCATGTATAGAGATGGACTATAATTTATTTAACCATTTTCCTATTGATAAATATTTAGGTTGAGGAAAACTATCTTAAGACTTTCTTTCACTAAAAGAGATAAACCCCAAACCATTATTATGTTGTAGAATTTTTTGAAGGAAGACATATTAGCGCCAAGACTGAATAATATCTATCAGTCAATCAATACTCATAGGGGACTCTGTCAGAAAAAAGATAATACATTCAAACTGGGTAATTGAGAGGAGTTCAATAAAGATACTATTTATAAATGAATGGCACGGTTTAGCAAAACCAACAAGGGATGATGTAGTACCCCATGGGTTAGCAATAGCAGGAAGGTGTCATCACCTCTAGGCCAGACTGGGAAGGAGAGGGAGTAGTCATGGAACCTAAAGTAGCTGTACACAGAGAGGCAGCCAACTTGCCATGACAGGCAAAGAATGATCCATGTCCAGTAAACACCCTGACTTCCCTTTCCTCCTGACTTTTTATCTCTTGCCTGGGCCCCCTATTGGCCAAAGCATTTAGCAGCAGAGGCCGCGAACCTCGTTGATGTGGTCCACAGGGGTCAGCTTTTTGGAGCACAAATCAGGATGGCAAAGGATGTGAGTGAATCTGGAAGTGCACTTAGAAAATCTCTAATACAAGAACAAATTAGGAGTTATCAAAATTTTATGTTAAAAAATTATACTGAAGTGGGAATGTAAAATGCAGCTGCTTTAGAAATCAACCTGGCAGTTCCTCAAAATGCTAAACAGAGTTAACTTATGACTCAGCAATTCCACTTCTTGGTATATACCCCAAAGAATAGAAAACAAGTATTCAAACAAAAACTTGTACACAAATGTTCATAGTAGCATTATTCACAATAGCTGAAAAGCAGAAACAACCCAAGTGTCCATTAACTGATAAATGGATAAATTGGGGTATATCTATATGATGGAATATTATTCAGCCATAAAAAGGAATAAAATACTGATACACATTTTCATCATAGATGAACCTTGAAAACTATGCCTGGGGAAAGAAGCTAGGCACAAAATACCATAGAGTATATGATTCCATTCATATGAAATGTCTTACAGAGGGAAATCTCTGGAGACAGAAAGTAGATTAGTGGTTGTCTAGGTCTGGGGAGAGATGGAGTGGATAGGAGAGTCATAGCTAAAGGATACAGAGTTTCTTTTTGACGTGATGAAAATATTCTAAAATTGATTGTTGTGATGGTTACACATATCCACAAATACATTAAAACCCATTGAATTGTGTGGTATGTGAGTTATACCTCAATAAAACTGTTTTAAAAAGTAATATGTATGTACTGAAAGATGTGGAGTTTCCATTGAGAATTTCAGGATAGGTACCTGTCAGGAAAGAAAAGGAATATTTTTGAGGGTCAAAAACAGGACTTCTAGGACATTCTACAAAATACCTGACCAGTATTCCACAGAAACAGGACTTCTAAATCTATAACTTTATTCTTGCCCTTTCTCCTGAGTAACAGACTCAGGTTTCAATTGGTTGCTGGGCATCTTCTCTTCAAACTGCCTACCCCAAACTGTCTCCAACCCCAGACCCCAAATACTGTCTCCTTCCCTTGCCCCTGAACTTTTCTATTTCTCTCACCTTATTATATCAGCCTCACTTTAAGTTTCTTCCACAATTAAATTGTTAGATCCTTGAAATCAAGACAAGGGTGGGGTCCTTTGTGCACTCTGCAATGTCCTGTACAGAGCCGGTCTACTGCCATTTGAGGGGAAATAAGAACTTCTTCTCCAAGAGCAGATCTATTCCACGGGAATCACCATAGTTTGTATCACCTTTTTAATTCCCAAACTTATTAATTCCCCAAATTTTAACCATTTCCTCACTACATGGTAAGTTATTTGAGGGCAGGGACCATGACTATTTGTCTTGATGCATCTCCTGGTATCCCGTTTTCTCAGGAAAGGATTTAACACTCAGCAGGGGTCCAGTGGCTACTGTTTATGTTGTTGCTCTAATTGTTAATTGTGTCTGGAGTAAACTACAGCTCAGCTTGGGCACCATCTAAGCTTACTTGACAAACCTCAATGTAAGAACTAAGTTTGGAACCATTATATTAAAGATGGATTCCTGCGGCGCCAGGATTCCCAACTGGGAAAATTGTTTTCAGTTCAGCCAGCATTTAACTGCTTTTTCAGCTGACATGAATATGCAAAGGGAAAAAGGCCACCGACAGATCCTTTCGCAGCTTAGTGATTAGGCATTAACAGATAATCAAAGTTAGGACAGACTGAACGTTCAAGTGCTGCAGGTTTCAAGAAAAGGAACTAAATTGTCCTGATTTCATTGAAATGGCTGTTAGACAAGACTGAAAAACACTTGTTTATAACTATCCCTTTGTGATCTTTTCCACATTCATTTGAAAGAGGTATAGCAGCTCATAAAGAACAGCAACTTCTTTGAAAGCCAAAGGAATTAATAAAGACTTAAGGATATTGCAACCTTATAGTTGAAATAATAGAAAGAAAATTGAATTATTCTTCCTTTATTAAATGCATATATTCCTGAGTATTCCTGCCAAAATGACTTCCCTAACCCATGGAGTAAAATACACTTTGTTTTCACTGGGGTGCATTAAAAAAATGCTGTGGATTCCACTAAACTGGTTTGAAGGGATCAAAAAATGTGAATGAAAAAACACTTTTGATATATGGTTATATCAGTCCTAAATTGTATCACAGCTTCTTCTGGCAACATTAGATGAAACATTGGGTAATTTCTAGAAAAATTTTTTTTTAACAATTTGATTGTTGGTATATATCTGCTGAATTGATTGGTTGCAGAGACAAATATTTATTTTTATAATAGCAATAACATCCTTTGCAGATTACGGCTCAATTTATTATGGGTGCCAATGTTACCAACCATCATCTACCAATTTATATTGGAAAAATATGTTCATATTTCTTTAATTATCTGTTTAATTATAGGGAGACTAGAATCCTATGATGCCCTGGAGTTGCCAGTACTGGGGAGTCTGCCAGAGTCACTGCAAGTCTCGCTGTTTGGCTCCTAGAGGGCTCTGTGCGACCTCACGATATTAACCACATTTATCCTTGTGTCTAAGAAGGTATTTGCTCCCTGATGCATGGCTGGCAGCAGAGCCTGCTCTCTTGCACCCCAGCAGACATTTCCTCAAGCCTGCAAATGGCTTCTCCATTGACCTACTTTCCTGCTGATCTAACCTTGCCAGCTCTAGTCATCAGGAATCCTGGTGATGACACCCTCCATCAGGCCTCCCTTGTGCAAGATAGGGCTTTCTGGAGAGTGACAGGAGGGAAGACAAGACTACCCAATTTTTGTGGCAGCTCCCTGAAATAAATTGCAGGCCCCATTTCTGGCCAATGGGTTCAGATGGCAGAAATGAAGTTTAACCAGTTAGGCATTTAGCCAGTTACCTCTTCACTCCACCCCTAGCACTAATTATAAACATAAATCCATGTAATAGACGTGCATTAGAAGACAGCTGCTGTAATTGATTCATAGCACGCAAATTTGCCCACTCCTTGGAAGTACTGCTCCTCTCCTTCACCAGGAGAGCCCATCCCGATTTCATCTCCCTGTGTTCCTGCCAATGCCTCTCATTGTCCTGCCCTGGATTCTACCTCTTCTCACTACCTGCCCTGCCCTCCCTGGGTCCCCTTCTTCAGCTCCCAGTTTCTGGTTTATCTCCCAAGCCTCGTTTTCACCATTTGCCTGCCAGGGCAGAAGCAGCAGCCCAGGGGCTGGACTCCTGGGGGAGGAAATACTATCATTTCTCATGGATGCCCATAATCCTATTTGGGACCCATTCCTAAACCTCTCAAAAGCAAAAAGGAATGATCCCCGATTTCTACCCGGCCACTCACTTAAATGCACGAGGGTCAATCCTGACTTTGAGACTTTGGCAAAAAAAAAAAGGCTGAGCATGAGCCCAGGAGTCAAACCAGAACTAGAACCATGAGGAAGCCCTGAGTGCTCAGTTGCTTTCAACATCCTCAGCACTGTGGAAGGAAGAGGAGGCTGTTGTCTCAAGTAGAAGTCACAGTAAAGAAAGCCCTCCCTCCAGGAGGGAGAATAGTTTGATTGAGCCAGCAGCCCCCTTAGGGGTTGTAAACACACCTTTTCTCAATCACCTTATTTTGTGATTGTTGTTTTCATCATAATCATGATCATTATTATATTGTTACCTTCTGTTGCATTCTTACTATATGCAGGCCCCCGGATAAGAAATTTACTGGGATTTTCTCTTTTTGTAGTTTTAGCAAATCTTACTGTTAATAGGAAAGCAGAATAGTCCTTGGAGCCAGATTGCCCAGGTTACCACTTACTAACAGCTTGAACTTGAGGAAGTTACTTAACCTCTCTATCCCTCAGTTTCCTTAGGCAATAATGGTAAGTACCTTAAACAGTTGTGAAGATTGAATGAGATAATCTGTGGAAAGCATTTTGAATCATACCAGACAGGTAGTTGGTGCTTGACAAAAGTTAGCTCTTATTATTATTTTCCCATTTTACAGATCAGGAAACTTAGGCAGAGCAGGTTAAGAAACTTGCCCACAGCCACACATGCTAGGTTTGTTGACTCTAAGGTGCATATTCATAATATTTTTAGCTGCTTACTCTGTTGTACATGGAGGAGGAAATGGGACAGGCTGCATTATTTCAGCCTTTTATAGAAATGACAAATACATACCCACCCCAAGCTATATTTTGCTTTAACTGGCCTATCTCTACTTCAAGTTGCAAAGAATAGATAACACAGAGTTAAATAAAATTTCTGCCTCTAATTTTTACTGTCCAAAGGCAAGTGGATATCTGAAAGGCTGATATATTGATAATATCCTCCATGTTCAAGCAACACATAAAGCATGGAGATTCCTTATCTCACCCTCTGCTAAATATCTATTCTCAACATTCCCAGTCACTGCAAAGCAGACTATTAATCCTTTCTCCTATCTTGCCACCCTCATCACTCTCCACAAATTAGTACATGAGAGACAGTGAAAGAGATGACAGTTCACAGAGCTGGAAATGATGTCTACAGGTATTCCTTATGCAGAAAGCTGCCCATTCCTCAAGAGAAAGGACCGGATGAGTAATGCTCAAGTACATTTCAAGGTCACCACGGCAAAACTCTTTTAAAATCTGGATCATTTAAAAATTACCCTCCATAGACTTATCATTTAATTTTTTGGCTCTGCTGAAATCAGAAGCAATTTCACTTTTTTCCCCCCTATCATTCCACTTCTGAAGTGCACAGTCATGTTGTGCTCCATATTGATTGGTTATTTGCAATTAGGCATGGGCCATCTGACCATGTGAAGGTAACACGGTAAGTTTATGAATATAGCTAATTTTAAATTGAAACATAATTCTGCCTTAGCTAGATGGGTCTCTGGACATAGATCTGAGCTACTATTTGAAAGATAATAACATGTAATATGAATTATGTGATGTAGGCAAACTCTTCTTTGGATGTTGTTAAGGAAAGGTTGGTATATCTAGATTTTGCGAAACTATTCTTGCAAGAAACAAGATGTTACACTAGAAAATGAGATGTAAAGACCCTTTTGGTGGCCAGCGTTTTTGATTCTATGGAAGAGAGTGAGGATGTGTGCTGGGGAATAGACAAAGTCTAGGTCAGGGGTAAGTAAACATAGTCTGTAAAAGGCTAGGTAGTAAATATTTTAGACTTTGTGGGCCAAATGGTCTCTGTCATAAATGCTCAACTCTGACATTGTAGCATGAAAGCAGCTCAGACAATATGTAAATGAATGGACTTGGCTGTATTCCAATAAAACTGTATTTGCAAAAGCAGGTTGTGGGCTGGATTTGGTCTGCAAGTCATAGTTTGCTGACCCTTGTAGTAGATTCTCTCCTGGGAGCTTTATAGACATTATCTCAATTGCTCAGAACACCAACCATCAAAATTTAGTCTAATTAAGCTATAGAACTATGTAAAGGTAGTTAACAATGATGAACACAAAGATAATTTTTTAAGGCATCTAGTAAAAAACAGTGAAGAAGCTAGCCTCACTAAAGAATGGGGAGCAGTTGCTTAATATGTGCAGAATGTTTAACTAGGTTGAACTTAATCAGTTGGAAATTGATAGAGGTGACAGTAGCATGTTACTGTGAGAATAATTAATAGTACTGAATGGTGTGTGAATGTGGTGGAAAGGGGAAGTTTAGAGTCATGTATATCATTAGAAGGAAAGGTAGAGGTTAAAACATGGGAATCTTGTGGTGGACTATGACTATGATCAAATGCACAAATATAAAAAGATATTAAAAAGTTCTTCATTGAAATAGAACAAATATGCAACATTATTAGAAGTTGTGCTGTTTTGGATGTATTATGTAACCCAAAATGCCATTTTCTTTAATGTAATCTTGTGGAGGCAGACTTATTAGTGTTGATTAGGTTGGAATCCTTTCATTGAGTGTTTCCGTGGAGATGTGACTCAATCAACTGTGGGCGAGACCTTTGATTAGTTAATTTTCATGGAGGTGTAAACCCACCCATTCAGGGTGGGTCTTAATTAAATCACTGGAGTCCCATAAAGGAGTTCACAGACAGAAGGAGCTCAGAACAGCTGAGAGACACATTTTGGAGACTGTTGAAAGCACACATTTGCTGACGCTTGAGAGATGATAGCCCAGATTTTGCTCCAGAGAAGCTAAGAGAGGACAAAACATCCCAACAGCAACATTTTGAAGAATGCACAGGAGCTGAGAGAGGAGCTGGAACACAACCTGGTATCAGCAGACACTAGCCACATGACTTCCCAGCTATCAGAGGTTTTCTGGATGCCATTGGCCTTCCTTCGGTGAAGATATACTTGTGTTGATATCTTAATTCAGACATTTTCAGAGACTTCAGACTGTAAATTTGTAACCAAATAAATCCCTTTTATAAAAGCCAATCCAAAAGGTTGAAACTGACTGTGTTTTAAAACTTCAACTTCCATGTGAGACCAAGGGAAGAGATGTTTATTTGGTACAGGATCTATATTTTCTAAACAATTTAACTTGTACAGTGTGTTCAAATACCATAATTACATAGAACTTTGACTAGGAAGTGAAACCTGTTAGGTTTGTATAGGTTAATGTGAAATAGTGACACATCCCAGAGTAATTTGGGCAGATAATAAAAAATATATTTACAGCCCCCCCCTCCCCAACCCCTAGGATCTGGGGGAAGGTGCAGATGTGTTGGACATCCTCACCTGGACTGGTGTTGATGTTGTCACAAACATTGGGACTGGCGGTTTGATGTGCTGAGCCCTCGAGCACGGGACTTGCCCTTATGAAGCTCATTACCACAAAGGAGAGTCTAAAGTTGTATGTAATGGTGCCTAAGAGTCTCCCCCTGAGTACCTCTTTGTTGCTCAGATGTGGCCCTCTCTCTCTCTAACTGAGCCATCTCGACAGGTGAACTTGCTGCCCTCCCCTCTACGTGGGACCCGACTCCCAGGGGTGTAAATCTCCCTGGCAACGTGGAGTATGACTCCCGGGGATGAATGTGGACCCGGCATCGTGGGACTGAGAGTATCTTCTTGACCAAAAGGGGGATGCAAAATGAGACAAAATAGTTTCAGTGGCTGAGAGATTCCAAATGGAGTCGAGAGGTCACTCTGGTGGACATTCTTATGCACTATATAGATAACACCTCTTAGGTTTTAATGTATTGGAATAGCTAGAAGTAAATACCTGAAACTACCAAACTCCAACCCAGCAGTCTGGACTCCTGAAGACAATTGTATAATAATGTAGATTACAAGGGGTGACAGTGTGATTGTGAAGACCTTGTGGATCACACCCCCTTTATCTAGTGTATGGATGAGTGGAGGAATGGGGATAAAAACTAAAGGACAAATGGGGTGGGATGGGGAGATGATTTGGGTGTTTATTTTTCACTTTTATTTTTTATTCTTGTTCTGGTTCTTTCTGGTGTAAGGAAAATGTTCAGAGATAGATTGTGGTGATGAACGCATAACTATGTTATCATACTGTGGACAGTGGATTGTATATCATGGATGATTGTATGGTGTATGAATGTATTTCAATAAAACTGAATTTAATAAAAAAAAAAAAGCCAATCCGTTTCTGGTATTTTGCATAATTGCAGCATCAGCAAACTGGATTACAAGGAGTTAATAATAGAGAGGTATATGGGGAAAAATGTACCTATTGCAAACTATGAACTAGGGTTAACAGCAATATTTTACTGTTCTTCCATCAACAGTAACTAATGTACCACACCAATACTATAGGTCAACAATAGGGGGGTATAAGGGTGTGGGAGGATTCGGGTTTTATTTTTTTATTCTTGTTTCTTTTCTGGAGTAATTAAAATGTTCTAAAATTGATCATGGGAATGTATGCACAACTATGTGATGATACTGTGAGCCATTGATTTTATACTTTGGATGGTTTGTATGTGTGAATATATCTCAATAAAATTGCAAAAAAAAAAATAAGCTATCCTTACACTTTTGCACAAGAGCATTTAATGCTATAAGAAGGCAAAGGAAGGACATCAGGAAAGAAAGTATGATCCATAAGCACAAGAAACCTTCAAGAAAAAGCAACAGGCAGGCCCTTTTACACATGAATAAACTCAAAGAATGAAGATCCATAAGCATTTTTGAAAAAATGCAGAAAACAAGAGATAGCATTGAAATAAATAAAAATAAAAAACTCTGTGATGGACATTCTGTGATGAAAGGGTTGCTAGTGAGCATTATGTACATTTGAATATAGAGCCACATGTAGAACCAAAAACGAACTGCCAAATTACTATGGGAATTATGGATACAGAAATTAAAGGAAAGTTATAAATATGGACAATATAAAAGCAATCATACAACTAACACAAATCCAGAGGTGGGGGGAAGGATATGGGAGGAATTATGAGAGTGTCAATGTCTAAAATAGAAACATAATGCCAGTAGCTTCCTAATATTTTTCATAATGTCTTTGTAGCCGTAGAGTGATCTTTTAGAAAATTGCTCCTATTGTAGTGAAGAGACATTTATCTGAAGTTCAACATTTCCTTCCGTTTCACTCCTATTAAAATAAATTTAAGTTTACTACTTTTAATTCATAATAGAATGTATGGTATGAACTCATTTTTGTGAAAATATTTCTATTTTTTTAGTTCCCTATTTGCATAAAAGACAAAGATGTTATCCAAGAGGATAACAAGGATTTTTTGTTGTTGTTGTTATATTATCCTAAATAAAGAATGGAATTTTAGGATGGAAGGATTTGGGCTGTTTTTAAATTTTAATTTTTTTTAACACTTCCATATTAAGTGAATTTCATCATGAATGAGTAAAAATTTTTTAAAAATGGTAGAGTGAGTTTCATAAAAAAATAATAAAGAAAAAAGGAATAAAACATGTTAGCAGTAGTTTACTCTTGATGACGATACAAATGATTGACTATTTTTTCTTCACCCCATCTCCTCCCTTCCACGTTTTTCTTTGCATTGTGATGATCTTGTGGGTACATCTGTCCACAGGACAAATGCCTCCTCTGACTTATGGTAACCTCTCAATAGTAGTGTATGATGAAAACTGTCAACTTTTTAAAGTAAAATATGTAGATACCTTGAAAAAACACAATTTTCATGTATTGAAACGGTTTGATTTATTAACACAATTTTAAAGAAAACAACATAGATTTGGAAAAACACCCAATATATTTTCATAGAAGCCATAGAAAGAGCATGTTCATCAAGGAGGGAGTATCACTGCTGCTATGTGTTGTAAGGCTCCTTCTCTGTCTCTCTCTCTCTGTATATAGGGGTGAGGAAAGGGCGAGTGACACAAGAGGCGTATGAAGGAAAAGTTGATTAGTACTCACTGGTCCTAGAACAGAAGGGAGCATCAGTCTTTAAAGGGTCACACCGGGAAACATGCCAAGAGTGTGGGGCTCAATCCAGTTGCTGGGGAGCAAAAGGTTACAGTGGACCAGTGGACATGCCTTTATAATGTTATATGGGTGGAGCTGTAGCAGTTGGTCAAGCAAGGGTGAGGACTGGGGAGTTTGTATTTGACTCTGGTGAGGGTGGGAACCCATGTAGGAAGCATGGAGGAGAGGGAAAAGCGGTTTTTCGTTTATAAGCAGGTGTCAGGCGTGTTCATGGAGGGACCTAATGACAGGGTCTAAGATGCTGAGGCTCTATGACAAGGAAAAGCCCCTTATGTTTCTGCTGGCTTGTATCTTGGAGACACTCAGGCATCATGAAGGTGTGAAAAGCTCTTATCTTATTTTAATTCACTACATGCTAACTCTAAAAAGAGGAAACATAAGATTAGGATAAAGATCAGCAATAGGGAAGATATAGTTGACCTTAGTGCAAACAATTTCAAGGGAATAGTGGAAGCAGAAGTCAGAAACAAGTGTGCAGAATGAATGGAGAGTAAAGAAGTAGAGATTCTGAGTTTAGGCAACTCTTTCCAAAATGAGTCGTTATTCATTAAAAAGAAAAAAAACAACCCTCTTGGGATAGATATTATTTCCACTATTCTTATGGAGAAATTGAGTTTTATGCACCTTACCCACAGTTATGCAGCTGGTTATTACAGAGCCAGTATGTGAACCCAAATCTGCCTGAGTTTCAACCCTGTACTCTCTCAGTGCATTATGATTTGCTTGAAGTTTCAATTGTAAGACAAGATGGAGGATATTATTAGACTGGAGAGAAAATAGAGATAAGGATGCTTTCTGAAGTGCATGCCCAGCCCACAGTCCCCTTTTTTGAGAACTTCCTACTGTCACAGGAATGGATAGTGGCAGCTATGTGTGGATTGTATGTCCCCGCCATGCGGGCCATACCAACAGGACTGGGATGGACGATCAGTGGACAATACCGATTGGACTGGAGTAGACCCAAACCAAGCCAACATCTGGTTATTTATATTGGAGTTATATTCTATGAGGAGAATTAAAATGGATTGGGCTGGCCCTAATGTCCACATGCACAAGGAGAGGCAGAGCAAGTTAGTTCAGAGAGACATAGACTAAAAGAGATGGAGATAGAAAGAGAGAGGGGTCACACAGGGAGGGAAAGGGACCGAGAGAGGTAGAGGAGAAGACGCTTTGACTCCGTTGGTGCTCCAATTCTGGTCCTGAACGTGTTTGGTTAAGCTACTTGAACTGGGTTTCTCTTACTGCCAACCAAAATAGTCTTAACCAAAGCAGGAAGATAATAATTTAGTCACATGACGGGAAACTGATGGGGGTAGGACATCTTACCTGATGTCAGGATTGCCTGATATCACCATGGCACTGGGTCTGTGACTCATTATCAAGTCATGGCATAGGACTCCTGTCCACCAAGGGACCCCACTTCTACCTTCAAAAATGTTTCTTGAGAAATAGTGCCCTGACCCTTCTTCCCAGGTGCTTTTCTCACTCCCTGACTGGCCTCTTAACTCTACCCAGTGCATGGAATTATAAAGAAGATAGGGAAAGCACCTGTAATCAGAGGGGGAGTTTATAAGTTCTTGAAACCCTCCTGGAATTACAATGAATCTCCCATTCTTAAGAGGAATCTTTGAGGATTTCCAGCCACTGCAAGCCTGAAAGCTTGAGCCAAGCCCCAGTGCTTCTTAGCCTTGGAAGGCTGTGTGTACCCAAGTTCATTTACTGCTCCATAAGTTGGGTTTGTTGAACTTCAGGTTTCCCATGGCTACCAGTTCCCAGTGCTTGAGACAGCAAGCAGAGGAGACAGTAGAACTCTGGTATCAGACTTTTATTTATAGGGAAGGGTTGGCTTTAGAATCTCAGGTCGCTCATTCATTCACTGATCGTTCATCATTATATCTCTTCTAAAAAATGTCATGTATATAAATCAATTGGAAAATTGATATTATTAGAATAATAATAATAATAGTATGATCACAAGTTTAAACTCTAAGTAAATCATTTAGAATTATTCTCATTGGAGGTGACTGTTGTTAATCTAGTCATATGATGTTAAATTGCTTGCTGTTTATATTTACCACCATCAATATTTGAAGAAAATCCCCATACAGGGCATGAGTCATCCCACTGTGGATTGGAAGTGCCATTCTCTTACCAAAAGTTTAGTATATTTTTATTTGTCACATGCCCTCTTATAAAGATCCAGTGGTTGCAGAGTTTTCCAGAGAAGAAGTGATGATTCAGTGCAGTGCACAAACTTCAGGTCTCAGATGGAATGTGACACAGATTCTTTTCCTAGAAGCATTTGTACCCTCAGGCAGCAGTTCCTGCACATTAGATCACACTCTCTAGCACCTAGTGTACAAGCCAATGTGTGCAACTTGGCTGATGTAGATTTAAATGCTGTGATGCATTACAAAGTGCTACATGTCACCATAGGTTGTGTTTGTCTCCATCATGGCTTAAGCGGACAAGATGCAACATAACAGGATGTGGCAAGCCGAGAGATGTATACAACGTTATGTGTCCTGCCTGCAAAGCAGCATGTTCTCCGTATAGGAGCAACACATCACAACAGAAAGCCCTGCTCTCAACCAATCCTGTGTCTTTGGTGTTCCGGGGGGAGCGGCTGGCTTAGGTCATGGGTGCTCTCAACACTGTGGAAACCACTGCTCAGTTCTAAGTTGCATTTTAGCCAATTCTATCAGCAAATGCTTTCAGAAAGCAAAGCCTATCAGCCTCAACCTAAAGCCACCTCAGGGAAGAGATGAGCGTGGAATTGCATGTCTGTGTTTAAGAAATTAGGTATGCTTGTGAACTTGGCATTTGCCTCTGACTTCTGAAGTCTCTTGGGAGGGCAACTTTCATATAGTCCTTGCATATGTTTGCCAGGTTTGCATTTCACTCTGAATATGATCTAGTCATTAATACCAAAGTTCCTACACAAGAACTACTGTTAGCCTAGAAGTTGCCATTGTGTGAATTAGAAAAAGGCATCATCTTTTCTACTGAATGCCCTAGTAAAGGGCACAGACTGCACAGTCTGACAATAGCCACTTGCTATCCATTCCAATCATTATCCCAGGTCACTTTTGAAGGGACCTTTATACCAGTCTCTTCCCAGAAGCCTTCCTGGGTCAGGCTATCCCTTGTTCCTTGCCCTTTGGCATCGTCTCTTGAACAGGCCTATCTCCATCCAGGGTCCACTTCAGAAAAAAACTCACACAGAAGTGAAGGGGCATTTTAGAATTCCATGCTGCTCTAGAGACTTACTCGCCAGGCACAGTAACAAAGAACACCCAGGACACATCTGGGGCATGCAGGACAGCTAAGAGAATGTTGTGAATCCTTGGTGAATCATTATTAATAAATGAGGTGTTGACATTTATAAATAATTTGCTTTTCCAATTATAAAAATAAAGTTTGTTAGAGAAAAGTAGAAAAGTACAGAAAGTATAAAGTAGAAAACTAAAATCACCTATAATCCTACCACTCAGAGATTAATGTTTTAGTATACTTTCTTCCAATTTTTGGTATAAACATACATACATTAAAAACCTCCTGAGATTTTATGTGTGTGTGTGTGTGTGTGTGTGTGTGTGTGTGTGTGTAAAATTTTGTGCCTTTCTTTTTTTCCCCACTTAATATAACATTGTTAACATCTCTCCATGATTTGCTTTGGGTAAATTACTAACACAGGAATTACTAGGTTAGAGGAGCATGTGTAAATCATGTCACATGAATGGTCAAGGAACAAGGATGTTGTCTTGATTTGAAATCTTTGCAACCTCTCAGGTCAGGGAAGAACAATCCATCATCTTCCTCTGAAGAGGACACAGATTCATCACAGGAACTAGGTGCTGGTGGCTGAATGCTGAGCGCTCCTCTTGCTTCATTCTCTGAGTCACTGGTGCAAGGAACATTTGTGCCCTCCAGTCTCAGCATCCACCTCTATAAAAGGAACCTTAACAATGTTCACCTCCAAGATTCCTAAGAGCTTGTTGAGATCTTGCAAAACACCCAGGATGGGTTCCCAGGCTTCTTCACAGCCCCCTTTCATCATTCTTGGCTTTCCAAGAAGCAGGTCTTTATTTTTTCTCCACTTGAGTTTGTTAGAGCAGTTGTAGGTTTGCAGAAACATCACACAGAAAGTACAGAGTTTCTATATACCCGGCCCCCCTGCCACGCACACAGTTTTCCCTGTTATTAACGTTTTGCGTTAGTGTGGTAGCTTTGTTTCAATTCATGAAACAATATTCTTATAATTATAGAAACGGGTCTTTTGATATACTCAATCATTCTGCAGATTGGAAAAGGGGTTCTCAGGTGAGTGGAGGGTCAGGAGCAGAGGTGACGGATGACTGACAGAGGGGAACTGTCACAGAAGCTGCATGCTCTGCTCTATTTCCTAAATTGTTCCTTAATTCCTGAAGATTTATCTCAGGAGAAGTTGGGAGTAAAGCATAAACTTTTCCTTTAAATTCGCACTACACAGAAGCAACTAAGCACGTGTGGCTATTCAAATTTATTAAATTAATTAAAATGGAATACAATTAAAAGTCCTGTTCTTCCATCTCACTAGCCACCTTTCAAGAGCTGAAATATGTCTGTATAGAGCATTTCCATCACTGCAACAAATTCTGCAGACAGGACTGCTCTAAACTATTCCTAGAGAGAGGAGAGAAAATGCATACTTTTGGGATTCTGGGGTCTCTGCCAAAACTGTATAAGGAGAGAAATTTCTTTGAAGTCTTTTGTTTTCTCTTAAAGATTCATGTGAATTTTTCACTCTATAAAATAAATGAGTTTGTTTTAATCTTAAAAAAAACAACCCACACTGAATAAAATTGACAAGCCACAAGGAAGTTAGATTTATCCTGTGGTTTTTCGCATCGCAGTTGGAGAAAAGGGCCCTTACAGCATCGAGGATATTGCTCTCCTCTGTCTGTTGTCACCAGTGAAACTTCCTGCCTCTCCAAACCACTGCAGATGGGAAGGGCCGTTTGAATGAAGCAATTCATAACTAGGCCCTCATAGTGATATACGTGCCAATCTTCACGGAAACTTTCCACATACCCAGTGAAGCACTTCACATGCACTGTGAAGCAGGCAAATGTTTAGGGTCATTTCGGAACATCTTTCCTATTTTTTAACTATGCTGTGACATGTCTGGCTGGCTGAGTAGATAGAGATTAACTTGTTAACCAGATTCCCTGCTGTATTTCTGAGATCTTAGCATTCTCCCCGAGGATGCTATTCCCAGGGAGATTACTTCAAGCCCAGCGCTGAGGTTTGCTTGTCCTAGGCCAGGGGTTCTCAAAATCACCTGGAGAGGTTATTAAAAATGTAAATTCCCTGCGATGCTGATTTAATCTGCATTTTAATCATATTAAACTGAGTAATTATATTAAATATGGCCCTGATAACCACATTTCCTGAGCACCTACTTTGTGTTGGACACAGCTGGGGGCACTGAAGATACAAGGTAAAATAATCATTAGTTTCTAGGATCCTAGGGTTGGAAGCAACCTGCAGAAGACATGTAATCCACAGTAGGCCTTCAGCGGACTCAGTTAGAGTCTACAAATTGACCCCAGTTCCAGTGTCTGAGACTGGGTCCTTTGTTAGTGAGTTGGCTTATATTTTTTTCAAAGCAATGCTTTTATCTCTCAAAAGCTGCTTACTGAGTCCCTACAAGGAAGATGTCCAGAATAACATAAAGAAAAATTAAAATTTATGCAGAGAAAGGAGGGGACTGTGTTGGGACTTATGACCTCTCTGCCAGTCTAAAGACTTCAAGAAAATTAGATCAAATATCTGTGTAGTCACCTGTTTTTTTTTTGTTTTTTTTTTTTAATCATCATTTTATTGAGATATATTCACATACCACGCAGTCATACAAAACAAATTGTACTTTCGATTGTTTACAGTACCATTACATAGTTGTACATTCATCACCTAAATCAATCCCTGACACCTTCATTAGCACACACACAAAAATAACAAGAATAATAATTAGAGTGAAAAAGAGCAATTGAAGTAAAAAAGAACACTGGGTATCTTTGTCTGTTTGTTTCCTTCCCCTATTTTTCTACACATCCATCCATAAACTAGACAAAGTGGAGTTTGGTCCTTATGGCTTTCCCAATCCCATTGTCACTCCTCATAAGCTACATTTTTATACAACTGTCTTCGAGATTCATGGGTTCTGGGTTGTAGTTTCATAGTTTCAGGTATCCACCACCAGCTACCCCAATTCTTTAGAACCTAAAAAAGGTTGTCTAAAGTGTGCGTAAGAATGCCCACCAGAGTGATCTCTCGGCTTGTTTTGGAATCTCTCTGCCACTGAAGCTTATTTCATTTCCTTTCACATCCCCCTTTTGGTCAAGAAGATGTTCTCCGTCCCACGATGCCAGGTCTACATTCCTCCCCGGTAGTCATATTCCATGTTGCCAGGGAGATTCACTCCCCTGGGTGTCTGATCCCACATAGGGGGGAGGGCAGTGATTTCACCTTTCAAGTTGGCTTAGCCAGAGAGAGAGGGCCACATCTGAGCAACAAAGAGGCATTCAGGAGGAGACTCTTAGGCACAAATACAGGGAGGCCTAGCCTCTCCTTTGCAGCAACCGTCTTCCCAAGGGTAAAACTTATGGTAGAGGGCTCAACCCATCAAACCACCAGTCCCCTATGTCTGTGGTCATGTTAGCAACCATGGAGGTGGGGTAGGCGAATACCCCTGCATTCTCCACAGGCTCCTTAAGGGGGCACTACATCTTTTTTTTTTTCCTTGTTTTTCTTTTTTTTTTTTTTAACTTTCCCTTCTTTTTTAAATCAACTGTATGAAAAAAAAAAAGTTAAAAAGAAAACAAACATACAATAAAAGAACATTTCAAAGAGACCATATCAAGGGGGTAAGAAAAAGACAACTAACCTAAGATAACTGCTTAACTTCCAACATGTTCCTACTTTACTCCAAGAAAGTTACATAATATAGCAACATTTCTGTGAACTTGTTCCTACTATATCCATCAGAAATTAACAGACCATAGTCATTTCTGGGCATCCCCAGAACGTTAAATAGCTTATCTGTTCTTCTTGGATTATTGTTCCCCCTTCCTTAATTGCTCTCTACTGCTAGTTCCCCTACATTCTACATTATAAACCATTTGTTTTACATTTTTCAAAGTTCACATTAGTGGTAGCATATAATATTTCTCTTTTTGTGCCTGGCTTATTTCGCTCAGCATTATGTCCTCAAGGTTCATCCATGTTGTCATATGTTTCACGAGATCGTTCCTTCTTACTGCCGCGTAGTATTCCATCGTGTGTATATACCACATTTTATTTATCCACTCATCTGTTGAAGGACATTTGGGTTGTTTCCAACTCTTGGCAATTGTGAATAATGCTGCTATGAACATTGGCGTGCAGATATCTGTTCGTGTCACTGCTTTCTGATCTTCCGGGTATATACCGAGAAGTGCAATCGCTGGATCGAATGGTAGCTGTATATCTAGTTTTCTAAGGAACTGCCAGACTGACTTCCAGAGTGGCTGAACCATTATACAGTCCCACCAACAATGAATAAGAGTTCCAATTTCTCCACATCCCCTCCAGCATTTGTAGTTTCCTGTTTGTTTAATGGCAGCCATTCTAACCGGTGTTAGATGGTATCTCATTGTGGTCTTAATTTGCATCTCTCTAATAGCTAGTGAAGCTGAACATTTTTTCATGTGTTTCTTGGCCATTTGTATTTCCTCTTCAGAGAACTGTCTTTTCATATCTTTTGCCCATTTTATAATTGGGCTGTCTGTACTATTGTCATTGAGTTGTAGGATTTCTTTGTATATGCAAGATATCAGTCTTTTGTCAGATACATGGTTTCCAAAAATTTTTTCCCATTGAGTTGGCTGCCTCTTTACCTTTTTGAGAAATTCCTTTGAGGTGCAGAAACTTCTAAGCTTGAGGAGTTCCCATTTATCTATTTTCTCTTTTGTTGCTTGTGCTTTGGGTGTAAAGTCTAGGAAGTGGCCGCCTAATACAAGGTCTTGAAGATGTTTTCCTACATTATCTTCTAGGAGTTTTATGGTACTTTCTTTTATATTGAGATCTTTGGTCCATTTTGAGTTAATTTTTGTGTAGGGGGTGAGGTAGGGGTCCTCTTTCATTCTTTTGGATATGGATATCCAACTCTCCCAGCCCCATTTGTTGAAAAGACCATTATGGCTCAGTTCAGTGACTTTGGGGGCCTTATCAAAGATCAGTCGGCCATAGATCTGAGGGTCTATCTCTGAATTCTCAATTCGATTCCATTGATCTATATGTCTATCTTTGTGCCAGTACCATGCTGTTTTGGCAACTGTGGCTTTATAATAAGCTTCAAAGTCAGGGAGTGTAAGTCCTCCCACTTCATTTTTCTTTTTTAGAGTGTCTTTAGCAATTCGAGGCATCTTCCCTTTCCAAATAAATTTGATAACTAGCTTTTCCAAGTCTGCAAAGTAGGTTGTTGGAATTTTGATTGGGATTGCATTGAATCTGTAGATGAGTTTGGGTAGAATTGACATCTTAATGACATTTAGCCTTCCTATCCATGAACATGGAATATTTTTCCATCTTTTAAGGTCCCCTTCTATTTCTTTTAGTAGAGTTATGTAGTTTTCTTTGTATAGGTCTTTTATATCTTTGTTTAAGTTTATTCCTAGGTACTTGATTTTTTTAGTTGCTATTGAAAATGGTATCTTTTTCTTGAGTGTCTCTTCAGTTTGTTCATTTCTAGCATATAGAAACATTACTGACTTATGTGCATTAATCTTGTATCCCGCTACTTTGCTAAATTTGTTTATTAGCTCTAGTAGGTGTATCGTTGATTTCTCAGGGTTTTCTAGATATAAGATCATATCATCTGCAAACAATGACAGTTTTACTTCTTCTTTTCCAATTTGGATGCCTTTTATTTCTTTGTCTTGCCGGATTGCCCTGGCTAGCACTTCCAGCACAATGTTGAATAACAGTGGTGACAGCGGGCATCCTTGTCTTGTTCCTGATCCTAGAGGGAAGGCTTTCAGTCTCTCACCATTGAGTACTATGCTGGCTGTGGGTTTTTCATATATGCTCTTTATCATGTTGAGGAAGTTTCCTTCAATTCCTACCTTTTGAAGTGTTTTTATCAAAAAGGGATGTTGGATTTTGTCAAATGCTTTTTCAGCATCTATTGAGATGATCAATTGATTTTTCCCTTTTGACTTGTTAATGTGTTGTAATACATTGATTGTTTTTCTTATGTTGAACCATCCTTGCATGCCTGGAATGAACCCCACTTGGTCTTGGTGTATGATTTTTTTAATGTGTCTTTGGATTTGATTTGCAAGTATTTTGTTGAGGATTTTTGCATCTATATTCATTAGGGAGATTGGCCGGTAGTTTTCCTTTTTTGTAGCATCTTTGCCTGGTTTTGGTATTAGATTGATGTTAGCTTCATAAAATGAGTTAGGTAGTGTTCCATTTTCTTCAATGTTTTGAAAGAGTTTGAGTAAGATTGGTGTCAGTTCTTTCTGGAAAGTTTGGTAGAATTCCCCTGTGAAGCCATCTGGCCCTGGGCATTTATTTGTGGGAAGATTTTTGATGACTGATTGGATCTCTTTGCTTGTGATGGGTTGGTTGAGGTCTTCTATTTCTTCTCTGGTCAGTCTAGGTTTTTCATATGTTTCCAGGAAATTGTCCATTTCTTCTACATTATCCAGTTTGTTGCCATACAGTTGTTCATAATATCCTCTTATAATTTTTTTTAATTTCTTCAGGATCTGCAGTTATGTCACCTTTTTCATTCATTATTTTGTTTATATGGGTCTTCTCTCTTTTTGATTTTGTCAGTCTAGCTAGGGGCTTGTCAATCTTGTTGATCTTCTCAAAGAACCAACTTTTGGGGATATTTATCCTCTCTGTTGTTTTTTTGTTCTCTATGTCATTTATTTCTGCTTTAATCCTTGTTATTTCGTTTCTTGTACTTGGTTTAGGATTGGTTTGCTGTTCATTTTCTAGCTTCTTCAGTTGATCCATTAGTTCTTTGATTTTGGCTCTTTCTTCCTTTTTAATATATGCGTTTAGTGCTATAAATTTCCCCCTCAGCACTGCTTTTGCTGCATCCCATAGGTTTTGGTATGTTGTGTTCTCATTTTCATTCGTCTCTATATATTTAGCAATTTCTCTTGCTATTTCTTCTGTAACCCACTGATTATTTAGGAGTGTGTTGTTTAACCTCCAGGTATTTGTGAATTTTCTAAGTCTCTGATGGTTATTGACTTCTAATTGTATTCCATTGTGGTCAGAGAATGTGCTTTGAATAATTTCAATCTTTTTAAATTTATTGAGGCTTGTTTTATGTCCCAGCATATGATCTATTCTGGAGAAAGTTCCGTGAGCACTAGAAAAGTATGTGTATCCTGGTGATTTGGGATGTAATGTCCTGTATATGTCTGTTAAATCTAATTCATTTATCAGATTGTTTAGGTTTTCAGTTTCCTTATTGGTCTTCTGTCTGGTTGATCTATCTATAGGAGAGAGTGATGTGTTGAAGTCTCCCACAATTATTGTGGAAACATCAATTGCTTCCTTTAGTTTTGCCAGTGTTTCTCTCATGTATTTTGTGGCACCTTGATTGGGTGCATAGACATTTACGATTGTTATTTCTTCTTGCTGAATTGCCCCTTTTATTAGTATGTAGTGGCCTTCTTTGTCTCTCAAAACATCCCTGCATTTGAAGTCTATTTTATCTGAGATTAATATTGCTACACCTGCTTTCTTTTGGCTGTAGCTTGCATGAAATATTTTTTTCCATCCTTTCACTTTCAGTTTCTTTGTGTCCCTGTGTCTAAGATGAGTCTCTTGTATGCAACATATTGATGGTTCATTTTTTTCGATCCATTCTGCGAATCTATATCTTTTAATTGGGGAGTTTAATCCATTTGCATTCAACGTTAAAACCGTGAACATTTCTTGAATTGGCCATCTTATCCTTTGGTTTATGTTTGCCATATTTTTCCCTCTCTCTATTAATATCCTTTATTGTACCCATACCGAATCTCTTTAGTACTGAACCTTTCTCCAAGTCTCTCTGTCCTGTCTTTGTTTCTCTGTCTGTAGGGCTCCCTTGAGTATCTCCAGTAGGGCAGGTCTCTTGTTAGCAAACTCTCTCAGCATTTGTTTGTCTGTGAAAAAATTAAGCTCTCCCTCAAATTTGAAGGAGAGCTTTGCTGGATAAAGTATTCTTGGCTGGAAATTTTTCTCACTCAGAATTTTAAATATATCGTGCCACTGCCTTCTTGCCTCCATGGTGGCTGCTGAGTAGTCACTACTTAGTCTTATGCTGTTTCCTTTGTATGTGGTGAATTGCTTTTCTCTTGCTGCTTTCAGAACTTGCTCCTTCTCTTCTGTGTTTGACAGTGTGATCAGTATATGTCTCGGAGTGGGTTTATTTGGATTTATTCTATTTGGAGTTCGCTGAGCATTTATGATTTGTGTATTTATGTTGTTTAGAAGATTTGGGAAGTTTTCCCCAACAATTTCTTTGAATACTCTTCCTAGACCTTTACCCTTTTCTTCCCCTTCTGGGACACCAATGAGTCTTATATTTGGACGTTTCATATTATCTATCATATCCCTGGGGTGCATTTCGATTTTTTCAATTTTTTTCCCCATTCTTTCTTTTATGCTTTCATTTTCCATTCTGTCATCTTCCAGGTCACTGATTCGTTGTTCAACTTCCTCTAGTCTTGTACTATGAGTGTCCAGAATCTTTTTAATTTGGTCAACAGTTTCTTTAATTTCCATAAGATCATCCATTTTTTTATTTAGTCTTGCAATGTCTTCTTTATGCTCTTCTAGAGTCTTCTTGATTTCCTTCATATCCCGTACTATTGTCTCATTGTTCATCTTTAGTTGTTTGAGTAGCTGCTCTAGGTGCTGTGTCTCTTCTGGTCTTTTGATTTGGGTGCTTGGGCTTGGGTTATCCATATCGTCTGGTTTTTTCATATGCTTTATAATTTTCTGTTGTTTTTGGCGTCGTGGCATTTGCTGAACTTGATAGGGTTCTTTTAGGGTTTGTAGACCTATTGAAGTCCTTATCTCTAATTTATCAGATCTACAGCTTCGTGGAGTACACTTTCTCTAACTAACCAGCAGGTGGCGTCCACGAGCCACCTGTTCTCCACGAGCCAGTTCTCCCCTGCTTAGCCTTTTTGGTGAGTGGGGGAGTGAGTCTTGTGGGGCCCAATTGGTGTACCAAGCTTGCGTGTGTAGTTGGTGTTGCCTGCCCTGTATGTGGGGAGTGTTTCTGGGCAGTCGGGGGGGGGGGGGGTGGCCCTAACAATCAAATCTCCCTGATGATCCTAGAGTTTTAAAGCTGCTGCAATAGTCTAATACTTCAGTTCAGTCCTGCCACAGTTTGTCTCTGCCACTGACCCACAAGTCTTTGGTATTGGCGTATGGCTCCTGAGACTTGCAAGTGGGCCCCTCTTCCAGGCTGTGCACCCCGGGTCCTCTGTTGAGGGATGACTGTGCTATGTCACAGGTGAGTGCCGTCCCCCCAGGGCAGTTCTGGGCTGCTGGGCTGTGTAGGGAGGCTCCCAGTCTGCTCAAATGATGGCTGAATGGGGCTTTGTTAATTCACACTGCTCCACCTTCCCAGCTCTGGGACAATCAGGGGAGGTTGCAGGGAAGGCTAATGTCCACGCCCAGTTTTGTGGTGTGTGCCTGTTATTTGAAGCACTTCCGTCACACTGGGTTGTCTGGGGCAGCTCTGGGCTATGGGGCTGGCGATGGGCAGGAGTGTTTCCTGTCCACCAGGATGGTGGCTGTGAGCGGACACCCCCCTTTTCTTCGGAAGTTGTGGTGTTTAGTGAATTTTCTCAGCCACTGGATTATTGCCTTTTGTCTCAGAGCTCTCTTAGTTCTGCTCTTGACTTGATGTGCCCAAATTGCAATTCTTTGAAGCTTTCTGTATTGGGCTTCTTAGAGTAATTGTTTTAGAAAAGGAAAAAAGGATTAAAAAAAAAAAAAAAAAAAAAGGGCCCTCCTCAGAGATCTAATGGGTTATTGAAATGCTAATAGACAAAGCAACCAGGGCCATTAAGGAAAGGTCCACAGGGCAGAGAGATCAGCTTTTCTTCGGGATTTGCATATGCGCCTCAAGGCCTGAGCTCCGCCCTTCCCCTTTCTGTGTTCACCAGAACTCCAAAAATCCTCTGCTTTTATTTTGGAGTTTTTTGTGTTATTTTTTTTTTTTTTTTTCTATGCCTGTCTCCTCTCTGCTGGGCTGGCAGCTCTCAGATTCTCTGGTGTCTGGTCTCAGTCTATCTATGGTTGGAGTCTGGATCAGTAGAATGAGTTTCAGAGAAGGGCTACCACTGCAGTTCTCCCTTCTCCTTCCCGGAGCTGGCAGCCCCTCCTCCCACGGGACTGAGCCTGGCAGGGAGGGGCGCGGGTCCCCTGGCCGCAAAAACTTACAGATCTCGCTGATCTCAGCAGTTCGACATTTTCATGAGTGTTGTATGAAGTATGCCCAAAGACAGATTGCTCTGTGGTGTCCAGTCCACGCAGTTCCTGGCTTTTTACCAACTTTCCTGGAGGAGTAACTAAAACTTACAGCTCACCAGTCTGCCATCTTGCCCCGCCTCCTCAGTCACCTGTTTTTAATATCTAAATCATCAAAATTGTGCTTAGTTCAAATTCCTCAATCAGCAGTTGAGGTTTATTTCATCTTTATCTGTGCTCAGAAGAAATGAAAATAGCTGATTTCTTTTCTTTCAACAATAACAACAACAACAACAACCTTCTCCTAACTTTGAAAGTCTTTATGCCGACTTTTAGCCCAGACGAAATCATCTCTTTTTACCTCGCCTTTCCCATAAGTGCTATTTTCCAACTGGAATCACTGTCGATTGTATATGGAACTTCTCCAAGTTATCCATGCCCATTGTAGGGTAAATATGCTGGACAAAATAAGGTCCTAACTGGAGCTAGAGAGTTGGATTCAATCAAAATTACACCAAGGCTATCGAATTTCAAATGGCCTATTGGTTTTTCTCTAACCTGGGGCCTAGCACCTGTTTTTTTATTATTTTTCTCCCTGACCAGACCCCTCTATTAAGATTCTCTTAGCATTTGAGTGTTGCAAATATATCATATATAGGAATTGCAGTTGCAAATACTTGTTTCAATTGATTATCAAAGCCCCTATGATGAAGCCTGACTACATTTTTCTATTGTAACCATGTGGTAGCACTAGCCCCAGGGTGATGCACAGCACAGCCACATTCCTTAACGGTCCTCTTAATTACACAGTTGGGGTAACCATTCTGTCTAAAAAATCTGCTTCGTAATTACAAAATCACCAGCCCAACCAACCGTGCTGACCCATCAATCACTTGCATTCCACTGTGTCCTTAAAATGTGCACTGTCTTCTCTCCAAATGATGGGGAAGTTCTGGAAACTGGTGAGTGGGGGTGCAGCTGCTCCCGTAATAAACATCTCTGCCTCTCTCTGCCCAGGGCTTTACCTCCTGCCATCTTTTCCTCCACAATAGCCTCAAAACACAAGGAAATTCATCCCCTCTTTCAAATCCTTCTACATAAAACTAGTTGCAGGAATTCAGCAAAAGGCTGAAAAAGTAATTATGGCTCCTCAAGTGACTGACCTGCTGCCTTCTTTTTCACTAACCAGAATTGTGTCATCAGCCCCCAAATCAATATGTGTCCCTTGTTATTGTGGGTATTGAATTGTATGGTGATGATCTGCAGACACGTAGGTCTCCTCCATTGTATTGTGAGTTCTGGGATGCTGGCAACAAGCACAGCACTAGTCCATAGTATAGTTTCAATGGATCATTGTGGTTACATGTTGGCAAATGAAAAAGCAGTCAAGTTTCAAATTCTCTGCTACCTCACATCTTTATACTTTGAAGGCTTAGTTTAATTTCTCCTGACTGCAGTGTACATGAGGAAATCTTATGACCCAGCAAACATATGCACACCTTGAGTGTCTGGTTAGTAAAGCTCCTTTTTGGTATCACACAGCTACTTCTTGACTATGTGATGAGAATTTCAAGTATCCTGGGTGACCTCTACATGTTCTTTCCTCATTTCATCCAGGGAATCATTGTCTCCCTCCTACTGCAAAAAGATTGCAGCTCCAGGGGAACTTTGAGAGCTGGTAGCCCCTACAGCCATGGGCATGGAGGGTCCTGAAGACTTGTGCCCACCACCTCTTCTTATGGAAATCCTGTCTGCTTGAGCAGAGGAGATGGACTAGGAGCTTTCTTCATGTTGTGAGATACGTGATTTGAATGAAAAGGGAAGGCTCGAGCCACAGGAACCCTCATTCATTGTGGTAGGAATGCAAAATGGCATAGTCACCTTGGTTCTTACAAAGCTTAGCATAGTCTTATTATATAATGCAGCAGTCATGTTCCTAGGTATTTACCCAACTGATTTGAAAACTTAACATTCACACAAAAATCCGCATGAGAATGTCTGTACTAGTTGTATTCATAGCTGCTACAAAGTAGAAGCCACCAGGATGTCCTTCAATTCACCTGAATGGATAAACAAGCCATGGTATATCCAAACAGTGGAATATTATATAGGATAAAAATAAATGAGCTATCTAACCACAAAAAGACATGAAGGAACATTAAATGCATTTTGCTAAGTGGAAGAAGCCAGTCTGAATAGGCAACATATAGTATGATTCCAATTGTATAACATTCTGGAATAGGCAAAACTAAACAGTCAGTAAAATGATCAGTATTTTCCAGGAGTTCAGTGGGAGGGAAGGAGTTTTAAAGAGGTAAAGCACAGGAGATTTTTAGGGAAGTAAAATTATTCTGTATAATACTGTAACAAATATATTACATTATGTATTTGTCAAAACCCATAGAACTTTCTAGCACAAAGATTGAACCTTAATGGGTGCAAATTAAAAAAAGAACAAGTCATTTAGGAGGTCAGGGGACCCCAGGAGGAAATGCAAGAGAATTTATCTGTTTTATGAATGTATGAAACAACCTCACTAAAAGGGATAGGGGAAAAGAAGATGTGCTGGTTTGAAGTTGTATGTACTCCAGAAAAACATGTTCTTAAACGTAATCCATTCCTGTGGGTGTGAACCCATTGTAAGCAGAATCTTTTGATGAGGCTACTTCAGTTAAGGTGTGACCCACCTCATGCAGGATGGGACTTAATCCTATTACTGGAGTCTTTATAAATGGAATGAATGCAGAGAGAAAGCCACAGAAGCAAGAAGCTAAAAGCAACACCACCAAGAAGAGTAGGGAGAGATCAGCAGACACTGCCACGTGCCTTACCATGTGACAGAGGAACCAAAGATTGCTAGCAGCCAGTCTTCAGGAGGAAAGAACTGCCTTGATGATGTCTTGATATGGACATTTTCTTGGCCTCAATACTGTGAGCTAATAAATTCCCATTGCTCAAGCCAAACCATTTCATGGTATTTTCTTTAAGCAGCCTAGGAAACTAAAACAGAAGCTGGCCTAAGTAACTTTGGAAATGAGTGGAGTTGGTCAGACTAAAGCACTGTAGTCTAGTTGATAAGAGTTGATTCCCGAAAGGGTATGGGTTAACAGTTCTAATACTGCTATACCTGTTACTAAAACTGAACAATTAAGTAAAGCAATGGTGAATGATGAGAGCTAAGTTTCTCATTGTTGGAGTGGGAATTTACAGATAAGCAAAGTGAGGAGGCTAGAATGATCCATGTGGTAATGGTTAGGGTTGGAGACATCAGTATGAACTCATGTTTAACTTAACATAGATACCAAAAGTTAAATTGGGAAATACATATATATATATGGGTTAGTTTATATATATATATATATATATATGGGTTAGTTTATACACATATATTTTTTGCACTGACTGACAAGCCTAAGAGAAATGACACCCCAGTAGCAATGAGCACAACTAGCACTCAGTTCTTGGTTTCTAATATCCTTCTTCAGTAAGGGGAACCATGGCTCCTTGGGGACCTGACTGATTCTAGGACTGGGACAAGAAATATACAAGATGAGCCTGGAGCATCTTATAGTGCTGAAAATAAGAAAGTGCTAAAAATAAGAAAAAAAAACAAACAAAAAACATTGATGGGATATGTCAAAAAAGCACAGGAGCCAACTGAAAAAGCTCCCAATGGCCCAAACTGTAACAATTTGAGCAACAAAATAAATACAATAATAATGGGCTATGATCAAAAAGTATAAAATAACTATCTATGAACCCAACTTATGTAAATAAATGATTGAATAAATGAATAACTGGGGGAGAAGAGACAAATCTCCTGTGCAAAAGAACTCCAAATAACTTATGCAGATACTTGATCACCCAGAAGAGAGAGCATAATTCTCCACTCCTGTGAGTGGTATAGTGACTTCTTTCTAAAAGGTACAGTATTGAAAGGGGTGAACAAAAGAGCAATTTTGCAGTGGAGAAACTTGATAAACACTACCTCAGCAGGTGATCAAGGTAAACATCGGTAGGCATAATCCCATGTTCACAGTGTAAATGATAGTATGATAGGATGTGATGAAAATGGCAGTTTACCTTCATGAGCTGCCTCTCAGTAACCCATAACCTCAGTCTTATCCTGAGGAAAACATTATTCCAATAGTGGGGCATTATTCCAATATTCCAAAAATATTATTCCAATATCCTGAGGAAAACATTATTCCAATAGTGGGGCATCCTACAAAATACCTGACCAGTACTCTTCAAAAGCTGTCATCAAAAACAAGGAAAGCCTGAGAAACCCTCAAGGCCAAGAGACATGAGGCTAAATGTAGCACAGTTTCCTGGATGGGATCTTGGAACAGAAAAAGGACATCAGGCAAAAACTAAGGAAATCTGAGTAAACTATGGACTTGAATAATAATGCATCAATATTGATTAAATACTTGCAATAATTGGACCATACTAATAAGTCAATAATATGGAAAATTGGGTGCAGGGCATATAGGATACTCTTTGTATCTTTTCAATTTGGGGGTAAAGCTAGAACTATTCTAAAAGATAAAGTCTATTAAAAAATAAACAAAACAGAGAGAAGGCTCTGGAGTCATTGGGGCTCCATCCTGATCTCTTTCCCTCATGCCCCCACATTTGGGTACCTCATCGTTCTTCTTTTTCACCCTTCTTTGCCCTGGCTGGGCTAGCAGAGTGATGCTGGGTATCCTCTGTTTGCCCTCCCAGTTTCACTCATCACTCTGGCAGTTAACCACCATGCACTGCATCACCAGGCGCCCTTGCCCTCTGGCTTCTGGTTGGGCTCCGTTGGGGGAAGGCACTGGCAGGAGAAGGAGGGAGGAGAGAGAGGCTGGGATATTTATTCCTCCGTTGCCCCCAGTGCCTGGCTGCAGGGTGGCAGTGACTGTCCTGCATTAAGGCCAGCGCTCTGTCTGGGTCGCCCTCTCTACAGCTCCTTCTCAAGGTTTTCCTAACCACGTCCTCCACTTGCCCCTTCAGCCTGGTTGGTAACTGTTGTTAGTGCCACCCTGGGGTATTTTACCATCAGTTACTGGTTTCTTTTAACCTTGCCCATTCCTTTGTAAGTAGCTGCTTCCTTAACTTCATCTGGATCTCCCCACTTGAGTGAGCCACCTCTGTCCTCCAATTATCCCACTGATGGTCAGGGTCCTGAACACCACAAATGTCCCCTTATGTCCTTGACCTACTCCGAACCCCTGCCCTCCACCAGACACAATTCTCCAAGAAAATCAAAAGAAACCTGCTTCCCACTTGCACTCTTGGAGCCCACCCTGACTGCCCCAGTGTCTTCAGAATGAGTAGAAGGAGAAGAATGAGAGATTTACCTAATTTACCTCTCAACATCAACTATTGGTGAATAGCACTCTCATGACTTATCGGGCCTTCATTGGAAAAATGGGGGTATTGCTACAGGCATACCCCATTTCTTTCTGTAACAGTTTTTACTGATAATAAGAGTTAAGTCACTAGTAAAGGTAAAGAAACAAGCAATAACATCATTTTTATAATCGCTTCTCCTCATTATAAAAGTAATATAGTTTCTACAGTGTTAAATTTTTAATAATCAGCATATATTCCCATATTATTTTATAAATAAAAGACTATAAAAAGAGTAAAATAAAAATATATGCTCATTATTGAAAATTTGAAAAATATGAAAAAATTAAAAGAAGAAACTAAAAATGACCCATAGTCTTAGGACAAAACAGCAGCATGGTATGGTTGAAAGAAGGTGAAAGTTCTTAGTTCAAGTACTGGCTTCATCACTTTTTTTCTGTTTTCTTTTTTTTTTATTAGAGAAATAATAGGCTTACAGAAAAATCATGCATAAAATACATAGTTCATATATACCACCCTATTAATATTATTTTTACTAGAGAAGTTGTAGGTTTATAGAAAAATCTTGCAATAGAATACAGAATTCCCAAATACCACCCTATTATTAACATCTTGCACTAGTGTGGAACATTACAATTCATGAAAGAACATTCTTATAACTCTACTATTGATTATAGTCCATCATTTACAATAGGGTTCACCATTTGTGTTGTACAATCCTGTACCAGTTTGTATATATTATGTCCCCCAGAAAAAGCCATGTTCTTTGATGCAATCTTGTGGAGGCAGACATATTAATGTTGATTAAGTTGGAATGTTTGGATTAGGTTGCACCCCACCCAACTGTGGGTGATAACTTTGATTGGATAATTTCCATGGAGATGTGGACCTGCCCATTCAGCATGGGCCTTGATTAGTTTACTAGAGCACTATATAAGCTCAGACAGAAGGAACAAGCTTGCTACAGCCAAGAGGGACACTTTGAAGAACACACAGTTGCTGAGAGAGGAGCTACGGATGAGAGACATTTTGAAGACGGATGTTGGAAACTCATGCAGACATTTTGGAGAATACTGTTTTGAAATGTAACATGGGAGTGAGCAGATAGCAGCCACATGCCTTCCCAGCTAACAGAGGTTTTCTGGATGCCATTGGCTATCCTCCAGTGAAGGTATCTGTTTCAGTTTGCTATTGCTGCTGGAATGCAAAACACCAGAGATGGATCAGCTTTTTTTAAAGGGGGTTTATTTGCTTACACAGTTACAGTTTTAAGGCCATAAAGTGTCTAAGGTAATCCATCAACAGTTGGGTACCTTCACTGGAGGATGGCCAAAGGTGTCTGGAAAACCTCTGTTAGCTGGGAAGGCACATGGCTGGCATCTGCTCCAAGTTCTGGTTTCAAAATGGCTTTCTCCCAGGATGTTCCTTTCTAGGCTGCAGCTCTTCCTCAAACTGTCACTCTCAGTTGTTCTTGGGGTGTTTGTCCTCTCTTAGCTTCTCCAGAGCAAGAGTCTGTTTCAACTGCCATCTTCAACTATCTCTCATCTGCAGCTCCTCTCTCAGCTCCTGTGCATTCTTCAAAGTGTCTCTCTTGGCTGTAGCAAGTTCACACCTTCTGTCTGAGCTTATATAATGCTCCAGTAAACTAATAAAGGCCCATGCTGAATGGGCAGGTCCACACCTCCATGGAAATTATCTAATGAAAGATCTCACCCACAGTTGAGTGATCATATCTCCACGGAAACATCCAATCAAAAGTCTCCAACCCAATCAACACCAATACATTTCCTGCCCACACAAGACTGCATCAAAGATAATGGCATTTTGGGGGACATAATACATCCAAACCAGCACAGTACCCAATTGTCAATGCATTACCTTGAACACTTTATGGCCTTAAAGACTGTAACTGTGTAACAAAATAAACCCCCTTTTATAAAAGCCAATCCATTTCTGGTGTTTTGCATTCCAGCAGCATTAGCAAACAGGAACAAGTCCTATGTTGTTTTTTTTTAATTTTCATTCTAGTAATATATATACAAAATTTCCCCTTTTACCCACATTTATATATATAATTCAGTGCTGTTAATTATGTTAACAATGTTGTGTTACCATCACCACCATTCATTATCAAAACTGTATGATCAACCCAAATAGAAACTCTGGGCAATTTACCTCCACCCCATCCCCTGGTAAACCGTGTTCTAGATTCTGACTCTATGAGTTTGCTAATTTTACTTATTTCATATCAGCAAGGTCATACAATACATGTTTTTTGTGTCTGGCTTATTTCACACAGCATAATATCTTCGTGTTTCATTCATGCTGTGTTGTATGTATCAGAATTTCAGTAATATTCCATTGTATGTATATACCACATTTTATTTATCCATTCATTGGTTGATGGACACTTTCCATCTCTTTTTATCTGTAAACTTTCATAAGTCACTTAGGTCTTCTGAGCCTCATTTGTCACATCTATAAAAGAAGGGATACCCATACCTCCCTGGTGGTATTGAGGCAAGAATTAGAGATGCTGTAAGAATGCCCTTTGGCCCTTTGTATATTCTGCACATGAATAAGGAAAGACCTGGGTTTGAATCTCTGCCTTGCCAGTTACTGGATATTTGAACTTGGGCACTTAGATACCTCTTTAAGTCTGTGGAATTGGGATAAGAATGACAACTACTTCCTAGTGTTAAACAGGCTGTTCCAGTTTGCTAATGCTGCCGTTATACAAAATACTAGAAATGGATTGGCTTTTATAAAGGGGGATTATTTGGTTACAAAGTTACTATCTTAAAGCCATAAAAGTTTCCAAGCTTAGGTGTTAACAACAGGGTAACTTCACAGAAGAATGGCCAATGGCATCTCAAACACCTCTGTTGTCTGGAAAAGCATGTGACTGGTATCTTCTTCCTTTGCTCCCAGGTTGTGTTTCAAAATGGCTTTCAGCTAGGACATTTCTCTCAAGGCATCTGGGGGTATTCTCTTAGTTTCTCCCAGGCAAACTCTGGAGTAGCAAAAGTCTATTTTCAATGGCCATCTTCAAAATGTCTATCTTGGCTGCAGCAGCACTGAGCTTCTTGTCTGAGCTTTTATAGGGCTCCGGTAAACTAATCCAGACCCAAGCTGAATGGACGGGGTCATACCTCCATGAAAATAATCTAATCAAAGGTATTACCCACAGCTGGGTGGGTCATATCTCCATGGAAACAACCTAATCCAAAGATTCCAACCTAATCAACACTAATATGTCTGCCCCCACAAGATCGCATTAAAGAACATGGTGTTTGGGGGAACATAACACATCCAAACTAGCACACAGGGTAATCTATAAAAAACAGAGAGAGCGAGCATAGTACAGTGACAAGCACACAGTAAGAATATTGCATTGAACCTGCTGTCTTCATCTCCTGCATCATCATCATCTTCATATCTTCATCAGCACCAATCATCTTAGGAAGATAAGCAATTTGAAATGACCCACCAGTTGTGGTCTTACAAATAGGATATTTACACATACAAAGAGATCTGAGAGCCAAACTGAGCCCTGTGCTGGTTTGTATATATTATGTCCCCCAGAAAAAGCCATATTCTTTAACGCAATCTTGTGGGGGCAGACGTATTAGTGTTGATTATGTTGGAACATTTTTATTGTTTCCATGGAGATGTAACTAGTAACACCTTCGATTAGGGTGTGACCTGTTGACGGGATTGTTTCCATGGAGGTGTGGCCCCGTCCATTCGGCTTGGGCCTTGATTTAATTATTGGAATTGTATGAAAGAGTTCACAAACAGAAGCACCAGAGAGCAACTGAGAGTGACATTTTGGAGAGGAGCTGCAGCTGGGAGACTCATTTTGAAGACAGCCGTTGGAAGCTGACACTGACATGTTGAAATGCAACCTGGGAGCAAGCGGACACCAGCCACGTGCCTTCTGAGCTAACAGAGGTTTTCCATACGCCAGTGGCCATCCTCCAGTGAAGGTGCCCTGTTGTTGATGCCTTAGCTTGGACACTTTATGGCCTTAAGACTGTAACTTTGTAACCAAATAAACTGCCTTTATAAAAGCCAGTCCTTTACTGGAATTTTGCATAACAGCATTAGCAAACCGGAACAAGTCCCTTCTCCCCGGTCATCGCCCAAAGTTACACCTTCAGAGATGTGTTTCTTGTATTCAATGCTGCTGAAATGCAACAGGGGTAACGCAGGCACTCACCCATCACTTCTTGTAAAGGAGTGCTCCCTAAAGGTATGGCGCCAGGGCCGTGCCCCACCCCAGCATTCCCAGACCAATAAATCCTGGTAAGAATAAATATCAGCAATAGCCTAAAGTTGGGAAAAAAGCAAAATGTAATTTGGTGGGGCTTAGGGGAAGGAGCAAATGGGGTTGGAAGGTGAAAAAGAGGGTGATAAAGGGAGAACGTTAGGAGAGGCTGTTCTTCCTAATTTGTCTCCGCAATGGGCAGCATTTTATTTATTTTATTCATATTTGCTTCCTTGCTTAAAAAACTCATATATCATTTCCCATGAGCCAGGAACTGTTCTAAGCACTTTACAAATATTATATCTGATGCAAATATACAAATTTACAAACATAATCATTTGATTATTTGTAGGCATAGGTGTTACAGGCCATTTTTTATAGCAGCAGGTGTATATGTTCTCCCTTCTTACTTCCCCTTCCCTTTTCTGGGAGTCAGTGAAACAGCATTTGCTCACCCAACTGCATACCAGTCATTCATGCATTCTTTCAAGAAAGATTTATTGAGCTCCGGTTAAGTCAAGGAACAGGCATATTGCAGACCTCCTGGAGCTTGTATTCCAGAATAAAGAGACAAACAATGAATAATTAATGATGCATAATTATTCTAAGGAATCCAGCATTTCAGTGTTAATAGCTTTATCAAATCTCTCTGAAAACAGGTTTTGATAAAAGAGAGGGTGGCAAAAAACCTGAGGACCTGGTTTGGGGGAATGGGATTATAGGGGGACATAGGCAATTATAGGAAAACTCAGATGGGGTGATCAGGGACCTGGACTGTTTCTACATCACACATTTGCCTGGGATCAGCCCAGGGTCCCTGTCTGAAACTTGCAGGACTTTGGGGGCTCTGGGTAAACAGTGTCTTTCCACCTGCACCACCTTTCTCCCAGAACTCTGAGATACGGTGTGTGCCTGATCCAAGACTCAGGCTATTGCTGAGCCCAGAGGCTGTGCTGCTTCAGAACTTCCTTATCTCTTTATCTCCTGTGGGGACTGATTCAACAAGCCAGAGGGGGACCATGATGATATTTTATTAGGAAAATCATATTAAAGTTCAATTTGTTAAATCAGCCTCCTGATCTTATCTACAGTGGGCAGTTGTTTTTAGCAGCGGAACCAGGAGGTGATAAATCCTTTAGGCTGAGTCTGCAGATGGTTATCTAACAGTGTGGATGAAATCAATGAGGAAGTCATCTAAGGAATGTTCTCCGGGCTTATATAATGCCAGGCTGTAATATGGCTGGATCAGATTGTAATCATTCCTTTTCTCCTGGTGTGTGTGTCATTTCAATAACAATGGCTTCAACATGGTTGAAATTTTCCTCTTCTGGTGGGAGCAGCAGAAATATCTGTTACCCATGTCCTTTTTTTTAGGCCCAAATAAAGAAGCCTACCCATTTACGTATTGTCCATAGATATTTTCTCGCTACAAGAGCAGAGTTGAGTAGTTGTGACAGAACATGTATGGCCCACAAAGCCTAAAATATTTACTATCTGGCCCTATACAGAAAAGTTGGCTGATACCCCCTTCTCATTCCTTCACTCTCTTCCACAGAAGGTTTTTGGAGTGTTAATCACCCATCCTCATCTTGTTAAGAGCCCCAATCTGTGTACCGTTAGCACTTCTCTGCAGAGAAAGCTTGCCTCTGTGGATTAGTTGGGTTTGCTTGTGGCAAGGATATGTCTTGTTACCCATTGGATACCTTGGCATTTTCCCACCGCTTTACTGATTAGTCCAGCCTCCAGCCACTAAGGAACTGCAAACTTCCATAAAAAACTATAGGCAGGTTGCCTTAAAAACAGATTAATCTTTAACTAGGATTTTTCTTTGAAATAAAAAAGAATTTAATTAAAAAATTAAATTAAATTAAAAAAAAAAAAGAGGATGCTGTGGAACCTTACTGTGCTCCAGCATCCTAAAATAAGAGAATACGTTTGGGTGGCCGAGAGTAAACCTCTTCATTTTATTGGCATCTTGCTTTCCTGGGATCTTTGAAAAGGCACTTTTCATATTTCCAAGCAGTTGACCTTTGATTGTGTTTGCTATTTTTGCCATATCTGGGAAGAAAATAATATGTTCCTTTTAAATATGTGCAAAATATCTCACCCGGATAGAAGACCTTTCTCATCAAAGGAAGACAACAAAAGAAAAAAAAAAAAAAAAAAAAAAAAAACAAGAAAACAGGAACAGGGAGAGAAGAAGGGAGATGGAGAAAAGGAGGGAGGTGGGAGAGACAGAGAGCGTAATCTCAGATGCCAGCCATACACCAGGCTGTCAAAAAAGATGCAAGCACAGAGAGAAATGATGGTAATAGGGGATCATCAACATCTGGAATTTGCCACTCATCACTTAGGTTCAGACTAGGTGGAAATATTATGAAAAGATCTATTTTTCTTAAACCCATTCAGTTTCATAACAGCTGAGGGGGCACCGGGTATAACCAATTCCATTTTAGAGCTATAGAAAGTGAGTGCCTTATGCTCTATGACAGTGGAGCAGGGGATCTGCCCCCAGACCAGCTTGGGATTGAAACAGTCTGTTTCCCTGGGTTCCCTTTCTTTGTCAGTTCACCCTCCATCTCCATGGGCATTTGCCTCTTCAGGTTAATTACAGATAGTAGTGCTAAGGCTTTGTCATTAGGAGAAAGAAAATTTTTTAAAAATGGAAAACTTTGAACTCTGGAATCGATCCTTTAAAGTGCTTTCTTGTTTTAAACAAGGAACAGCAGAAACACTCACTATTCTTAAAGAAAAGTACATATCAAAGGCAATAGTTAAACCCACAGTTACAGATTAGCCCTTTTAAAATATTTTCCCACCATTGGGTATTTGGAATTTGCAGTAAGCAACATGTCTCATAGCAACTACTTTGCATTTCTTTCAAACTCCGTATTCCTGAGAATTGGACAATGTAACAAATATGTTCCCCACAATCACAGAAGTCATCTTAATATTCTTATTGTCCCTTAAGGGATAAAAGCCCTAATAAAGAGAAATGGCTTTTCTTGTGGTCTTAGCAAAGTCAATAGAAGAGTCAGCATTTGAATATATAACTCGGGAGTTTTCCTCTTCTGTTTCAGCTTGTTAACTAATATATGCTATTCAGTCCTGGATTGAGGTATAAAGATGCAAAAAGGAATAGTAAACTAGGAAAACACATTCATTGTACATAAGCACATTCATTGTACATTTATATATATGTATATATTTCACAAATATACACATACATTATGCATACGCATAAATAAAAAATATTTTGAACACTTTCACTGCCACCCTCTAGAAAGAATCTTGTTTTCCTTTTCTTGAACTTTCACTAATTTTTTTTTCAGACCTAAGAAATATGGGATATAGCTAAGCTCCAGCCTGTTCAAGATTTTTAACCATACCAGGAAACTGAAAGGTAGAGAAGCCTTTAATATGGTCATAAACACAATGAAGTTGCTGTCTGTCTGCCCTGTCTCCTTGAGGATATCATTTGCTATATCTGCTTCAATTTGAGTGCTAGATACCAAACTGATTTTACTCTACTTAGAAACAAACAGAAGAAAATAACACTTATTTTTCTGATTACAGTTGAAACCATACTAAATGCAACGTAGAAGAGTAAGAAAACAAAAAGAGAAGCTTTAATCAATGCCCGAGAGAAGCATTGCCTCAGTTTTCTTAGCTCAGTGAGTTTCTGGCCTCCTCAAGGATGGCTCTCAGATGACTCTGGAATTGGGGTAGGTACCAATTTACCTGATGCAAGAAGAGAGGAGAATAAAGAGTTGGACTGGAAAAGCTCTGAGATCCGAGGTAGGTGTGGGGATCTCTTCCACCACTCCTGGACTCTTTGGAGCCCACCCTAACTGTGACCCAACAACAGCCAGGTCATCCAGGCCAGGCTTACAGGTCCTGCCTCCCAGTCTCACACCCTGAAATTCTAATACCTTCTCACACGTTGGACTCGCCAGATAGCAGGTGGGTTCTTCAGGAAGCAGGGATCTTATTAGGGAGTACTCTAGGGATTGATACCTGTGAAAGACAAGGGAAGAAAGGATTGGGTAAAGGGAGAAATTGGGTAGTGATGCAGTCCCAACAACAGTTTTTTGGCCAACCCTACTGGTAGCTGTGAAGATGGGATGACCTTCAGAGCTGTCCCATTTGGGGAAAGAGGGCCTGGTTTTTGAACTCCATGTTGATCTATCTTTGGATGCAGGCCAAGCGAGTGTGACCATGGGTAGGTGGCCCTCTTTGGCGATCTCCTAAGGCTTCTGACCGCTGCTTGCAGCTCCCGGCACCTGGGGCAACAAGTCCTTCCTTCCTAAAGGGGTTCTGGGTGGTGCATCACAGCATCCGTCACAAGCATCTTAAGACAGGCACTGATAATTCCAGCAAAAATAGAAATCAGGTAAGGAAGACCCAACTGTCCCAGAATCCCTAATGCCTCCAACTCCTCCTTTGACAGAAAGCTAGTTACACTCATCCAGCAGATTCTGGAAGATGCAAGGTAAGATGAAAGATGGAAAATCAAATCTTTTTTGCTGCTGCTGGCTGTGTAACTCCTGAGTCAGATAACAAACTGAAGTCCATTAGCAAGAGGGAGCCCAGACATATCTTTTTTTTCTCATATATTTTTTTATTGTAGAATATAACATATATACATAAAAGTGATAACTTTCCAAGTCAATTTAACAAGTAGTTAGAGAGCAAATTTCAGAGAATATTATAGGCTACAATTCTGTAGTTTCAGTTATTTCCTTATTATGAAATATAACATATACACAAAAAGGTAATATCTTTCAAAGTATGATTTAACAAGTAGCTGTATAGGAAATTTCCAAAGTTATTATGAGTTACAGTACCATAGTTTCAGTTATTTCCTTATCGTGAAATATATGTACAAAAAGGTAATAACTTTCAAAGTACAATTTAACAAGTAGCTATATAGGAAATTTCCAAAAATGTTATGTTAACAGTCCCAGAGTTTCAGTTATTTCCTTATTGTGAGGTATACCACATATACAAAAATATGATAACTTTCAAATTACAATTTAACAAGTAGCTATAAAGGAAATTTCAAAGGATGTTATGGGGTACAGTTCCACCATTTCAATTCTTTCCTTCTATCTATTCTAATATCCTAGCAACTAAGAAAAAGCAAATTATATAAAGATTCAGTATTCATAATTCTTTGTTAAATTCCATCTTGTCTGGTGCTACCCCTTCCCCTAGTTTAATCCCTTTCCCCATCTTCAGGAGTGCCTAGGCAGTGACACAGATATATCTTTAACTGTTGATTCTACAAGGGAAGAACCTGATTTAGAGTAAAACGTTGTCACTAAAGTCTCGTCACTGTCTCAGAGGATTATGCTTGCAGAGTTCATATAGGTTTAACTCCAAGCTACTGCGAGAGTATGGTAAGCAGCAAAAAGAGTATGGTAAGCAGCAAAAAGCAAATTCACCAAGATTTCAATGAGACCTGAGGAATGATGGGGCACTGCTCCCCTAGTGGTTCTATCAAGGAAAGGCCAACTCAAATTTCTTGTGCTAGCTGCTATTGCACACTTAATAGACTAGAGTATAGTGTAAATATAAATTTTATGTGTACTGGGAAGCCAAAAAATTCATGTGACTCACTTTATTGCAATATTTACTTTATTGTGGTGGTCTGAAACCAAACCCGCAAATATGCTCTTCCATCCTCTGCTACTGGAACCTGGATCCCCAGTAGCAATGCCATCGATGCTCAAGAAATGGGGCTGCACCTAGAAATGAGAATCAGGTGCACAGGGAGAACATCCAAGTTTGTGGATATCCTTTCCCAGATCTTCACTCCAGCATTTGAAGCTTGATCTACACAAGGAGACCCAGGGTCTGGAATGAAGCTCTTGCCTCACAAAGCTCCAAGTAGGATGGTCATGGTTGTAGAAGGTACAAATTAAATCAAGTGTGGAGGACTAACCTGTTATTTTCAGTGATGAGCAACTAGAGAGTTGGATGCACAGTTGAAACTCAGCATAGCAATGGGCTTGATCTATTTGGATTATCTTGACTTCAGAATGCAAGTTCCTATTTCATATCCTTGTATGGAACTTCCCCATTCATTCTTTAAACAGGTATTTTTATGGATCCACTGTAGACGAGGCATTGCATTAGAAAATGCAGATACAAATAAGCTAATATATGGGCTTTTCCCTTGAGGAAATCAAAGTGGGCTTCACTGTGGTATGTTCTAGAATCTTGTGTCAACTATGGTATTAGGTGGGGCAGGGTTCCTGTAGAATAGAAAGGATAATCAGGTGCCACACTGAAGCCCAAATGACCTGGACTACTTGATGTGAACTCTAGGGTTTCTTCTGGGGCAACAGCCCTGCCCTGAACCTCAGACTTTTTGACTGGGGCCTTGTTATCCTATCTGGCACTTGTGAAAATCCTCTTACCTGACAAGGATGGATTTCTTTGAACCTCGGTACTGACATCTCTCCACCCTCAAGCATCTCAGCATCATAGGAACTTCTGTAGTCATGTCTTACCCAGTGGTCCAGGTCCCACACACTTATGTTATCCCAGACTAAGCCTGAATTTGCCATAGCCCTTTGGACCTAGTGACTGCATGCCTGCCTGCCCTCCCTCCCTTCTTCCCTCCCTCCTTCTTTCCCTCCCTCTCTCTTTCTTTCTTTCTTTTCTAGGCTTAGACCATTGGCAACCCTCCCTTGAGGACCACCCAGACAGCCAAATTAATACCTCAGTCCCAGCTCTACTATTTGTGACTTCTTCTCTTTCATTTCGTTCTGCAGCTGAGAACCCAGCATGCCTTCAGGACATGCCTCAGTTCTCATGACCCTCTCCAGATTAAGCTTTTACCAAGAAAAACCTCATCCTCGATGTCATCTGAATCAGGCCCTACCCCATACTCCCATCCCTGTTACCACGGTTCACCCAGATTCCCATATGTATGTATTAGGGTGGATGGCAGTCTTTTGGACATTGGATCTGACAATGATTTCAAATCTAAGTGTGAAGTAGAGTTGAGCTCTGAGTCAAGTCAAAGGGCCTCCTTTGACTCACTCCTCTGGGTTACAGGTTAGATCAACTTTAACACAGGAGTTAAGCAAAGGCTTTGGAGGGCAACAGACCTGGGTCCTAAGACCAATTCTTCCTTCCTGGCTTGGTGACCTTGGACATGTTACTTATGTCCTCTAAGCCTCAGTTTCTCTATCTGTAAAATAGTGATAACACCTTCCCTCAGAAGATTGTCAGAATACGTAAATCAAATAATGAAATGATGTACTAAAGCATAGGCTTGGTGCTAAGTGCTCAAAACATGACAAATAATATTTTTAATTGTGATAGTTATTATTCCTATGCCTTCTCCCTAACTGAAATCATAAAAGAAATCCAGTCCTAGATTTGCAACGATGGTGCTGAAATGTGACTCAGAAAGTTCTGGAAGAAGAGCACAGGGAACAATGCAGGTGGAACAGAACATCAGCCTGAGAGGGAAGCTCAGAGTCACATCTCTCATTTGAGCAAAATATGCTCCCCCATCTTTACATTTTTAGATGTTCCTTTCTAGGGTCTCTCCTCTTTCCCATTTTTATTATGGTTAGAGGCATACCTCATCTTATTGTGCTTCATTTCATTGCACTTCACTTTATTGTGCTTCATAGATATTGCATTTTTTACAAATTGAAGTTTTGTGGCAACTGAGTGGAGCAAGTCTGTCAGTGCCATTTTTCCAACAGCATGTGCTCACTTCGCGTCTCTGTGTCACATTTTAATTAATGTATGTACATTGTTCTTTTAGATAAAATGCTATTGCACACTTAATAGACTACAGTATAGTGTAAATATAACTTTTATATGCACTGGGGAGCCAAAAAATTCTTGTGACTTGCTTTATTGCAATATTTACTTTATTGTGGTGGTCTGAAACCAAACCCACAAATGTCTCCAAGGTATGCCTGTTTTCAAACACACACAAAAGCAGAAAAAAATCAACCTCCCATGTATTTATCAGCCAGTTTCAATGATAATCAACATTTTGCCAACCATGTGAAACTTGCACTTGGTGCCTTAGGTTTTACCATACATGGAAAGGAATTGCCAGTGTATGTTTTCTCCTCCTCTCTAACAGGAATGGACAGCGATGGCAGTGAAGACCTTGCAGTTCCCTCCTGCCACCCCCCAAAATATGTTCCCTAAAAGCCTCGAAACGCATCACTTCAAGTACAAGTGAGCTCTGAAAATGTTGAAGTTTTACATTCTGGCATCCCATCCCCCAACTTGTCCACAAATTCAAGGCATAGCCTTATCATACTTTTTTTTTCCCCACAACTCCTGTCATATAGTGCAGTATGAAACAATTCAAGATTAAAGTGACAAATTAACTGCTAACTGCTAAATATTTAATGTTACAAAAAAGCCATTTAAAACCCATAAAGATTCAGGCAATAAATCTAAATAGTATAGTGGGAAAAATGTTACATTAACTTAGATTTTGCAGTACCTTAATATTGTCTTATATCAGACACTTGCTGATTGGAGAATACAGCACATTTACTGCATAAATTTATGACCATGTTCCAGTAAGCCCATCCATTTTCTCTGTATTGTTTACTCTTGACATTTATAGCAACTTCAGTTTGTCACTGCACAAGGATAAGCGATTTAAAAATTTTTCCTCCCAGCTTTGGCCCTTTTTAGTGGAGTGCACACATGGTCAGATCATTTTTCTCCCATCACCCTTGAAAAATCAGGTTAATTTTTTAAAACTTGAACAATGGCATCCACTGCAGGACTGGAGAGGAGTTAGAGCCCAGGCATGCGAAGCGCTCACTTCCCACCTCTGCCAATAATTCACTCTGAGAATCCAGGTTGCTCCTTTTAATGTATTCTACTGAGGTTGCTGTAAGCGTCTTAATACTTGCCACAAACCAGTTCCCCAGAGATACAGGGGGGCGGTTAATGAAGTAAAAATGAGGTCAAATGTCTGTGAGTTATAGAACGTTGCTTGGATTAAAGTAGCAATAAATTGATGTGGTTCAGATAAGAGCTTCTAGGTCTTGGCGCCTGTTGTCTACACTTCCTAGGATGCTTCATCCATTTGCCTATGCACAGGGCTGCCCTGTACTACCAGGTAGGTTGTGCACTGCACAGCTCCAGGGACCCTGTTCAGATAGATCACAATGTGACTGGCTATTCAGAACCTCACACTCCACCTCTAGGCAGCTCTTCCTGATTCTCTTGGTCCTCAGGGCGTTCTCCCTCCAATAGACACTGAAAGATGCTACCACAGATGCCTCAGGCAGGTGCTTCTGACCCTAATCTCATGAGAGGAACATGACTCTAAGCAGAAGGATCCTCACTAGAACCCTGAAGACCCTAGAAGAGCTATCAAGGCTGAACCAAGAAAGGGGTTTTAATTCCACAAGAAAAAACCCATTCCCCTCGGTGATGTTGAGCTATCCACAGAAATCACGGTGAGGAGGACTCAGCCATCACCACAGGGAAACTAAAATGGGTGTGGAGGTGCAGCCAGCCCTTTCTTATAGGAAACAGGAGGCCTGGGTTCACTCTCACATCAGATGATGGTTCAGCCTGAGACTCAGGGGACTGCTGCAGGAATTCCCTAGGTAGGGAACCTGGGGCCAATGGAGCCATCGCCATTTGTTCCAGCCTTGGGCATCCTTGGGAGCCACCAATGTCTGGGTTTCATTAAGCTATAACTAAATCTCACCATGCTTCAAACAAGAGACTGGAACCTTTCCGTTAACATCATCCAGGCCCCCAGCACAAGTTCTGCTACTTGACTTTGTCCTCTAAGCCTTGCTTGTATACCTCCCCATCACTGCTTCAGGCCCATTAGGCAGCCCAAGACAAAGCAGCTGTATTAATAACTTGAGACATCATATGTTACCTGTGTACGTGCTGTATATAGCACTGTACCACCTCAGTCTGGAGGATACGTGCCGGGTTGCACTGATCTTTTTATCCCTAGAACCCAGAACAGTGATGAGCATACAACAGCTATTAAAAAGGCATTTGTTAATAGAGTTGTGTGCGCAAAATGAACAGTCTAAAATTTCCTAAAGTAATAAAAGGAGCATAGCTTCAGAATCATCTATTTGTTATTACTTTATGTTTATATATCTCTGGTCAGTAACCCAAAACTGTTTCCTTGGTGAATGTAGCAGGACTCATGTGATTATAGGTCTGCAACTTTCTCTTCCTTTTGACAAAGCTATGTGATTACCAGAACTATAACTTTATTTTCCTTTGTAAATTATTTTTAAATATTATCTTATAGCTAACCTGTCCCTGCCCAAAGCCTCCTAAAATTGGGTTCTCCTGCCATGCTGTTGACTATTTTGTAGAAAGTTCTTTTAATTGTTTATGAAAACTAGGAATAAGTTCTAATAAGGAAAAGACAAATAACATTTTTTGTGGGGCTACTTTATGCCTGGATATATATAACCCCATTTAACCCTCACAACCCTGTTTTACAGATGAGAAAACTAAGGCTCACAGAGGTAAGTAACTACATAAGGTAGAACAGGTCGTCAAAAGTTGTGATATATCTGACTCCCAAATCCATGTTTCTTTCACTACATGCCTCAAAAGAAGTTAGGTCAGTAAGATAAATCAATAATCAGAACATTGAAGGTCAAGGAAGAAAGTGAGAAGAATATCTAACACAGATGAGTTGTCTGGTGATGAAGGAAGAAAAAGGAAGATAATACTCCTGTAATACCTGGCCTTGATTTTATCCAGTGGCAGAATCAAATCTGTCCCATTTACTATTTTCTCCCCAGTGCTTAGCACAATGCCTTGCTCATAATTTGTGCTTACTTTGTCAAATAAATTTCTTTTATGCAATTAGATCTCAGTAAAGATAATCAAATGCACCTTTTCTCAATTTTAGCTGCCATTCACAAATTGTTTTATGAACACGTAATCAGTAGCACCTCAGAATTTACCCCAAATTTCTCCTACAAGGCAATTGAACAAAGTGGTTTTGAACTGTGCTGTCCAGTATGATAGCCACTAGCCACATATGGCTATTTAAATGTTAATAAACAGAAATTAAATAAAATTTAAAAATTCAGTTACAGTAGCCACATTTCAAGTACTCAATAGTCACATGCGTTAATGACTGCAACATTGGACAATGCAGATATATAGAATATTTCCATTGTCACAGAATGTTCAAATAGTTTAGATCATCCACTTTGGTGTCAAACAGACTGGGGCTAAATCCTAGTTCTACCACTTAATAGTTGTGTAACTATGGACAAGTAATTAACTTTTCTATCCCATCTGTAAAGTGGATATAACAATAGTACCTTTCTTAGCCTAGGTTCCCCAAAAGGCAGACTATGAGACAAGGGCTTATGTGCATGTATTTATTGTGGAATGTCATCCCAGAGAATAGAAATAAAAGGGTGGAGCAAACGAAGTACAGAAGGAGGGAGAGCCCACATATGAGTGCATATTTAAACTGGCTCAGCTGTAGACAATTGGCTGCTTGAATCTGTAAGACTATCTGAAAAACTGTGTGAAATGCACTTCAGAACCAGCCATCTGGGGAGTGGAGTGGGGAGAGAAGCATTTATCTATTGATTTCTGTCCCCATTGCTTGCCTGTTATGCAGTGATTGTGAGCAGTCCAAGCTTTAGTTGCCATGCCCTTGTCAGGGATGGTCGCTGTAATTTCCCATTCACCATTCACCAAGAGATGCTCCATTGAATCCTCCAAGTTCCAGACATACTCCTCTCTATTTTAGTCATGCAGCATGAACATGGCACTGAGGGTCAACTGCCCCTGCTAGTATAATAATTCATTTCTTAGCCTCCTTGTCCTTCAGCATGAGGATTCCAGAATGACCTTGTGGAAGTGGCAGCTTCAGGTTAAATGACTAAGAACCTGGCACCCTGTGCCAGATTTGAATTATGTGCCCTAACAAAAAACATGTTCTTAATATTAATCTGCATTCCTGTGGGTTTGAACCCATTATAAACAGGACCTGTTGAAGACGTTATCTTTAGTTATGGTGTGGCCCAATTGAATCAGGATGGGGATTCAGTGACGCAGCTCATGCAAGCCTCCATTCCTGCTACCATGGCCACTCTGTTTAAAGACTCCGTGTGCCACCACTGGAGTGGCTGAGGAGAGAGGCTGGCTGCCATCCAAAGGATGAGTCATCCTGTCCACTCGCCTGTTTGCTGAGAGTCTCCTCTGCAAGGGCTGTTCTTCATTGGGCATCAGTGTGAGACACAAAGGTCTGTGTGCTTTCCACCCATTCCCAGAGATCTGTCCCCATGACATTTCCCCAGACTTCCTTGTCCCGTATCTTACAGACGTCTTACTCTCGAGCCCCTGACCAACCAGTCAAGGCTTTCACCACTGCCTAGGAATCCACATTTATCCATACTTCCAATCACTTTTTCTTCCATAGAAAATGGAACAACTAGATGTTCCACTGTTCGCTACTCTGCCTACTAGGAAAATTTCCCTTTACCACTGTGCTTTATAAAATCCATTTTTGGCCAACACCAACATATCATGCCAACTCACCTATAACTCAGTTTCAAATTCTTTCTTTCTCTATTAGTTGCTTGGAGGGCCACCATAAAGCCCATGGTGTGAGTTCAGGGAGAGATGTTGGTGCAACAGAGGTAAGGGAGTTGGGGTCTGGACCAACTGATCATATAATTTACTCATGCATTCTGGACCTTCTCTGGCATAATCACATAAATAATTTTTGCAATGTATGGTGGATTTCTGCTGTGCCCACATGAATCTATGACTTGCTCGTTCAGTGAGCTCAGAATGGTCAGTTCAGCTCTCATAATTACTTGGTATCTTAGTTTGCCAGGGCTGCTATAACAAAGTACCACAGACTGATTGGCTTAAACAACAGGAATTTATTGTCTCACAGGGTTGGAGGCTAAAAGTACAAAATCAAGGTGTTAGCAGGATCTCACTTTCTCTGAAGTCTGTAGCATTCTGGTGATGGCTTGCCAGCAATCCAGAACTCAATCTCTGCCTATGGCCACCACATGGCCATCTGTCTCCTTGTCTCCTACTGTGTCAAATTTCCTCTGCTTATTAGGATGCCAGTCATATTGGATCAGGGCCCACTGTGATTCAGATTGGCCTCACCTTAACTGATAACATCTTTGAAGATCCTATTTACAGATGAGTTGACAGCCACAGGACCAGACTTAGGACTTGAACATGTCTTTGTGGGAGATATGATTCAATCTACAATGCTTAGTGTCCCAGATCTTAGATCTCTTGTAGGACCCAGGAGCATACCAGGAACTATTTCTCCAAAGGAGATTAATTCACTGCTTCAGGGGGTATATCCTTGTTCTAGAAACTTGCTATAATCCTCCTGTTGGGGCTTGCCAGGAATGTCACACACATTCTTATCCACCAGACATCTCCCCAGCTCAACTGGGTCTGCTGGGTCATGTGGCCCAAGTGACTGGGCAGTTTGCCCCACAGCCTGGACCTGCTGCTAAGTTCTTTTTTCTGGGCTGTGCTTGAAAATGGAAGCCTTTCTGGGCACCTGATACCCTGGTCAGAATAGCATTTTCAAGTTTTGCTTCCAAAATCCAAAAAGGCTCTTGAAACATTGTCTCCTTTTTTTTTAAGTTGTAGGTTTATAGAAAAACCAAGCTGAAAATACAGAGTTCCCATGTACTCCTCTATTTTTAACACCTTGAATTAGCATAGTACCTTTGATACAATTGATGAAAGAATATTATTATAATTGCACTATTAACTATCATCCATAGTTTACCTCGGGGCTTCCTGTTTGTGTTGTACAGTCCTATGTTGTTGTTTTATTTTTATTCTAGTAACATATATACAAGCTAAAATTACCCCTTTTAACCGCATTCAAATACATAATTCTGTTTAATAATGCTGTTACTTATGTTCACAATGTTGTCACATTTTTAATGATAAGAGGTAGAATGTACAAAAATTGTCCTCTACCTTAGAGCAGATATCCCAGGCCATTCCAGACTCTATGGGCCACTAAAAATTTCACCACTGACTACCTAATTATAAGAACATAGAGGAACATGTCAAAAGACACCAGAAGGATGCAATTAGCAAAATCCAACTGGTAGGAAAAAATGACCCAGTTTCTTTGACAAATAAATAAATTGCAAGGAAAAAACAGAGAGATGGAAGGATACTTATAAATTAAAAGAGATTTTTTAAAACCTACCAACCAATTCCAATGCTTAGGTTTTATTTGTGTCTTTATTTAAGTAGCAAACAAAAAAATTTATGACATTTATGAAACAATCGGAAATTGCTATGACTGAATATTTGGAATTCTGAATATTTGGAATATATGACTGATATTAAGGAATTATTGTTAATCACTTTTAGATATGATAATGATATAATTATCTTAATATGAAGGCTTATCTTTTAGAGGTACATATGGAATATTTGTGAATGAAGAATATAATGTCTGGGACTTGTTTCAAAATAATGTGGGAAGTAGGTAAAGTGATAGATGAAACAAATTGACTCTGAGTTGATAATTGTTGAAGCTAAGTGAGGGGTATATGGTGATTTATTATATTTTTCTGCCTAATTTTGTATATGTTTGAAATTTTCTATAATAAAAGTTAAATAATATTTTTAACTTAAAAATTTGAAAATTCACTAATATGCTTGCTGAGTCTTTGTATGTTTATCTTCATACACTGGCACACTTACAAGAGCATCTTGGATACTTGCCACTCCATTCTCACCAGAGCCCATCAGTGCGATGTCATTAATGTTCTGGTGGAATGTCAAGACATCAAGTCCAAGCAGACTCTATTGGAGCAGAGAACCAGAAAGTTAACATAACCCTAGGGCAAGACAGTGAATGTACTTTTGTCTCTCTCATGTAAAATAAAATTGATTCTGATCTTCCCCATATGGATCAGAAAAGGGAAGAAGGCATTTGCCAGATCAATAACTACATACCAAGAGCTAGAGGCTGTGTGGATCTGCTTTAGTAGAGATACTACACCTGGCATGACAGCTGCTATTGGGGCTTGCCTCATTAAGTTTATGGTTGTCATCCACCATGATTTGTCTTATATTTTGTTGTTGCTGTTTTTGTTTTTGCAGCATCCAGACATGTTAACTGAATGGAAATATTATACAGTCAAATACCCCTGCATCTTTTGAGCCTTCGATGGTAGTACTAATCTCTGCAATTTCTTCTGGGATGCATGATTGCTTTACTATTTTGTCGAGAAGGGGTGGAAGAAGGAGAAAAGTGACAAGAGTGTCCACAGTCCTTTCTATCATTGTGGCTGCTGTTCTATAGGTCAGAGAGCTACAGGAAGGATTTCTTCCAATGTCTTAGTATACCTCTCCCAGGTATATATTGGGGGGCTTTCTCATAGCATCCCATGCGGCAGCAGCAACAGAGAAGCTCCAGGGCAGGAAGTGAGAAGCATGTGGCATGGGACTGAAGCCGGGCATCACCAGGTTGCATCTGCATGAAGTTGGCTGGAATCTGTGTAAGACCAGTCACAGCAGCACTGGCTAGATTAACTGGTGAGGTTGAAAGGATTTGAATTTGGGTATGAGAGGTGTCTTATACAGTACCACTGACAAAGGATTGTTGGAAGGATTAAACAAGATAATCATGTAAAAGTTCGTTGCACATTGCATACTTAAGTATTCAAATAATGACAGCTATTTTCATTAGTATTACTACTGTCATTTCTATTGTTGTTATTATTTCTCAGAGGAATAGACTTCATTTAGGGAAAAAATGAAGTTCAGAAAACTTAGGTTATTCTTCTTCCACTTGCTGTCATCTCTGGGATCTTCTTCTTTAGGAATTCATTTGCTTTCTTACGTCAAGCAAGAATCATTAAAAACACAGCAACAAGTAATTGCCTTTTACCTCTTCTACCAGGCTCTTCACTCATAATCACAAGTTATTCTTTTACAGCTATCTTCCTTCCCATTATTAATTAATTTTTTACTCAGTAGCCATGCTGGATACTTTTTATTCCTTAATTCTCCTTTGGGGAACCTGTTATTTCATTATGGAACCCGGATTCTGAGCTAGTCCTAATTCTAAATTTTGCTGACTTGATTATTATCGGGTTCACAAAACTTGCTTTCTTGAAATATCCCAATAATTTTCAAACTAGTCCAAGGGGAAAAAATTGAAAAAATAAAAAGTAATCAATTTAAAGGAAGGCAAAAAGGGTAATGAGGGAAAAAAAAACAGAAATACACAGAACAGAGAGAACGAATATAAAGATGAGTTGGTAGATATAAATCTAAATGTATCATTAATTGCTTAATAAAAAATAGACTAATACTTCAGCTAATAACAGATTTTCAGACAAGATTTTTAAAAACAAAATACATGCTATTTACAAAAGACACATTAAAAACATGAGACTCTATAAAGGTTAAAAATAAAAGGATGGAATGTCTGCATCCAGCCAAGATGGAATAAGAAGAACCAGATTTATCCTCCCACCTGAAACAAACAAACAAAAAAACAGATGATACTTGCAACAATGGTTTTTAAGACATTGGACATTAGGCAATGAAGAACAGTGATCCCTGAAAGATGGGAAACAAATGATGAGAGCCTCGCCATTCCCCAGCCTACTCTCTTGAGAGTTTCCGGGTTGCTAGGCAGGGAAAGAGGACAAAAGCAGAGGTTGGTGGGCTCCCTGAGTTGAGGAGACAGAGCTAAGAGTCAGAGAGGAAAGGTGACTCAAGTTTTCAGGAGAGAGCAGTGGAAAGAAAAGAGTTGAAGCGATAGCTTGGAGATCTGCAAAGGATCCTTTTCAGGTATTCAATGGAATACTTATCATGTGAAGAAACTAAGGAGTGGCGATAGAACCGTCGGAAAAGATGAGAGGGAATAGGACTCCTACACAGGGCTGGGAACAGTACCTGCTCCCATCAGTCAGACTAGAAACCCAATCCATGGATAATCGGATAGAGTACTTAGAAGGGTCTCAATAGTGAGGAAAAATTAACCCTAGACTAAATACTGCTCTGGTCCTACCTAGCAAAACTTAAAGACCCAAAAGGACCAAATGGTCTCCAAGTAACCTAATGTGCCAGTTTGAATGTATTATGTCCCCAAAACCCCATTATCTGTGATGCAATCTTATAGGGCAGATGTATTTAGTGTTGATTAGATTGGAATCCTCTGATTGAGTGTTTCCATGGAGATGTGACTCAATCAACTATGAGTGAAACATTTGATTAGATAATTTCCATGAAGGAAATTCAGGGTGGGTGTTAATTTGCTCACTGGAGTACTTTAAAAAGAGTCACACAGGCCCAGACTCTGGCTACAGCCAAGAGGGACACCTTGAAAAATGCACAGGAGCTGAGAGAGGAGCTGCAGATGAGATATAGTTTAAAGATGTTGGCTGAAAGCAGATGCTTGCTCTGGAAAAGCTAAGGGAGGACAAAATGCCCCTAGAGCAACATTTGGAGAATGCCATTTTGAAATGCAACCTGGGAGCAAGCAGATGCCATTCACATGCCTTCCCAGCTAACAGAGGTTTTCCGGATGCCAGTGGCCTTTCTCTGGTGGAGGTAACTGTTGTTATGGCCTTAAGACTGTAACTTTGCAACCAAATAAATCCCCTTTATTAAAGCCAATCCATTTCTCGTATTTTGTCTAACAGCAGCATTAACAAACTGGAACACCTAACTACATCTCAAAACAAAGCCCAAACATTTTTATAGGAATGCAAAAAATATCCAGTACCTGTTGGGGACAATTAAGATAGCATATATAATATTCACCTTCAGCGATACCGGTAACATGCAACATGGCCACCAGGGCTGATGCAAGAACAGCCTAAGCTATAATTAGCCTTCTTCTAGGAAGTAACAGTAGTTCCCGCCTAAGCAGTAGCTAGTTCGCGCCTAAACAGTAGCCGCCCATTGGCCATCCACCCCAGCAACAGCTACCACCAATCCCAGACCCCCAGCAACAGCAACTGCCAATCCCCCTACGTTTGCCTTCCACCCTAGCAACAGCAGCAGCCAATCCTAGATCGCCACCCGTCCTTACTAGCCACTCCCTCCACCCTTAGAGTATATATACCCTGCCTCTTCAATAAAATTTTGCAGCTTGATCAGAAACCTGTCTTGCTGTCATTCCTCGTGTCTCTTGTCCCATACCATTCCTCCCTCACAGGACTCAGAGCCTCCGTTGAACGTCCCGCAGGCCGGGACAAGTACCCAGCAAGGTTAAAAGCCACATTGTCTAGCTTCCAATTAAAAATCATGAAGGATAAAAAGAAGCAGGAAATTATGACCCAGAATGAAGAGAAAAATCTATAAATTAAAACTGATCAAGAACAGAGATATTAGAATTAGCAGATAAGGCTGTTAAAACAGCTATTATCATAATCCATATGTTAAATAAGTTAAGATATGGGCAATATTAAAAGGATACAGTTGAACTTTTAGATATGTAAACTACAATGTGTGAGATGAAAAACACACTGGATGGGTTAAGAGCAAATTAGATATTGCAGAAGAAATGATTAGTGAACTTAAAGACTAATAGCAATGGAAATATTCAAAATGCAACAGATAAAGAATTTTAAAAAAATGAAAACAGTGATTTGTGAGACAACTTCAAGTTGCCTAATACATGTGTAAATGGAGTCCCTGAAGGAGGAGGCAGATAAAAATTATTTGAAGAAATAAGAGGGAATGATCTATGGATACACACAACATTGAAACATTTTTAAATAATTAAGCTGAGTAAAAGAAGTCAGGCCCCCCCAAAATAGAGCACAGAATGTATGATTCAATTTATCTAAAATTCTGGAAAAAAGCAATCTAATCTATAGTTACAGAAAGAAAGATAAGTGTTTTCTGGGAACTTATGGAGGAGAGTGTAGGAAGGATCAGGAAGGGAAGAAATAGAGAACGAGGAAAGTTTTGGGGTTATGTACATGTTCATTATATCTTGATTGTGGTGGTACTTTCATGGGTACATTAATATGTCAATATGTATTAAATTATATACTGTAAGTATGTACAGTTTATGTCAATTATACCTCAGTAAAATTGTTTTTAGAAAATAAAAGGATATAAAAAGGTATAGCAGGCAAATACTAACCAAAAAAGTTGTTTTGGCTATACTAATGTCAGACGAATTAGAGTTTTAGTAAAAAAAAAAAAAACAGTATTACCAATCAATAGTAAAGATGATCACTTTTTAACAATAAAAGTTTTTTTTATTATTCACCAAAAAAAAAAAAAACAGAACTTTTTTCATAGTAAGCAGTATGTTCAAGTGCTGACTGTGATAATAAATGTACAACTATATGATGATACCATGAACAACTGACCGTACACTGTGGAAAATTGTATGGTATGTGAATGTATCTCTATAAAATTGTAGAAAAAATATAAATATGGGTGTGCTGGTTTGGATGTATTATATTCCCCAAAACACCATTATCTTTGATGCAGTCTTGTGTGGGCAGTAAATGTACTTAGTGTTGATTAGATTGGAATCCTTTGATTGAGTGTTTCTATGGAGATGTGACTCAATCAACTGTGAGTGAAATGTTTGATTGGATAATTTCCATGGAGGTGTTACCCACCCATTCGGGGTGGGTGTTAGTTTGCTCACTGGAGTACTTTAAAAAGAGCCACACAGGCCCAGACTCTTGCTACAGCCAAGAGGGACACTGAAGAATGCACAGGAGCTAAGAGAGAAGCTGCAGCTTACAGAGGCATTTTGAAGATGGCTATTGAAAGTAGATTCTTGCTCCAGAGAAGCTAAGAGAGGACAAAACCCCAAGAGCAACTGAGAGTGACATTTTGAGGAGGAGCTGCGGCCTACAGAGGAACATCCTGGGAGAAAGCCATTTTGAAACCAGAACTCCAGAGCAGATGCCAGCCACGTGCCTTCCCATCTAACAGAGGTTTTCCGGACACCACTGGCCATCCTCCAGTGAAGTACGTGATTCTTGATGCATAACCTTGGATACTTTATGGCCTTAAGACTGTAACTTTGTAAACAAATAAACCCCCTTTATAAAAGCCAATCCATTTCTGGTATTTTGCTTAATGGCAGCATTAGCAAACTAGAACAATGGGCAAAAGTGCTGGAGAAAACATGGAGAGAGGGATGTACTCATTTACCGTTGATGAGGAGGCAGAATGGTGTAGCATTTCTGGAGGTCAGTGTGGTGGTTCCACAAGAATCTAAGTACGTGGGGGCCATAAGGTCCTGCAACCTCATTATGGGGTGTGTACTTGGAAGAACTGAGAGCAGGGACATGAATGGACATTTGCACACTGGTGTTCACGGATGCAGTGTTCATGATTTGCAGTGGGTGGAGGTGGCCTAAGGGTACATTGACTGAGGAACAGAATGGTGAACTGTGGTGTATGCATACAATGGGATTTTGAGCAACTACAAGAAGGAATGAAGCTGTGAGACACAACTGGAGGTGAGGGGATCCTGTAGACACCATTTTCAGTGAAGTACACCAGAAACCAAGGCAAACACTATAATGCCTCACCAATATGGACGAACTACAATGTGTAAACTCAGAATTGAATCTTAGAGCACAGACTAACAGGGAAATGCTTATAATTGTGCCTAAGAGTCTCCTACTGAGTGCCTCTTTGTTGCCCAGATGTGGCCCTATCTCTCTAGGTTGGCCACCTCAGCAGGTGATCTTGCTGCATTCCCCCAAGTGGGACCTGACTCCCAGAGGTGTAAATCTCCTGGCAATGTGGGATATGACTCCTGGGGATGAGTCTGGACACAGCACCTTGGGATTGAGAACATCTTCTTGATCAAAAGGAGGATGCAAAATGAAACAAAATAAAGCTTCAGTGGCTCAGAGATTTCAAATGGAGTTGAGAGGTCACTCTGGTGGACACTCTTATGCACTATATAGATAACGCTTTTTAGGTTTTAATGTATTGGAATGGCAAGAAGTAAATACCTGAAATTGTCAAGCTCCAGCCCAGTAGCCTTGACTCTTGAAGATGATTGTGTGGCAGTGTAGCTTACATGGTATGACGGTGTGATTGTGAAGACCTTGTGGATCGCACTCCCTTTATCCAGCGTATGGATGGATGAGTAGAAAAATGGGGACAAAGACTGAATGAAAAATAGGGTGGGATGGGGGGAATGATTTGGGTGTTCTTTTTTACTTTTATTTCTTCTTACTCTGATTCTTTCTGGTGTAAGGAAAGAAGTCAAAAATAGATTGGGAGGAGGATGTAAGATGGTGGCATAGAAAGGAGTGGAAGCTAGTTAGTCCCCCTGGAACAACTAACAAAAAAACAGGAACAACTAGTAAATAATCTGTAATAACTGCAGGGGGACAAACATGGCAGTCCACTCATCATACACCAACCTGAATTGGGAGGAATGCCCAAGATCACAGCACAAAATCTGCAAGTAAAAACTGTGGATCCAAGCTGGGAGACCTGTCCCCCACAGCCTGAGCTGCAAAGCCTTGTGGTGCTAGAGAGAAGCTCTCTCCCAGCAAGCAAATATAGCTCAGCTGAGCTCCAACTGGTGTTTTAATTAGTGAGTGTGAACTGCTCACTATGAGCTACAAATCCCCGACAAGCAGACAGAGGCTTTGGGTGACGACTGACCTTGGAGAGCCGGAGGGTTACCTTGGACTAGCCCTGAAAGGGACTTTCTGTCCCTGTTTCAGCTCAGTGGAGAAGGCCTCAGTGTAGAAGGCCTCAGCCATTTTCAGTTCCAAGAGCTCTGACCCAAATAAGGGTGGACACAGCACAGGCAGAGAGTGAAATGCTAATGACCTCTCCCTAGGGGTCTATTTTCTGTAAGAGGAAAGGGGTGGGGCCCAGCTCTACTACCTGCCTTCCATTAAGAACCAGATCCCAGAGCCTGGGGGAAAACAGCCACAGGCCACACCTCCTTATACCAATCTGGAATTACAGGCTGACAGGCACCACCTGCTGGACAGAAAAGCACAGTGACCTGAGGCATCACGGGGTATACCAATTTTCTAAGACACACCCTCAGGGAAACTGAATACTGAATATTTCTTCCTTCTGGGACCTGAGCGTGTTCTGGTCTGGGAAAACCTGATTGGGGTAACCAATTAAACCATGCCTAGACCACAGAAAACTACAGCCTACACTAAGAAAAACAAAGTTATGGCCCAGTCGAAGGAACAAACTTACATTTCAACTGAGATACAGGAATTGAAACAACTAATAATAAGTCAATTCAACAAGTTTATGGAAGATATGGCGAAAGAGATGAACCGTATAATGAAAACACTGGGTGTACATAAGGTAGAAATGGAAAGTTCTAAAAACCAACTGGCAGAATCTATGGAAATGAAAGGCACAACACAAGAGATGAAAGACACAGTGGAAACATACAACAGCAGGTTTCAAGAGGCAGAAGGAAACACTCAGGAAGTGGAGAGCAAGGCACCTGAAAGCCTACACACAAAAGAACAGATAGAGAAAAGAATGGGAAAATATGAGAACGTCTCTGGGAACTTAAGGAAAAAACAAAAAGCAAGAATGTATGTGTCATTGGTGTCCCAGAAGAAGAAGAGAAGGGAAAAGGGGCAGAAGCAACAATAGAGGAAATAATCAATGAAAATTTCCCATCTCTTATGAAAGACATAAAATTACAGATCCAAGAAGCGCAGCGTACCCCAAACAGAATAGATCTGAATAGGCCTATGCCAAGACACTTAATAATCAGATTATCAAATATCAGAGATAAAGAGAGAACTCTGAAAGCAGCAAGAGAAAAGTGAGCCATTACGTACAAAGGAAGCTTGATAAGGCTATGTGAGGATTTGTCAATAGAAACCATGGAGGCAAGAAGGAAGTGGGGTGATATATTTAAGATACTGAAAGAGAAAAACCACCAACCAAGAATCCTATATCTGGCAAAACTATCCTTCAAACATGAGGGAGCGCTTAAAATATTCTCTGACAAACAGATAATGACAGAGTTTGTGAACAAGATACCTGCTCTACAGGAAACACTAAAGGAAGCACTGCAGACAGAAAGGAAAAGACAGGAGTGAGAGGTTTGGAAAACAATTTTGGGAGATAGTAGCAGAGCAATGTAAGTACACTGAACAAAGATGACTGTGAAAATGGTTGAAAGAGGAAGGCTGGGACCATGTGGGACACCAGAACAAAAGACGAACAATAAAGACTGGGATTGTGTAACTCAGGGAAACCTACAGTGCTCAATGATTGCAATAAAAAGTACAAATATGTTTTTACATGAGGTAGAACAAATGAATGTCAACATTGCAAGGTATTTTAAATAGGGTGGGATTGAGGGGAAAATACAATCAATGTTAACTAGAGACTATAAATAACAGAAACATTGTATTATGCTTCCTTTAGTATAAAAAGGAAATATACCAAAGCTGAAAGCATATGGGTAGGTGGGGAACAGGGGAAGGGTATGGTACTCCTGGCATTGGTGATGTTGTCTGACTCTTTATTCTACTTTAGGTTAATGCTATCTTTACTTTTGTCACTTTCTAGCTATCAAGTTTTTTTTGTTTGTTTGTTTTTCTCTCTTTCTCTTTTCTTTTCTTTTCTTTTTTTTTTTTTTTTTTTTTTTGTCTCTCTGCCTTCTTTGACTCTTCCTCCGTCTTTGGGGAAGAAATGGAGATGTCTTTATATAGATAGTGGCGATGGTGCTGAATACATAAATACGTGACTATGCAGGGAACCAACGATTGTTTACTTAGGACAGAATGTATGGCATGTGAACAAAACCATCTTAAAAGAAATAGGTTGATGAAGAAACCTTGAGGGCACTATATTGAGTGAAATAAGACAGACACATAAGGACAAATATTGCAGGGTCTCACTGATATAAACTAATTATAATATGTAAACTCATAGACATGAAGTATAAGTTACCAGGATATAGAATGAGGCTAAAGAATGGGGAGCAGTTGCTTATCATGAGCACAATGTTCAAATAGGGTGAACTTAAAAGTTTGTTAATAGCCCCGGTGGGACCCGATTAGCGGATCTCAGAGAAGGAGCCCAGAAGTGACAAGACGGTGTTTCAGCTAAATGAATAGACCAAAATGTTTCATGGAACATCATCTTGCTTTCTGGACATTTGAGACAAAAAACTGAATACTAGTATGCAATCATGGTTTCTAGCTTATCTACTCCCATTAGCTTTTGCTGTCTCGCTGCAGGTAACAGCAAGAAAACAACAGAATTATGTTGTTTTCAAGTGGGCCTCCATAACAACAAGTGGTGTTTTAACTCTGGGAACCTATCAGATAGATGGAGAAGTGGATATGTGGCTATGGCCTTGGTTAAAGGTTTGGCCCCACCCCCAGCAAATCAAAATGAAGATTCTCAGATCCCCCCAGACCAGCTGAATCAGAAACTCAGGGGGGTGGTTTCCAGTAATCTGTGTTTTAACAAGCCCTCAAGGGATTCTGATACTCGCTAAAGGTAGGTGATCTCTACACAAGTACGTTCCCCCTGATGGTTTGTATTAACTCTGTGGTTTCTTGTGTTTGCCTAAATGCCTTATTCCTTATGCCAAGATAACTAAGGTTCTTGATATTGATTAAACTTCTAACAGTACCTAGTTTTAGCAGCTAGACTAGAGCTACCTTCCTAAACTTAGACAAAAGCACCAGGAGTGTTCTTCTTAGCATTTTCGTCATGAGGGGACAGAGGGCACTTGTCAAAAATGTCTGGTGAGAACAGGGGAAGCAGCGCATTTTTAAGTGCTTTGAGATCTTAGAAGTAAAAACATCTGATGTGCTTCAGGCAAAGGCCTCTTGGTACTCAGTTGGTAAAAAAAAAAAAAAAAAAAAGTATAGGTGAGGGGAGAAAGGCAGGAATGCAGGATGGCTCTTAAAACCATTTGTTTAGTAGAGACAGAGAGGAGATTAGAGATTGCCTGGGGCTGGGCAAAGGGGAAATTGGGAGTGTGTGCTTAATGGGTTTCATGTTTCTTTTTAGGATGATAAAAATGTTCTGGAATTAGATGATGGTAATGATTGAACATTGTGGATACATTAAATATGTTTTTTAATCACTGAATTGTATACTTTAAAAGGGTTAAAATGTGAATTTTATGTTGTGCGAATTGTATTTCGATAAAAAAGTTTGTTAAAAACTGGAAAAAAGAAAAGTTTCAATTACCAAAAAAACATGATAAATTTAAATCAATATACACTTAATAACACCATCTCAAAATATATAAAGCAGAAATAGGCAGAATAAAAGGAGAAATAGATAATCAAGAATCTTAAAATCTCTCTTAAAAATTGTTAGAAAAGGCAGGCAAAAATCAGTAAGTGTAGAAGACTGGAGCAATTAACAATTCAAGCAGTTAACAAACTTTGCCTAATGGCACCCAACAGCATAGCACGCAGCATCTTTAGCATGATGATGCTCTTCATGAATTTTCATGGAAAATTTAGAAAAATTGACCATATGCTAGGCCACAAAAGACATCTCCACACATTTCAAAGTACTGAAGTTATATAGAATGGTGCTTAAGTTGGGTTCTCCAGAGGTACACTTTGAGATGGAATTTTGGGGCAAGATATTTATTAGGAATCAACACCTGTGACAGGAAGGAAAAAGAAGCAGGATTGGGTAGGAAGCAGGAATAAGGAATCAAATAGCAATGCAGGGCCAACAAAGCCTCAGCCCATCTGGCAGGGAGCTCTGCTCTATTACCCATCCAGCTGAAATGGCTGGGGCTCTATGCCCTCAGCATTGCTCAGTCACCCCATGCAGCTTGCCCCGTGATGTCAGGTGAGGTGGCTCTCTGCAGCTGAAGCAGACCCTGCAGGAGCCAAGAGAGTCTGGCCACTGACCACCCCTGGTACAGCTGAGCAGCAAGTCCTTCACAAAGGGGAATCTAGGAGCCACACCTCCAGGTCTCCCGCAAGCAAGTTCTCACACCACGAGGCAATTAAGTTATAAATGAACTAGAAATGTATAATGGTAAATCCCCATAGGTTTGGCAATTAAAAAACATGCTTCTAAATAACATGCTTCTAAAGAAACTATGGGTCAGAGAAGGTACCAGAATAGAGATTAGAAGATATTTTGAAATGAATAATTTGGACCATGGGATGCAATTCAAGCACAACCTAGGGGAAATTTAGTCTTAAAAGATTAGATTAGAATATTATGAACTAGGAAGTTAAAGTAACTCAAAGTTATAACAAGATTAGCAAAATAAATGCAAATAAATTAGAAGGAAGATAATTATAAAGACAAGAACAGAAAGTAATGAGAAAACAACAGGCAATGAAATAAAGGGTCAACAAAGTCAAAAGTTGATGTTTAAAAGACTAATAAAATCAACAAACCTTAGTAAAATAGATCAAGAAAAAGAAAGCACATAACTATAGCTGCTGCAGGAACAGATTAGAAGAAGAAATCACAAACAATACTATACCAATATATTTGAAAATGTAGATGAAGTGGACAAATTCTAACAAAAATATAATTCTAAAAATCTTACTGAGCTGCTTTGGAAAGTGTTTGCAGTCCCTCAAAAGTTAAACATAATATTGCCATATAATCTAGCAATTCCATTTCTAGGTATATACCCAAGAGAACTGAAAGCAGATGTTCATGCAAAAACATGTACAGGAATGTTCATAGCAGCATTTTCATAATAGCCAAAAAGTGGAAATAACCCAATGCCCATCAACTAACAAAGAGATAAACAAAATGTGGCATATTCATACAATAGAATATTATGCTGCTGTAAAAAGGAATAAAATAGTGATATATGCTACAACATGAATGAATCTTAAAAACATTATGCTAAGCCAGACACAAAGGCCACATATTATATGATTTCATTTGTATTGAATGTCCAGAATAGGCAAATCCAAAGAGACAAAAAAATAGATTAATACTAAGTCTGATATTATTACATTTCTTTGTGAGTTTTGAAGGAGAAGTTTTGGTTATTATGTTCTAAAAGTGGACAGTGGTGATGGTTGAACAACCTTGTGACCAAACTAAAGACTGCTAAATAGTACACTTTAAAAGGGTGATGTAAATTATACTCAATAAAAAAGAAGGAAAGAAAAGATAGCAGTTACAAAGTAATTTTTTAAAAAGCTAACTGAAAAAGAGCTAGAAACCCAAAATAGTCTAGAACCATTCAAGAAACTGAGTCAGGGATAAAAAAATTTCCATTATAGAAAATTCCAGGCCCAGGTGGCTCCTCCAGCAAGTTTTTACTAAACATTTCTGGTATAAGAAAATCTTTTCAGACTTTCAGACTTTCAGAGAATGGAAAAAGAAAGAATGCTTACCCCTTAAATAGTGAGGCTTGCATACCAACCTTAAAAAGAACAGTAGAAGAAAGGAAAATTGATAGGCCAATCTCACTCATATATACACACACACACACACACACACACACACACACACACACACACACACACACACACACATATATATAAATTTTTTTTTAAACAAAACCATTGATCATCCAATCTGGAAAATATATCAAAAGGACATTAAAAAATAAATAAATGAAGTTTATCCCAGAAAGTACTGGCCATTCCCAATACTTCCCTGTATTTCTGCTTTGTCACCACGCAAGTGTCTCCAGCCAGTTTCATCAGTCTGATGGTTCTGTCAGATACCAGGCCCTGCATCCCCTAAATTTCAGGAAATACATGAAAGTCTTTCTCCGTATCTCAGTTTGGGTTCCCCTGGAAGCAGACCCTTCGCAAGGATTAGAGTGCAAGTAATTTGTTTGGTTCAGGATCCCAGGTACACTGGTAGGGGAGTAGGAGAATGAGATGAGAAAGGGAGGGAAGCCTATAATGAGCTGTTATGAAGAAAGTAGCTATAATGATACTGGATCTCAATCTAGCAGTAGACCTGTGGGAGCTAGTAGAAAACACTTGCTTTGAGTTTATCCAAACACAGGGCAAGGGAGCTGGGGTATTTATATACCAGTTCCTATCAGTCACTGGCTGAGGACTGCCCTCTGGGTTAGCAGGGGAGGGGCATTAATTTCCAGGACTTCCTGCCTGCCACACAAGTGGCAAAGTGAGCTCCCGGAGCCAGAGAAAGCCCACGGGCAAAGCAATGCAGGGCTGGCATTCGTGGGTTGGGGCAGTGTGCACTGAAGTGATAAGGGCCAAGGGGTCCTGGCAGAGCCACCCTTGTATGCCACTCCATGGAGGAGGAGTGGGTTGGGAAGCTTGGTGCTGACCAACACACTGACAGTCCTTTCCCAAGAAATCCCAACTCTTGGCCTCTACCTCTCCTTATAAATTAGTCTTCTCTTATATTGTCTGGAGAAGGGCTATGGGCCAACACTGGCCAAAATGTTCTTTGCCATCCCTTTGCATGTCTTGCATGGATGGCTAGCTCTGCGCCTGAGAGTGTAGGGCATTTCACTTCTATCCTCACTCAGAGAGCCTGAGCTGAAACTCTGAGACAGGAAGAGTCCCACTTTTACATCCTATTAAAAATCCGTATAATTCTTCATCTTTCTCTGTTTCCATTTGAGACAACTTGGGCACATCTCTATACTTTGAAACCCAGAATCCAATTAAAACATATGCATGTTTTACTTATATAAATATATATTACTTAATCATAGGACTGAGAGTGAATAGTAGTTTAAATGTCTTTGGAAAAAGTACTAGAGCATCAGTGATATTTGAGGCATATGGCACAAGTTCTTTTGTTATTTTCACAGGGTAGAACAAATTTTAGTGAGAAAGGAAATCTTCTAAATGCTGGAGTTGATTGTATTCTGTATTCCGTAATATCTCCATCTGTGCAGCAGCTCTGTTGCCCCCAGAAGCTGAAGTCCTACGCATAGTCCTCCCACCTACAAAAATAACTAGTTGAGATAAACTTTCCATCTCAAGTCCAAAACCAAAAGCTAGGGAGATCCTTTGCACAATCTGTTCAAGCATCTACAGACCAGAGCAACTCAATCCTCCAGAAATGTTGGGCAAAAACAATGCTGCCACCTCCAGCTGAGATCTCACACAATTTATATCCAAAGGCCTCCCAGTCCTAGTTCTTGGGGTTGGGTAGTTGATTCTTTCTTTGCAACGTCTGTTAGATACACCTCTCCGTTTCCAAGTCCTGCCTTCTCAGATAAGGCTTCCATATGATTTATCTGAACTACAGTTTTCTGGAAGGTTTTCTTGCCTCCTGCATCTCTCCACCGCTCTCTACCCTGTATTCCGTAGCCAGGGTAAGCCATTTAAAATCTCACTGTCATTACTTCATTCTCTTCCTCAAAACCTACTCGGGCTCCAGTTTTTTATCCGAAGTCCCATCCTGGCTTTCAAAAGTCTTAAGCAGTCTGACTCTTCCCTGTCTGCCTGGAATTCTCTCTCTGCTTCCTAGTGTGTACACTGCGTCCTCACTTATCTGCTTTGCTTTCTCACTGTTGCCCAAACTTGCAACGCATTTCCTTCTTTTCACATTGTACTTCTTCTGTTTCCTTCCCATTCCACTCCTAACATATCCAAATATTTCTAATTGAGATTACCTGTTGTCTTAGTTTGCTAATGCTGGAGAATGCAAAACACCAGAGATGGATAGGCTTTTATAAAACGGGGGTTTATTTCACTAAACAATTACAGTCTTAAGGCCACAAAGCATCCAAGGTAACACCTCAGCAATCGGGTACCTTCACCGGAGGAAGGCCAGTGGTGTCCGGAAAACCTCTGTTAGCTAGGAAGGCAGCTGGCGTCTGCTCCAAAGCTCCGGCCTCAAAACGGCTTTCTCCCAGGACGTTCCTTTCCAGCAAGCTTGCTTCTCTTCAAAACATCACTCCCAGCTGCACTCTCTTTTGTTTCCTCTCTCTGAGTCAGCTCATTTATATAGCTCCAGTGATCAAGGCCCACCCTGAATGGGTGGGGCCATGCCTCCATGGGAACATCCCATCAGAATCATTGCCCACAGCTGGGTGGAGCACATTCCAAGCAAATCCAACCATCACCAAAACGCCTGCCCCACACAAGACCACAAAGATAATGGCATTTGGGGGACACAATATACTCAAACCGGCACACCTGTGCAGAAAAATCTAGCACTCTGCCTGACATAGTCAATTGTCACATATTACTCTCATCCCCACAGACCCCACTGACTGTCATTTGGTGTCCACCAGTCATAATACACCCTCCACCTTGGAAGTAGAAAGGGAAACTGATTTCAAACTTCAGCCAGCGTTGTCTTCCAAACCAATCAGTCTAAAAGCCCTCACCCTCATTGCTCTGTATCCTATCCCATTTACACTCCTTTTCATAGCATTGATCATAATTTGAAATTAAACTTATTCATGTACTTATTAACTACCTATCCCTCCTTACTAGAATGTGAACCCCCATGTAACAGTGCTCTGCCTATCTTGTTTACCACTTTATCTCCAAGTGCCTAGTACTGTACCTGGCATGTAGCAGATCCTCAAGAAATAGTAGTTGAAAGAATGAATGATGGGGTCAAGAATGCACAACTCTATGATGGTACTATGAACAGTTGATTGTACACCATGGATGATTGTATGGTATGTGAATACATCTCAATAAAACTGAATTTAAAAAAAAAAGAATGAATGAATCTATTTCATGAAGTCTTCTCTTAATAGGTCATCTAGGATGATTTGCCACTTTCCTGACTGTTAAGAACATTAACTCAGTCCCATAGATTTGACCCTTGGTTATCTCTAGTGTAGCAACTTCCAGAAATTATTTGTCTGAACTTATTTTATACATGTATCTCTTATTTCCCCATCTAGATACACTTCTTGACGGTAAAAATTTAAACTTGGTGATTGAGATCACTCATTTTGGAATAAGGCAGAGTTAGATTTTGATTCCACTTAGCTGGATGCTTTTGAATAAATTATTTAACCTTTCTGAACTGCAGAGAAACAAGGTAAAAACAGTACTTTCCTTATAGGATCAATGTGAAGATTCAATGAGATATTGCTGTAAAGTACTTGTTAGAGTGCCTTCGGCTTAGTCTACACCCATTAAATGTCAGATATTTTTAATTTAAAAAAATTACATACAGAAAATATAATGTATATATATATTTTTAAAAAGAAAATAATATAGCAAACAACTGTGTACCCACCACCCAGAATTAACAACTGTTAGCATTTCATCATGTTGATCAGATACTTTAAATAAAAACAAAACTTTAAAGATAAACATAGAAAAGTCCCTTTCGCTAAATGTTATGATTCTGTTTACTATTCCACCCAGAAATGCTCCCTGAGGGTAATAATCATGTCATCTATTTCTCCATTCCTGTCTTTTTCCATTCCAGCCCTTTTAGAACAAATGCACTAGGAATACTTGCTGAATTAAATGGAAATGATAGTTTATTCACACTGTAGAAATCTGATTTAAAGAGGATAAGAGGCTACCTGATTGTCAGAGCCAGGGAAAATATGCAATGTTTCTAGATCATGTATAAAAGATTTTATGAGGTTTATCAACCCTGAGACAAAGCTGAAAATAATTTTTTTCCCTGCAAGATCTCTGAGAAACAATACAATTAAAAAAGGAACCAAAATAGGGGGATGGGATTCACCCCACTCCCCACCACCACCACCACCACTCCGTCTAGAAAGCCTCAGAAAGCAGCATCAAGCCAGCTAATAGGAGTAAAAAGGCTTCCAGCAGGGAAGAGATGATTAAAAAGATGCTGGTCTGTTCAAGACAATTTTTGTGTGTATGAACCAAATCAGAGGCAGTAGGATCCCAATGCACAGGCACAGCCCAAAATGGGCACTGGGGTTGCCAGCCTGAGTGACTGCACTGGAAAACAGAACCAGCACCAAAGCAGGAGCCAGACCATCCAGGGCATAAACCTACCTGTTGCTAACTAGTATATAACACGTCACTTGGCCTTCTTTGTGCTCAGCCTCCTCTCCTGTCAAATAAATGGTTTGGAACAGGTGGTCTTTCAGGTCCCTGTAAACTCTAAAGTCCACTCTGTTTCTGAATTGAGTCTGGTTCCTCCACAGCTTAAAGTTGTGTTAGTTATCTATGTCCCTGGAATAAATCACCCTGAAACTTAGTAGCTTAGATTATTTATTGGCACAGTTTTACTGGGGGCAGGAATCTGGGAAACACTGGAGTCTCTCAGGAGGCTGCAATCAAAGTGTGAGCAGGGACTGCTGTCGTCTCTAGGCTGCACAGAGGGAGGCTCTGCTTCCAAGCTCACTTACATGGTCATTGGCAGACCTCAGGCTCTTGCTGGCTGTTGGCCAGAGACATCAATTCCTTATCAGCTGGGCTTTTCTGTAGGACACTCACAATGTGGCATTGCATACTCTTAGAGGGAAGGATGGAAGAGGGAGGGAGGGAGGAAGGGAAGGAAAGAAAGAGAAGAAGGAGGAGAAGGAGGAGGAGAAGGAGGAGGAGGAGAAGGAGAAGGAGAGGAAGAGGAGGGAGAGGAAGAGGAGGAGGAGGAGGAGGAGGAGGAAGAGGAGCAGGGTACTCAAGATGGAAGCCACAGTCTTTTTTAAAAAATAATCTCCAGGGTAACAGCCCTTCAATTCTGCTATATTCTCATTAGAAGTGAGTCAGCCAGTAAGTCCAGTCCACACTCAAGGGGAGGGGATCACTCAAGGGCATGGATACGAGGAGATGGGCATCCCTAAAGGTCATCTTAGAGGGTGCCTACCATAAATGAGGAAATGGAAGCAAGATTGGGTGGAGGCAGAGGACAAAGTGGCATTTGCCTGGTGATGCTTGTAATGGGGACGCATGTAAGGTGACCATTTCTTCCCAGTTTGCCTGAGGCTTTCCTGTTTTTAGCACTGAAACTCATACATCCCAGGAAACCCCTCCCCCGGCTCAGTGGAATGGCTGTTCACCTTATGGATGTTCTGAAGATTGAGATTCTCCTTCTAGGCTGTTCTCTGTTGGCATGGTGGGGCTGTCTCTGGAGAAGGAGCTGCTCTCTATCTTAGTAGCTCTACACAGACAGAGCCAATATTACCCATGGGACGGGGTCTATGCTGAAATGGGTGACGCGTGACTTGCTGTAATGAGCAACGTGTTTGTAATTTGGCAGCTCGTGTCTTCCCTGGGAAGACCTTCTTGCTTTATCGGTACACAGTTTATTGTGTCATGCAGGGCATTGTTGCTAATGCCACTTTGGCTGGCACAGGGGCTGGTGGATATTGGCATGCTGTCCTGCAGAAAGGGCATCATGCCATCGTGACAGATGGATTTGTGTACTGGCATGTTGCGGAATCAGCAGGTCTATCATGTATGAAAGTGAATGGCCAGAAAGGGATTTCAGAGAGTCAGAAGTCATGCCTAAGTCCTAGGCAACTTAAGGATGTGCTAAGAACTTGTAAATTTTTTGAGATGAATTTTCTGTAAACAGAATGAAGTCGATCAACATCCTTTAGAAAAGTTTTGCAAAATAATTTGGCATCAAAGAAAAGTTCTGCTCCCCCTTGTTTTTTTGTTTTTCCTCTTAATGGCAACAAATGTCCAGACAAAATATCATCTCCTTCCCACCATCACCACAATGAACCACAGCAGAACTGAGAAAGAGAGGGCAAGAAACAGGATCTTCTAAATCTAATTTGGCTTTCAATTCTCCCTCCCTTTTGCCTTTGTATATATGTATGTGACTAAATTGGGTGTCAAGTTAATAAGAAAAAAAAAAAAAAACCTTTGGTGAATTCTACTTTAAGAAACACTTTTGCTAATAATAATAAACAGGTATCTCATACACTTATAATTTTTTACTTGAGAGTCATCCTCATTCCACTAGAATATAATTCAGCTTACCACTGTGTTTTTTTTTACCCTGGCTTTTCCTTAGAAACCCTGAGAAATGCATTCTTGGTGATGAGACATTATACCAGGCATAGAGAAGGGGTGACTTTCAGATTCATTGCAGTGCGGTTCTTAGAAATAAGAACTACCTGGGGAAAAGGGCTACCAAGGCAAACCCTGCACTAAACTGACCGGGATGTGCTAATAGCTCCAGAGGCTCAGTAGTCTGGAGGTTTTATCCAGCTTTCCTCAGCCACTTGGGGGAAAGGAGACAGAAAGAATGATTACAGACAGAAACCATTAGAAGTTGCAACCCTGGGAAGAGAATCACAAAATCTTTAGCTAGGACGATACAATTTCTCTGGGTCTTTTAACTTTTCTCTCCAATGCTTTCTCATCTATAATCCCATTCTACAGATGGAGTGGGGAAGGTATTATTAACCCCACTCTTCCTATGACAAAATGAAGGGATGACACGACTTTCTGAATTTATCTGAACTCTCTGGCCAGTCTTATCCCTGAACCCAGAATCCCTTACCAGAGCATTGCCATTATCAGAGTTGAACCACATAACATTCATTGCTTAAGTACCAAATGTCTCAGCATTTAACATCCATTAAACAACCTCCTTTATTTAGTGTGACCAAAGAAAAGATATTTGTCATTTCCAATGCTTCTCTCTTCTAAGGAAGACAGATGCCAAGCAGTTCTTGGTGAGGATCCAAACTGAAGAAGTTGAAAGAAGCTCTAACTTGTTTTTTTTGGTTTGTTTTTGTTTTTGTTTTTTAAATCTTCATTTTATTGAGATATATTCACATACCACGCAGTCATGCAAAACAAATCATACATTCAATTGCTCACAGTACCATTGCATAGTTGTACATTCATCACCTAAATAAATCCCTGACACCTTCATTAGCACACACACAAAAATAACAAGAATTAAAGTGAAAAAGAGCAATTAAAGTAAAAAAGAACACTGGGTACCTTTGTCTTTTTGTTTGTTTGTTTGTTTCCTTCCCCTATTTTTCTACTCATCCATCCATAAACTAGACAAAGTGGAGTGTGGTCCTTATGGCTTTCCCAATCCCATTGTCACCCCTCATAAGATACATTTTTGTGCAATTGTCTTCGAGATTCATGGGTTCTGGGTTGTAGTTTGATAGTTTCAGGTATCCACCACCAGCTACCCCAATTCTTTAGAACCTAAAAAGGATTGTCTAAATTGTGTGTAAGAGTGCCCACCAGAGTGACCTCTCAACTCCTTTTGGAATCTCTCTGCCACTGAAGCTTATTTCATTTCCTTTCACATCCCCCTTTTGGTCAAGAAGATGTTCTCCATCCTACGATGCCAGGTCTACATTCCTCCCCGGGAGTCATATTCCACGTCTAACTTGTTTTGCAGAACAAAGGAAGTTGGGGAGATGATGCTAGACTCCAAATAGCTGGAGATATGCTCAGAGAGGAGGGCAGGCCACCGTGTCCTAAGAGGGAATTGGAATAAATTACAGGGGATCTTAGTAAATTTTTACTGACTGAAGTGGCTCATCACAAAAACTGTAGAATCAATGGAACTTGCCAGTGCTTTTGGAGTTTGGCTCGTTTCAGATGGGTTTATTTGTTTATATTTGAGTGGTGGGGTGGAGACAGTGCAGAAAAATGCTGAGGTGACCTCAAGGGGGAGCACTGATAGTGAGAGCAGAGGCTGTCCGCCAACAGAAAATCGACCTCCTCCACACGGGCAAGAACCTAAAGCAGCTCGGTGGCTTGAGACTTCAGACACAGTCAGAAATGATGCCACAGAATTGCAGAAGTGCTCAAGAAATAAGGGCATTCATTTCTTTCAGAGTCGTTTAAGGTTGAGAAGACTTTGGGCTATCCTAGCTCCAGAGTGGGAATAAATAGGAATGCATTTTGAATGTCTGTCATTGGGAAGTCTCTACCCTGGCTGACTTCCGATGTTGCAAAGCAAAACAGTGTGTCACGATCCGATCCAACCCAGAGGGGCAGCATAAGTGTCCCTATGTGAGAAGTTAGATGATGTCATGGCTCATTTTTCCTATTTTTTCTATTTCTTTTCCTAATGATATGATAGTTGCAAGAAGGGAAATGATGACACCCTACTTCTACCCATTCAATTATTTGTTTGGCCACCTCTCGGCCGATTTTGCTGGACCAACTGCTATGATCACCAAATAGCATATTAACCTGCAGTTTTAAACCAAGTGAGACAAACATATTAGCAACAGAACTTGAAGCAAGAGTCTTTGTACCGATCTCTTACTGAGAAAATAACCTGTTGTAGTTACTGGCAATTAATCAATTTGTTATCTTCCGTGGGATTCAGAGAGTCTTATGCTTTCCATAGGCCGGTAGCACATTATATTTGTTCTGGATCGATAATCAGCTCTCTACCAATTCTCTACCATAGCTAATGTAGGTCTGAAGGGACAATGCCCGGAAAAGAGGAATGAAAACAAAATAAAGTTTCAGTGGCTGAGAGATTTCAAATGGAGTCAAGAGGTCACTCTGGAGGGCATTCTTATGCACTATATAGATAATGCTTTTTAGTTTTTAGAGTATTGGAATAGCTAGAAGGAAATACCTGAAACTGTCAAACTGCAACTGAGTAGCCTTGACTCTTGAAGACGATTGTATAACAATGTAGTTTACAAGGGTTGACAGCGTGATTGTAAAACCCTTGTGGCTCACACTCCCTCTATCCAGTGTATGAACAGATGAGTAGAAAAATGGGGACAAAAATTAAATGAAAAATAGGATGGGATGGGGGATGGAATGCTTTGGATGTTCTTTTTACTTTTATTTTTAATCTTATTTCTATTTTTTGTAGTAAGGAAAATGTCCAAACATTGATTGTGGTGATGAATGCACAACTATATGATGGTAATGTGAACAGTTGATTGTACACTGTGGATGATTGTATGCTGTGTGACTATATCTCAATAAAACTGAGTTTTAAAAAAAGAAACCAAATTAATATTTTTTCTAGACTATAGTTTGTTTTTCTAGACATTTAATATATATACACATAATCTCAAGACTTTTATTTTGTTGAATTGAGTAAAGCACTTTTATTTCCTAATTCTAATTCTTTTTATGTCTGTGATGATCAAGATGGTCAAGTATTCTAAAATTTATTTACAAAAACCAACAACTTTCAGTCCAAATCTACCAATATTAGATTAGTTATTCCTCAGAACTTTTAGAGAGGTTGGTGGGTTGTAAGTGCTAAATCTTATTATGTAACACATGTAAATGCTTATTGCATCGTTATTCCAAAGTAATCCTCTTGGGATTCTTGATAAACCATAAGAGATTTGTAGTTTTCCTGGTAAAAAGGAACAAATACATGGAAATATATATTACTGTTACTGCTATATTATTAGTTGGAAAGAGAGGTGACAAGAGAACATGTTTATGTTGATCCATTTTTGTAGAAAAATATGTTTTTGTTTAGATCTCTAAGATAAACGCTGTTTCCGTTTCTGTTCCAGTTGCTAATGCTGCGTTTTGCAAAATACCAGAAATGGATTGGCTTTTAAAAAGGGGGTTTATTAGGTTACAAATTTACAGTTCTAAGGCCATAAAAGTGTCCAAACTAAGGTATCAATAAGAGGATACCTTCACTGAAGAACAGTCAATGGCATCTGGAACACCTCTGTCAGCTGGGAAGTCATGCAGCTGGGGTCTGCTGTTCCTTTGCTCCTGGGTTGTGTTTCAAAATGGCTTTCTCCAAAATGTCTCTGGGCTTCATCTGTTAGCTTAGCAACTCCAAACGTCCTTCTGTCCACAACTCCAAGCATCTCCAAGCATCAGCAAGCATCTCGGTCTGTGTCAGCTCTTAGCTACTCTCTTAAATACTCAATGAACCAATCAAGGCCCATGCTGAATGGGCAGGACCACACCTCCATGGAAATAACCTAATCAACAGTATCACCCTCAGTTGAGGGAGTCACATCTCCATGGAAACACTCAATCAAAAGTTTCCATTCTAATCAAAAGACTAATAAATCTGGCCCCACAAGATTGCATTAAAGAACATGGCTTTTTGCTGGGAACATAATATATTCAAACTAGCACAAATTCCTAGCTGCTAAACAAATATAATACAGTGGGTTATCTTAAACAACAGAAATTTTTTGGCTCACACTTTTGAGGCTAGGAGAAATCCAAAATTGGGATATTAGCAAGGTGGTGTTTTCTCCCTGAAGACTATGAACTTCTGGGGCTGGCTGCAGACAACCCTTGGTCCTTGGCTTTTCCATCAGATTGCAACACACATGGCAGCATCTTCTCTTTCTTTTCCAGGTGCTATTGTCAGCTTTTTCCTGCTTCCCATGGCTTCTTCTCTGTGGCCTTCTCTACAGGACATCCAGTAATAGGATTAAGACCCATCCTGCTTGAGGTGGGCCACAACTTAACTGAAGTAACCTCATCAAAATCCTCTTTTTACAATGGGTGCACACCCACAGGAATGGATGAAGATTAAAAACATGTTTTCCTAGAGTGCATAACTCCAATCCAACACACACACAGACACACCAAGATATGATTTTCACTTTCTCCTTTATATTTTTTTGAACTGTTTAAATATTTTACAGTGACCATGTATTGCTTTTTCCTTGTGAAAGTATAAATCACCCTTGGGTGATTGAAATCCTTTTGTGACCCAGAGCTCAGTTGGAGCCTACTCAATTCCTGAGACCTAACCAATACTGCTCTGAGTTGTCAATTCCATCACCTTAGGAAGCCCCAGCCTCCTACTGCTATTTTTTGAAGGTCTGCACTGACCTCTGCATCAGCTCTGGCTCTCCCAGTGACGACTTTATTTGCCTCTAATCAACACTGACATAAGCCCCAGCTCCCTTGTGATTTTCCATAGCCCCTGTGCTTACAGCAGGCTCTTAATAAGCTTCAGTGGACTTTTCTGAAGCTCCATGGGGAAGTGTCCCATGCAGGACACATGCCTTCTTTTTTCTCTCTGATTCTAGTTTTTCCCCAACTCTTCCCTGTCCCATCTCTCTGCCCTTTCACTTTCTCCTCCCCTCCTCATATGATAGCAAAAACAAATTTCTATACTTATCTTACACAAAGTATGTTTTCAGCCCTCTCCGAAGCCCCAATGCCTGTGGGAACTTGTCTATATCAAGTGATGGAATTTTCCCAACAAAGATGGTGTCTCTGGGAATGTTTGTGATTAGCAGCTAAGAGAATATATTTGTATTCATTTTTGTTAAATACAGGTAATCCCCCAAATCCTACTTTGGAATTGAAAGCTTAGGTAATAATTTCAAACTTCTGATCCTCCAAGAATTTATAATTGGTTTTGATCAGAACTCCTAGTGTAACTCCAAGTTGTTTTCCCCTCTCTGCCCCTGAGTCATCCTCTAGGAGCATACCTGTGGTTATTCAAGGGTGATCTACTGGAGACAACCTGGGTTTGGACATAAGGACTCCCTGGGGACCTGGCAGGAGAATGTCCCATGACTAGGAAAACTGACCCAGCTGCAAAGCTCACTCTTGAGGTATCACCACCTGGCAAGAAACATTCTTGGGTGTGGCATGTCCTGTCCTAGCTAAGGCACCAATTATGGCCAGGGCAGGCTTTCCAGGGTCAGTCAGCAAACAGATGCCAGGGCCACTGTCACATACAATGTGATGGGATGGATGTGTTGGGGTGACAGGGACTAGACTACTTAGAGGCAGGGCTCTATCCCAGAGCAGTGATTTGTCAGAACAAAGCAGGGAAGACCAGTTCCTGGGCAACAGGTAGAGTTCAGGGCCAAACTCCAATCTTGAGAGAGGCTGACTTATTTGACAGGGTAAATGGTTACAACTGAGGAGGATAGGAAGGAGTGGGAATGAGCTAGCCTTTCAAACACCAGCATGGGGAGACATTAACAATTATAGGAGGGCATCTTAGGGTAAGTAAGTCTTGAGATTGGCCTGGAGGCAGCTTAGACCCAAGCAGCAAGTTAGGAGTCTACTAGTCCTCTCCAGTCTCCTAAGTTCCAGATCTAGAGGAGTAATTGTTCCAGTTACTATGGTTGTTATAGTAACTGGCTGTACAGTAAAACCACTCTACAACTTTGGGGATGGAAACAAAGACAACATTAATTTTACTCACAAATCTGCAATTTGGGTATGGCTCAGCAGTGATAACTCACCTCTGCTCCATTCAGCAAGAGCTGGGTGGTCAAAGGCTGGAATCATCGAAAGTCTCACTCACTCACACGTCTGGAGGATGATGCTGCCTGTCAGCTGGGATCTGTCAGCTGAAACAATGACACATGGCCTCTCCATGTGGTCTGGGCTTCCTCACAATATGGTCCCTGGGTTACAAAGGTTGGCATCTCAAGAAAGAAACAACCAGACAGAATTGATTCTGCATTTTATGATCTAGCCTCAGAAGTCATAGAGCATCTCTTCTGCCGCCTTCAATTCACTGAGGCTGTCAGAAAGTCCTGGCCAGGTTCAAGGGGAGGGGAAATAGACTCCAACTCTTATGATGGAGTGGCAAAGTTCTGGAAAAGCATGTGGGACTAGAAATATTGGAAATATTGCTGTGGGCATATTTGGAAAATATAATCTGTCATAGTCATAATATAAAATCAGGGTTGTGACAATTGATATACTTCCTCTCTCTTGAACCTGTGAGGAAAGGGTGACACTGGGTAGAATAGGGTAAGGATTGGGTATCATCTCCCTACACTAGCTCTGAAAGGAAGGGAAAGAAATTAAGTGAAGGAGGAGGAGGGAATTGACAAGAGTTTATCCCCCTGCTGTTCACAGCTACTTTAAGCATTTACCAGAAGGTTGGCATTTGTTGCTGGAATTTTGATTATAATTGAATCCCTCTCTCTGAACACACAGGCTGCACACTCATGAAGATGGTACCAGTTTCAAGATGGATAAGGTTCATCACAGCTGGAATTAACTATAAATTGCTAATGTGTTCAGGTAAGAGACATCTCTGCCTCACAGCAGCCAGAAAGGCACACACAATGATCCATGAAAGAAAGAAACAGAAGTTTCTGCCCAAGTGAAATGAGCCTTTGTATGTCACTTTCCTCACCTTGTGTTTTTGTAGCTCTACCTTCAGACTTCCAGATCGCTGTGTGAGGTTTACTGATGGTTTCTTTCAGGGATCATTAAAAATGATTTATTGGCAGGAAAGGCTTATATTTTCCATGCTCAGGATACAGTTTACAGCATGCAACTTGGGAAGGGGTGTCTGGAGGACTGCTTCCCTAGCCAGGAAATCTTCTACTACGGGAAGTCAAAGAGGGCTTCAACAGTTCATTGGTTGATTGATGACGTGAGGCCCGAGTGGAAGGAAATGGTTCTCTGGGAATCTGGGTGGGGATGGGATGGAGGGAAGTGGCACAGGAGGTTACTGCCTGTCTTCCATTCTGTCAGGCTGCCCCTGTGAAGATGGCCTTGGGGGCGTGCGGCTTTGAGCAGCCTGCATGCTGGGCCCTAGAGATTGGGACTAATGCTGCATCTAGGAAAGTTCTGCACAGATAACCAGGGCTGCACAAGAAGAGTTTTACACATTTTCTTTTTCCCCATTGCTTGAATAAACTTGGTTCTGTGTGTCCCTCCTGACCACTTCCTTTTAGGAGGCGTTTCTACCTACAAATGAATAGTGCACTTGTACTTTGCAGATTCACAGACTAATTACTATGGATAAAAATATCCATGCCAAGCATCAAGGTTCTCTCTCTCTAAAGATACCACCCCTCCCTTTGGAGCAGCTCTTCATTTTGGGACATATGCATTCAGCTTGCCCACCAACAGAAAAGGCCCTTATTCCTAGAATCTTTGAAGAAGAGACCTAGAATGCCCACCTGCCCAATTGCTTTCTCATTCTCTTCTTGCCTCACAACTTCAATCGTCAAAAAAATGCTCTGTGCAGCACTCCCTTAATCCATGTTTGCATGTATGAGGCTTTATACTGTTCAACATGAATAAATCCCATTACACTGTGTGGTTTGTCTTGGGTGAGGGTCTTACTCAAGGAAATACAGGCCAGCAACAAAAATATAAAGCAGTTCCATCTATCCCGGCATTTCCTGAAAGACAATAAAGTGGAGCTAAGTCATAATTCATGGAAACATTCATTGAATTTCCCCATCTCCCTTGTCATTTCATTCTCTAATCCCTGAAACTCCCATACCCTATGGCCAGCCTCTGACACTCTGGCCACAGTCTGTGTGTACATTTGTATTTCCACAGTCTCCGGTCTTCCTCTGTAACATACTTTTGCCAGTTTGTATATATTATGTCCCCCAGAAAAAGCCATATTCTTTAATGCAACCTTGTAGGGGCAGATACATTAGTGTTGATTAAGTTGGAACCTTTGGATTAGGTTGTTTCCATGGAGATGCAACCTATGCAACTGTAGCTGCTAACTCTGATTAGAACATTTCCATGGAGTCACAGCCCCACCCATTCAGCATGGGCCTTGATTAGTTCACTGGAGCCCTGTAAAAGCTCAGACAGAAGGAGCTCACTGCTAGTTGCAGCTGAGAGACACATTTTGAAGATGGCCATTGGAAGCTGACACTGACATTTTGGAGAACTCCATTTTGAAACGCAACCTGGGAGCAAGTAGACTCCAGCCGCGTGCTTTCTGAGCTAACAGAGGTTTTCCAGATGCCAACAACCTTTCTCCAGTGAAGGTACCCAGTTGTTGATGTCTTACCTTGGACGTTTTGTGGCCTGAAGACTGTAACTGTATAACCAAATAACTCCCGTTTATAAAAGCCAATCCATTTCTGGTGCTTTGCTTAATGGCAGCATTAGCAAACCACAACACCTCACTCCCCCGGCCATGAGGACTCTCCCCCTCTCTTCTCTTCCCTTCTTCCCCATCTGCTGGTCTCTCCTGAATCAACTCAGACCCTTTCCACAGAGATACACATTCTTGTGCCTCTGTCTCCTCCACTGAGTAGCTTTATCTGTCTAAGTGTGGGGTGGAGAAAAAGGAAAGGGGAGACAGCTGAGCTGAGAAGTCACACCTGTATCTTCTTATCAGGCAAGGATGAGGAAAAGAGGACCTGTATACTTGCATCTTAGTCATTGTTATTCTATTAAGTTTTTCCAAACTCTTTTTCAATTTAAATAATTGAAATTTTTTCTGCAATCTTCATAACAACTTATAAGATTACCTTATACTATTCTTATAAGGGAGATTAGGTGGATATTATCCCTTTTCTAGATATGAGAAAACCCAAGAATTAGGAAAATTAAAAGATATATCCAAGGTCCCACTTTGATCACATTTTACTAATAACAAAGTTCGGACTACAACCTGTTCTCTGACTCCTCTTCAGCATGTTGGTTCTTTCTAAAAAAGAACATGCTTGGTTTATATTAATTAAGTCATTTAACAAATATGCATCAAAGACTAGGGTCCCCAGCATGAGCAGAATATATAGTTGAATAAGAAAAGTCCGTGCCTTCAAGGAGCCTATGGTACAAGGAAGGAGAGTGGGACTGTTATAGGGGTACAACAGCCCCTGGCTTCTCACCACAATCAGGAAAAAGACAATTTGTGGAGGGCCCTTCCTTGGGCATTCCCTCTCGCCTACCTTCCCCTCCTTCCTCATGGGACCTTGTTGGCACATCTTGCCCCAAATCCAGTGGCTCTATATATCAAGGACCTCATATATTAACTCATAGCTCTTCATGAAAGATCTAGATGCAGTGTTCAAAAGTAATGCCTGACGCATATGAACACAGCAGAAAAAGGACTGCTCTGTGAGCCTCCCCGGTGGTAGGGGTCCAGCCTTGGAAAGAAGGAAAGTCTAGTAGAGGAGCAACCTCAGGGGCATCTGGGGAAAGAAGGCTCCCAGATTCCCTTGAACATTACGGTCTCTTCCCCCTCCCACTCCTTATTATTGGTGTTTTCACTTTTCCTCCTCTTAGTTTTGACATCATTAAAAAGATCATTAAAAGCAGAGAAAATTATTTTCAAGAGAAATAAGGAAGGGATAAAAAGAAGGATTATATAAGGCGATGAAATGGTTAGATAACACCAATTATACAAAATTGAGAACAAATTTGAGAGATTAACAAAGATAGATACATGTGGTGTAAAGTAAAAATAAATTAATAATATACAACAAATTTATAATTAATTTTATAAAGTAAAATTATAATTAATTATAATTTTTAAAAATTGATAATTAAAAGTAGAGACAAGTAGTATAAAGTAGTATAAAGTGGTATAAAGTATAAAATTACAATTACTTAGAGTAATATTTTGAAAAAGAAAGAAAAGATGAAAATACCAATAGAAAAATGGACAAAGAACCATGAATTCACACAGCAAGAGATCCAAATAGTAATACGTATATGGAAAAAATGTTCAACCTCACTGGTAATAACAGAAATGCAAATTAAAACTAAAGGCTATTGCTTTACCTGTCAAGTTGGCAATGGAATGAAAATGATGATATTCAGTGTAGTCAAGGACACAGGAAACAATTATCTCACGTCCCACAGGTGGAATCACAAATTGTTTCGGCATATGGAGGTTGGCAACACACACAAGGACTTTGACAATATGCACGCCCTGCTGCCCAGCAATTTCACTGCTAGGCCTTTATCCTACGGAGATAATCACAACTATGCACAATGAGCTACCCACAAAAATTTTCATCAAAGCATTGCTGATAATAATTTAAAAATTGGCAAAAAATCTCTAAATGCCTGTGACGGTTTGGAGCTGTATATATCCCAGAAAAACATGTTCTTAAACAATCCATTCCTGTGGGTGTGAACCCATGGTAAGCAGGACCTTTTGAGGAGGTTACTTCAGGTAAGGTGGGGTCCACCTCAGTCAGGATGGGTCTTAATCCTATTTCTGGAGGCCTTTATAAGCAGAATGAATTCAGATTCTGACAGAGAAAAAGCCACAGGGAGCAGCCAGAGGCTGAAATTCAACAGAACCTGGAAGAGAAGGGAGAGGCCCAGAGAGGCCGCCATGTGCATCGCCATGTGACAGAGAGCCAAGGACCAAGGATCAACGGCTGCCAGCCCTAGAACACCGGTCTTTGCAAAGAAAGTCTTGATTTGGACTTCCTTTAAATCTCAAAACCATGAGTTAATAAATTCCCATTGTTTAAGTTGACCCATTGCATGGTATTTTCTTGAGCAGCCATGGAAACTAAAACAATGCCTAATAGTAGGAAATTTGATAAATCAACAAAGATTATTATATGAGGAATACTATGCAATCATTAAAAATACTGTTGCAAAAGAATATTTAATAGCATGGAAAAGAGATTCACAATACATCAATCAAGCCTAAAAAAGCAGGTTAAAGAATACCATAATTGATATCATCCCATTTATTTTGGGAAAAAAGGAATATGTGAGTGTATATTCTTAAAATATTAGCAATAGTTATGTGTGGGTGTTGGTATGATGGATGATTTTACATTTCATACTTTTGTTTATGTTTTTCTACAATAAACACGGGTTATTATTTTTAATGAAATTTTATTGAGATATATTCACATACCATACTGTCATCCATAGTATACAATCAGTTGTTCACAGTACCATCATATAGTTGTGCATTCATAACCACAATCAATTTTTGAACATTTTCATTACTCCAGAAAAACTAAAAATAAGAATAAAAATACAAGAGTGCTCTAGTTTGCTAATGCTGCCAGAATGCAAAACACCAAAAATGGATTGGCTTTTATAAAAAGGGGTTTATTTGGTTACACAGTTACAGTCTTAAGGCCATAAAGTGTCCAAGGTAACATATCAACAATCAGGTACCTTCACTGGAGGATGGCCAATGGTGTCCAGAAAACCTCTGTTAGCTGGGAAGGCATGTGGCTGGCATCTGCTCCGGAGTTCTGGTTTCAAAATGGCTTTCTCCCAGGACGTTTCTCCCTAGGCTTCAGCTCCTCAAAAATGTCACTCTTAGTTGCTCTTGGGGTATTTGTCCTCTCTTAGCTTCTCCAGAGCAAAAGTCTACTTTCAAAGGCTGTCTCCAAAATGTCTCTGCAAATTGAAGCTCCTCTCTCAGCTCCTGTGTGTTCTTCAAAGTGTCCCTCTTGGCTGTAGCAAGCCGGCTTCTTCTGTCTGAGCTTATATAGTGCTCTAGTGAACTAATCAAGGCCCATGCTGAACGGGAGGGGCCACATCTCCTTGGAAATTATACAACAAAAGATCATGCTGACAGTTGAGTGATCACATCTCCACGGAAACATCCAATCAGAAGTCTCCAACCCAATCAACACCAATACGTTTCCTGCCCACACAAGACTGCATCAAAGATAATGGCATTTTGGGGAACATAACACATCCAAACCAGCACAAAGAAGAACACCCCAAACATCCCATCCTCCTTATTATTCCTTAATTTTATTCTCATTTTTATACTCATCTGCACATACACTGGATAAAGGGAACACAGCTTATTTTTAATAAGCAAAAGTTTATTCAAGAAATATTAAGGAAAATAGGATAATGTTTAAAAATAAGAATTCAGAATTTAAAAATAGAATTGATTTAAAGTAATTTAAATATTTAAAAGATACGGAAAAAACACAAATGAAGTGATTGGAAATATTATTAATAAGATATTTTAAATCAAGCAGAATAAAATGAATACCACCAGAACGACACATAATCACCATTTATTGAGCATCTAGTGAATGCTTGATGCTGTGATAAGTGCTTTAAATCTGTTAACAAAAATCAGTTTAGTAGGTGTTCCTTTATTTCGATGAATCAATGGATGAAAGGGGGGGAAGGCAGAAATATCTGAGAAGGGCAAGCTTGAATTCTTATTACAACCTCTAGATTGAACATTCAATCCCTCTTTGAGGAGACCTTCCTCACAGTAAAGTAATGGGGTAAATGACTCCTTCTGTCATTCTCCTGGCATCAAGGGGCAATAAATTCAATGGCTCCTCAGGCTTCAACCCACCCCTATATTGTTTCTGTCCCTGGTTAGTAGCCAAGGGACCGAGTACAGATACATTTCATTTCGATGTACTTAGTCTTGGCTATCTGGCCATAGAATTCTGGATGCAGTGCCCCAACCCATGTGGTTTGTCCTTTAATCCAGTTTAACAACAAGCTGTTTACCAGCCAGTTTGAGTTAAAAATAAAAGAGCCCTGATTTGTAGTGTTGGTCTTCCATTGTGGTGGAACTGTTCCCACACTGATCAATTTCAAGCCACCTGTGTGCTATCACTGACTATGGGCTGGTTCTTAATGAGTCACTGGGAGCTGGCTCTGGTACAACACTGCTTTAAACTCCACTGTGACATTTTCTTCAATTTGGAACTGTCTTGGACATGTATGTTCCACTACTTTCTCTTTGTATTCTTTTGTGTGTGACTTCTTTTGCTCAACATTAAGCCTATTAAAGATATTCAGCAATGTAGTTGAGTGTAACAATATTTTATTATTTTTCATTGTACTATAGCATTCCAATGTGTAAATATATCATGATTTATGTATCCATTCTAAAGTTGACGAACATTTGGATTATGTCCTGTTTCGGGCTATTGTGAATAAATCTGCAGGAAACATTCCTGTATGTCTCTTTTTGCTGATATAAACACTCATTTCTGTTGGATATATTCTCAGGAGTGGAATTGCTAATAGCTAATAGCATGATTAATTAATACATTTGAATGAAGCCTCCAATATTCCCATGGGAAAGTTACAGATTCATGCCACATCCGAGCCACTCTGTTCCTGATGCCTGCATCACCACCTCAGTGCATTGCCCTTTCTGATCTCTGCACCATCAGCATGTTTGCCAAGGTACCAGCTGCCACTACAGTGTCTTGCATCCAGCATCGGAGCCCTGGCGCGTGTGACCTGTGGTAGGGCCTGTGAGGGCAGTTTTCCATGAGAGAGGTGCGTCAGGTTGTGGCAAAGGTACAGGAATGAATGGCATAGGATCTGGGTTCTTGCCAGGCTCACTGTAACCAGGCTGTGTGTCCTTGGGCAAGCCATTCAACTTCTGTAGATCCCAGCTCCTGCACCTGTGAAATAAAGATTAGACAGTTGTTAAGTTTGCTTCTCCTGGAAGGTCCTATGCTTCTTAATAAAAGAATTGCATTGTCCAGACTCTTTTTTCAGGCTGAGGGTTGGAATGCATTTTGTTTCAGAATGTGTGAGAAAACAGAATCTCTCTGGACTTGAGACACTCACAAAGTACACACTTTGGGTGTCTCTCTGAGCTTGGGCAAAAATGGAACCAAACAGGGCAGCACAGTCAGGTGAGGACCAGTTGTATGGAATGTTTATTTATGGACATTTCTACACTATTAGCATCAATAAACAGGCATTTCTCTGCCTGTCCAACATCTCAGCAGAAGTGCTCATGCAACCTTGATGCATTTCAAATACTCGTTATTTGGAACAAAGAGGCTAACAGCCTGCATTTCAGAAATCTCTCAAGCTCTCATGACAGGTAGATATTGTTAAGGGTTAGCAGAATGTCCCTGTGCTTGCAAATAAAAATAGGTTGAAAATTCATCAAGGCCAGACTTGCCATTCAAAGGAGATGACAGATGGAATGTTTGTGCCTGTTTAAGGAATTGGGATGAGAAATGATCCTCTTCTGACTTGGGCTTGTTTTTTGGAGAGGATCACTCCAAAACCAACACAAAGGAAACCACAGGACTTTTGGACTCTCCATGGCTTGAGTTTGGAAAAGGAAGGGGCTAGAGTAGGTTTGCCTTTTACTCTCTGTGTACACCTTTCCCTTCTCAATGCCATTCCTCCTCCCATGCCTGTATACCCACACCCAGTCTATCCACCACTGTATTTTGATGAGGAGAAAAGAAATGAGGTGTCAGGGTAAGAAAATAAAAATGAAGAAAGCCCCAAAGAAGAATGTCCTGGAAATGGCAGAGAGTGGCCTTCTTGGAAACCTACTATAAATTTGGTGAGGTTTTACTCTAGAATGATCTTTATGCCAAAGGTACCAGGAAATCTTGGTGCATTTCCAAGTTATGAGCAATGTGTAAAATTTACTTTAGCTTTACAGTGTTAACTGATGTCTGTAAAGCAGAATGGTCACCAGAGCCCATCCTATGACATGGTATGGCACAGCATATATAATTTACCATGAGCAAATGATCCATGGCAGAGAGTACCATTAAGCAGAAGCCACAGATAGATCGAGAGTTTCCTGAAACATCAGAGAACTTTGCCTCATGATTTTATTTGATGGTCAGTTCTTCCAGAAAAGCGATGGGTGCTGACGGGGGACCATGAGATTTGTACCATCAATGCTTTCAAAGACCCAGAGATACATTGTTATACTTTACTTGTGTGTGCCTTGTAATTATTGCTGACTTGTTTCATGATACTTTGAGTCTCTTAATCTGTTGAAGTGTGCTTCCCCCAATGTTTCCATCCAAAATATGTCGCAAAACACACATGTACACACAAACACATATGCACACACGTGAATTGAGAAACACTGCTTCAGGGCTGCATTGTTTTTACATAATTCTATGTACAATAATTGGTGCACAGTTTTGAGACTGATGTTCTGTTACAGTTTTTGGAATAAGTCTTGGACCATATTTTCAGAATGTCTTTGTATTGATAGTACTATACATGAAACACTTTTCAGTGATTTTAATTGGTTTGCTATAACTATGGCAATTAGATTTTCTAAGAAGATCCTGATTTCAAGGATCAATTTGTCTTTATAAGCACACAAATAATTGTCAAAGCATGCGTCTCAATTTTTAGTTCAGAAAACATGAACATTATATCTAGTTTATACTTCAGCTATTCAGAAGAGCTGGGGAGAGGGCTACGATTAGCATTTCTAGCTGTGGACCGGGAATAGGTCTCTCTCCTCCTGACTCCTCGTCATCCGAGCTATGTTCTTTCTGATTTTACCTTCCCTCTTATTGATGTCTTCCTCCGCTCTCACCTGCATATTAGGGACAGCCACGGGTTGTGTGAAGAATAGTTGCAGAGGAGGGGTTAGTTACCAGGATTTTGCCTTTTACATTTTTGTTTAAATTTACAATTGAAAAATCAGCGTATATGGTGCAAACCTTCTTTCCACCTTAAGATTTCTGGAATTTTGCTTGAGTGATTTGGAAGTGTAGGTAGATTTAGGGGTGGGGTTATGGGGAGGGCTAGGGATGATTGGAATTTTGATAGCAACAACATCAATTAATTAGTTTGTTTGCAGTCTGAATTCCAAAGGTTTGGTGTGAGGGAAATGTAAGAAACCGAGTTGGATGAAGGAGTTGGAGGGTACTTCCTGCTTGATGGCCAAGTTAAGATTTGCAAAGAACAAAAGTGCTGCTTGGTTCTCCGCTCTGCATCAAAGTAAACTGTCCACTTCCAATATTTTTGCTTAGAATGCAGATTTATCAGGTAGAGAGTGAAGAAAATATTACATTGCATTATTGTTATAGATATTTGGGTAGGCCTAATTCAATTAGGAAGAGTCTTTGGTAAGGATATGTGTGTCCCAGAGCCTGGGAAAAGGGGAACAGCTGGACCTCAGGAAAACCAGGCAGGAAACTTGGTAGAGCCAGAGGTTACAGAGACTGCAGTAGGAAAGACCTTCTGAATCCTGGGTAACTCTAGGAGCTTCTGGAATCAATGGACTTCATTCCAGCGCTCTGTTATTTGTGTGACTAAGCTAATTCATGGGGGCCTGCTTTATTCTGGTCTCCCTTTTGGCTTATCTTTCACTACCTCAAAGTTTCTCACAGTTTCTTTTCTCTTCTTCCTTTCCCCCCTTTCCTTTCCTTAATAAAAAAACTATTTTGGATTTTTTTGAATGATAAATAAATTTCTATGTTGTTTTGTCTATACATTCTTTAACAGTTTTATTTGCATATAATTTATAAACCATAACATTCACTGATTTAAATTGTACAACTCAATGTGTTTTGAGTATGTTTACAGAATTGTGCAACCATCACCATAATCTAACATTTTAGAACATTTTCATCTCCCAAAAAAGAAGACTTATACCCACAGTAACTGCCCATCCCCCTCCCTCCAAACCCCTGGCAGCCATAATCTATTTTTGTTTATTATAGATTTGCCTATTCTAGTTATTTCATGTAAATAGAATCATACCTGATGTGTTATTTTGTGGCTGGCTTCTTTCACTTAGCATAATCCTCTTGAGATTTATCCATATTGTGGAATATGTCACCACTTCATTTTTATTGCTGATAATATTCCATGTATGGATACACCAAATTTTCTTTATTCATTCATCATTTGATGGTCATTTGTGTTGTTTTGATGCTATTATAAATGGAATTTTTTCCCTTAATTTCATTTTTGGCTTATTAATTGCTAGTGTGCAGAAATCTTATTGATTTTTGTATGTTGATCTTGTTTCTTGCAACCTTGTTAAACTTTTTTTATTTTTACTAATTCTAATAGTCTTTTGGTGGATTTCTGGGGATGTTGTATATACAAGATCATGTCATTGTGAATAGAGATAGGTGGATGCCCTTTATTCTTCTCACAATTTCTTCCATCTATCTATTGGTATGCTGTGATGCCTCATTGTTCTGCCTCAGTATCATACCTTGTCTCATTGCTATTGTGCAGGTTTGAATGTATTATGGCCCCCAGAAAAAGCCATATTCTTTGATGCAGTCTTGTGGGGCAGACGTTTTGGTGCTGATTAGATTTGCATGAAAACGCTCCCCACCCAACTGTAGGTGATAATTCTGGTGAGATATTTCCATAGAGGCATGGCCCCACCCATTCAGGGTGGGCCTTGATCAGTGGAGCCATATAAGTGAGCTGCTCACAGGCAGAGAGAATTCAGTGCAGCTGTGAGTGATGTTTTGAAGAGGAGCTACATACAGCCAAGAGGAACACTTTGAAGAAAGCACAGGTGCTGCAAGATGAGAGACATTTTGAAGATGGCCATTGAAAGCAGACTCTTGCTCCAGAGAAACTAAGAGAGGACAAATACCCCAAGTGCAACTAAGAGTGACATTTTTGAGGAACTGCAGCCTAAAGAGGAACATCCTGGGAGAAAACCATTTTGACACCAGAGCTTTGGAGCAGATGCCAGCCGTATGCCTTTGCAGCTAACAGAGGTTTTCTGGACACAATTGGCCATTCTCCAGTGAAGTTATGCCTTGGACACTTTATGGTCTTAAGACTGTAACTGTGTAACTAAATAACCCCCCTTTTATAAAAGCCAATACATCTCTGGTGTTTTGCATTTCAGCAGCATTAGCAAACTAGGACAGCTATCTTTTTGTATGCTCTGAATTTTTGAGTTGAAATTTGATAAAGTGATACAGAGATAGAGAAAAGGGAGAAAGTGAGAGGGAATTTCTGCTATGTATTGGGACAATAAGTGGGAGTGTGTTTGTGGAGGGGGAGGGCCCAGAGAAATGAAAGACATAATTCCTGCAATGTTAGTTACCTGTAGAAGAAAAGTTGAAACATATTAGACAACATGAGAACAAGTACATAGTAACATGTAGTCTCAAAACTTCTAAGTAACATAGTATAATTGGGATACATATATTTTGAGAAGAACAAAATGAGAGGTAATCAGTTCAACATTAGGTCACTGAGTGGGACTTTGGAGATGAAAAAGACAGCTTCTGCCCTAAAGATTCTTATAGTAACAGATCAGCACATAATTGTTACTACATGGTTATAGACACCTTTGGCATAACAGGATGCCATGCTGTGGGTGACCCACTGCTTTTAATGTTGGAAAGGACTACCTGAAGATAGTCCCATCATTAACCTAATGTCTAAAGATGATACATCCCTCTCTGTAAGACTAAAATCATATGTCTAAAATTAGCAAGAAATAATTTTTAAATGAGTATGTGAATAAGGTATACAACTGATCTTGTAGAGGTGAAATACTGAATTAGAAAGTTCCAAAATAGAATTGTGTCAACTTTGCCTAATGTAGTTTTATTTCCTCCACTAATTTTTGCCATCTTTGGTAATCACTTAAGTTTTCTCTGCTGAACGTAGTATGGCCTGTCCAGCTTACGTAACTGAAGTGGAAGGAATGAAGAGAAATGAATGCACTGTATGCGTGGTGCAAACAATTTATTTTCTGTGCTTTCTCAGATGCAGATATGAAAGCCACAGTGTTTTAAATCTTACTTTACAAAAAAGAAATAACAAAAGTACGTAATTCATGAGATAAGACCATGGGCCAAATATAGCTTTGTTTTTTTTTTTTAAATGGCTTCAGGTATTTGTTTATAGGAATCTAGGAAATGCTCCATAAAAGAGACCGGGATCCCCTTCATTAAACTGTGATTTCCTTTAGGACAGAGATTGTATTAATTCATTAGCCTAAGTTTCCAGACTCATGTCTGGCATAGAGCAGGCCCTCAAAGCATACTAGCAATGAACTTCAATGAAAGTTGTCCCGTTAGACGCCTTTCCCGCCGTCAAGACTACAACTTCCAGGATGCCATGCTCTCTTTGCGTTCTCTGGACTAAGACGAGGAAGTCCCAGCACCCATCGCGACAGATCAAGACTACAATTCCCACTACACTCAGGAGCTCCGGAAACTTGTCAAACCTACTTGTTGCCATAGCATCCGGGTCCGGGCCAACCAACCCGGGCGCCCACACCGAGTAGAGGCGGGCCGTTCGTAATTCCGACCAACCCGAGGCATTTTTGTTGTGGAGCGCGACCGGAGGGGGAGAGAGCTCAGGATCGGCGCCTTCTCCTTGCATGTTGGGGTCGTGGCCTTGGTCCCTCTGTGCAAGGAAAGGCTTCGGGCTCCTTTATGCACGTGTGTGCGCTTGGGGCGTGAAGTGCCCGTGGGTCGGCATTAGACTGCTTCGGGGACAGAAGCGAAAGCCATGGGCGGGACGGGCAGCACCCGCCGGGTCACCTTCGAGGCGGACGAGAATGAGAACATCACCGTGGTGAAGGGCATCCGGGTGAGTTAGAGTGGGAGGGGGAAGGCCAGCACTCGGACTCCGACTCCAAACCCCCGACCTTCCCTGCTCCGGCTCAGCCTTGTTTTTCCGTGCGTTCTTCAGTGTTGCCCAGCCAGAAGTCGAGGTCTCTGGGAAGAAGCTCGGAGTTTCAAGACTTGGGATATTCATTCAAATAGTTCCGGATTGTCTACCAAGTGCTAGGCACTGTGCTGGAGGCGGGCGAGGGCGGGGGTTGGGGGAATGTCAGGTTGAATTAGACTCACCAGGGGCTCACAGTCTTCTCTTGATCGTATTTGTCACTAGTTGTGGGACTTTAGTTGCAGCCCTTTCCTCACGCTACCCATCTGTGAAATGAGGCATGTTTTATTCTTCCTGGGCTCAGGACCCAAGCCCTGCTTTTCCACCATCCCTATCACCTTTCTCGGGTGAATCTGCATTTTAAGGAACCCTGTATTTCCCCTTTGTTATGTAGTGCTCTCCCTTTGATCCGGCCCCCTTCCCTTTCAACACAAAAATACAAATACCACACACTTTTTGGGCTTGCCTCCAGTGATCTGGCTTCTCCCTCCATCACTTTCACTTGATAGCTCATTTTTCCCAGGCACCTTCTCTTTGGCCTGCTACTCCTGGGTTTTGGAGTAGGCCCAGTGTCTGCCAGCCTGCTTTGTTGCATAGGAGTTGAGATCGATTTGCAGTTTTTCAGTCCACTAGAAGTTATCCAGTTACTTCTATACCTAGACATTGTAGGAAATTTTTATGCCCTGTGCATGTGCTTGAAACATGAAAACTTGATTTTTCTTCAGGGTGTCAGTATACCAGCACTAACTTCATTAACACATTCTCAGCCGCACCTGAATTTGGAGCTTAACATTTTTGGAAGTATGATGCCTAGCCTAGTAAAAAAAGCAATTTTGACTTCAGAAAGTTTAATAATAGTTTACATTCTTCTCTCTCTGTGTTGTGAAACCAGCATAATCAAATTAAATGTGTGAATTATTTTTACCACTTGTTACTAGTGTGAAAAACAAGCACTACTCCTAAAAAGGAATAAAAATAACTGTTCACTCGATTGTGGAGAAGAAAAGAATTTATTCACGATCTTGCAAGAGCGGGCACCCAACCAAAATGTGGGGGGTTGGCGCCCACAACTATAGACCCAGCAGTTTTTATTCCCTACTCCTAATCGTAGGTCCCTCCCCTGTTTCTCCAGTGGCTGGATACTTAAGAGGTTACATATGCCATAGGCCTGCGCAAATTTGAAATATGCAGCCTGCCCATCTTCTGTGCTAACTTGAAACATTTGAAACAGGTCTCCACCCCTCTTTCCTTTGTTCTTTAACTGCAGAGCCAGTCTGAGCTAGTTTGGTAACAACTTATGAAGCTATTTGAGGAAACTACCCCCAGTCTCCACCTTGCAAGGACAGTGGGCGGATAAACAGGAGGACCGGCCACAGATTATAGCTTGGCTTCTTGACCCTCTACCATTCCTCTGAGCTGCCCCTACCTTGTGTGAAAGCTAAACTTAATCTAATCCTTACAACTCCCCCCTTTTTCTTTTAGACTCTTTTTTAGCTTTCACATTTTAGTCTCTCAAATCTCGGAAGAGCTTTCTCACATTCCTCATTATGAAGATCTTCGTCCTTGAGGGGGTACAAATTGTTTTGCGTGTATTGAACTGGCATTTGTTTGGTTAGAGCTGTTTCAATAAGTCTTTGAGTCAATCCTCGGATGCGTGGGATGATGCAGCAGCCGACTGTTGTGAGTACTCCAGCTACAATGATAAGAGGTTAAGACAGACAACGCCACCCCTTTCCACTTTTCAAATCAGCTTTCTAACCACCCAGTAAGGGGGTTATTAATACTTGAGTTCTTGGCTAATTCCTCGGATAAGGCCATTAGACCTTGCAAAGCTTTGGTGATGGTTTCATCAGGTGCTGTATTATTTGGGATAAATGTACAACTACTGCCAATCATTACATAAATGCCTCCTTTTTTAGCAAGCATCATGTCTAAGGCTGTTTTATTTTCCCATGCCATTCGGCTAGTAGCATCTTGCTAGTCTGTGATGCCCTTAACTGCATCCTTGGTGTAACTGGTAAATCTTTATTGCTTATAATTATGTAATTAATCCAATCTACATTCTTATTAATCATGACCCACCAGAACAAAAAAATGACTCAAATCCTGCAGCTAACTCATCTGGGGTTCCCCATGCAACTCCTATACTGTCTAAATAGATTCGGCTGTCGAAAGAACGAGGTAGACTTTTCTCCCGTTTCTCTCCTGTTTTCACTTCCTCCCTTTTCTCAAAAGCCAGGGTGAATGGGATGGCCAGTTGAACCAGAGCACAGGTCCCTTTTCACTTTTCAGGTAATTCTGGTTGGAGGACGCCCTTTCTGCAGTACTACCAAAGGTCTGCTCGGGGTATGGTTAAACTGGAGGAACTGCCAGTACTATCCTCAGTCACATTCCACACTTAGGTACATGAGGCCATGGTCCTGAGATTCTGGAGCCCCTCACCCCGGCCAGAGAGACAGGCAGAGTGGTTTCCTGGACCAAGGTGGGGAGCTAGCCTGGCCTTGATGTTTCCTCTTCTGGCTGGAGGGAAAAGGGAGGACAATGTACTACAGTTTTCACAAGTAGTAGTACTCTGGAAAGGAGCACTACACACTTGAACTCCTTATGCTTTTCCATGCTAAAGGGAAAGGGCACGATCCGAGCAGTGGGTCAGCCTGCTGCACAAGCGTAGCAGTTATTGTTTAGGCTCTGGACTGTATATTTAACTCATTCTACCCAGGCATTTGCATCCCCATATCCTGTTTCTATTTCTGTGGTTTGCTTTAAGTTTTCTGCCTTGAGTATTTTAATTACCTTGGGATTATTCTGAACTCGGGAACTGGCTGCCGATTGGGCGCCCTTAAGTATTACTGAAGGACTAACTGGAGAGAATGTTGTGTGGCTGATGTAGAGGGGAGGACTTGTATTCGGAACCTTCCCAGGGGGTCTTGACCAGTGACTTCTACCCCTATACCTTATACTCCATCAGCTCCCCCACTGGTAGTGGGTTGTTTATCAGCTCATTTAATAGTTATTACTACTGGGTTGCATTGAAGATTTCTGCAATCTGGTGGGGTATTACCTTTATAAAAGGTTATTTTGTCCTTTAATTTCCAGTGGGTTGGGCGGATCCAACTCCTATCTATGGTCCATCTCTTGGTATTGGGTAGTCCACCATACATCAGCCCAAGAGAGGCAAGGGGAGACTTGGCTGAAAATATTCCTTACCGGCTCCTGGCATAGTTATTTATCCTTCCCACTCAGCCACTGCTGGTACTCCAAATTCCCACAGTCCTCTACCTGACGTGCATCAGACTGCACTGTTTGAAACTCTTAAGCCCTCAGTTACTAGTTTGACAGGACTCGTTGCAAACTGGGAACATTATGGCTAGCATAATTATTCCCATTCCTAGTCTGAGCTTTAAGCTGCCCATTTTTTAGTTTTCTAAAGCACCTGACCAAGTGGTTTGGAGACACAGGGTTTGACCCCCCACTTCCCCTTTTCTTATATTCCCTCCCAGCTATTGTCTTTTTAGAGTGACCCTTAAGGGATCTGAGGTTGGAGTTATTTTCCAGGATTTGGGCGGAGTTGTTGGGTACTTATCATCTGATTCAGATACTGGTCCCTTCACTCGGGTTTAGTGAGTCTAGCCTTTCTCTGCCTTCAAGACTGCTGTTTCAGTTGTTAACAAAACTTGATAAGGTTCCTCCCAGGCTGTTTGAAGTCTGGACTTTTTCTGTGACTTGATCAGGACCCATCTGCCAGGTTGCTGTTGATGGACAGCAAATTCAAGGGGTGGAGTCTGGGCCAGCAAACCCGGATGCCTGAGGGATAACAGAGTAGGAGACAAAGCCAGTACATAATTATTGAGGAAGAGGTCCTTTGAATCTAAAGAGGAGAGATCTCTAGTTTTAGCCGCCCCACTGGGGGCATCTCAGTGTAATTAATTTGAATAGTCTGCAGTGGCCTGAGGCTTGGTTCCCTTCCTCTGTGTACTTGTTTCTTTAGGACTTTCTTGTTAACCCTTTGGCAAATTATGCATCATTCACATATTAGTTTGGCTATAGTATAAAGGCCCACACATCCAAAATGCTTAAAAATCAGATCACACGTGGTCTGTACTCCCCAATGACTCCCCTGGTGTAAAGCTGCTAATACCTCCCTCAGGTACAGATACCCCTGAACTCATTTGCATGAAGCACAGCAAGAATTTACCAACATTTAAGGCTATTTACTGGTTACAAAGAATGGCACAGTTAGACTAAAGGATAACAATAATTCAGAATAACCCAGGATTAATGAACACAAAAAGGCTCACCATTCCTAAACACCCACTTAAAATCCAGTCTTTAGTACACCCAGTTCAGTGATGCTTGAATATACTTGATTTACATATATGTACACCTTGAACACACACAAGGTTTGCTGCCAGATGAGTAATAACCAACTCTTTAGGGCGAGGAGGACAAGCCTTGGTGTGTGGCATTTGACAATATATGTGGTGTCTCTATTCCCACCAGAGCCAATTTCAAGCTAGCAACCTGACATCACCAAACGCAGAGCTGGGAATAGATACGCACCACTCACTGTCCCAAGTTTGTTCGATGCAGCTTTAGTGAACCTCAACCCCTTTTACAGGAACATGTACATATAATCCACTTGCACCCTGAGCATGAACATTTTGCTTTTGCCTAAAATATATCAGCAAAACCATATTACGAATCACAAGAACACACAGCCCTTTGTACATTTGGGACACAGACAGACACATACAATTTACACATACTCAAACCACTTCTACCTAACTAAGGGAAAATGCTACACACAGTAAAATTCGTATATACACACCCATAACCATACAAAACCACACGTTATGCCTGTTTACAAGCACAGCCACAGCCTCTTTCACACTTTCAAGTGAAGAGTCGTCTCATTCTCCACACTGTTGTGAACCTGCACACAAACGCCCAGCTTTAGAGTACACACAAACTAGTATATGGTACAAAAACATAAAGAAATATCTCCAGTTACCATAGATGAGTACACAGGAAATCTCTGCCAAGTCCCAAACCATAGACTGATGAACTCCCACAGCTCCAAAGACTCCTACATAATTGTATCACATACTTCCATTACATATAAATACAATTATCCCACATCCCTGTGTAAACACACAACCCAAACTTCCATTAGCTATATGAATCAACTCCTAGAATGCATATGCTAAAATATGCAAATGTATCCACCAGTACTTATCCAGCCCCACATCACTTAAGTATACAGATAGGGAGTTACACAAATCCTGTGCTACAGAATCCTTAAATCTGAACATATATGACACCCCACCAAACCCAGAAATTTCCTTAGTTCCCTTTTTGTCCGGGAAAGAGGCAAGCCAACCATGGCCTGAATTCCCTCCGGACCAATCCCCCCTCTTTCTCTCTAACTGGCCCCAACTGCTTCTCTGTCTCCTCCCTGCTTCGTCCCTAATTTCTCCTTTACCATGAGGTCAACTGTGCTCATCATGACCTTGGCTTTTTGCTTCTGCTTTTCCTCCTCCCTTCTCAAAAACACTTTTTGAGACTCTCAGTAACTCCTCCAATGGCTTATCCAGCCATCTGTCCATTTTCTGGATCTTTTTCTGAATATCAGGCCAAGATCCCTTTACATAGCTGACCTTGAGCATTCCCTGGGCCACAGGATCATCAGGGTCCATTCCTGAGTATTTCCTCACCTGGTCCCTCAACCTTTGTAGGTAGGCTGAGGGGGTCTCATCTTTTTCCTGATTTACCTCAAAGGCCTTACTTAGGTTCTGGGATTTGGGTATGGCCAATTTTATTCCCAGTATAACTAATTCTCTAAGATCTTTTATGTGTGTTCTAGCCCCCTGATTATTATTAGTCCAATTGGGGTCCACGCTGGGGAACTGCTGCTCTGTTGCCATCACCCCTTGTCTGGGTGGGTGCTGCCTCTCCCATTCTCTCATAGCTGCCCTCCTCACCATTCCCCTTTCCTCTCCCATAAAGAGGATATTCAGTATGGACATAAGTTCGGACCAGGTATATAAACCGGGGCCTAAGAATTGATCTAATTGTTCGGCTAGCCCCGCTGGGTCCTCCATTAATGATTTCATTTCCCTCTTGAACTTCCTTCCTTCTGTACTCGTCAGTGGGACATTTACATAACCGATTTCTCCTGATCCAGAAGATACTTCTCTGAGAGGCTACAAAGACTCAGTGGGTTTATATACTCTCACACTCCTCTCCTCAGAAGCCTCTGGAAATGGAAACCTCCAGATATTTTTCTTACACTGTTCCAATTCTTTTTTTTAACTGGTGGTGGGTTGTAACTGATGGAGCAGTAGGCACTGACTGGCACTCCGATTGCCCGGGGGCGTGGACTGGTTCCATTGAATCTTTAAGGTTCAACTGTTCCTGCCCCAGTGGGGAAGGGGAAATATAAGGCGGGGGAAAGCTTAACAAAGGATCCCAGGTTTTAGTTTCTAAAGATTCAGTCTCTGAATCTGGGTTCTTAACTTTCATGGGCTAAAAACTGGTCTTTTTTCCCTGCAGCCAGCACATAGCATAGTCAGATTCCTTTTTGGGAAAAGGTTTCTTTTTATTAACATAATGCACGAGGTTGGCACAAAGCCATTCCTCATCTGCCCTGTATTTTGGCCAGAATACATTGGGTGGCAAAATGCTTTCTCTTGTCTAAACGTAACAACAATATTTAATTATTTTCCTTTTATCCTTTCCCTTGGTTGATTACTTTCGGCCCAGTGTTTCAACATCCTCCCCAATGGACTATCCAGAGGAATGTTCCCGGGGGACCCTACAGGTACCCCCTTCCCTTTTTTTCCCCGGCCGGCCAACTGCCTCTGTTCCCCATTCTGAGTCTTGTCTGGGCGTCTTTCCCTTAGGATCAGCCTCAGACTCATCAGAATGTCCCCACCACCAAGGTAATACTTAATAGTCCTTTTTTCTTACCTTGGTCTATGCACAGAGTTACCTGGTTGCTGCGAGGCATATTTTTCCTTCCCCCTTTCTTGTCCATAATAGGCAGACCTAAGCGTCTGATTGCGGGTATCACCAGAGGCGGGCTCCCAATGGCAGTGTGTGAGACCACTCAAATGGTGGGGTGCACCTTCCCTTCTTCCGTCCCAGGGGTCCTGCTCGATGCTTCGGATCCTGGATGAGCCCCCAAGAATTGTGAGAAACAAGCACTACTCCTAAAAAGGAATAAATGCTCACCCGATTGTGGAGGAGAAAATAATTTATTCATGATCTTGCAAGAATGGGCGCTCAACCAAAATGTGGGGGGTTGGCGCCCAGAACAACAAACCCAGCAGTATTTATTCCCTATGCCTAACTGCAAGTCCCTCCCCTTTTTCTCCATTGGCTGGATACTTCAGAGGTTACATTCTATTCCACAGGCCTAACTAGCCTGTGCAAACTTGAAACATTTGAACAAGTCTCCACCCCTCTTTCCTTTGTTCTTTAGCTGCAGAGCCAGTCTGAGCTAGTTTGGTAACAACTTATGAAGCTATTTGAGTAAACGCTACCCCCCAGTCTCCACTTTGCAAGGACAGTGGGCGGATAAACAGGAGGACCGGCCACAGATTGTAGCTTGGCTTCGTGACCCTCTGCCATTCCCCTGAGCTGCCCCCACCTTGTGTGAAAGCTAAAGTTAATCTAATTCTCACACTAGGAAATAAAACCTCTTGAATATTTAAAGTGTTTAAAAACTTTTTACTCTGAAACTGTTACCTTGAAAAAGATTTATTAAAATTTTCTTTATAGAAACTCAGGCTTTTGAACTCAATTTTGGTCTGTGATCAGCAATCCTTTTATTATATTAACAGGAGTACCACATTTTGTAATAAAATGTCTGAGGCTGCTTTCTTTGCCTTGTGGTTTAGTTGATATTCCTTGGGGTAAAATAAAAAATTACTGTAAACACTTAATTTTATGTAGAGGTTTGTTTATATTTAATCTTGCCTTTAGGCCTTGGGTGTTCCACACCAGAGGATAAAAAGAATTGAATGTAAGAAAAAGCAAAATAGATTTTGGGTGAGAAGATATTGGTTAGAAAAATCTATAAATCTATGTTTTCATGCTCTAGTACAAACACCAAAAAGACAGTAAACAAAATTGAAAGAGAATTTGGCCACAGCACAGACTTTCTTATCAAATATTAGTGAGGTTAAATAGGATAAGTATGAAAATAGGGATATGTACTAGATTAAAATGTAATCTAAAAAATTTTTTTTAAAAACATTTTTAATTAAAAAAACCCAAAAAAACAAAAACTATGCCCAAATTAACAAACATTCATTATTAGTTTTTCTTTCTCATCTAGTACATATTATGTGTATTGTTACAATTCAGGCACAGGCCCTGCTTATTTTGACCTGGGCTTTCCTTCAGAGTACACCCTTCACCTAGAATGCTCTTGCACTGTTCCCTGCTGCTTCAAATCCTTTTACAAGGTAATTTGCAGTCTCTCTGATCCTCATTTGTCTCATCTGCAAAATGACGGGTCTTGAGTACACCTGTAAGACCTCTGTTCTTTTCCGCTTCTGAAATTCTGAGACTAGCTGCACTGTTTTTTGTATCCATGCTCTGCCCATTGCAGTTTCCCCCCGAGATGGTATGCTGTTGAATTATTGAATACTTAAGGGTCATTCGGATTTCTTGAAAGTCATGGTAAAAAAGAGCATGAACTTGAAGGTAAACAGGCCTCAGTTTAAATCTTAGGCATTTTCTAGTCTTGTGGTGTTGACCAGGTCACTTCTCTGATCTTATTTCATTACTTATAAAGGGGAATAGCATACCATTATTTATCTTGATTGGTTATGCTTAAAAGATAAGGTGAGGTATTAAATGCTTCTGGTACGTTGTAGATTTTCAATAAAAGACATATTATGATAGGATGCCTTCTGCATCTGAAGTTCTAAGATTGTTTGGAAAGTGGAAAGGGCATGTGCTTTGGAACCAGGCATACCGAGGTTTGGAACTTAGTTCTGCCTCTAGCTGTGTGGCCCTGGAAAAGTCACTTTTGATTGTGTTTCCTCATTCAGTAAATCTGGATAGTGCAGCCTACTTGTGAGAATTAGACCTCGTGCATGCAAGTGTCTAGTACTTTGATAGTGTTTACTCAAGAGTAGTAGCAGTTATTAGAACTGTTCAAGAGAATGGATACATAAATCCACATGAACTTAAAATAATTGAATAAAAATAAAAATCTGTTGTACCCCCATGAAGGATGCCCACAGATGTCTACAGTGGAGCATAAACTGGGAAATGAGAGGTCTGGGGTTTGCCACTAACTGCCTTTGTGGTTTTTGGCTAAGTCTTTTAAAAATATTTTTTAGCTGATCTGTTTTTTTTTTTTTTTTTTTTTTTTTTTAGCAGTCTTCTGAGGCATGAGGATGCATAAGAAGTGGCATTCTCAGTATTGTGTAGCTCAATATGGCGCCAATGTGGCCTAAACTTAAGTATTTTGAACTGCAGTTAGGTTAGTTCAACTTGGCTGAGGAAAATGTTCCAACTTTGCCCAATTGTCTAACATTTTTGTCATCGGTTATAAGAAATGAGAGATTACCAAAGATTCAACATAGGCAGTCACTGCTGGAAAATAAATTCTGTGTTCTGTTCTACTGATAAGGATAGTAATTTCATTTTCATTTATTTTCAGATATGAAGGAACAATTTAGTGAGCAATATAAGACTTTCATTAAGTAGGCTGAGTTATTAATAGATCCTGTTTCCAGATTTTTCTTGCTGGAGTCTTCAATAGCCAGCAATTAAATTAACTATTTATGAATTTAAATTGAAGTTACTTCTCACCTTCCAGGTGCTATTTTCATGGACTCTACAGGACCTTGTTTTTTTTTTCCTTTATTCTTAGCGATTGGTGGCTTCCCCCCCTTTCCATAAAATAACGTGTATTCAAACTTAGAATCTGAAGTAATTTGTATAGGTTGGGTGAAAGGCCACCTTCTCGCCCTTCCTTTACCTCCCAGTTTAAAATAAATGTCTAGTGATAGAATTACCAATCATTTTCAAAACTCCTATTACATGTGCTTAATAGGATTTCTGTGAACACCTGCTGTGCCACTTGGAAAGTATGCATACAATTCAGTCATTCACAAGTTTATTTCCAACATCAAAGCTGTGTGAGTGAACTCTTCAGGAGCAAATGTCAACTTCACTGATATCATTTTCAAAGATATATTTGTCATGCGTTCCAAGGATTAACAAATGTGTGCATCTGGCCTTGAAGTTGCAAGCTGAAATTCCTAGGAGCCAGTTATGATAGTATGGATACCTACATGGAACACAATAAATATTTTGAGAAGTATTGGTAGTTAAGAGCCCCTAAATGAAGAAGTTAGTTAATGTGGGCTGTTGAGGATTCTGGAGGAGAGTACCTTAGCAGAGACTATAATCTGGTTGGTTGTTGGGAGCGAGGCATGTTGCCCAGGTAATTCATTTAACTGGTAGATGATTGATCCCTTTCAACTTGAGATTCCATGATTCTCTTGGGCAGAGTATTATCTTAATCTTTCTAAAATTATTTAAAGACAGTAGAAGTTCATGATCTCCACTGATGATAAATGCAAAGAAGCATAAATGACAACTACAAACATAAGCTAAGAATTACATATTATGTGTACAGGGCATTTCTATCCCCCACCCTCTCTTCTCTAGCCCTTAATTAAGTATTTGGGAGTAAGTACTTTATCTCCAATGATAATGGCAGTTTTGGGAGCCCATGTCTTAAAATAGTACTTGAAAAGCAAATCAGTACTCACAGGAAATGACTTATGCTACATGGAAGGAAGACCAAGGGAGAAAAATGGGTCTGGGTCCTTTAATCAGTCTGATAAGACACATCTGGAAGAAGATGAAAATCCATTGAGGGGTGTATTAGTTAGGGTTCTCTAGGGAAACAGAATCAGTGAGAGGCGTCTGTGACTATAAAATTTATAAAAGTGACTCACGCACCTGTGGGTATGCACGAGTCCAAATTCTGTAGAGCAGTCAGCAAACTGTCAACTCCAAGGAAGATGTCCGATGAACTCCTCAGGAAACAAACCGGCAACTTCGACAAACTCCTCAGGAAATGAACTGGGATCTTTGACGAACGTGTTCGATGAACTCCTCAGGAAACAAACCGGCAACTTCGACAAACTCCTCAGGAAACGCTCTGCTGGGCAGCTGAAGAAGTGAAGGTCCTCTAACTGTCTCACTTATAAGTCTTCAACTGATTAGTTGGATTAAATCCAGCCAATTGCATTCTCTCATTGTGGAAGACACGCCCTTTGGTGAGTCATCAGTCACAGCTGCAGTCAATTGACTGATGATTTAATAAACCAGCCTGTTGGTTTATTAACCAGCCACAAACGTCCTCACAGCAATTGTTAGGCCAGTGTTTGCATGACCAGACAGTTGGGTACTATCACCTGGCCAAGTTGACACATGAACCTAACCATCACAGGGGGTAAGGGGTTCTGCTTTGTTTCAGTCTTGTGTGGTTCCTAACTTCTTAGAGAAGTTAGAAGATATCTTAAAAGGAGTTCTCCTTTTATTGTGTTCCTTGGAAACAGAAATACTTTAATCTGTCCATCTTGCCCAATCTTCTGTTTCTGAGAAATACTGGATTCTGGAGTGGTGGATCGTGTATTTGTGCTAAATTTTGGATAAAACCAACAAAAGTGGGTGGGAAGAGATGCATGGGAAAGAATACAGTGATGACATACATCCTTTCCTCTTCTCTGGAGTGCTTGTTCATGTGGGGAGTAATATAACCTCAAACTTGGCAAGACCGATTTATTTAAATTAGTCTTTAGGAGCATTAGAGAACAGGTGGATAATCAAGGTCAGTGGACTGGATTCTGCTTGGTTGTCAGGCCTGCTTATACTGTAACAGTATTCTTTTAGTTCATAGACCACCAACTATGGACACTAAGGTATAGACTCTGCCTAGAAAAATGCATATAAGCAGACACTTTTGCATACCTTTGAGGAAGTGTTCATTAACTCTTGAATTCACAGACCTCAGAGTATGATAGCAAGCTTTAATGGACTGGGAGTTGGAGGAGGTCATTTCACCAGTCTTTGTTCCAAGTAGTTTCTGTAAATTGAAGGTGGTTTTTGCCTTGGTGGAGATTCCATAAATGGCTGGAAACAGGTATAGTAGGTGTATGTCGCTAAATAGGAAAAACCTTTTTTCTAAAAGAAGTGCCCTATAAATAGGGGAAATATGTTTCCTAAAGAACTTGCTTCTTATGCAGGGGTGGCTCGTCCAGCTTTTGCAGAAGCTTATGTTATAGCTTTGATCCCTTTATGGGTTAGTTTGCATCACAAAGAACAGTTGTTTTACAGCTATGGGGGTGTCTAACCCTGGCCAGCATCTCTAAATCTTGTCAGCTGCTTCACAACTGAGTACCCCAGTTCACACAGGAGGTCAGGTGAGTGTGCAGGTCTGAACTTATTACTGCAACTGGAAACTCAGCTCACAGGGCATTAACTTCAGATGCAAAGGATAGCACAAGGCTATTGCCTTTTATCATCATAATCTGCAGATGGACTGGGGATAGGGGAGAATGGGCACGGAGTCAGCATATCAACTGAAGTCTGCTTGGGTGATCCATTGAAAGGCTGTATTTGTTGACGATTGTTAAGAACAAAAGAAGGAGGTTGACTCAATACTACAACTGTAGAATGCATTTTCAGCTGAAAAAAAATGAATTGTGCTCTTTTAGATGACATGCTTATAAATTTACTGAAATTTAACCAGAGACCACATTGGGGAATGTTTTGATGTTAGAAATTAACATTAAGTAGCTAATTTTTTGAGGCTTCAGAGAAGACATAAAAATAAATGTAGTAAAATAATTAATAAAATCAATAAAGAAAACAGTTGGTAATTAGGTTGAAAGATATTCCACTTTTAGTACCCTGAGATCCTTGAGAGATGAATGAACACCTTATATACTCTCATTCCAGGTTCATGCTGCTGGCACTGGCAACAGCTCTCTATGTGGTCCTCATGAGCTGTGTAGAGAAGGAGCTCAGGGCAAACTCAGGTTGAATTGATGAGAATGAACCATGATGAATTATCAGGTGAAGTCCCCATGACTAGAGTTGTATGGGTAATAACTTTACTAAATATTTGTGTAGCATTTTATCATTCATGGTGTACCTTTAATCCTGCCCATAACCATGGGGGATGTTGGGGTGGGATGAGAGGGTAGGTTTTACTTTCATTTTTCAGATAAGGAAAGTAAGATCATTGAGGTAGGTGACTTCCCTAGGGTGGTTATTTAACTAGTAGATGGCCATGCATTTTCCTGTTTTGGACCAGCTTTTTGTTTACTCTTTCAAGGAATGGTACTTTTAAGGTAGCTTTAGGGCCTGGAAGGACTTTATATAGTAGTAGTTTTGAAAGCAACAAATAATGGCAAGATATGAATTTTGATGGGAAGCAGATGAAGTGGCGACTTGCCTTCGATATAGCTCGTTTATAGCTGAGACTGATTTTTAGCAAACACATTCACTTTCTGATAAGGTAGAATATATTTTTAGTGTAGTTGTAGTTCTTTAATTTTAGTCTGAAATACAGAGCTATCAGTTAAAATATAAAAATATATAATGATATACATAAACCAAATTACATACTAACTATGCATATAAGTTGTATTATATACATACAACATATATAACTATATAAATAGTATATTACATAATAGCATATAGTACAGCATATACAATAAATATATACTATGCTATATCATATATAGCATATATACCTGTTATATACGTTACAATGCATAATAGTATAATATATATTGTAATAAAAGTAACCTTAGTGTAGTATGTGAAATATATACTGTATAGTATATTATATAGAAATTAAATTATACATCAATTAAAGTGACTTTAAACATTCTAAAAATTAGTAAGTTCCATTTTATCTCCTTAAGAGGAAGTGAGATATTTTTAATTGATTTTATTGCATGGGATTGAAGGAATGCACTGTTTAGTAGTAGAGAGCAGTTGAACAATAGATTGGGAGTTACAGCTTCTAGACCTGATGCTACAAGTAATTGGATGTCACTGAGGGCCTCATTTTTCCCACCTCTAAATTGAGGGGAGGGATTGGTGTCAATCTTAAAGGGCTTTTCTCAAGATGTATCTCAGTTTTGCCGATGAGGTTCATTGATATTCTCAGTAGCTGTTAGTTGTTTGAAAAGATGCAGCTGGCCCTGCATCATCAAATAGAAAGTTGCTTGGCACTCTTCTTTCTTATTTCTACTTCTCTTCCAAGAAAGGAGACATACATAGTTTTTACCTACAGAGACCACAGCTTTCGAGCTGTAGTCTTTCCCTTTGCCATCTCACCTCTTCCTGGTTTTGTTCCTGAAGTGTAAGTAACTATTCAGGTATAAACTGTATTGTTTACTGATGTATCCCAAAGGACTAGATTAGCGGTTGGCCTAGTAAAAGCTTGTTGCATGAATGAATCACATGGTATAGGAGCTCACATTGTGGAAAGGCAGACATGGAAACAAATGCTTGTTTTATAATTGGAGTGCTGTATTGGAGGTTTGTGCAAGGTATGGTGGGGCACAATGAAGGGTAACTTTGGATAGGCAGGGTTGGAATGGAATAGGGAAATGGTTTGGTCAGAGAAGGCTTCCTGATGTTGGAACTGGACCCCAAAAGGGTCTCCTTCCAAAGGGGCCAGGGGAGAAGGCAAGGCAGACATGTGAAAAGTCAAAGAGATGGCAACAAGTAGCCAGGTTTGGGTGGAGAATAGGGTATGAAGTATTAAGAGAAACCTATGGAAGTTGAGATTGGTGAATTAGGCGTGACCAAATATTGAGGAAGTCTTGAATGCCATGCAGAAGTTTGTACCTTTCCCATCAATAGAAGTAACTATTGAAGGATTTGTAGCAGGGGGTTACAATAATCAGATATGCATTTTAGGAGGATTGATTTTGGTACTGTGAATTAGGTCAGGGGAAATGGAATGGCAAAAGAGATGAGGAATTTATTAAATAGGTAGGGGTTAAGGAAGTCAAAGCTAAGAAAATGAGGGAAAGAAAGGAGTTGAGGACAAGTCCTATGTTCTGGTTTAAGAAGCTGGGTAGAGGTAGTGCCATTAATGAGGTAAAGAAAGCAAGAGAAAGAAGATATTTTTGGAAAACATGAATTCAGTTCTAGACTCATTGGGTTTGAGGTGCTTGCGGTCTGTCCAAGAGGAAGGTGTCCATTAGGTAATTCATTGTATAGGTTAGGATCTCAGGAGACAGGTCTGAGGCTGGAGATAATAAATTTAGAATTCATTAATTTATCAACAGCAGTTAAAATTCAAGGGAGTGGATGAGAGTATCAACAAGAGCACATAGACTGAGAAGAGAATAGAGCAAAGAATAGAATATGGTGCCCTCTAGCATTTAAGGGTAAGTAGAGGTGGGGAAGCCTGTAAAAGAAATAAGAAATGGCTGGAGTCCTAGGAGAACCATGATAGTGGGTTGTCATATATGATGGAAGAATGGCTTTGAGGTGTTATTAAAGAGGGAAAGATCATGTAGTTACTTGACCCAGAAATCTGGGCATCCTTGGAGACTAATGCTGTAGTTTCACATCTGGTCAGACACTGAGTCAGACACACCATGAAGAGTATGACTTTGAGACTCAAACTGCCGAGGTTTAGTTGCTGATTAGTTGTGTGATCCAGAGCAAGTTATTTAAGGTGACTGTTTCAGTTTCCTCGTCTATAAAATGGAGATAATAGAAATATCTACTTCATAGGGTTGTTTAAGGATTAAATGAGTAAAGTGCTTACCATACTGTGGTGCCTGGCACACAGTAAGCACTCAATGAATGATAGCTGTTTTAAATCTCAAATGTCTTTTGAATGTGTTCTCTCCTGGCATTTAAAAAAAACAAAAAACAACTATTGAGGTGTAATTTATATTCCATAAAATTCACCCATTTTACATGTACCATTCAATGTTTTTAAATAAGTTTACCAGTTATACAACCATCACCATTCTCCAGTTTAGAACATTTCCATCACCCCAGTAACATCCCTCATGGCCATTTACAGTTAATCCCATTCCCGCCCCAGCTTTGGGCAACCACTTATCTACTTGCTGTCTCTATAGAGTTGCCTTTTCTGAGCAATTCGTAATAGATGGACTCATATAATACCTGGTCTTCTTGGTCTGGCTTCTTTCATTTAGCCTAATGATTTTTAGGTTCATCCATGTTGTATCAATTTCATTTCTTTTATTGCTGAATTGTCCATTGCATGGATATACAACTTTTGTTTTTTATCATTTTAGCAGTTGATAGACATTTGTTGTTTCCAATTTTTGGCTATAATCAATAATGCTGCTGTGAACATTTCCTGTGCAAGTGTTTGTGTGGATATATGCTTAATAGCTTCTAAATTGTCCTTTTGCCTCCTTCGGGGTCTTCCTGCTTCTGTTCTTTGCCCTCCAATCTTTTCTACACTGAGGCTAGAGTGATCTTTCTAAAATGCAAATCTGATCATGTCATGACTCTGCTTAAAATCCTTCAGTGTGTCCAATTGTCCTTACAGTCAAGTTCAAACTCTGACTTGAAGGGTTTACTAAGAGTCTCTAAAATCTGAAAATCTGTTTCCCTCTCTGCATTCTGACTATAACCGCTCCCCAACTTTGTGCTTCAGCCATTCTTTTATTCATTCATTCATATTCATTCATTCATTCAACCAGATTTATTGAGTCTTTAGGGATGAGGTAACAGGACAGCTATGTCCTTGCTTTCCTGGAGCTTTCTTCCTAGTATAAAAGGCAGACAATAAACAAGAAAAGATGAGATAGTGGTAAGTGCTATGAAGAAAAAAAAAACAGGATGACCCTGTTAGTAATTGGGGGACTGATGACTCCCAAATCTCCAGCCCCGAGTCTTCCCCAGAGCCTCCACCTTATTGCCAACACCTACTTGAGGTCTCCACTTGGATATCTAACAGTGGCAAGCCCTCTATCTCATCTATACCTTAATGCGGTTCCCTCTTGTAGAGCACTTTTATCCTACTGCTTCTCATCCTAAATCCTATTCCTCCTTCCCTTATAAGTATTCCCTACCTTCTGCTCCAGTACTAGTATTACCTTTGCTTGCCTCACTCCAAAGCCTGATTAGATGTCTTTCCTATTATGCTTTTTGTACTTCCATTAAGGGCTGACTTACCTTAAGTAGCACTGTTCACATATTTAAATTATGTTTGTTTCTTCCATTCTACTTTAAGCAACTTGAGAGTATTGTGCCAGGGCACTTAGTTGGTGCATGATAGCTCTTGAAAGAAGTGATTGTGTGCAGTTAATCTTGACTATGAGGAAGGGAGGAACCATTTTTCTTGGGACCAGAGGGAAGTTGCTAAGGCCTGTGGTAATGCTTGTACCATCAGGTTAAGAAAATTGGAGGAGTGATGTTAGTGTCAATTTTCTCAGGCACCACAATTTAGTGCACAGTGTAAAATAAGAGTTACTTATAATGAACGATTAGCAGTGATTAGAAGAAATAAAGGAGTAGTACCTGGGGTGCATCGTGAAATCTTAAAACTGTTCTTACTTTTAGTTTTATAGCTACTAGATTTAGCTTCATTTTTTTAGGCCATTCATTATGCATTTTGATACGGATGATTAAATTACTTGGATATTATTGTACAGGTTTCTTTCTTGTTCTTGTTATAATTGATTTTATTTTGGTTCTGCTTTTTCAGCTTTCAGAAAACGTGATTGATCGAATGAAGGAGTCTTCTCCATCTGGTTTGAAGTCTCAGCGGTATTCTAGTGGTTATGGTGCCTCAGGTATTTCAGAATTTTAATTTTAGGATTTTTAATGGGAAAATTATAAATAGTAGAAGTTTGCCGTATAATCAAGTTCCCCTGCATTTCTGCCTTTTGTTATTTAGATGTTGGGCTTTTTATAGGGAATGATTGAAATCAGTACCGGGGCTTCTTTTAAAACGCTTTACTCTAAAAGTAGCATGAATCTACTTTCAAACGGTCTCTGGAAATTTTGTTTTCTCATCTAGCTCATAAACCCTCTATCAAGTTTTGGAGGATTACACCATATCTTTTTGTGTAAAAATGGATATTAGAGGTTTATGAGTAAAGATTTATAAAAAACATTGAACTTAGGAAATATGGATTTACTGTTTCCAAAGTGTGAAATACCTCAAATGATTTTATTTTCTAATAGATTTCTTCCAAGTTTATAAAAGGTTTATTCCTCCATAGTCAGTCTTAATTATTGATGAAAATAAGGTGTTAAGTGAAATCCATAGAGAATTCCTAAGCCTCATTTTATCTGTAGATTCTGCTGGATAAGAGATAAGAGAAATAATATTATTTTCCTTCCTTCTATTTCCTCTGCTCCACCCATCTATTCATTCAAGTATTTATTGAGCACCTGCTATGTGCATGGCACTGGTCTTGATGCTGCCCAATTTGATGGATGGACATGCTCTTTACTGTTGAAATGACAATGAGAAAATAATTGGGATGATAATTTCTTGGACTAAGTAAGATTTTTCTGTATTTATTAGAAAGGGGTATTGTAAGGTAAATCTGGCTACAGCCTGTGAAATATGAAATAACACTGAGAAAGACAAGATGCTGCCCAAATGCCATTCATTTACTTGGGGCAATGTGACCCCTTTATTAATCATTAAGTCAGTAAACATAAATTGATTTGTTCAGAGTAGAGGGTACAAGATGAATAGGAAATAGCTTTTCACTTTTGAAACTCCTTGTTTGGTAGGAGAGTTAAGAAAAGTTCACATTTAATTAACGTTTAGATAGAAACCACCCCCTTCTTCTGGGAAACGCTTTCTTTGGTTCCTGGGCCACATTCTTAGCTTCCTTCCGACCTTACTTACAATCCTGTTTCCTCTGTGAATTCTCACAAAGTAATCTCACCAATTTTTATAGCTTTTAAACAATTATCTAGATGCCTATGACTCCCCAAACTGTATCTCTAGCTGTGACCTCTCTCTCTGAAACTCCAATGTCTAACACACAATTGCCTGCTTGAAAACTCCACTAAGAGATCTCCAATTTAACATATCCAAAATGAAATGTTTTATTCTTCTCCAGACCTGCTTCTCCTCTCCATCTTTCCCAGTAAATGGCACAGGTAGTCAAGCCAAAACCTGGGGTTCAACCTTGTTTCCTTTTTTCCCTACTCCTTATGTCAGGCCAGCAGCTAGTTTTGTCAACTCCATCTTTAAACATCCCTGAATTTTTTCCTTTTAGCTCCATCTCTGCTGCCACAGCTCCAATCCAGGTCACCATAATCTTTTCCCTTACCTTTTTCAGAAGCCTCTTAACTGGTGCCCTACTTCCATTCTTGTCCCTGTACGCTGTCTTCTGCAAGCAGAGTCCTCAGCAATCTTTTCAAAATGGTAAATTAATTCATGTCACATCCCAGTTTTTGTGCTCCATGGTACAAAGAATATGATCTGAACTGCTTCCCTTGTCCTCTGAGCCACAACATCAGTGGTTCCTGTCTACCTGCTAACATTATCTCATCATCTCATCATCTCTTACCATGCTCCTTCTCACTTACCCACTGTGAATGTTATCTCTACTAGAAAATAGCTCCTTGAGAATCTGTACCAGAAGATAAGCTCCAGGGATCTTGTCTCTTGTCTGTTCACAGATGAATTCCTAGCTCCAAGGATAGTACTTGATTCTTAGTTAGTGCCTATTGTTTGTTGAATTAATTAAGGTCAAATTCTATTACCCATTTAAAAAGTAGCTACTTTTGGTCATTCTGGGATATAATTCTATAAATTTAATTCAGGTAACATTTATTAATGCATACTATGTGAAAATAATTGGGGGGGGGCACAAAAATAGAAAACACAGAAGTATCTCTCAAAGAGTTTAGAGTTCTTGGGTAGTGACAACTAAATATATAACAAGACTATAAGACAGGTAAAAACATAGAATAAAAGAAACCCAGGAGAGATTAACATTAAGTATATCAAGTAATTTGGCTTAAATTTAACTTGATATGGATTTTTAAAAATTAGAATTTGTCCTAAAATATGATTTGTTCTTTGTAGATTTCTTTTCTATCTGTTGTGTTAAGGAGTTAGGAAGATGATATAATAAATAAGAAATAATGATAAATAACACTTCAAGAATGTTTGTTATGTGCTAGGAACTCTGCTTAATCCTATATATGTTTTATCTCGTTTAATCTGTACAACCCTATGAATTTACAAGGAAAGAAACTGAGTCTTGAGGTGGTACTTTTCTTCAGTTGTAGAAAGAATGTGATAGACTAGTTGGAGGGAAAGAATTGCCTTTTAATGATGCCCTGCTTGAGCGCAGGAAAAATCCTTCAGTGTTTAAGTGATTGTTGGTTCTTTTAAGCTTTTCCCCATATTGGCTGTCATTCAGTAGAGAAACTGTTTACCTTCCTGGGTTGTTTTTTTTAAACTGATACTTTTGAGAGAGAGGTAGGTGGTGGGGAGCCTTTCTATGCAAAGCTCATGGTATGGCCTGAAGCGCATGGTACTGACATTGTGTGATAAACTCTGGCTGTGCTGAGGAGTCCATCTCTTCCCAATTCCAGATGTGACATAGCTGATGAATTCTGTCCATGCCTAGCCATTACTAGCCTGGGCACTGAAAGTTCTTAGAATGCCACTTTGTGTTACAGTGGTCAGGCTAGAACTATGCTTCCCCAAATGGTAGCTACTAGCCACATGTGGCTATTTAAATATAAATTAAAATTAATTAAATTGAAATAAAATAAAAAATCTAGCTCCTGAGTTTCAGTAGCCACATTTCAGTGCTCAGTAGCCATAAGTGGTTAGTGGCTACCATATTGGACAGTGCAGAAATGGAACATTTCCATCATTGCAGCGAGTTTTCTCTAGGTTCTGGTATAGGATAGAACAATGCTTGGCATTGTGAGCATCATCAGATAATTTTGGTGTGGTAGCCGAGGTTGTGGAACTAGATGGCTCTGCATGTTTGTGTGTATGAATCTTGTTTCTTGTCCTTTTCATATCCCAACTCCCTTAGGATTGTTGGTAACTGGAAAGTTCAGGGAGCATTCCCCAGAGGTGTACCATCTTCACCTCAGTCTCCAGCACATCTTCCCTACCTGTGTGTTTGGGGTGTGCCAGAGATACTGATCCCTTAGGCTCAGAGCATCGAGGCTCATGTGTGCACCCTATGTATCATACAAAATACTTTTCTCTTACTATGTGTGACATGATGTGAGAAAGGCTCAATAAGGCTAATAGGGTAGGCTCTTTGTATGATTTCCCCTACCCATTCTACAGTAACCCAAGAAAAGAACTAAGATTTGGCGTACTATTTTGAAATGATCTGCCTTTAGATAAAGAATGTAGCTAGACTATGATTGTGCAACTTGATGGTTTGTTCTACCAAGAATTAAAAAAAGACATTTATTAAAGTAGAAACCTCAAAGTTTATGTTCTCATCTGTATTTGTCTCACTTGGGGGTTTTAGTAAGTTTTCAGTAATAGATTTCTTATATGATTTATAATTTAGATGTGTTATGAAATAATTTTTCAAGTCTGCAAAAATGTATTGATAAAAATGTCACCAGGAATTTCTACATTTTTCAGTGTCAAATAAATTATATATTAAATGTGAGTTGAATTTTTAATATTATTAAAATGCTTTCTTCCTCCTAGAACTCTTATTTAGCAGCCCCAGGCTATTTATATGTGTGAATTTAAGGAGGTATATTTGATAGACTGAGAGCCCTAGGATTTCTGTATATCGGAACTAAGTTTGGTCATATATTTAGTTTTGATAATATAATTTATTCTGTAAAAAAAGTGAATTCTTCTGAATACTCTTCTGAAACAGTTTTTTGCCAAACCTTGAACCAGATCAATGACTCGTTGCAATAAGTATTTGCATGTAAAGCTGTTCGGGCAAAATAATATACTGTGTGACAGACAGCAGATTGTAATGCCACTTTAACAAATCAATGTGCTCTAAAGAACTTAACTGTGTTCTTGCTGCCTCAAATTCTTTGCTGCGTTGTCTCATCTAAATTATTTGTTTTTAGGCTGAAAAAGGCAATAGTATTGCAATAGTTAAAAACTTACCTTTTGATTAACCTCTTGCATCTTTTGATTTTAAAATACCATGCTGGATATTGATTTATGTTTTCCATTATACCCTGAACTTTTCGTTTTTCTAGCTTATGGTGAGGTCAGACCTCGCATGTTTGACTCCACCTAATGCTGAGGAAATTCTGTCTCCAAATCAATATGAAGAAACCAGGCAGGAAGTGATATTAGGAGGCTATTTGTTGGGTTCCTAAGCCACTAGCAACCAGATGAAAATGATGAATCTGGAATAAAAGACAAATGAACTCGCTTTTATCATTATCCCCACTGTGTAAGCTTCTCTGTAAATTTCTTGTCATTGTGAAAAATAAGAAAGATTTCCTGATTGTGTTAAGTATATCACTGAGATCACTAAGTATTTGGCAGCCATAACAAATTGCATAAACCAATTTGAGCAGAAAATATCCCAGCCCAAACTAAACAGCCAATTTAGGGAAAACAGATTCATCTATATGTTCTATGTCTTTTTCTCTTGGAATCTGGTCCTCCTAGTTATTTTTAAAAAGCTCTTTTAAGTGCCATTTAGATATAGCACTGTAGGGAGAGTTCAAAGTAAATGAACTGTTTATTCCTTTGACTTGTATTAAAAGAACTGAAGGGGTTGCAATGTCTAGGTTTCCAACTTTTTAATATATGAAACGCTGTTGATGCCAGTGCTTCAAATATATACTTTTTTTGTGTGCTGTAATAGATAATTTGCCTGACAATTCCTAAAAGAAAGAGAGTATACACTGTTGAATTAAAGGTATTAGGTCAATTCTCTAGTCATATATTCTGTTCTTTAAAAAAAAAAATCCATGCACAGTCTTCAGCTAATGGAGGGTTGAAGAATTTATTGTGTCATCCATCAGCAAGTATTAGCATGGCAGCCATCTTGACGTTAAGGAATTATTAGTTTTGTCAAAGAGTATAGATACAAACATATTTAATATGGTTTAGTGAGTAGCTACTATATTAGTATAGTACGCTTTACCTGCTCAGTTACTATTTTTGAGTAAGTGAATGAATGTGTAATTGGGATAGAATATATATGTGGTGTAGAAAGTCCTTTAGGAATTCAAAGAAAGAGAGTCAGGGGTCCAAGCTGGTGAGGGGAAGTGGACTTGAGCCAAACCTTGGAGGATGTGAGGCATGGGGGATTTTGATGTTGAAGATTTTCCTGGTAAAATTGGTAGACAGACTAGGGGGTCTAATGGGTGGGAAAGTTGGGACCAAGTTAAGCAGCTTTATTTTATCCCATAGGGCCTAAGCAGCTGCTGAACAACTCCATTTAATTTTAGGATGCAAAGTTAGAAAGTTGCATTAGTTGCTACTCTTAAAATAAACCCAGATATTAATAACATTTTTATGGCCAAAAAGGCAGTACTGATTTTCTCATTGATATTCTTATATTGAACAAAGAAATCTAAATTGTAAGAATATTTATTTTCCATAATAGTACTAAATAAAGTCATTTTCATTTTCAATGAAAAAAATGTGCAGCCGCATAAACACTTTTATTTGTCCTTAATTGGCCCTATTGCAAAAAAAAAAAAAATTGCTCTCAGCTGCTTGAGTCAGTGTAGGATAAGATAGAAGATTTCTGAGCAAGGAAGGTGAATTAATGTAAGTCAGTTAGGTCTTGGAAGGATAATGTGAAGGATGAGTTGCAAGCTGGAGCTAGGCAAGATGAGCTGCTCCATGGTCTAAATTGAAGTGGCAAAGGCAGAGTAGGATTGGGTAGACTTGGTGCCTAAGACTACATGGGTGGTTAGTGGCGTTCCTTTACCAGTTCTCCAGTTTTCTCACTTCCCTCAGGGTCACTCTTTGTGTTGTACTTATTTTTGAGAAACCAGCAAAAATTTGAACACACTGTACTTTGAAGCTAAGAATAGGGCACAGAAAACTTTTTGTGTCTAGCAACAAATCATTGATGATGTAGTTTATATTCCACTATATTTTGGAATGTTGAAAGAGGTGTTGTTTAGACAAAACTGCAGTGGTAGAGGAAAGGAATTTTAGAGAAGCTTAGTATGTTCTGAAAAGTTAGTGAATCAGACCTTCTAGTAGTTTACTATGATTAGGAACTTCTGCCCTTTGATTGCTTAGTTAATTGATTAACCACTGGCCTCAGCTGCTTTTTATTAAATCTTCACAGTCCCTGCCCCTGTGATGACTGTAATGTAATTTACTTTGCATTAGTACTTCCAGGAGGTTTGAAATCAAATGGGCCATAAATTCCCTACTTGCTCATAAGTTGCTAGAAAGGAACAGCTATTTTGTAATGTGCATTGCGTGATGTAGATTAGAAATTGGGTACTGCCATAGAGCCAGAGTACTCAGGAGCTGGAGGGAAGCAGCTTGAGTGACCAGGGACAAAAAAGAGAGATGCGGTATTAAAGAAACTCTCCATTTTTTTGTAACTGTAAAGTGAATTGTGGGGAAGTGGATTGTATTTTCCTCTATCAAATAATTATAGACATCGCCAACAATATATCAAAAAAGATTTAACAATTACAAACTATAAACTTTATGATCATGCTTCAAGATTGATAAAATAAAATGACACATTGGTTATATAAGCAGCTCTAATAAGTTATAAAGTATAGGATATACAGTAAAAAAAGTACTAGTTTGATCTAAATTTAATATGCCAGTTGTAAAATAAACACTTACTTAACAGTATTTTTGCCCTTCTTGGATTTGAGGGTGTCACTGGATGGCCTAGAGCTCTTAAAATAAATTGCCCAAAGGAGTTTCAAATGTACATTTCCCTTCTGCATGCAGCGGTATTCAAAATCAATCCATTGATCTTCCAGCTGTCAACCAAATAGTAGGTTATTGTTGTTGATGATGATGTTTTCCCATGTAACAAACATTTGAAGAAGTTAGGTCTGACCCAGCATTTCATTGCTTCCTTTTTCCCTTTCCTGTCTCCCTGGTTTATTTAGACTTATAAGCACAATGCTCTGTTTTAGGCAAGTCAGTGCTACCTGGGAAAAATAAGTGTGTTTAAGTCCCCCTTTTTCAACCTGTTCTGCCCCCACAGCTACTTGGCACTTTGTTGACAGCTGTCAAGTTACTCCAGTGTTCCCTGAAAAGCTTTTGGAATCCACATGATCATTATTGCAGGCGTTTTCAGTAAGGATCTGGGAAACCTTTTCACAGAATTGCCAGTACTGTGGTTCTGCACACCCTGCTTTCCCTGAATGGGTGGGTAATAGAGATACGGGTTTACATTAGACAGCATCAAATGGTTGAAGCTTGAAATTACTTTAAGATACAGAGTAGTAATGACTCTCCTTACCCTGAAGACATAAGGTGCTCAGAACATCCTGCAGATTGTATGGTGGGGAATGGGGTGGCTGTGTACTACCTTTGATGGCAGAATTTATAGCTTTGTCAGTTTTAGGGTGCCATTTTCAGTGAGTGCTGCTGCTCTGCTCCTCACCCCGTGCACCCTTGCTCTTTCTGTTTCTTTTGCCAGCCCACCCCCAACCTTGCTGAGATGCCCACAGGCCTTGGCAAGTAACAGCAGATCTTTGCTCTGCATTTTCCTTTTAAAAGGTTTTACAATTTCTCCCATCCCTTGTGCCATTGCCCTTGATCTGGCAATCATCATTTCTCTCCTGCCTTGCTCTAACATTCTCTTTCTTGGGTTCCCTGCCTCCGTCTTGCATTCCCCAGTCTGTTCTCCTCACCACAGCCCTAGTAAACAATTAGTAGGAGTGCAAAACCAAGATGTCATTCCTCTGTTTAAAACATGAGGTTCCCATTCCTTTTGGGATGAAATCCACATTTCTTTTCCATAACTAACAGGCCTTGCACACTCCTGTCTCCTGCTTTAGTTTCCTGCCACCTGCCATTACCTCCCCTCTCATACTGAACTTCTCTGTCTGGTCATAGTGAAGTTCTTGAGCATCCTTGTGCTGGTCCTTTGTGGGTCTTTGATTATGTTTATTCCTTCTGTCTGAACACTGTTCCTCTGACTGTCATCTCAGTCCCACCTGCACCTCACCTTCTTCCTGTCTGTTATCTGGCTAACTCTTGCTCCTTGTCCAGGTCCCTGCCTAGAAGTCACTTACCCTAAAGAAGCTTTACTTGACTCCAAGTCTGGGTTGGACGCCCCTTGTTCTAGTTTGCTAATGTTGCCGTTAAGCAAAATACCAGAAATGGATTGGCTTTTATAAAAGGGGTTTATTTGGTTACAGCCTTACAGTCTTAAGGCCATAAAGTGTCCAAGGTAAGTCATCAACAATTGGGTACCTTCACTGGAGGTTGGCCAATGCTGTCTGGAAAATCTCTGTTAGCTGGGAAGGCATGTGGCTGGCATCTGCTGGTCCTTTGCTCCTGGGTTCTGGTTTCAAAGTGGCTTTCTCCCAGGATGTTCCTCTCTAGGCTGCAGTTCCTCAAAAATGTCACTCTTAGTTGCTCTTGGGGTGTTTTTCCTCTCTTAGCTTCTCTGGAGTAAAACTCTGCTTTCAACAGGCGTCTTCAAACTGTCTCTCATCTGCACCTCCTCTACTCAGCTCCTGTGCGTTCTTCAAAGAGTCCCTCTTGGCTGTTGCAAGCTTGTTCCTTCTGTCTGAGCTTATATAGTGCTCTAGTAAACTAATCAAGGCCCATGCTGAATGGGCAGGGCTACACCTCCACGGAAACTATCCAATCAGTAATCACCCACAGTAGGGTGGGTCACATCTCCATGGAAACACTCAAAAGAATTACAGTCTAATCAACACTGATACTTCTGCCCACACAAGATTACATCAAAGATAATGGCTTTTTGGGGGACATAATACACTCAACTGGCACACCCCTCCTGTGTGGTCCCACAGCACCCTGTATGTTCCTTTCTTACCAAGCACTTATCCCACAGTACACTCCTCTCCCTCAGAGACGAGAGAGCTTCAGTGGACTGCTTTGTCCTCCCAGGGCCTCCATTCATGGCTACTTTCCCTTTCTGCACTTTCCCTTGTCTTGGTGGTGACCTTTTTGCAGAGGTGAAAAGCAATTTAGACGTCTGTGTTTTCTGTAAGTGAACAGATGATTAGGCAAAGTGGGATAGACAGAAGAAAATTTCAGATGCTTGAGGAGGTTTCTCTTCCTTCAAGAGCCATTTTACCATCTTCTCAGTCAAGCCTTCCCAAATTGATGCCGTCTGAAGAATCTTCCTTTTCTTGTGTTACTAGGTGTCTTGAGGACTGATCCTTGTTACAGCATATACATCACTGTATTATAATTACACCATTATGTATCTGTCTTTCCTGGTAGATTATGAGCCCTTGAGGCTGGGGAATGTTAGTTACTCATCTTTTGTACCCTTAGCTACAGTGACTATATGATAATGTGGGTGCTCAAAAAGTGTTGTGGAACAAGTGAGCTAAAGCCAGTCAGGTAATGGAGTCTGATGTGTGTAAGTGCCTGTGACAGCGAAAGACCAGGAAGAAAAGGAGTCTTCCTCTTTATTTAGATTTGTCACATTGGGCATGGCTATGAAGGTCTTCAACAGGTTCAGGATGATACCCAGGCAGTGCTTTGCCAGCTTCGGGTCTGAAACTGTGGCAAAACCAACAAGGCTCTGGGCTGTAAGAGGCACTTTTTAGAACATCGTCTTTTGAAAGGTACAGGTTGGTGGGGGCAGTGGTTCATTGATTGGAAACAATGAGATAGAGATTCTTGTCCTGCTCCTAGTTATTAATTTAGTTTGGAAAACAATTTGTGTAGACTTGCCAAAGTTTGGGAAAGGCTGAAGCACGTCGGGATTTTTCTCCCTGGTATCCCTGGTACCCTTTTCACTTTACTTCTTCATTAGGTCTGAGTTAATCTGACATTACTCCACCCTCCCTGGAGTTTTAAGTTAGAACAGTGTCTGGGGCATCTGGGCCTAGGCCTTTGACTTGGAAAAACATTTTCCCAGACAGCACTGTGGATGCTTCCTCCCTCCTGTCCTCTCCTCTGTGCTGTCACTCTCTTCTTCGAGCCCCTGGGGCCAGCTAGTTGAAGTCTTGGGGGTTCTGGAGTCTCGAACCTAAGGAACCTTGAGGGTTGGTATGGCTTCCTGGTAGGGGTTTCTGGAAGGAAGACCCACTGCTCGGGTTCCCTCGGGTTGGTGGGGGGAACTGGGAGACCAGAGAGCTGGCTCCCCTCTGTATTCACACACGCATAAATATCAAAGTACTTACTACCAAAGATGAAAGAACTTCTGAAAATTTGGTTTAGCTCATGTGGGCATTTTCCCATTGCTCCCCATTTTCACCTAATTGCTATGTGCTACAATAACTATGATATATATAACTATATTAGATTGGCTTTGCTTTATGTTTTATTTGGCAGTAATACTTAACTTCTTCACATGTAATTAGTGTTAATAGTTTGCAGCTAACGTAACAGTTATCTTCTGGCTTTAAAAAATAACATAAAATATTGATTGCTGTGTGTTAGTTTTTGGAGTAGACCTGAGGAATGATATGAAAATCAATTATTATAATCAGGATAGATTTGATTTGAATCAAGAATATTAAATCAGTATTTAAGATCAGTAATTCCCAAACATTTTTATTGTTTTGTTGAGCAGAACCAGCTAGGTTATAGATTCTGGATATCACCCTTTTTATTATTTAAACAAAACAGATAATTATTTTAACCAGGTACCCCCAACAACTCTCAATTTGTTTTCCTTCTTAAAGCTCGTGCTTTTAGTAAGATGAGATGGTGCTAATTCTGTGCATGCACACTTGGCAGTGACAGTAAGGCTGATCAGCTGTCTTCTTCTCTAGTAGGAAAAATGAGACTGGCTGAGCAGCTTTTGTCTTAATTTTGTGGGATAAAATTGTGTGCACAGATACTCAATGGGCATGATGTTTTTCTTTTTTTATTTTGTCTAAATAATGTGTTGATTTCTCTGGGCATCCCATGAGAATGAGCCATAAACTGCTTTTGTGACATCTTTCTAAAACTTTTCTTAAAAGGTTGCTGTAATATTCTATCTCACAAACTTTTTAGAGTGATTATTATAAGATTGTGCGATACTGTAATCCTCTTCATGATTATTATTTGACCTTTGGCACATTTTATTAGTGTTTTTTTTTTTTTTTTAATTAAAGACCTTTAATAAAAACTATAGACTATATAATGAAATAATAAATTTTTTCAAGCCTGTTAAACATGCAAATGATAAATTACTTCCTCTGATTCTGTTTTTCCTCTCCTTTTAAACATTATACCTCTATTGATTTAGCCATTGTTTCATAACCTATGTTCCTCGGAGAAGATTTGCAAGTATGACAAAGTAAAAGTTTTAAAAATAGTGCCACTTCTTTTATTGCTCATTTTTCCTTGTAGGACTTTGAACTTGAATTTTTTAAGTGGCATGTTATATTTCTGAGAAAAATTTCTTTTAGTTGAGCTGGCACAGAGAACACTCGAGAACTCAGGCTTGCAGTGTTGTTTCTGATGGACCTACGTAGGTATGATTTGTGGCAGACTAACTGTATCCAGGATGGAGGGAGCAAAGGCAGACTGAAATCATCTTTGCTTTGCTGTTAGCGAAGTAATTTGATTGTGTACTTTCAGAAACAAGGTTATTGAGGAAATGAACCCGTTTCTTCAAATGGGAAATTGCAAGGCTGTTGTTGAATCATCACTGAATAGAAGTTTGTGTGTGTGTGCATGCATGTGCGCGCACATGTGGTGTATTGTTCTAGTTTGCTAATGCTGCCAGAATGCAAGACACCAGAGATGGATTGGCTTTTATAAAAGGGGGTTTATTTGGTTACACAGTTACAGTCTTAAGGCCATAAAGTGGCCAAGGTAACACATCAGCAATCGGGTACCTTCACTGGAGGATGGCCAATGGCATCTGGAAAACCTCTGTTAGCTGGGAAGTCATGTGGCTGGTGTCTGCTCCAAAGTTCTGGTTTCAAAATGGCTTTCTCCCAGGATGTTCCTCTCTGGGCTGCAGTTCCTCAAAAATGTCACTCTTAGTTGCACTTGGGGTATTTGTCCTCTCTTAGCTTCTCCGGAGCGAGAGTCTGCTTCCAATGGCCATCTACAAAATGTCTCTCATCTACAGCTCCTGTGCTTTCTTCAAAGTGTCCCTCTTGGCTGTTGCTCCTCTTAAAAATGTCACTCTCAGCTGCACTGAGTTCCCTCTGTTTGTCAGCCCATTTATATGGTTCCAGTGATTTAATTTAGACCCACCCTAAATGGGTGGGATAACACCTCCATGGAAATTATCCAATCAGAGCCATCACCAACAGTTGGGTGGGGCACATCTCCATGGAAACACTCAAAGAATTACAATCTAATCAACACTGATAGATCTGCCCACACAAGATTACGTCAAAGATAATGGCGTTTGGGGGACATAATACATTCAAACTGGCACATGTATGTTTAGTGTTCAAAGAGCTTTTGCCTTTCAATTAATTGTGTGATCTTGGGCATGCTGTCTCAGTTTGCTCCAGGATACAATAGGGAGACTAATGCCAGTTTCACATGTTTGTTATGAAGATTAAATGAGATAGTGCACTTGTGCTGGTTTGGATGTATTATGTCCCCTAAAACGTCATGTTCTTTCATGCAGTCTTGTGGGGGCAAATGTATTAGTGTTGATTAGATTGGAATCCTTTGATTGAGTGTTTCCATTGGGATGTGACTCAATCAGCTGTGAGTAAAACGTTTGATTGGATAATTTCCATGGAGGTGTTACCCTGCCCATTCAGGGTGGATGTTAATAGCATCACTGGAGTCGTGTAAAGGAGTTCACAGTTAAAAGGCCCTCAGAGCAAATGAGAATGACAATTTGAAGAGGAGCTGCAGCTAAGAGAGGACAAAACGCCCCCAAGAGCAACATTTTGGAGAATGCCGTTTTGAAATGCAACCTGGGAGCAAGCGGACGCCAGCCATGTGCCTTGCAAGCTAACAGAGGTTTTCTGGATGCCAGTGGCCAACCTTCAGTGAAGGTACAAACCAGAACAGCATGTATAGGTGCTGAAGTATAGCAGATAATCAGTAAGTAGTCCTTTTTTCTTCTTCTTTAAAAGAACTTTGCTATCACTTTTCACATAGTCCAGGGTGACTCTTGCCAAACTGAAATACTTTCTGTTTACCCCCTTTGCTCTTCACTTGGTATTTGTGCTCTTGTTCCAACAAACAGTTACTTTTTTGAAGGGACTATGTGTCAGACACCATGCTAAGTACCAGGGTTTCAAAGATGAACAGAAGCAATGTGTTGTGACCTGTAATGGAGATACATGAAGGATTAAGTACCTAACACTACCTGGGTGGTCAGGATAGAAGTGGTGATGTTTGAGTTGAATCTTGAAGGATGAATAGGAGTTTACCAATTAGACTTGATGGTACTGGTAGGCGGGGGGTGAGTGATGGGAAGGAGGAAGGGCATTTCTTGGGACAAAGAATGGTGGATGCAGTGGCTAGAATAATAAAGAGCTTAGTGGTTTTGGGGAATTATAAGTAGCTATATTTATTTGGAATGCAAGTGTTGGGTGGGAGATGAAGTTAAAAGGGGGTAGATACAGATGAAATAACAAAGCTAAGGAGTGTGAATTTGCCTCTGTAGGAAATGCCTCCATCTCCATGTCTTTATACCTGATTTTAACTGTCTTTTTCCTTTTTTTTTTTTTTTTTTCATTTTTATTGAGATTGTTCAGGTACCATACAATTATCCAAAGATCCAAAGTGTAGAATCACTTGACCCTGGGTACCCTCATACAGCTGTACATCCATCACACTTAATTTTTGTTCAATTTTTAGAAACTTTTCATTACTCCAGACAAGAAATAAAGTGAAAGGTGAAAAAAAAAAAAAAAAAAAAAAGAAAAGGAAACTCTAATCCTCCCCGATCCCTAACCAACCCCCCTCAATTGTTGACTCGTAGTATTAATATAGTACATTTGTTACTGTTTATGAAAAAATGTTGAAATACTACTAACTGTAGTATATAGTTTGTAATAGGTATATAGTTCTTCCCTATATGTCCCTCTATTATTAACTTCTAATTGTATTGTCATACATTTGTTCTGGTTCATGGAAGTGATTTCCAGTATTTGTACAGTTGATCGTAGACATTGCCCACCATAGGATTCAGTTCTATACATCCCTTGACCTCCAACTCCCCCTCTGGCGGCATACATGACTCTGAGCTTCCCCTTTCCACCTCACCCACACACCATCCAGTGCTGTTAGTTATTCTCACATCCTGCTACCAACACCCCCGCTCACTTCCAAACATTTAAGTTCATCCTAATTGAACATTCTGCTCATACTAAGCAACCACTCCCCATTCCTAAGCCTCTTCCCACATCTCGGCACCCCATATTTCATGTCTATGAGTTTACATGTTATAATTAATTACTATCAGTGAGACCCTGCAATAATCGTCCTAATGTGTCTGGCTTATTTCACTCAGTATATTGCCCTCGAGGTTTTGCCATCAACCCATCTTTTTTTAATATGGTTTTGTTCATTCACCATACACCCCATCCCAAGCAAATAATCGATGGTTTTCTGCATGGTCATGAATTTATGTGTTCACCACCTTCACCACCATCTGTATAAGAGCATACACACCTCTTCCACAAGGCAGGAGGGAGAGTCAAAGAAGGCAGAGAGGAAAAAGAAAGAGGAAAAAAACAGACAGCTAGGAAGCAGCAAAAGGAAAAACAACCCTAAATCAAAGTAGAATAAAGAATCAGACAATACCACCAATGTCAAGTGTCTAACATGCCTCCCCTATCCCCCCCTCTTATCTGCATTCACCTTGGTATATCACCTTTGTTACATTAAAGGAAGCATAATACAATGATTCTATTAGTTATAGTCTCTAGTTTATGCTGATTGCATCCCTCCCCCAATGCCTCCCCATTTTTAACACCTTGCAAGGTTGACATTTGCTTGTTCTCCCTCGTAAAAGAACATATTTGTACATTTTATCACAATTGTTGAACACTCTAGATTTCACCAAGTTATACAGTCCCAGTCTTTATCTTTCCTCTTTTCTTGTGGTGTCTCACATGCTCCCCACCTTCCTCTCTCAACCGTATTCATAGTTACCTTTGTTCAGTGTACTTACATTGTTGTGCTACCGTCTCCCCAAATTGTGTTCCAAACCACGCACTCCTGTCTACTATCACCCTGTAGTGCTCCCTTTAGTATTTCCTGTAGGACAGGTGTCTTGTTCACAAAGTCTCTCATTGTCTGTTTGTCAGAAAATATTTTGAGCTCTCCCTCATATTTGAAGGACAGCTTTGCTGGATACAGGATTCTTGGTTGGCGGTTTTTCTCTTTCAGTATCTTAAATATATCACACCACTTCCTTCTTGCCTCCATGGTTTCTGCTGAGAGATCCGCATGTAGTCTTATTAAGCTTCCTTTGTATGTAATGGATCGCTTTTCTCTTGCTGCTTTCAGGATTCTCTCTTTGTCTTTGGCATTTGATAATCTGATTATTAAGTGTCTTGCCGTAGGCCTATTCATGTCACTTCTGTTTGGAGTACGCTGCGCTTCTTGGATCTGTAATTTTATGTCTTTCATAAGAGATGGGAAATTTTCATTAATTATTTCCTCTATTATTGCTTCTGCTCCCTTTCCCTTCTCTTCTCCTTCTGGGACACCAATGATACGTACATTATTGTACTTTGTTTCATCCTTGAGTATCCGGAGATGTTGCTCATATTTTTTCATTCTTTTCTCCATCTGCTCCTTTGCGTGTAGGCTTTCAGGTGTTTTGTTCTCCAGTTACTGAGTGTTTTCTTCTGCCTCTTGAGATCTGCTATTGTATGTTTCCATTGTGTCTTTCATCTCTTGTGTTGTGCCTTTCATTTCCATAGATTCTGCTAGTTGTTTTTTTGAACTTGTGATTTCTGCCATATACATGCCCAGTGCTTCCTTTACAGCCTCTATCTCTTTTGCAATATTTTCTCTCAACTTTTTGAATTGATTTAGCATTAGTTCCTGTATCTCAGTTGAAGTGTACATTTGTTCCTTTGACTGGGCCATAACTTTGTTTTTCTTAGTGTAGGTTGTAATTTTCTGTTGTCTAGACATGGTTTCCTTGGTTATCCAAATCAGGTTTTCCCAGACCAGAACAGGCTCAGGTCCCAGAGGGAAGAAATATTCAGTATCTGGTTTCCCTGTGGGTGTGTCTTAGAAAATTGCTCCACCCTTTGATGCCTCAGGTCACTGTGCTTTTCTGCCCAGCAGGTGACGCCTGTTAGCCTATAATTCTTGACTGGTGTGAGGAGGTATGGCCCTGTTCCCCCAGGCTCTGGGGTCTGGTTCTGAATGGAAAGGGCCCCACCCCTTTCCTCCTAGAGAAGACAGAGCCCCCAGGTGGAGGTCATTAGCATTTCAATGGTCTTGCTCTCTGCTTGTGCTGTCTCCACCCTTCTCCACTTCACAGCCCTGGAAACTGAAAATGACTGGGGCTTTCTCCACTGAGCCGAAAAAGAAACAGATAGTCCCCTTCAGACCCAGTCCAAGGCGACCCTCCGGCTCTCCCAGGTCAGTCGTCACCCAAAGCCTCTGTCTGCTTTTTTGGGGATGCGTACCTGTAGTGAGCAGTTCACACTTGCTCCTTAAAACCCCAGTTGGAGCTCAGCTGAGCTATATTCGCTTGCTGGGAGAGAGCTTCTCTCTGGCACCACGAGGCTTTGCAGCTCGGGCTATGGGGGAGGGGGTCTCCCAACTTGGATCCGCAGGTTTTACTTACAGATTTTATGCTGTGTTCTCGGGCATTCCTCCCAATTCAGGTTGGTGTATGATGAGTGGATGGTCTCGTTTGTCCCCCCGCAGTTATTCTGGATTATTTACTAGCTGTTTCTTGTTTTTTGTAGTTGTTCCAGGGGGACTACTTAGCTTCCACTCCTCTTTATGCCGCCATCTTGCCCCTTGAGTCTTTTTTTCCTTTTTTATTTTTTGTTGTTTAATTCAAAAGATTGCCTTATGAGAACTTTTCTGGATCCTATTTATTTTGCCTTTCTCTAAACTTAAATGTTATGGTGAGTCATAAACTCAAAACTGTAAACACATTCTCGGTTTTACTCTTGGTAGTCACTATTTTCTACAATTTAAAAAATAGTTATAACTATTTTAGCATCTTTACTGTATAGTATACTCCTTGAAGGGAGAAGGCATACCTGAAAAGTCCCCCTTCTTCCATCACTTTGTGAACCTTGTTAACATCTCTCTCCCTGTAGAAGGTGCTTGATAAACACTTGACAACAGAGTGAATGAATGGAAGGAGTGATACACATCCCCAACTTCTTCACAATACTTTTGACTTCAAAAATGTTATGTATGCAGGAAGACAGAAAAAGACCACATATTGTATGATTCCACCACATATGTAGATTATATGAAATATCTAGTACCGGCAAATCTATAGAGACACAGAAAGTAGATTAGTGGTCGCCTAGGGCTGCGGGATGAAGTGGTGGTGGCAGTGATCACAAGGATCAGGAACAACTGCTGATGGTTGTACAACCCTAAAAACCATTGGATTTATGAATTTACTTTAACTGGGTATGTCAGTTTTACCTCGTAAACATACTCTGCCAAAGGAGCATTGCAGTACGTTACTTCTCATATACAGGTTCGCCCGCCCTTCCGTCTATCTAGTAGAGAAATTGTAGGTTTACCAAAAAATCATACAGAAGAAAGATACCTTATTTTTTTTAAAGCCTATTTTAAACCAAAGCATTTATGAAGCCATACATATTAATAAAACATGTGCCCTTAGATAAATTGTTCAATGTGGTTTTCTTTCTCTCCCGCATTGTAGGAACTAGTAGTTTCTGTATTGATGAAACGGCAGGGAACACCTATTCTGGTTTGCTTGCTCATTCATGCAAAATGTAGCCCTCTTGAAAAATGAACAAAGATCATAGCCTAAAAGTGTTCACCATGCAGTTTATCCACAAGAGATCTTGAATGAAATCATGCTGAAATCATTTAAATAAAACAGTTATTTCCTGATACTTTATCACCAAATGTAATCCTTTAGTACATTTGCTATTATTATGTTGCATATTTCTTTTTCATATGATTGCCAACTATCTTAAAAAATGGGATGTTTCAGATTAATGTTTTGGGGAGGCTGATATGATCCACTTGACCCTGATTTAACATGGTAGTGGAATAGTGGCAGCAGGTGGTGCTTCACCACAGATCTGATTGTTCTTATTATGGTTTCTTCACAGCTTCTGTAATAGAAAAGCATTACATTTGTTTCTCCTCACTTAGTGTGCAACTGGCAGTGTTACTCAGTGCTTCAGCTTGGAGCTGGATCAGTAGGTCTTTCTAGTTAGGAATGGAATGGCTTACCAGACCAGAGAGAAATACAGGCTTCAGGGTTTGGTGGGAGGTTCTCCCAGTTGCCCTAAATTCGCACCCCCTCCCTGCCCCAAGAAGTTGCTCAGTAGCCTTTAACACCTAAATGTCCAGCGCTATGATTTGGTGGAAGGAGCTTGGATTTTGAGAAGTAGCAAACTCCTGACAGGGCTGAGCCAGATTTCTGCCCCTTTACTGCGTGTGTGACCTGGAGGCAAGGTGTTGAACCTCTGTGAACCTCTGCTGTTTCTAATTTGCAGTGTTCAGTACTGACAGGGGCTGCATGCTAAAGCCACTGCTCTTTCTCGGGCAACCCCCCATATCTGACAAAGGGACTCAAACAGTGCTTTTTCCCAAAGAAAGGATGGGTGCAACTGAAATAATGTTCTTAGAATAATTCTTGAGGATCATAATGGGTTTTGGGACTAACTTGGAAACCCAAATACCATTCACTTTTTAATAATGAATTTACAAATGAGCTTTGGTACCTCTAAGGTGTTGGTGCCTTCCCATGGCTCATAGTCAAGTTTGGCTCCTTCTGTACAAGGTTTCTTTCTGGCTTTTGAGAGTGCTTGAAATTCTTAACTTTGGATTCCAACATATTAGTTTAGATATTGTCTCTGGGTAGTTCTGGTTGCAACAGACAAAGAAATATTTACACACACCTGTACACAGACGTGTGTAGATGCATTTACCCATGGAAATAACAGAGTCAACCACAGACCTGTTAGTATAGACTTCAAAAAATATTAACCTTTTTTTTTTAGAGTAGTTTTTGATTTGCTGAAAAACGACACAGGAAGTACAGAGTTCCCATATAGCATTCCCTCCTCCCTCCCCATAGTTGATCCTGTTCTTGACATCTCGTATTGGTGTGGTGTCGTACATTTGTTACAATAGATGAATCAATATCGTTATATTTTTAGTAACTAAAGTCTGTAGTTTATGTCAGGTTCCCTCTTCGTGTGTACAGTTCGTTGGGGTTTGACGAATGCATAATGTCATGTATCCAGCAGCTTGGTACAATACAGATTAGTTTGACTGCCCTAAAAATGTCCTGTGCTTCATTTCTTCATCCCCCTGCCCCGTCTCTGAACCTGTGGCAACCACTGATCTTTTTACTGTCTCTATAGTTTTGCCTTTTCTACAGTGTCATATAGTTGACATCATGCAGCATGTAGCCTTTTCACACTGGCTTTTTTCACTTAGCAATATGCATTTATATATCCACCTATTATATATCCACCTATTGTAGGGCAACTCGATTGTTCCAGTTGTTGCAATTCAATTCCAATTTTGAATTAAAGTTGCTGTAAACATACGTGTGCAGGTTTTTGTGTGTACATAAATTTTCAACTCCTTTGAGTAAATACCTAGCTAGGAGTGCATTTGCTGGCTTGTATGGTAAGCTAATGTTTAGCTTTTTAGGAAACTTCCAGACTGTCTTTCAAAGTGGCTGTACCATTTTGCATTCCCACCAGCAATAAATGAGCGTTCCTGTTGCTCCACATCCTAGTGACATTTGGTGTTTTGGGTTTTAGCTGTTCTGATAGGTATCTAATGGTACCTCATTGTTTTAATTTGCAATTCCCGGTATGGACATTGTAACAGCTTAGTTAGTAATCAGCCAAGGTTCCCTGCAATATGGGCTAATGTTAAAAGCAAGCTTCTCTGGTTTGCTGTTTTGCCTAGGGCTGGCATGACTGGACAGTAAAGTGAAGGGGATATAATAATTTGCTTTAATAATAGTTTATATAATTTTTGTTCATCTTAATTTATCTGTTTGCCAAAATGTGACATTGGTGTTTTTTTGTTTTTAATTTTCTTTATTTCAAGAGTATTACATATTGCATCTCTTCGTTTTAGCACAAGTATGTGGAAGAAATTTCATGCTGCATCAGGTCACTTTTCAGGAAGGTGGCAGAGGCATTATTCTTAAATGTTTAGAAAAATAGATAAATTGATACATATTTATACAGGTAGATGGATTCATAGATGGACAGATAGATGCCTAAAATGTTTAATAAATAGAAATATTTAAGTTACTGTGCTATTGTATTGCAGATTAGAAATTGGAAAATCTGACTTCTATCTCAACTCTGCTTGTTACCAAGTAGCCATTTTACCTTGGATAGATTTTTTTTTTTTAATTTCTCTGGTCCTTGGTGTTCTTATATGTCAAATGGTAGGATGGACTCTTAACTCTAAGGTTGTTTTGAATTCTAAAATTTTTTGGTTTTGTGGAACATCATAGAGCTTGAGCTTTTAGATAACAACCAGTTTTATTCATCTTCTTATTCCAACACTGCTACCTGGGCAAAACACTTTTTTAAGGTTGAGCTTGCAGCTATGTATATTTACCATGCGAGACATAGTAATATAGTTATATATAGTTATATTATAGTTATGGGCTTATTTGTATATGTTTGTGAATGCTTATAAATGGGAACTTTATCTTTTTGGGATTTTTTTTTCTAAGCAGTCTGAAGTATACCTTTATCTCTGTTCATTCATATGTATACATACATATGTGTGTGTATGCCTGAATCTAATGTATAACATTTGAAAATTAGGTAAAAACACATAAAAAATAGTCAAGTTGCAAGAATGTGCATTTTTAAGGATCTGTTGCTTTAAAATAATTTATGTTTCATTATTTGGATGTGATATGTAGAATAATTTGGCTAACAGAAAACTGCTCTTAGCAGCTTCAAGGTTTTAAATAAATTGTTACAGAGAATTAAGGAAAAACTGGTAATTAAAAGGGTACCTGTCAAGGTTGGTAGGTCTAAATTTAACATACCAGCTGTGTTTTGGTAGTGGGGGTATGTATGTCATGCTGTCTCCCCATACTGTTTGCCTGCAGTGTTATGAGCCAGGAGCATATTATATTGAAGACAGACATACTGCTTGTGAAATGCAACCTCAAGAGGTAGATGCTTCCATGTTGCAGCACCTTACTGGCTTGCAAGAACTTTGTAAGTGCCTGGAGATGTTTAAAGCTGGCAGGTGTAATGTTGCAAGGATTTCCAGCTTGCCTAGGGTCTGTTTCTGAAGGAACTCTTCAAGAACATGACACAGCCTTCTCCTTTGTGCTTGAAATACTGTGTTTTATTAAATCTAAGATGCCTTCATTAGAGGATATGCCATTATTTTATGTTCCATTAAGAAATAACCTTGACAGTTAAGCTGGGATGCAATGCTTTCTTATTCATTAGAATTGTCATATTTATTGAAGGAATGTAGATACAAAGAAAAATTAAAGTGAAATGAGTTGGTTAAGATATCCTTGAAACTTACTCAAATTCTGAGTCAAGTCTTCGGAATTGCTTTCTGACTCCGAGTTGTCCGTGTTAGTGTTTTTCCATATTGTCACCCTCTGTGCTATTAAGAGTACCAGTGATGTAGCATTTCTACATCATATAGAGTGCGCCACTGTCTTCTCTGGGGCTTTCTTCCAGCCTGTTGACACTCTGCGTGTTTTGATGCTCTTGCTTTTTTGACTTTAAATAGTGTCATGAACTATATTATGGTTGCTAGCTCTCCCAGAGAGACAGTAAGATGCCATCGATTTCAGAGATGTTAAAATGTGTGTTTTAAAATCATTGGAATATGGCGGCATTGCACGAGCTGTGAAAGGGACTTTAACCAAGGAGTCATGGTTCACAGGTTAATAGTGGGGGTCTAGAATATGGAATATTTGTCTTCTAAGTGTTTAAAACTGCAGTTAAAGATATCATTTCACATTCAGACACTACTGTTCCCTAATCATTTTAATGTACAGTCCCTTTTCTCTTTTGTTGAGAGTCTTAATGGAGAGTCTAACCTGGATAGCCCTGTCTTCTTTCTGTCCTGTTACATCTTTCAAGCACCAAACAGACTTGGTCCTTCAAAATTCGTTGTTATGTGTATAAATTATGAATGATACAAAGATGAAAGAGGCTTGTTGCCCTAAGGTGTTGATGATCTAGAGGGGAATTGGGGATAAACACAAGTAAAAATAATGCAGCATAAATCTGTGGGTCTTACTGTGGATGAGAAAACATTTACTGTACATCATATGCTTAAATAAGATATGTAAAGCTTGTCCTTAGTCCTACAGTGTTGTTTTTTTTTTATTTTTTAAGATGGAAGGCCACCACAATAGAGCATGTAAATAGAACTGAAAAACCAAATAGGGTAAGATTATTGGGCACCATTTCCTCTAGATTTATTAAGTTAAAGTAAGTTTACCTTTAATAAATTAAAAAAAATCATGCATCTAAAGAAATTTGATAACTAAATGTGCATGATCCTGATTAGATCTGGATCAGATTTTTTTTTTTCCTCTAAAACATGTGAATAGACAATTGGTGAAATTTGAAGGAGGTCTGTAGATTATAGTATTTTGTGATGGTTAATTTTGTAATTTTGATCATTGTGTAACAGATTGTCTTTGTGTTTTGGAAATGCGCACTGAAGTATTTAGGGATAAAGGCATCATTGTCTGCAGCGTGCCATCAAATGTTTTAGAGGAAAATAATATGTGGGCATTTGTGTGTGTGTAGAAAGAATGATCAAATGTATCTGGTAAAATGTTAATTGGGAAATCTGGGTGAAGGTACATGTGGATATTTTGTACTATTCTTGCAACTTTTCTTTTGAGTTTGAAATGATTTAAAAAAGAAGTTACGTAATTGAAAAAATATTGCTAAAAGATCAGGTGCTCAGTATTTAGGTCAGCACATTTGTTTTATGTGGTTTTAGGACAGATTTATGTATTTTCTTTTTAACTTAAAGCAGTTTTATTCACACCATACAATCCATCCAACGTGTACAATCAGTGGCTCTCAGTGTAATCACGGAGCTGTGCGTTCATCATCACAATCAATTTGAAAACATTTTCACTGCTCCAAAAAGAAAAACCCTGTACCCTTTATACTCCCCTATTATTGACACTTAACATTGGTGTGGTACCTTTGATGCAACTGATGAAATAATACTAAAATATTATTGTTAGCTGTAGTCCATAGTTTGCATTAGGTGTATTATTTTTCATATACTATCCTGTTATTTACATCTTGTAATAGTGACATACACTTGTTCTAGTCATGGAAGAAAATTCTTATTAACCACATTGTCATCCACAACAATGTTCACTATGTTATACAGTGCCATTTTTCATCCTATAGCTTCCCTTCTAGTGACATCACTTTTAAACACAATCACACACAAGGTTCAGTACTGTTACTTTCACTCATAATAATCTGCTACCATCACTATCCATTTCCAAACCTTTACAATCAACCTTATTAAAAATTCTGTATAAATTAAGCATCAGCTCGACTTTCTCTACCCTCATTCCATCTTCTGGCTTTAACTCCATGAGTTTGCTCATTATATTTAGTTCGTATTAGTGACTGCATACAATATTTTTGTTTCTGGCTTATTCACTCAACATAATGTCCTCAAGGTTCATCCATATTGTCACATGCATCACGACTTCATTCTTACAGCTGAATAATATTCTATTGTATATATAGTCCACATTTTTTTTAATCCGTTCATTCACTGATGGACACTTGAGTTGTTTCAATCTTTGGGCGATTGTGAATAATGCGGCTATGAACATTGATGTGAAAATGTCTGTTCGCGTCCCTGCTTTCAGTTCTTCTGAATATATACTTAGTAGTGGAATTGCTGATCATATGTCAGTTCTGTACTTAGGAATCACCAAACTGTCTTCTAAAGCAAATGGACCATTTTACAATCCCACCAGTAGTGAATAAGTGTTCCTGTTTTTCCACATCCTCTCCAACACTTGTCGTATTCTTGTTTTTTTTCAATAGTGGCCATTTTACTAGATGTGAAATGAAATCTTATTGTTGTTTTGATTTGCATTTCCCTAATAGCTAGTGATGTTGAGCATTTTTTCATGTGGTTTTTAGCCATTTGTATTTGCTCTTTGGAAAAATGCCTGTTCAAGTCTTTTGCCCATTTTTTTAAAAATTCAGTTTTATTGAGATATATTCACATATCATACAATCATCCATGGTGTACAACCAGCTGTTCACAGTACCATCATATCATTGTTCCATTCATCACCCCAATCTATTTTTTTGAACATTTTCCTTGTACCAGAAAAAGTAACAATAAGAATAAATAAAAAACAAAAGTAAAAAAGAATTCCCAAATCATCCCCCCACCTTATTTTTCATTTAGTTTTGTCCCCATTTTTCTACTCATCCATTCATACACTGGATAAAGGGAGTGTGATCCACAAGGCTTTCACAATCACACTGTCACTGCTTGGAAGCTACATTGTTACATAATTGTCTTCAAGAATCAAGGCCACTGGGTTGCAGTTCAACAGTTTCAGGTATTTACTTCTAGTTATTCCAATACATTAAAACCTAAAAAGGGTTATCTATATAGTGCATAAGAGTGTCCACCAGAGTGACCTCTCGACTCCATTTGGAATCTCAGCCACTGAAACTATTTTGTTTCATTTCATATCCCCTCTTTGTTCAAGAATTCATTCTCAATCCCATGATGTTGCATTCAGATTCATCCTTGGGAGTCATATCCTGCGTTGCCAGAGAGATTTGCACCCCTGGAAGTCAGGTCCCATGTAGTGGGGAGGGCAGTGAGTTCACCTGCTGAGTTGGCTTAGTGAGAGAGAGGGCCACATCTGAGCAACAAAGAGGTACTCAGGTACAATTATAAGATGGTTACCCTCTCCTTTGCAGTAACAAGCTCCATCAGGTCAAGAGCCACGATAGAGGGCTTGGTATACCAAACCGCCAGTCCTCAGTGTTTGTGAGAACATCAGCAACAATCCAGGTGAGGAAGTTGAACACTTCTGTATTTTCCCCTGGCTCCTCATGGGGGCCCTGCACATATATTTTTATTCTCTGCCCAAATTACTTTTGGCATGTGTCACTATTTCACACTAAACTACAAACCTACCAGGTCTCATGTCCTATTCAAAGTTCCATGTAATTATGGTTTTTGAATTAACTGGACAAGTTAAACTGTTTAGGAAATACAGATCCTGCACCAAATAAACATGTCTTGCCTTGGTCTTACATGGAAGTTGAAGTTTGAAAACACAGTCAGTATTGTCTTTTGCCCATTTTTAAATTGGGTTGTTTATCTTTTTATTGTTGTAGGAGTCCTTTATATATTCTGGATATTAAACCGTTATTGGATATGTGGTTTCCAAATATTTTCTCCGATGGAGTAGGCTGCCTTTTCACCTTTTTGACAAAGTTGTTTGAAGCACAACAGTCTTTTCTTTTGAAGAGGCCCCATTGATCTATTTTTTGTTGTTGCTTGTGCTTTAGGTGTGAAGTTTAAGAAACCACCACCTATCACAAGAGCTTGAAGATGCTTCCCTACATTTTCTTCTGGGATTTTTATGGTCCTGGCTCATATATTTAGGTCTTTGATCCAACTTGAGTTAATTTTTAAATCAGGTGTGAGATAGGGGTCCTCTTTCAATCCTGTGGATATGGATATCCTCTTCTCTCGGCACTATTTGTTGAAGAGACTGTTCTGTCCTAGTTGAGTGAACTTGGCAGCTTAGTGAAAAATTAATTGATCATAAATGTGTGGTTCTATTTCTGAACTCTCAATTCAGTCCCATTGATCAGTATGTGTTTTTATACCAATACCATGCTGATTTGACCACTGTAGCTTTGTGATACGATTTTTTAAAAAAATTTTATTTTGAAATAAATTCAAACTTACAGGAACAGTTGCAAAAACAAGACAAACTCCATACACAGAACTCTAGCATACCCCGACCCTCCTCCCCTGATACCCTGATCCACCAACTTTAACATCCTGTCACACCACCATTTCTTTCTTTCCCTCCCTGCCTCCCTCCTTCCCTCCCTATCTATCATCCATCATTTATTGCTTTGTCTTCTGAACATATGAGAGCAGGCTGCACACATCCTTGAACAAACAGTATAATTCACATATACATTTCCCATGAACAAGAACATTCTTTTATGCATTCCCTTTAAGGGCAGCTAAGAAGTTGAAGAAATCCAACATTGATACAAAGCTTACATTCTATGTTTCCTTTTTTTTTTCTTATGTCCCAACTGTGTCCCTTTGAGCCTCCTCTCCTCCATCCTCAGATCCCATCCAGGATCATCCTTGGCATTTAATTGTCATTATCTATTTAGACTTTTTTTTTTTTTTTCACTTGTGGAAACATATATACAGCCTAAATCTTCCCATTCCAGCCCCTCCCTAGCATTCCATCAGTGGGATTAATCACATTTAGAATGATGCAATGCTATCACCTTCTCACCATCCATTACTAGAAATTTCCCTTCACCCCAAACAGAAACCCTGCACTCATTTCTTAACTCCCCATTGCCCCATCCCCCACTTCTCGTAACCCATGCTCCACTTTTCATCTCTATGGTCATATTCTCTGATACTTTCTTTGTGTTTATGCGGGGCTTACATTTAACCTCTTAAGTCTATAACAATCTTGTTTTTCTTTGATATCAACTTAACTTCAATAGGACACGTAAACTATGTTCCTGTACTCCTCCATTCCCCCACCTTTATGTACTTCTTGTCAAAAATTACATATTTTACATTGAGTTCAAAACCACTGATTTGTCATTACAGTTTATGTATTTTAGATCCTGTAGGAAGTAAATAGTGGAGTTACAAATCAAAAATACAGTAGTATTGTTATTTATATTTACCATGTGATCTTTCCTGGAAATCTTTATTTCTTCATGTGGTTTCAGTCAATTGTTTAGTGTCCCTTCCTTTCAGCCTGCTCAGTTCCCTTTAGCATTTCTTCTAGGACTGATCTACTGGTGATGAAGTCCCTCAGCTTTTGATTATCCAGGAATGTTTTCATCTCCTCCTCATTTTTATGCTCTAGTTGTTTGTGAATTTTCTAAGTCTCTGATGGTTATTGACTTCTATTTGTATTCCATTGTGGTCAGGGAATCTGCTTTGAATGAATTCAATTTTTTAAAAAAAATTTATTGAGGCTTGTTTTATGTCCCAGCATTTGGTCTATTCTGGAGAAAGATTCATGATCCCTAGAGAAGAATGTGTGTCCTGGTGATTTGGGATGTAATGTTCTATATATGTCTGTTAAATTTGTCTATGTCTCTCTCTCCTTTCTTTGTTTCTCTGTCGGTAGGGCTCCCTTTAATATCTGAAGTAGGGCAGGTCTTTTATTAGCAAAATCTCTCAGCATTTGTTTGTCTGTGAAAAATTTAAGCTCTCCCTCAAATTTGAAGGTGAGTTTTGCTGGATAAAGTATTCTTGGTTGGAAATTTTTCTCTCAGAATTTTAAATATGTCATGACACTGCCTCCTTGCCCCCATGGTGGCCGCTGAGTAGTCACTATTTAGTCCTATGTTGTTTCCTTTGTATGTGATGAATTGCTTTTCTCTTGCTGCTTTCCAAACTTGCTCCTTCTCTTCAGTATTTGACAGTCTGATCAGAATATGTCTCAGAGTGGGTTTATTTGGATTTATTCTATTTGGAGTTTGCTGGGCATTTATGCTTTGTGTATTTATATTGTGTAGAAGGTTTGTGAAATTTTCCCCAACAATTTCTTTGAATACTCTTTCTAGACCTTTACCCTTCTCTTCCCCTTCTGGGATACCAGTGAGTCTTAAATTTGGATGTTTTATTTATTTATCATATCCCTGAGATCCATTTTGATTTTTTTGATTTTTTTCTCCATTCTTTCTTTTGTTCTTTCATTTTCTGTCCTGTGGTCCTCGAGGATGCTGAGTCGTTGTTCAGCTTCCTCTAATTTTGTATTATGAGTATCTAGTGTCTTTTTAATTTGGCCAACAGTTTCTTTTATTTCCATAAGATCTTCTATTTTTTTATTTACTCTTGCAATTTGTTCTTTATGCTCTTCTAGGGTCTTCCTTATGTCCTTTATATTCTGTGCCGTGCTGTTGTTTGATTTTAGTTCTTTGATTAATTGCGCCAAGTACTGTGTCCCTTCCGATCTTTTGATTTGGCTGTTTGGGTTTGGGTTCTCCATATCATCTGGTTTTATCATATGCTTTAAGATTTTCTGTTGCTTTGGTCTCTTGGCATTTGCTTTGCTTGATAGGGTTCTTTCAGGGTCTATAAAATACCAATCTCTAATTTGTCAGATCTACAGCTTGGTGGTGACACTTTCTGTAACTGACCAGCAGATGACATCCACAAGTCGCCTAGTCCCCTCAAGTCAGTTCTCCCCAACTTTGTCTTTGTGGTGCTTGGGGACCTGATTCTTGTGGGGTTCAATTGGTGCGCCAAATTTGGGTGTGTTGTTGGTGCTGTCCTCCCTGAATGTGGGGAGTGTGTCTGAGCAGTTAGGGAGGCAGGGCAGCTTTAATAATCACACCTCCTAGGTGTTCCCGGAGATTTAAGGCTGTTGCAAGAGTCCAAGCCTTCATCTCAGTCTCGCCACAGATTGTCTCTGCTGCTGACCCCACAAGTCCCTGGCAGTGGTGTAGGGTCCCTGGGATTTCTGAGCGGGTCCCCCTTCTCAGCTGTGCTCTTCCAGGACCCCTGCCTACGGAAGGCTATGCCACGTCACAAGTGCGCACTGGCTCTCCAGGGAAGCCCTGGGCCGCTGGGCTGTGCAGGGGCGTTCCCAGCCTGCTGTAAAGATTTCCCCCTCTTCGTACAGCAACGCCTTCCCAGCTCCAGGACAATTAGCTGTGGGTGCCCTAAAGGTTACTGTCCACGGCCGATATGTGGCATGTGTGCGGTGCTGCGGGAACCACTCCCTGTCACATTGGGACCCTTGGCGCGGCTTTGGATTATGGGTCCAGCCCTGGGCGGCAGCGTTCCAAGCTTGCCGGGGAGGTGGTTGCAAGAGGTGTGGTTTCTTTCTCCTTTTGGCTCTCCTTTGCCCCCCTGGACCCGAGACAATCATCAGCGGGTGTGGGAAGGGCTATCCACCACGCCAGACACTGAGGTGTTGGGACAGCCCGCTCCTGCCGTGCTTCACTATGCAGTTCTCACCATTGTATCTGTAGTTGGTCCCATGTTTTTTTTTTTTTTTAATAAAGAACTAGTCTGTCTCCAAACACCAACCCACGGTTTCCCCACACTGCAGTGCAGCCGCTGGGCTTTCAGCCGGCTCGCTCACTCGTTTCAGAATGCAGACTCCTGGTTTCACCAAATGTATGGTCCCTGTGGATTTGGCAGACCTTGTCTGGCTGGTGCATCGCTGAAACTGATGTTCTGGGTCACTTTCTGGCTTTTGTTTAGTATTTTTCACGGAGGTGTTTTTTTGCTCTCACCTAGCCGCCATCTTGGGTTCTTCCCTCTGTGATATGATTTAAAGTTAGGAAGTGTGAGTCCTCCAACTTTGTTCTTCTTTGTTTTTGGCTATTTGGGGTCTCTTACCCTGCCAAATAAATTTGATAATTGGCTTTTCCATTTCTTCAAAGTAGGCTGTTGGAATTTTATTTGGGATTGTGTTGATTTTGTAAATCAATTTAGGTAGAATTGACGTCTTAACAATATTTAGTCTTCCAGTCCATGATCATTGAAAGCCCTTCCACTTATTTAGGTTTTCTTTGATTTCTTTTAGCAATGTTTCGTAGTTTTCTGAGTACAGGTCCTTTCCACTGCCTTGGTTGAATTTAATCCTAGATATTCTTTTACATGCTCTTGTAAATGGAATTGTTTTCTTGAATGCCTCCTCAGATTCCTCATTACTAGTGTATAGAGACAGTACTGATTTTTGCGTGTTGATCTTGTATCCTGCCACTTTGCTGAAGTTGTTTATTAGCTCTAGTAGCTTTGTTGTAGATTTTTCAGGACTTTCTAAGTATAGGATCATGTCATCTGCAAATAGTGGAAGTTTTTGTTCTTCCTTTATGATTTGGATGCCTTTTATTTCTTTTTCTTGCCTAATTGTTCTGAGAAGAACTTCCAGTACGATGTAGAATAACAGTGGTGACAGTGGGCATCCTTGTCTTTTTCCTGATCTTAGAGGGAAAGCTTTCAGTCTTTCCCTGTTGTGTACATTGTTAGCTGTGGGTTTTTCATATATGCCCTTTATCATTATGCAGAAATTTCCTTTTATTCCTATCTTGCGAAGTGTTTTTATCAAGAAAGGATGCTGGATTTTGTCAAATGCCTTTTTTTGTGTCAATCAATATGATCATGTGGTTTTCCCCTTCAATTTTTTAATGTGGTGTATTGCATTAATTAATTTTCTTGTATTGATCCATCCTTGCATATGTAGAATAAAACCCGCTTGATCACAGTGTATTTTTCTTTGAGTATGCAGTTAGATTTGATTTGCAAGTATTTTGTTGAGGAGTTTTGCATTGACCTTCATTAGAGAAATTGGTCTGTAATTTTCTTTTCTTAAACCATCTTATCTGGCTTTAGTATTAGGGTGGTGCTCGTTTCATAGAATGAGTTAGGTAGTGTTCCCTTATCTTCATTATTTTGGAAGACTTTGAGCAGGATTGATGTTAATTCTTGTTCGAATGATTGGTAAATTCACCTGTGACACCATCTGGTCCTAGACTTTTCTTTGTTGGGAGTTTTTTTTTTTTTTTAATTAAATTCAGTTTTATTGAGATATATTCACATACCATATAGTCATCCATGGTGTACAATCAACTGTTCATAGTACCATCATGTAATTATGTATTCATCACCCCAATCTATTTTTGGACATTTTCCTTACACCAGAAAGAATTAAGAATAAAAGGTAAAAGTGAAAAAGAACACCCAAACCATCCCTCCATCCCACCCTATTTTTCATTAAATTTTTGTCCCCATTTTTCTATTCATCCATCCATACACTGGATAAAGGGAGTGCGAGCCACAGTGTTTTTGATGACTGATTCAGTTTCCTTATTTGGATCTGGTTTGCTGAGATCTTCTGTTTCTTCTGAAGTTAGCAGGGGTTGTTTATGTGTTTTTATAAACCTATCTAGATCATCTAAGCTGTCTTGTTGGTGTACAGGTAATAGTATCTTCTTAAGATTTTTTTTTTATTTTTTATTTTTGTAGGGTCAATAGTAATTTTCCTGGTCTCATTTCTGATTTTATTTATTTGTATCTTCTCTTTTTTTCTTTGTCAGTCTAGTTTGTCTAGACAGTCTAGTTTAGCAATTTTATTGATCTTTTCAAAGACCCAATTTTTGGTTTTGTTGTTTCTCTCTTTTGTTTTTCATGTTTTCAATTTCATTCATTTCTGCTCTAATCTTGTTTATTTCTTTCCTTCTGCTTGCTTTGGGGTTAGTTTACTCTTCTTTTTCCAGTTCCTCCAGGTGAACAGTTAGGTTTTTGATTTTAGCTCTTTCTTTCTTCTTAGTGTAGGTGTTTAGGGCTATAAATTTCCCTCTCAGCACTGCATCCCATAAGTTTTGATATGTTGTGCTCTCGTTTTCATTTGTCATGAAATATTTATTGGTTTCTCTTGCAATTTCTTGTTTGATCCCTGATTACTTAAGAGTGTGTTGTTTAGCCTCCATATATTTTTGAATTTCCAGTTTTCCACCTGTTATTGATTTCTAACTTCATTCCATTATGATCAGATTAAGTGTTTTGTATAATTTCAGTCTTTTAAAATTTATTTAGTCTTGTTTTGCGACCCGGCATGTAGTCCATCCTTGAGAATGATCCATTATCCCTTGAGAAGAATGCATATCCTGCTGTTCTGGGGTGCAGTGTTCTTTATATATCTGTTAGGTCTAGTTCATTTATCATTTTATTCAAGTTTTCTATTTTCCTTTTTGATCCTGTCTGGATGTTCTGCCTACTGATTACCTATTGATAAGAGTGGTGTATTGAATTTCCAACAATTATTGTAGCAATGTCTATTACTTCCTTCAGTTTTGCCAGTATTTGCCCCATGTATTTTGTGCGCTCTGGCTGGGTGCATGTTTATGATTGTTATTTCTTCTTGGTTCATTGCTCCTTCTATAAATATATAATGTTCTTTGTTAACATTTTTGCAGTTAAAGTGTATTTTGTCTGATAATAATAGTGCTATCTCAGCTCTTCTTTGTCTCTGTTTGCATGGAATATCTTTTTCCAGCTTTTCGCTTTCAACCTATTTGTGTCCTTTGTATCCTTGAGTCTAAAGTGAGTCTCTTGTAGAGAGCATATAGATGGATCATAATTTTTTATCCCATTCTGCATAGCTGTGTCTTTTGATTGGGGGTTTTAATCTATTAACATTCAATGTTATCACTTTGAAGGCAGTTCTTACTTCAACCATTTCACCTTTGGCTGTTATATGTCATATATCTTTTTTCCATTGTTCCAAAAAGAAAAATATCAGATATACATAAAAAAAGAAAACCCGAAACACCCCATATCCCTTTTCCCCCCATTACTGACCCCTAACATCTGCATGGCACGCCTGCCACTGTTGTTGAAAGAACATTAAGGTGTTACTGTTAACCATAGTCCATAGCCTGCAACAGGTAATTTTCCCTCATAAACCTCTCTATTATTGACTCTTTGTACAAGTGTCATACATTTGTGCTAGTTCATGCAAGAACTTATTTATAGTTGTAATGCTAATTGGATATGTACATGACTCTAAACAATCCCTTTCAACCAAATTCACCGAACATACGGCACTATTACTCATAATCCCAATAACGAGCTACCCTCACTTCCATCCATTTCCAAACATTTAAGTTCAGCCTTGTTAAAAACTCAGTATATATCAGGCAACTGCTCCCCCTTTTCTACCTTCTATCTCTAGGTACCTTATACTCTACGTTTTAAGACCCCAAGTTTACAAATTATAATTAGTTCAAATTAGTGAAATCATAGAATATCTGTCCTTTTGTGTCTGACTTAATTTCACTCAGCATTATGTCCTCAAGATTCATCCTTGTTGTTGCATGCTTCAGGAACTTGTTTCTTTTTTTACTGCTGCATAGTATTGCGTCATATGTGTATACCACATTTTGTTTATCTACTCATCTGTTGATGGACTCTTGGATTGTTTCCATCTTTTGGCAATTGTGAATAATACCACTGTGAACATCATTGTGCAGATGTCTGTTCCTGTTCCTGCTTTCAGATCTTCTGGGTATATACCAAATAGTGGAATTCCTGGGTCATAAGGCAACTCAGTATTTGTGTTCTGAGGAACTGCCAAACTGTCTTCCACAGCAGATGTACCATTGTACATTCCCATCAGCAGTTGATAAGTGTTCCTATTTCTCCACATCCTCTCTAACACTTGTAGTTTCCTGTTTTCTTAATAGTGGTCACCTCAGCCACTCCCAAGCGTACTATTCAGTGGGATTAATCACATTCACAATGTTGTGCTACTCTTACCACCTTCCATTACCAGAACTTTCCCATCACCCCTAACAGAAACTGTATACCTACTATACTTTTACTCCCCATTCCCAGAATAGTGTTTTTAAATACATAAAATATGTAGTATTACAAAGGAAACCAATTATAATAGCACTTTCAAAATATTAGACACATTTGTAATAGAGTAATATGCTTATTGACACATTAAATAACAAGATCTGGTATTGGGTGTATTAACTACTGCTGTTTCAAAGTAGTGAGTACAAATGAAATTTTGAGATGTCTGCAACTAATGTAATGTGTTATGAAAGTATCTGATTTCTGTTAGTGACAAGATCCACAGGTACTGTGGCTAACACTTCTTAGTTTTAGACCATCTTTCATAATTGAAGGAAATGCTCACTTCCATTTAGAAGTTACTGAAAATAAAAATGCATTTTTCCCCTATTTTAGTTTATGGAGCCTTTGAATATCCAGGTTAAGAACTCCTGCTTTGAATCATGCTGTCTCTTCTGTCAGTATATATTTATGCCACCTGCTGATCTTTGTACATATTAGATACTTAGTAAAGGTTGAATGACAAATTGCAAAATCAGAAATATATGCTAATAATATAAGGCCTCATAAAAAAAAGGAAGACTAATTAAGCCATACATATGTTTTGAGATTTTGAGTGTAAAAACTAAAGTTCACTTGAATTTAAAATGTTTAGAATCTATGATTTTAAATTAATTTGTATTTCTTAGGTGTCTAGTCAATTCTGCTTCTCTCTCCCTTAAAAGTAAAAACATTATATTGGGGTTTGGTATTTTCTTCAGGTTTGGTATTTTCTTCACTAAAAAGACATAGCATTCTGTATTTCAGCTCCTTTTGGGCAATTTGTTTTAATGAGGGTGGTGACTGACTGTCATAGAGATAGGTCTTAGACAGAAACTGAAATGTGATGTTAAGGAGCACTGAAATGGCAGGGCTCTCCTGAGCATCATGTAAGCCGGAAAAGGTTTGTTTTATTGCTTTTTTACCTGGCAAGTCTGAACCTTTTCATCAGTTGTCAGACCCGACAGCTTAAGCGTATTGCAGTTGCTTCCATCCTTGCCTAAAATCTAATTCTACTAGTTCTTCTGTTAGTTACATAGGACGTAACCACTTAAAAGCATTTTATTTCCTTCTTTAGATTGAGAATAGGTTGGCTGTTTTCTTCTAAACTGTTAAGCCCCCTCTGTCTAACTCAGTTGTAACTCCAGAGACACTAAATGACTTGGATGATTCTGACAGGAAAAGCTTTAAGTAGAGGGGGAAAAAGCTGCCTTAGCACATTTACTGCTCAACAGGCTTGAGACCCCCGCCCCATTATATCCCTCCTCCGGCAAATATACTTGAAGTTGGTGGCCTTGCTTGTGGATCAGAGCACCCATCCTGGGGATTCACTGACGTGGCCCCGCCATGCTCTTCATCCACCTCTCTCCACCCAGAGAGGGGTTTGCTTCTGTTCATCTTCCTTGATGCTTTATCCCAAGTCTGTCCTGCAAATAAATTTGCTGGACTTTTCTTCTGCCATACAGGCTCGCTCCATCTGCTCTCTCCAACTTCCAATTTGTACTTTTCTAATCATTATCAACACTTAGAGTCTAACTTTTTTTATTTCTTGGAAGTAAGCTTGCAAAAATTTTGCCCCGAGTATTTATAACAAAGTTTTGCTTACAAGAGGGCTGGAGAATATTAATACCTGATTATTTGAGAACAGATTTTTTAAGATTTGGCTTATAAGTTGGATAGCACTATTTTTTTCTTTTAGTACTTCTTCTTTTATAATGATTTATTTTGATAACCCTGCCCCCCAGCCCCCCACACTAACTTTTTTTTTTCTCCATCCAGTTAGGAAACTTCTAAAACCTAAAAACATAAGCATTTATCCAATTATAGGTAATGTTTGAAAGAATACATGTGTGTATTTTGTACCATTCTAAAGAATATTTCCCACCAGGGGACTTTTAATTGCTATGAATAAATCAACCAGTGCAGCAATTATTTAATTATTTTCTTTGAGTGTCTAATGAGTTTTGTGATTGTTAGTGGGAATCAGGCAGGTGGGCTTTAGTCCCTCATTGGTTTATCACACAGTTGAATGCTGCTAATGCCATTGTAACTGAGAAGTTAGGATTTAAGGACTGATTATGATTACTGAATCATTGTATAGATAATTCCTTTTTACTTTCTGGTATATTAGAGTAGACAGAGGGAAATACCTGAAACCTGAATTGTAACCCAGCTACCTTAATCTCTGATAATGATTGTATAGCCTTTATCTTGTGCCCTTGTGATTGTGAAATCCTTGTGACTAACCTTCACTTGTACCCATTTATTCAGTTTTTATACTTTAAAGTTTTATGATCACTGAAAACAGCCCCTACTGTTTATTAATGAAGGGTCTTGGGTCAGCCCGGAACTAACCCACCCTAAGTCCTAAGCTATCTTGATAACTGAAGCTGGACCTAACCAAAATGGGCCTGCCTGACATGCACAGTAGCTTAGATTTTAACCTGCAAGTCACCTGTACCTCATAATAATACTAAAACTCACACCCATCATCATATTAAAGCTGCCATTTTCTTACATGTATTCTGTGACTAAGCATGTAGTCTGTACTTGCTCAATAATTAGATCACTTCTAATTACATAATCTGGGGCAGTTGTATCCATTATCCTAAAACCTGCCCATCTTTTGATGCTATAAAACTATCAGAATTACTGCAGTTCTCGGAGACAGATTTTGGACCAATAGACCATCTGTTCTCCTGCTTCGTACCTAGCAGTAGAACTCTTTGTCTCTTTGAAACAACGGTGTCTCAGGAATTGGTCATTTGAGCTCATCAGGCTGCCTTGGTCAAGTAACACCATGGTGACTGACATTTATATAGTTAGAAATTTTTATTCATAGTCATATAGTGTTTAATTTGTGCCCATAATGGATGATTGGTTAAATTCTAGAAACATATGGGATACTGATGATGAAAAACAGGTTAATGAGCATCATAAAAATTATGATAGTTTGGAAATTAGCTTCAGAATGTTTTTCAGTAGCTCAATAAGCTGTATTAGTTTGATAAAAATTCTCATAACATATTAAGGTGTGTCTAATGTTTAAACACTTAATGTTAAAAAGAGAAAAATATGGTGATTACTATACTGAGTTTTGCTTGTCATTTATTCAGAAAAAAGATTATCCTCCCAACAATGTATTTGCACTTGCAAAAAGCACCCTCAAATCTTCTCTCTTATCTTGTCATTTAGAAATTAAATATAAAAGTTCTAAAAATAACCAGTGAATTTACTTTAAAAATGTAAGAATTTTGAACATTAGATCTTGAAAGCATTGTCTATTTTTGATACCATAGCAGGTAAGTAAATCTCAATCTACATTTTAAAATGTAGACCCAGACCAAGCACAATATAATAACATTAAAGATATTTTTTGCATGATTAAAGACTGGAACAAGTTGAATTTCATCTTAATATATTGTAAATATTGGCAAAAAGGACTAAGGACATTTGTCATGATCTTAATATTATTAATATAAAATAAAATGTTTTAAACTTAAAATCACTTTATCATGTAACATCCAAATTACAGAATGCTTTAAAAATTACCAAAAATTTTCTTGAGATTTTATTTTTGTGAGAGGATTTGCAGTTCTGGAGGGGTTCAGAAATGCTGTTGCCTCCTAGACTGTGTAACAAGCAGGGAGAAGAACTTTGGTTTGGGAAATGAAACATCTTCCCAGTTTCTATATCAGGGAATGATTGTAGGAAAATTTGTACACATTGGCACAGACTAGAGCCAGCTTCGAATGACTTCCCCAGTATATTAGCTCTGCTTGGTCATCTGAGTTATTGCACAGTTGATTGTAATGATGTATCTCACCTATTGGAAGCAAAGACCTCTGCTTCTTTTTGGGGTAAGGACGGCTTAATTAAAGGAGGTTGCTGGGGAAAAATGTGGAAATATTAAACTTCTCCAGCTGGGGAATTCTTGATATTCTTGCAAGCATTGGGGACTGTCAATTTAATAGGCCAAGCTCTTGATCTTGGGGCTTGCCCTTAATGAAACATATTCCTGCAAAGAAGAGGCTAAGCTTAAGAGTCACCCCCAGAGAACCTCTTTTGTTGCTCAGATGTGGCCCTCTCTCTCTAAGCCGACTCTGCAGGTAAACTCACTGCCCCACCCCCTACATGGAACATGACTCCCAGGGTGTAAATCTCCCTGGCAACGTGGGACATGACTCCTAGGGATGAGCCTGGTCCTGGCATCATGAGATTGAGAAAGCTTTCTTGACCAAAAGTGGGAAGCGAAATGAAACAAAATGAAGTTTCAGTGGCTGAGAGATTTCAAATAGAGTTGAGAGGTCATTCTGGAGCTTATTCTTTTGCATTATATAGATATCCCTTTTTAGTTTTTAGTGTATTGGAATAGCTAGAAGGAAATACCTGAAACTGTTGAACTGTAATCCAGTAGCCTTGATTCTTCAAGATGATTGTATAACTATTATAGCTCTTAAGGTGTGAATATGTAATTATGAAAACCTTGTGACAGACACTTCCTTTATCCAGTGTATGGACAGATAAGTAAGAAAACAAAGTCAAAAAATAAATAAATAATTGGGGTGGGATAAGGGGTATGGGATGTTATGGATGTTCTTTTTTTATGTTAATTTTAATTTTTTATTTTTTGGAGTAATGAAAATGTTCAAAAATTGATTGTGGTGATGAATGTACAACTATATGATGATACTGTGAACCACTGGTTGTACACTTTAGATGACTGTCTAGTATTTGAATATATCTCAGTAAAATTGCTTAAAAAAAAAAAAAGAAAAAACTAATCCATTTTTGGTATATTGCATTCTGGCAGCTTTAGCAAACTGTAACAAAGTTCAAAGTCATTCCATATGTAACTCTTGCTTTTGTAGGCTCAGTGAAACCACTTGAATAAAAATTTTCAGAGAGGGTGGGTAAAAAGGTTGCTGATTGGCCATGGTTGTATGGAGGCAGCAAGCAATATAAAACTTCCCCAGAGGGTGCTCTTTTGGAGTTAAGCCTCTGGAGGTCCATTTTGTGAGGCAGAGGAGTTTTTAAACCATAGTAGATGTGTGTACTCAAAGAGAATCCTAAGGTGGTTTCAGAGAATTTTAGGGAAATGCGGAAATATTACTGTAGTGTGATTAAGAAAGGCATTGTCAAGGTGTAGAAGTACAAGTATTGCTTATTAATAAAAAATAGATATGTTTTTACCAAGCTTGCTGTTAAGTGAATATGTTCAGGTGTATTATAGTTCTCTGTTTACATCTCTTATAAAATTGGGCATGCTATATTGGAAAAAAAGTCCCCTGGATATAACTTGCCACAACATGCTTTAAACAAGTACTTTCTTTCAGAATTTTAACGCTAATGCTAAAACATTACCAGTAGCTCTAACATATTAATATTTTACCCAACTTATGCCCAAGCAGACTGCCTTAGTTAGACCTAGACTGATGCTTACTTTTTAGGTGATAGTAGAAGTCCTCTTAGGGACTGTTACCCTATAACAGAATTCCCAGAGTTTAGCAGCAGAACATAAAATGGTAGAAGTGGAATTCTTAGATGGACAGTATGGTCCCAATTCACATTCCAGTTTTATGTGATTGGAGGTGATAGAGACAGGGAGGAATGAACTTGTGATTTAATCAATCCTTTTATTTCAAATTCTGTTTCTCGAGTTTGCAATAAAAGAAAACCTCTAAAAAGGAGGATTAGGAATTTGTGTTGGACCCCTGCTGCTGTTAATGTAGAATGCTGCATGAGAAGAGAGAAGAAAAACATTTTAAAGCATTACTTAAGCTAGTTAGGTTCTCAACAAACTTTGGGATAACTGAAACTTTTTCTCCTGAAGGCTTATTTTGATTGCCAGAAAGCTGATGGAGAGTTAGTGAATTATTAATCTGTGCATAGCATTACAGACTAATAGCCTACAGTAATACTAATGTTAGTAATAATAGTTGTGAGACTACTATTAAAAAGGAAGTAGATGATAGGCTAGAGCTTTGAAGAATGGCTGGAGTAGAAAAGGTAACTAGTCTTTTTGAAATGTAATATATAAGTTACTGGTTATTTGAAATTTGAGGAGTACCTGTATAGGGTTTTGCGTAAAGCAGGGTTATTATAGATAAAATGTGATCTGCTGAAGTATTTGTGTATGTCAGAGGTGACGTAATTCTTGTATGCAGTTGCTTTTATTATACCCATTTTACAGGTAAAAAGACTGAGTTACAGGGAAGCTAACTAAGTTAACCAAAGACACACATATAGCAAATGGCAGCGCAGGCTTTTAGACCTGGGCTATCTGATTTTAGAGCAGTTGTTCTTAACTGCTCTGCTGTTATGTCATGTGTAGAGAATCACAGTTTCAGGATTATATAAACTCAAAGGGGCTTTGAGGTGATCTAATTCATGTCTGTCATTTTAGAAGCAATGCAACTGAGGCTCTTTTAAAGGGATTGAATTCTTGCTTAAATAGCTTACTTGCCCTGGGATGGGCAAAGCGTCTCTTATTATGCATGTCTGGATAGGGATAATAAAAAAGGAGACTTTACTGGGGCAAATACAGGCTTCTGCCCTGAAGTCTCTTCCAGCTCTTTCAAGGATAGTCAACATAACTGAGTTTTTAGCTCCTTCCCATGTTTTTGAGGCTGTCTTTGATTCTTCTGGCTCTGAGAAAGGATGGTTTTGGACTTTGAAGTTTTGCTGTGTTTTGTCAGGATTTATTGGGTAGAATATAGGTGCTGCTTTTCTAATGGAGACTGTAAGTAACAGTGGCTTAAAAAGTTGGGGTTTTATTTTTCTCTCATATACCATGTTGGGTTGTTATGACTGTTCCTTAGTATTGGGTCCCAGTCTTCTTCTGTTGTGTTGCCCTGCATCCCAAGGGTGTTTCCCTTATCCTTGTGGTCCAAAATGTCTCACAGCTGTACTCTAGCCTGAGCCATGAGGAATAACTTGTAAATTACACACACCATATCCACTCATATCTTATTGGATGGAATTTAATCACAAGGCTGTGTGTACCTCACTGCAGGAGAGGCTGGAAAATGTAGTCCTGAATCTGACCAGTTATGTTCCGAACCAAAAATTGGGTTTCTGTTATGAGAGGGAAAATGAGAATGGATATGGAGACCATTAGTAAGCTGCCACACGGGGCAGCTTGTCTGTGTTATTGGACCTTTGTAGTTTTCTTTGGATTCCCAGATGAGAGTGGAAAAGGGTATTGTCAAGACTCTAAAGGGCTGAAAATGTTGGTGACCTTGAGATACAAGTTCTATCGAAATAGAGCTGAGTTATCTTTGAATATTTTGGTTACAAAGACTTTACTGGCTCGCATATCTGAGTTCCTATTTGGATTTTAGATACTCTGGATTTAGCAGCATGGAAGAAAAATTGAAAGACTTGGTATTTTCAATTTATATCCAAACTGCATAAACAGTATCTGAGGATTCCTCTGCTGCTATAAGGAATGAATAATTTGGTTTGATTTTCCTTTAAATCTAAATAAATAAGATGAAGATTGCATTCAAGATAAGGCTATAGTGTCTCATATATTGTGCTGTCATTTGTCATTGCTACCCTGATTTGAAAGCTTTGTGAAAAGTGATGGTTTGGATGTTTGTTATCAAGATACAGTTCCCACAAATAAGTATTTAAAACTTTTTTGTCTTAATCCGTGAATGCAGTATGTACATGTACGAAGTAACTTAAAAAATGAAAGTTTGGTATGTTGAATAACAGCTTTCACTAGAGACTCTTCAGGCCATGAAACCCCAGTGAGAATTGTCAGGTTCCATTTTTTTTTTTTTTAATCATCATTTTATTGAGATATATTCACATACCACGCAGTCATACAAAACAAATTGTACTTTCGATTGTTTACAGTACCATTACATAGTTGTACATTCATCACCTAAATCAATCCCTGACACCTTCATTAGCACACACACAAAAATAACAAGAATAATAATTAGAGTGAAAAAGAGCAATTGAAGTAAAAAAGAACACTGGGTACCTTTGTCTGTTTGTTTCCTTCCCCTACTTTTCTACACATCCATCCATAAACTAGACAAAGTGGTGTTTGGTCCTTATGGCTTTCCCAATCCCATTGTCACCCCTCATAAGCTACATTTTTATACAACTGTCTTCGAGATTCATGGGTTCTGGGTTGTAGTTTGATAGTTTCAGGTATCCACCACCAGCTACCCCAATTCTTTAGAACCTAAAAAGGGTTGTCTAAAGTGTGCATAAGAGTGCCCACCAGAGTGACCTCTCGGCTCCTTTTGGAATCTCTCTGCCACTGAAGCTTATTTCATTTCCTTTCACATCCCCCTTTTGGTCAAGAAGATGTTCTCCGTCCCACGGTGCCAGGTCTACATTCCTCCCTGGGAGTCATATTCCACGTTGCCAGGGAGATTCACTTCCCTGGGTGTCTGATCCCACGTAGGGGGGAGGGCAGTGATTTCACCTTTCAAGTTGGCTTAGCCAGAGAGAGAGGGCCACATCTGAGCAACAAAGAGGCATTCAGGAGGAGACTCTTAGGCACAAATATAGGGAGGCCTAGCCTCTCCTTTGCAGCAACCGTCTTCCCAAGGGTAAAACTTATGGTAGAGGGCTCAACCCATCAAACCACCAGTCCCCTATGTCTGTGGTCATGTTAGCAACCATGGAGGTGGGGTAGGCGAATACCCCTGCATTCTCCACAGGCTCCTCAAGGGGGCACTACATCTTTTTTTTTTTTTTTTTTAACTTTCCCTTCTTTTTTCAAATCACCTGTATGAAAAAAAAAGTTAAAAAGAAAACAAACATACAATAAAAGAGCCTTTCAAAGAGACCATAGCAAGGGAGTAAGAAAAAGACAACTAACCTAAGATAACTGCTTAACTTCCAACATGTTCCTACTTTACCCCAAGAAAGTTACATAATATAGCAACATTTCAGTGAACTTGTTCCTACTACAACCATCAGAAATTAACAGACCATAGTCATTTCTGGGCATCCCCAGAACGTTAAATAGCCTATCTGTTCTTCCTGGATTATTGTTCCCCCTTCCTTAATTGCTCTCTACTGCTAGTTCCCCTACATTCTACATTATAAACCATTTGTTTTACATTTTTCAAAGTTCACATTAGTGGTAGCATATAATATTTCTCTTTTTGTGCCTGGCTTATTTCGCTCAGCATTATGTCTTCAAGGTTCATCCATGTTGTCATATGTTTCACCAGATCGTTCCTTCTTACTGCCGCGTAGTATTCCATCGTGTGTATATACCACATTTTATTTATCCACTCATCTGTTGAAGGACATTTGGGTTGTTTCCATCTCTTGGCAATTGTGAATAATGCTGCTATGAACATTGGCGTGCAGATATCTGTTCGTGTCACTGCTTTCCGATCTTCCGGGTATATACCGAGGAGTGCAATCGCTGGATCGAATGGTAGCTCTATATCTAGTTTTCTAAGGAACTGCCAGACTGACTTCCAGAGTGGCTGAACCATTATACAGTCCCACCAACAATGAATAAGAGTTCCAATTTCTCCACATCCCCTCCAGCATTTGTAGTTTCCTGTTTGTTTAATGGCAGCCATTCTAACCGGTGTTAGATGGTATCTCATTGTGGTCTTAATTTGCATCTCTCTAATAGCTAGTGAAGCTGAACATTTTTTCATGTGTTTCTTGGTCATTTGTATTTCCTCTTCAGAGAACTGTCTTTTCATATCTTTTGCCCATTTTATAATTGGGCTGTCTGTACTATTGTCATTGAGTTGTAGGATTTCTTTGTATATGCAAGATATCAGTCTTTTGTCAGATACATGGTTTCCAAAAATTTTTTCCCATTGAGTTGGCTGCCTCTTTACCTTTTTGAGAAATTCCTTTGAGGTGCAGAAACTTCTAAGCTTGAGGAGTTCCCATTTATCTATTTTCTCTTTTGTTGCTTGTGCTTTGGGTGTAAAGTCTAGGAAGTGGCCTCCTAATACAAGGTCTTGAAGATGTTTTCCTACATTATCTTCTAGGAGTTTTATGGTACTTTCTTTTATATTGAGATCTTTGGTCCATTTTGAGTTAATTTTTGTGTAGGGGGTGAGGTAGGGGTCCTCTTTCATTCTTTTGGATATGGATATCCAACTCTCCCAGCCCCATTTGTTGAAAAGACCATTATGGCTCAGTTCGGTGACTTTGGGGGCCTTATCAAAGATCAGTCGGCCATAGATCTGAGGGTCTATCTCTGAATTCTCAATTCGATTCCATTGATCTATATGTCTATCTTTGTGCCAGTACCATGCTGTCTTGGCAACTGTGGCTTTATAATAAGCTTCAAAGTCAGGGAGTGTAAGTCCTCCCACTTCGTTTTTCTTTTTTAGAGTGTCTTTAGCAATTCGAGGCATCTTCCCTTTCCAAATAAATTTGATAACTAGCTTTTCCAAGTCTGCAAAGTAGGTTGTTGGAATTTTGATTGGGATTGCATTGAATCTGTAGATGAGTTTGGGTAGAATTGACATCTTAATGACATTTAGCCTTCCTATCCATGAACATGGAATATTTTTCCATCTTTTAAGGTCCCCTTCTATTTCTTTTAGTAGAGTTATGTAGTTTTCTTTGTATAGGTCTTTTACATCTTTGGTTAAGTTTATTCCTAGGTACTTGATTTTTTAGTTGCTAGTGAAAATGGTATCTTTTTCTTGAGTGTCTCTTCAGTTTGTTCATTTCTAGCATATAGAAACATTACTGACTTATGTGCATTAATCTTGTATCCCGCTACTTTGCTAAATTTGTTTATTAGCTCTAGTAGGTGTATCGTTGATTTCTCAGGGTTTTCTAGATATAAGATCATATCATCTGCAAACAATGACAGTTTTACTTCTTCTTTTCCAATTTGGATGCCTTTTATTTCTTTGTCTTGCCGGATTGCCCTGGCTAGCACTTCCAGCACAATGTTGAATAACAGTGGTGACAGCGGGCATCCTTGTCTTGTTCCTGATCTTAGAGGGAAGGCTTTCAGTCTCTCACCATTGAGTACTATGCTGGCTGTGGGTTTTTCATATATGCTCTTTATCATGTTGAGGAAGTTTCCTTCAATTCCTACCTTTTGAAGTGTTTTTATCAAAAAGGGATGTTGGATTTTGTCAAATGCTTTTTCAGCATCTATTGAGATGATCAATTGATTTTTCCCTTTCGAGTTTTTAATGTGTTGTAATACATTGATTGTTTTTCTGATGTTGAACCATCCTTGCATGCCTGGAATGAACCCCACTTGGTCATGGTGTATGATTTTTTTAATGTGTCTTTGGATTCGATTTGCAAGTATTTTGTTGAGGATTTTTGCATCTAGATTCATTAGGGAGATTGGCCGGTAGTTTTCCTTTTTTGTAGCATCTTTGCCTGGTTTTGGTATTAGATTGATGTTAGCTTCATAAAATGAGTTAGGTAGTGTTCCATTTTTTTCAATGTTTTGAAAGAGTTTGAGTAAGATTGGTGTCAGTTCTTTCTGGAAAGTTTGGTAGAATTCCCCTGTGAAGCCATCTGGCCCTGGGCATTTATTTGTGGGAAGATTTTTGATGACTGATTGGATCTCTTTGCTTGTGATGGGTTGGTTGAGGTCTTCTATTTCTTCTCTGGTCAGTCTAGGTTGTTCATATGTTTCCAGGAAATTGTCCATTTCTTCTACATTATCCAGTTTGTTGCCATACAGTTGTTCATAATATCCTCTTATAATTTTTTTAATTTCTTCAGGATCTGCAGTTATGTCACCTTTTTCATTCATTATTTTGTTTATATGGGTCTTCTCTCTTTTTGATTTTGTCAGTCTAGCTAGGGGCTTGTCAATCTTGTTGATCTTCTCAAAGAACCAACTTTTGGTGATATTTATCCTTTCTATTGTTTTTTTGTTCTCTATGTCATTTATTTCTGCTTTAATCCTTGTTATTTCTTTTCTTCTACTTGGTTTAGGATTGGTTTGCTGTTCATTTTCTAGCTTCTTCAGTTGATCCATTAGTTCTTTGATTTTGGCTCTTTCTTCCTTTTTAATATATGCGTTTAGTGCTATAAATTTCCCCCTTAGCACTGCTTTTGCTGCATCCCATAGGTTTTGGTATGTTGTGTTCTCATTTTCATTCGTCTCTATATATTTAGCAATTTCTCTTGCTATTTCTTCTTTAACCCACTGATTGTTTAGGAGTGTGTTGTTTAACCTCCAGGTATTTGTGAATTTTCTAAGTCTCTGATGGTTATTGACTTCTAATTGTATTCCATTGTGGTCAGAGAATGTGCTTTGAATAATTTCAATCTTTTTAAATTTATTGAGGCTTGTTTTATGTCCCAGCATATGATCTATTCTGGAGAAAGTTCCGTGAGCACTAGAAAAGTATGTGTATCCTGGTGATTTGGGATGTAATGTCCTGTAGATGTCTGTTAAATCTAATTCATTTATCAGATTGTTTAGGTTTTCAATTTCCTTATTGGTCTTCTGTCTGGTTGATCTATCTATAGGAGAGAGTGATGTGTTGAAGTCTCCCACAATTATTGTGGAAACATCAATTGCTTCCTTTAGTTTTGCCAATGTTTCTCTCATGTATTTTGTGGCACCTTGATTGGGTGCATAGACATTTACGATTGTTATTTCTTCTTGCTGAATTGCCCCTTTTATTAGTATGTAGTGGCCTTCTTTGTCTCTCAAAACATCCCTGCATTTGAAGTCTATTTTATCTGAGATTAATATTGCTACACCTGCTTTCTTTTGGCTGTAGCTTGCATGAAATATTTTTTTCCATCCTTTCACTTTCAGTTTCTTTGTGTCCCTGTGTCTAAGATGAGTCTCTTGTATGCAACATATTGATGGTTCATTTTTTTTGATCCATTCTGCGAATCTATATCTTTTAATTGGGGAGTTTAATCCATTTACATTCAACGTTAAAACCGTGAAGGCATTTCTTGAATCGGCCATCTTATCCTTTGGATTATGTTTGCCATATTTTTCCCTCTCTCTATTAATATCCTTTATTGTACCCATACCGAATCTCTTTAGTACTGAACCTTTCTCCAAGTCTCTCTGTCCTGTCTTTGTTTCTCTGTCTGTAGGGCTCCCTTTAGTATCTCCAGTAGGGCAGGTCTCTTATTAGCAAATTCTCTCAGCATTTCTTTGTCTGTGAAAAATTTAAGCTCTCCCTCAAATTTGAAGGAGAGCTTTGCTGGATAAAGTATTCTTGGCTGGAAATTCCTCTCTCTCAGAATTTTAAATATATCGTGCCATTGCCTTCTCGCCTCCATGGTGGCTGCTGAGTAGTCACTACTTAGTCTTATGCTGTTTCCTTTGTATGTGGTGAATTGCTTTTCTCTTGCTGCTTTCAGAACTTGCTCCTTCTCTTCTATGTTTGACAGTGTGATCAGTATATGTCTCGGAGTGGGTTTTTTTGGATTTATTCTATTTGGAGTTAGCTGAGCATTTATGATTTGTGTATTTATGTTGTTTAGAAGATTTGGGAAGTTTTCCCCAACAATTTCTTTGAATACTCTTCCTAGACCTTTACCCTTTTCTTCCCCTTCTGGGACACCAATGAGTCTTATATTCGGACGTTTCATATTATCTATCATATCCCTGAGGTCCATTTCGAGTTTTTCAATTTTTTTCCCCATTCTTTCTTTTATGCTTTCATTTTCCATTCTGTCATCTTCCAGGTCACTGATTCGTTGTTCAACTTCCTCTAGTCTTGTACTATGAGTGTCCAGAATCTTTTTAATTTGGTCAACAGTTTCTTTAATTTCCATAAGATCATCCATTTTTTTATTTAGTCTTGCAATGTCTTCTTTATGCTCTTCTAGGGTCTTCTTGATTTCCTTCATATCCCGTACTATGGTCTCATTGTTCATCTTTAGTTCTTTGAGTAGCTGCTCTAGGTGTGTCTCTTCTGGTCTTTTGATTTGGGTGCTTGGGCTTGGGTTATCCATATCGTCTGGTTTTTTCATATGCTTTATAATTTTCTGTTGTTTTTGGCCTCGTGGCATTTGCTGTCCTTGATAGGGGTCTTTTAGGGTTTGTAGACCAGTTGAAGTCCTTATCTCTAATTTATCAGATCTACAGCTTCGTGGAGTACACTTTCTCTAACTAACCAGCAGGTGGCGTCCACGAGCCACCTGTTCTCCACAAGCCAGATCTCCCCTGCTTAGCCTTTTTGGTGAGTGGGGGAGTGAGTCTTGTGGGGCCCAATTGGTGTCCCAAGCTTGCGTGTGTAGTTGGTGTTGCCTGCCCTGTATGTGGGGCGTGTTTCTGGGCAGTCGGGGAGGGGGGGTGGCCCTAACAATCAAATCTCCCTGATGATCCTAGAGTTTTAAAGCTACTGCAATAGTCTAATCCTTCAGTTCAGTCCTGCCACAGTTTGTCTCTGCCACTGACCCACAAGTCTTTGGTATTGGTGTATGGCTCCTGAGACTTGCAAGTGGGCCCCTCTTCCAGGCTGTGCACCCCGGGTCCTCTGTTGAGGGATGACTGTGCTATGTCACAGGTGAGTGCCGTCCCCCCAGGGCAGTTCTGGGCTGCTGGGCTGTGTTGGGAGGCTCCCAGTCTGCTCAAATGATGGCTGAATGGGGCTCTGTTAATTCACACTGCTCCCCCTTCCCAGCTCTGGGACATTCAGCTGAGGTTGCAGGGAAGGCTAATGTCCACGCCCAGTTTTGTGGTGTGTGCCTGTTATTTGAAGCACTTCCGTCACACTGGGTTGTCTGGGGCAGCTCTGGGCTATGGGGCTGGCGATGGGCAGGAGTGTTTCCTGTCCACCAGGATGGTGGCTGTGAGCGGACACCCCCCTTTTCTTGGGAAGTTGTGTTGTTTAGTGAATTTTCTCAGCCACTGGATTATTGCCTTTTGTCTCAGAGCTCTCTTAGTTCTGCTCTTGACTTGACGTGCCCAAATTTCAATTCTTTGAAGCTTTCTGTATTGAGCTTCTTAGAGTAATTGTTTTAGAAAAAGCAAAAAGGATTTAAAAAAAAAAAAAAAAAAAAAAAAAAAACGGCCCTCCTCAGAGATCTAATGGGTTATTGAAATGCTAATAGACAAAGCAACCAGGGCCATTAAGGAAAGGTGCCCTGGGCAGAGAGATCAGCCTTGCTTCGGGATTTGCATATGCGCCTCAAGGCCTGATCTCCGCCCTTCCCCTTTCTGTGTTCACCAGAACTCCAAAAATCCTCTGCTTTTACTTTGGAGCTTCTCGTGTTGTTTTCCTTCTATGCCCGTCTCCTCTCTGCTGGGCTGGCTGCTCTCAGAGTCTCTGGTGTCTGGCCTCAGTCTATCTATGGTTGGAGTTTGAATCAGTAGAATGAGTTTCCGATGAGAGCAGCCACTGCAATTCTCCCTTCTCCTTCCCGGAGCTGACAGCCCCCCCTCCCCCGGGACTGAGCCTGGCAGGGAGGGGCGCGGGTCCCCTGGCCGCAAAAACTTACAGATTTCGCTGATCTCAGCAGTTCCACGTTTTCATGAGTGTTGTATGAAGTATGCCCAAAGACAGATTGCTCTGTGGTGTCCAGTCCACGCAGTTCCTGGCTTTTTACCTACTTTCCTGGAGGAGTAACTAAAACATACAGCTCACCAGTCTGCCATCTTGCCCCGCCCCCACTGGCGTCAGGTTCCATTTTAAGGAAGCAAAGCTAAACTTGATATTTTGATATTTATTTCCTACCAAGTATAAATCTAATCAGCAAGCAAAGAACATTAAATGTTTTATTTTGCTAGTGGCAGCAAAGAATGTCATGATGGATATAATATCATTTAAATTTACAGGTGAAGTTATATGTATTTTTAGCTTATGTCTGTGTGGAATAAAATAAGTAAGTCTCTATTTCACAGTCAAAATGGACAATTTATGGAGTGTGATTTTCTAGAATACCCCCAAACTGTGGTGACTCTTTCTAGCAGTGATAGCTACATGTAGGAAACATAATCTTCATAGAGCTCTACTATCATTATGTTGGGGGATATTTGTTACATGATGTAGAAAATGTCATAGTGGTTATCTTTCATTCCTTTTATCTGACTTAGCTTAACCTCAGCTCATCACTTAAGTCAGTGAAGAAGAATTTTTCATCAGCTGTCCTTGGTAACATATATCATTCATCATACTAGGACCATTGGTGTTATCGAATGAAAAATCTAAATGGAAGTAAAAAAATTAAATGCTCCTTGAAAAACGGAAGTGAAATTGGAATATGTTGGTTCTCTATCATTCCTTCTGTTTTCTACTTATATTTAATGTGGTCATTGAGTATCCTTTTTGAGACTCTGAATCTCATCATTTTCAGTATAGCAGAACTCTTCAACAAATAGCACTTGTTATGTAGGATGCATATGAAGCTGTAAATGCATGCTATAAATTCTGTAGCCGCAAACATAATAATAATCAAGGTGAGTGATTGTACTTTCTTTTAGTAACTTACCTTTTAAGAACAGTCTATTATAATGGGATGTGGATGGGATGGCAGTGGCATAAAAGGAAAACATCCAAACCAATTTTACTTTCTTGAATCCTGTGGTGCTCTTTTAATTTAGGCTCTTCAATCCCAACCAGTTCTCTTTTGGTGTAAGCATAATATGAACTCCTGCTAGCTAAACTGATATAATTTGTACATTTGATGGTCATGGTTGAATCAATAAAGGTGGTTTTTAAAAACTGGAATTTATTGCCTATGCATGCGTTACTTAACAAACAACTTTCTTAATGATTATGAAAGTAAAAATGTGTTTTTGGTAAAAAAAAAAAAAAAACAGTTAAGAATAAAAAGAGAAAGAAAAATGATCCATTCCTCCCAAATTCAAACATAATCATTATTATCATTTTGGTATATCTCGTTCCAGACTGTATATGTGCATGTATTTATTTGTGATTTACGCTTTTATTGGTGCTGGACATATAACATAGAAAACAAAACGAGGATCAAATGGTATGTTCAGTTTAGTAGGTTGCCCTTTTAACTTAATTGTGAGAATCTTTTCATGGGGTTAATATTCTTTAAAACATGCTTGTTAATATTAGCATAATATTTCATTATATAGCTGTACTATTGGACCATTTTCTTGCTTCTGGATATTTGGTTTGCTTCTCGTTTTTCATTGTTATATATATAAAATATGTGTGGCTCTACTGCATTGTCTGAATCTTTCTCTTGGCCACTAGCCGTCAAGTTTCTAGGAGGAAGATTTTATAGTTATTTAAACTGGCCAAAAGTGAATTTTTAGACAATACTTTAGCATCAGTTTTACTTTACCCTTTAGCCTCTCATCATTCATCATGATCTGTGATGTTAGCAGTGTTCAGATACAATGGAACAAATTCAAATTAATTCTTGTTACTGTCAGATCAAATTCATTTGCAATAAATATGTGAACCTTGGAGATTAGAAGTTAAAAAACTTGTGCAATTGGACCCTGACATCAAGCTGGATCCTTAATCCTCATGAAAGATACATTGCAAATTGTTTTTGTTACATAATCTTTTCTGTGGGTTTAAAAAAAATTTAAAACCTAGCATGTTGATATTCTGAAGAAAGTATGGCTTAAAACATTCTCTTGCAAAATATAATACTGACTCTGAAATGTTATGCAACATCAATCAGTATTTTTAATAAAATGCTGGCAGTTCTTCAATTGAATAGTTTTATCCTGTTTCTGTAATTATGTTTATCATTGGCCTTTAAGTACCTCACCAGTCCACTGCATTTCATCTTCTGGAGCACTCTGAAGTTAGATACAGTATTTGTAAATACTCTTATTGGTAATTTATAGACAAGAAATTAAGTCACAGAGGGTAGAGTTAGAAAAAGAACACAGGCTTCTTTAAACTTGATTATTTTATTAAAATTGCTTGCTATACTCATTGAGCTCTATTTTTCTATCTATTTAAGGTAAATAAAAAATGCACTGACATTATTCTTTAATTTATTTTGCAATCTTATGTCATATACACACTGAAAGTCTTTCGTGTAGCATTTTGTACCATTCTCATTATTTCATAATTATGTTTCAGATAAATGTAAATTCAACATTTCATATTATATATTATATTCTTTTAGAGAGTTTTTATATTGCATATATATTTAATGCCTTATTAGGTTAATTTCTTCCTGTTAAATTCTTTATATAGTAAATTATATAACCTAGATAAAATATGTTAAAACCATTTAACAGTGTTTAAAACATGCAGTAAAATCTTATTAATTTGGTTTCTTTTAATTTATCATTTGTCGTAAAATAAGAGAAGATTTACATTTATTTATAGGGTAAGGAGGTGGAATGGGAACGGTTTGGTAGGAAAATTCCATGCATGGAAATCTCAAATTACTTAACAGATTATTTTATGAAATCATCATGCACTTCGGAAGTTACTATTTACAGACAGTAAGTTAGTATTCTAATTATTTCATTAAAGCAGGACCTCTGCCTGACTGACACCACTTTGTTAGGCTGGATCCGATTGCTTAAGGCACTTGAATATAATAAAAATACATTTTTTTTAATCTTCATTTTATTGAGATATATTCACATACCACGCAGTCATACAAAACAAATTGTACATTCGATTGTTCACAGTACCGTTACATAGTTGTACATTCATCACCTAAATCAATCCCTGACACCTTCATTAGCACACATACAAAAATAACAAGAATAATAATTAAAGTGAAAAAGAGCAATTGAAGTAAAAAAGAACATTGGGTACCTTTGTTTGTTTGTTTGTTTCCTTCCCCTATTTTTCTACTCATCCTTCCATAAACTAGACAAAGTGGAGTGTAGTCCTTATGGCTTTCCCAATCCCATTGTCACCCCTCATAAGCTCCATTTTTATACAATTGTCTTCGAGATTCATGGGTTCTGGGTTGTAGTTTGATAGTTTCAGGTATCCACCACCAGCTACCCCAATTCTTTAGAACCTAAAAAGGGTTGTCTAAATTGTGTGTAAGAGTGCCCACCAGAGTGACCTCTCGGCTCCTTTTGGAATCTCTCTGCCACTGAAGCTTATTTCATTTCCTTTCACATCCCCTTTTTGGTCAAGAAGATGTTCTCCGTCCCACGATGCCGGGTCTGCATTCCTCCCCGGGAGTCATATTCCACGTTGCCAGGGAGATTCACTCCCCTGGGTGTCTGATCCCACGTAGGGGGGAGGGCAGTGATTTCACCTTTCAAGTTGGCTTAGCCAGAGAGAGAGGGCCACATCTGAGCAACAAAGAGGCATTCGGGAGGAGGCTCTTAGGCACAATTATAGGGAGGCCTAGCCTCTCCTTTACAACAACAGTCTTCCCAAGGGTAAAACCTATGGTAGAGGGCTCAACCCATCAACCACCAGTCCCCTATGTCTGTGGTCATGTTAGCAACCATCGAGGTGGGGTAGGCCAATACCCCTGCATTCTCCACAGGCTCCTCAAGGGGGCTCTACATATTTTTTTCCTGTTTTTTTTTTTTTTTTTTTTTAACTTTTCTTTCTTTTTTAAATCAACTGTATGAAAAAAAAAATTAAAAAAAAAAACATACAATAAAAGAACATTTCAAAGAGACCTTAACAAGGGAGTAAGAAAAAGACAGCTAACCTAAGATAACTGCTTTACTTCCAACCTGTTCCTACTTTACCCCAAGAAAGTTACCTAATATAGCAACATTTTTGTGAACTTGTTCCTACTATATCCATCAGAAATTAACAGACCATAGTCATTCCTGGGCATCCCCAGAACGTTAAATAGCTTATCTGTTCTTCTTGGATTATGGTTCCCCCTTCCTTAAATGCTCTCTATTGCTAGTTCCCCTACATTCTACATTATAAACCATTTGTTTTACATTTTTCAAAGTTCATATTAGTGGTAGCATATAATATTTCTCTTTTTGTGCCTGGCTTATTTCGCTCAGCATTATGTCTTCAGGGTTCATCCATGTTGTCATATGTTTCACGAGATCGTTCCTTCTTACTGCCGCATAGTATTCCATCGTGTGTATATACCACATTTTATTTATCCACTCATCTGTTGAAGGACATTTGGGTTGTTTCCATCTCTTGGCAATTGTGAATAATGCTGCTATGAACATTGGTGTGCAGATATCTGTTCGTGTCACTGCTTTCTGATCTTCCGGGTATATACCGAGAAGTGCAGTCGTTGGATCGAATGGTAACTCTATATCTAGTTTTCTGAGGAACTGCCAGATATGTGTTTAGATGGTACTCATCTTTACTGCCTTCCTACCATTTATTCTAGATAGTTTCATATTATATGCTGTAGTGAAAGCTAATTCATTTCAGGTGTTTGTAGAGAAATGATTCCTTACTCTACTGTTCACTTCCTTAATTTCAAAAGGGAGTATCTGTGAATTGTTAAGTAAGTTAAGTAATTTAATTTAGAAATATATGTGAATTTGGGTAACTTTAAATCCTTTTCTCATTTTCTTTGAATGTTAAAATTATATGGCCTCTTTGAACTGTTCATTTGGTGTTAATTCTGATATTGCCAGTCATGAAATATACAGTTTTAATTGGCCGAGAGCTATACCGTATAGATAGTTTTGAAAAGAAGTGTGAGAGGTTAAAATAAATCTGTTTGGCAAGTTGTTCTCTTCAAATCATTAAACTGAAATTGTCTGTGATGGTTAATAGTGAAAAGATTTGAATAGTTTGTGAGTAGATGGGTTTTAATACATATTTCCCTGGCATATATAGTTTGTGGGTAGATGGGTTTTAATACATATTTCCCTAGAAATGGTAGGTGCACATTTCGGCTGCATTTTATATCCACCGTTGCCATTTTCATTTTTATCGGATTAGTAAAGAACTCATCCTTCTAGGAAGTTTCCTTGAAGCATCAGGAGAATTAAAAAAAGATAATCTGATGACTGGCAGAAAGTGGTTTTGGATACCCTAAAGAGAATCAAGATGATGTGTGTGAGTGGGACTAGGCAAATGCGTGTGTTTTTTTGTTTGTTTGTTTTTGGTGAGTATAGAGATAGAGGAAGCTAGTAATACTTGAGCACCATGAGACAGAGAACAAGCTGGGGAAAGACATTTTGCTGTCATCTCCAAATTTTTATCTGTATTTGAAAAATCCATATTAATATTGGTGGTTTAGCTGTGACTATCAATGTTTATACAAATCATAAAGTAGCTAGGTTTCCCATAGGTTTTCTTTTATCAGGGTGAAAATTTAGCCCACTGTAAAACAGTAGTTTTCAGTGGTGGGGCAGTAGTGCCTCGGAGGAGGCATTTTGGAAATTGGTGGGAGAACTACTGATATCTATTGGTGGGAGCAGGGCTCTAGAGGTCTTGTAATGCCTGGGACAGCTCCACACCTCCAAGAATTGTCTTGTGCTTTGCTGAATTTCTGATTGTCTCATCAGAAAATCATGTAGTTGAAAAATCTGTTTAACAGAACTTAGCTGTTTTATATATACACAGAAAGTACTTTTTGGATGGTTTGAAGATAAACTGAATTTTCCAGGAATGCAACTGTTGTGTGACTAGCTATGTCTGCTGCATTCATGATGATTCAACATAAGCTCAAGTAGATTATTTTATTACATCTTCAAGTATAATTTATATTTACATAGTAAAACGCCATTATTTTATTATAAATTAGTTTTCTTTTATTTCTTTTTTAATGTTACATTTAGGGTATTATGTTAATTAAGAAACTTGTGTCAGTACATTATTAACAGTTTTATTTCAGAATAGTAAAGGGAGCATTGCAACATGGTTGCTATGAAAAGGCAGCATTGGGTTGTTTGATAAGGGTGAGAACCAGGAGTCTAAAAGGAGGTTCCTTTGTTCATTGCTACCTTATGTAGTACCAGGTATTCTAAAGGATTTACATTCTGAAACCTCATATAGCACATGGTGACAGGTACAAAAATGAAATGATCCTTAAAGACAAGAGAATGTTGCTCTGCCTTTTTCTGTATAATGCTAGTATCAAGGAGATTTGTGAACCATTACAAATATAATTGTAATAAATGTTTTATTATTATATTCTGGTCAATCTGATTTTACCGTGGATAATTAATTTTACTTTTACCAAAAAGTATAAGTACATTCTTGCATTTAAATTAAAGTCTGGACAATGCCTTTGGTCTTGCAGTCATTGTGCACAAACATCTTTGTGTTTTAAAGATGGTAAATTCATTTGAGATCAGCTAAGTCACAGAGCTTCCACAAGGCTTCACAGAGAATTATTTTTATTAGAGATGATGGCTACTTATGAATACACTGAAATGTTTTCTGAACAGTAAGTGGAGATTTGTTACTTCAGGTGAAGGAAAAAAAAAAGGGCTATAGGTTTTATAACGTGACTTTGAAAAGAGGCCAATCTAATTATCACTATATGAATTAAATAAAAAACAACATTCAGGATATTGCACTGTAGCTTCATGAAAAATATACCAATATGTATTATGCTGTCTCACAATTTTAATATATTTGAACTACCATAAATAAAATATGAATTAAGCATCAGTGTAAAATCTGAGCTGCTTTATTTAAAACTTCCCAGGAGAGGCCATTGTTCTGCAGTGGTTAGTTTGTGTGTTAAATAGGTCCTTTCTGGCATCTCACCCCTCATGGGCTATAAATGAATCCTCTGAAGCCCGAAAGTCTCACTACAGTGATCCTCCTGCTATCTCAACTGTCAAGTTGTGGGTCAGTAACTAGAAATAGAGCTCTAGTTTCCTTTCTTAGAAGAAAATCCCTAATTGGTTCACAAATTTTATTTTTACTCAAAAGAAGGAAAGTCCTGAGATTGTGATTGAGTCTTTTGCTTTCCTTGTTCTTGATTATGAACGAAGATAAATTTAAAGTCTTCTTTGGAAAATAGGTTTGGTTGAAGTTTAAAGAATATCTGTTGAATCCAGAATTTTATTAGTGATTAATAGATTTTTGGATAAAATACAGTTATATAACAAAAAGCATGCACTATTTCATAACTATATGAAGAAGGAAGCTTGATTTATGACGCTGTGTATTGGAGTAGTATTTGACTTCCTATTTACCAAACCAAATTATTTAGGTAAGGACATTAGTCTTGTTTAAGCTTTTTAGCACAAATATCTTGTTTAAGCTTTTTAGTCTAACAGTGTCACTGTTAGGTAATATACTTTTGAAAAGTATGTTTTGAATCCTATGTCAGGGTAGTAATTAGGGAAGTGGACTAGAGTGAAACATACGAATGTTAATTGTCTTATTGTTATTGTACGTTCAATGACCAAATTTTTATCAGTAATGTATCCATTGTATTAACTCCTCTAAATTACTTTTGAGAAACAACAAGCATTCTTCAGTATCTTATAATTTAATTATAGACTATTGATTATGGCTTCCCTTCAGACATGCACAGATCTCTACCATATGAGAAAATATTTTTTTCTTAATAATTTTTCTACCTCTTTCCTTCTTGTTTCATTTCTAAACTTGAAGTGTGTCTTGTAATTGCTGCCTTCCATTGTTCTCTTCCCACTGATTCCTGATGCTCACGCCTTCTGATTTCCACACACCATGGGATGACAGGTAATTGTAAGCATGCTGCCCGATCTTCCCCCTGTGCCCGCAGCAGACATTAACTCACTGAACCTGGACTTGGCCCCAGACTCCTTCCACACACTGTACTCTAGGCGGCTACTGCCAGTTGATTGGAACTGGCATGAGATGAAATCTCTGTTCTGTACATGTTATTTTGCTAATTCCTTCCCTTCCGTTCCATTTCTTCTTTGTCCCTAATGATGTTTCCTCTTTCACTCCCTTCCTTCATCGATGAAATTTTGAGGCCTGTTACTTACCCTCCTACTTTTCTCTCTCTTTACACGTTCTTTCCAGGAGAATTCACCCAGTTCAGTTCTTTAATAGTCATTCCCAAATCAGCATTTCCAGCTAAGTCTGAAATGAGTTTCATCTTCAAATTTCTAATTGCCTGCAATTCCATGCAGTTGTTCTATCGTTGCTTTCAACTGAATAGGTCTAAAACCAAACTCATTATCTTTTTTTCCCAACATCGCAGATGCCAGAAAAATAATACCCATGATGGTCAATTATGTAAAGAAGGAGAGGCTGTTTGGGAAAGAAAGATAATGGGTTCTGTTCTGGACATACTCTTTCTCTTTAAATTTCTCAGGCAGCCACAGATCATAAGGTTTTCCCATGAAAGATCTTGTTTACTAGACTTCATAGATCCTAGTTCAGGTCCTCATCACTTTATGTCTTTGGCCTCCAAACTTCCCTGGGCATCAGGATCACCTGGAAGGCTTGTTAACACGGATTGCTGCACCCCATCCCCAGAGTTTTGATTCAGTAGTTCTGGGGTAGGGCTGAATAATTTGCATTTCTAATAAATTCTCAGTTGATGCTGATGCTGCTGGTCCAAGGTCCATACTTTGAAAACCACTCATTTCTTATAGCACCATATTTCATTGCATTATTCCCCCGTTCCTTTTTTTTGGACTGCTCATGATACCCTATTTCTTAACATTTCTTTTCCAGACTCCTGCCTAGTTTTGAGGTCTCCACACAATTGTGTATAGTTTACCCTTCTATTTTTACTTCTTACAAAGAAGCTTCAGTCAAATTAGATTTATCACTGTATCATTTAGGCCCTTGCCTAAGTCCCACCTCCTTCATGAAACATGTCATGACTACTGCTGACCTTGGTAAATTTCCTTAATATTGAACCCAATAGCACAATTTTACTGACTCAGACTGTAGTCACTTTAACGGAAGGTACCATTTTATGAGTCTTTGTCATAAGGCCTAGCCCAGGACTGAGTCAATGTGAATTCAATACCTAGTGAATTGACTGATTTTTCCTAGGTTGGGTTAGTCTTAGAGTTCATTCGATTTGGAAAAAAAATAATTTAAAAAACAAATACAAATAACTCCATATGGTAGATCAGAAGACAAAAAATTTAAGAGCTTAAACACTGAAACTGGAACTTTATAGTCAGTACAGTAAATATATAGTGAATACCCGTTCTTCCTTCTTTATAAACAACACGCTATTGGTTGTTGTGGCTCCAGATTTTCTATGAAGGAGGTTCTAGCAGCAGAAGCCTGGTGGTGGTGGTATTGTTATTGGGAGTTGGGGGATAGGAGACTTGTCTCGAAGTTCTGTTTTTGAGTAGCTTTCACACTCTTTACTTTAGATAGTATATGATTTTATTGAATGTGTCTTCTAAATCTTCTTCAGGCCACTCCAAAAATTGGTGACTTATTTAACCTAATGGTTGATATTTGATTCCGCAAATCAATAATTTTTTATTGAACATCTGCTGTGTCCCTAGCAAAGCATGCTTAATGTTGGACCCCCTCTCCCACCTGTCCTCACTGATTGCTTTGCCTTTAAAGCTCAGAGGCTGTTTATGGTAGTTTGTTAGGTGAGTATCTGATGACAGTTTCTCTAGATGAATGAAGTGTCACTTCAAGGAAAATAACTGTATCTTGCCAATGATACGGTTTTACTCCTTTACTGTCATTTTAGTGGGGTTTCTAGAGAGAATGGAGCACAAGGATGAATAATTCAATCCATCAGTCCCTCATTTAACTCAGTTTTATAAAGGGAAAGGATATTAGTGATTTTCTAGTTTGGGCCCCTCATTTTATAGAAGAGATAGCCATGGCCTAAAGAAATGATGGAGTATTTTGAGCAAAATCATAAACACTAGTTGTGGCAAAGACTAGACATGAACCCCTTGATTTCCAGCTTGGTCCTCTGCATTTCTTGACTTTTTTTGAAGAAATTTTTGAATAAGGCCATCCTCATAACTACTTGAACCAAATGAAAACATGTTTGGGAGGTTTTTGTGCACCTCCAGTTAGAGATTTAATGTTGTTTAATTTATACTTTTATCCCCAGTGAACAAAATATATCCATTTTTGAAACAAACAAAAAATTAAGCTATGCATCAAAAAGCAATATCCAGAGGTAATTATTATTTTTTAATTTAAATTATAGATCTTATTTTCGTAGAGGCTTTTTGAGGTCTGGCAACTATTAATCAAGATATTAAGACATGAAATACTAGATGTATCTGATTCTCAATCCTAGTTTACAAATTGTCTCCTTAAATATGTGGAATGGTGGAATATAAATTATGAGCTTGTCTATTGCATAATAGTAGCCTCTGCTGCCCAGAATTGATGTTTGTTTTCACATAGAATGGAATGTGGAGCTGGTTCCTGTGGGTGCTTATTGTGAAGCAAACAATAAAATGGACATTATTTTGCATATTATGCCATTCAAATTAGAAGTTTACAAAGGTATATAAATCCTGATGGAGCAATAATACTACAAAATAAACCGTTAACTCGATGCTGTTAATGTCTAGGTTGTCAAAATCTTTGTAACACTGTGCCTTCTGATATAATATTTATGATTATGAATGTGCAGTTAAGAATTTTCATTCTAACATCTTCATTAACTTTAATGTGCAAGTAGCCACAGTCACTGTGCCAGGTATCTGGACAGATGGCATTTTTAGAAGGTGGTCTTAAGGTATGTTATCCTTAGGAGATGGTGAATGTAACTGTCAACTGAACATACTTATATTCTGTGTATGTGTGTATTTAAATCAGGTTTATTTGTCTGCCAAGTACATGGTGCCCCAACTGGGTAATGGAAAACTGTTACATGCTTCTTTCTGACTCCTGATATTCATCCTGTTATCTTTAAACTCTTCTTTCAATCAAACCCTGTACCTTTCATAAGATAAGGAGCCAGATAAGATTTATCCTGCAACCCATGCTGAGAGTCATTTGGTTGTAATATACTGTGTTTTGTATTTTATTGATTGCATGGATGCTTTCATTATTATTTTTCAAACAATGAATGTTCTTTTTGTATTAATGTATTTATTGAAATGGTAAGATGAATGGATGTTTCTATGGCGCTGAAAATTTAATTTGGCTATATCTCATGGGATAAGTTTTAGCTTAACTGTCTCAATCCTGGGAGTGTCAGTATCATTATCTGAAATCTGCTGCTTGAATTATGCAATTTCATACATTTATTTTCTCCTAAGAGTAGATCTTCGTAGTTTTTCTTCATTGTTTTTAAATTGGCATATGAAAATAGTAGACCTTACAAAAGTGGACATGACATGTATCAGCAAATGGTAAAACCAGAAAGAGAAATGGAGAAAAGGAAAAATCCTGAAGTTACTGACATTTTTCTAAGAGGGAAACCATAATTTTTTTCAAGTAACTTATAGAGATTGTTTCAGAAATACTGTAATTGGGGAGTGAATTATAGTGGAAAAATTATACAAAGAAAATAAAGGAAAGGGAAAGTCATAAGTGGGAAAAGTTACAAAGGATATTGTGTGTCCCCTGAGGTCCAAGGAATATATTATGTGTCTTAATTTTTTGTTTTCTCACAGATGATAAGTGCATAAAATCATTCCATATTTTTGGAGTCCTTTCTATTCACCATTCAAGGACCTATCTTAAGTATTTTATAGTACTTCCTCTTCCCTTTCTACCTTTGGTTTAACCATTTTCTGAAATCAGAGAAATTTGGGCATAAGTCATATAGTGTAGAAGACATGTGAGTTGTAATGAATTTATGCTATAATTTCTCTAAGGATTAAGACCATAATATTCTCAGTTCCTAAAAATGCTCAGCATTAAGTAAAAAGTGAGGACTCTTGGAATTTCCTGTCTGATCCGGTACCCATATATTTGTAGCTTAGAAATTTAGAATGTGCTTAGGGTAAGCAAAAGATTCCTAGACAATGGGTAAAGTAGACTCTCTGGAGTAGCCCAAACTTGTTTTGAATGTTTTGTGGTAAAAATTAGAAAACAATTGAACAAAATATTTGTTAGGAATCATGAGCTGCTTCCAACCATAGAAGTATTTATTACTTTCAAGTAAAGGATTTGAGGCTGCACTTCTGTAACCAAGCAAGTGCAATGCTTGACTTTTCTTATATGTTTTCTGGTCGGTGTAGTATTATCTCTAACCAATTGACAGAATGCTAGTGTTTGTGTTCATTAAGATATTTTTGCCATTATGAAAGAAATTAAAATGATTTCTGAGAAGATTTTTTAAGTACAGGGTACAAGTATGTGAAGAAAACATCCTGTTGTCTGAAAACATTTTGAAGGGAAAATTGTGTATGTATATGAAAGCCAGGAACCACACTTACTGAGGTTGAAATCTTTTCGCAAATTTCTGTGGCAGATCTGATTTGTATGGCTTGAACATTTCTTGTTTTTATTCTTTTTCTCATTTCACAAACTTTACCAGTCCCCCAAGATCTGCTGGGAAACTCACGGTGCTAATAGGCAAAGTTGGCCTTTCCTATGCTTCTCGTAGAGTAGTCCATTGTGAAACACTGACCTTTTGGTTTAATAGCAGTTTTATTTGAGAAAACGTTCAAATCCTGAGAGCTGAAAAGAGTGTTTTCGGAAAGGCCATTTTAAATAATGATCTTCAAATGGTATATCTTTTTCCTTTATGCACTTTGGATCAGACCTATAAGAAGAAATATATTGTTGCTTTCTGTTTAGTATTGATTTAAAAATGAAAAACATGAAGCTTAGTTTGCTCAAAACCCATTACTACACTGGTCTATTTTTCTGCCTTTGCTTTGATTTGCTATTTTAGATTTTAAACTCTTCATGCTAGGTCATGTTTTGTTATTTTAAATTCTCAATTGTAGCTAAGGTAATTGCTTTTCATTGTGACCTTGGACTTGAGACCCCAAAGTTGGAATATTATTTTTCTTTTCTGAGAGTAGTTAGGGGATTCGAAAGTTGGCTTTTGGTCCTTTTGCAGGCCAAAAGTGTTACTATGTCAACTAGTTGGGCACCAGGGCTTGTCTTTGTCAATGGCTGTGGGAGCTTTCCTGCCCTTGTAGTTCCTGGTGCTTCCTTCCCATCTTTCTCCCTCACCTCAGGACCTATCTAGATGGTACCACCAGTTATCTGTATCTGTCTCGCCTCACCCCATGGCAGGTGCCAGCAGGGGATAATGAAAGAAAAGACAAGCCTCCAAGCTACGTTTCCTTCTCCCCACACACAGATCCTCTACTTCCTTTCCTTGGTGGTTTCATTCCCAACCACCCACCTGATCACCGTTTGGTAATGGTGTTCTTAGCTGTTTGGCTCCACGTTGATCACTATCATAATAAAAAGCTCGCTGCTGATTTTGGCTTTTCCCTTGGTAGGAAGCCTCTAGTAAGAGGCATAAAATGCCCTGTGAAAATATGAGACTGTTTCATCAGCTCACACAGAAAGCTCATCTTATTACTTCATACTTAGACCTGGTATACTGAGGTTTTGCAGATGCTTAGTTTTAAGATTACACATAGGGATTGAATTTTGCATGATAAAAATTTTGCTGTGGTAATTTGAAGGAATCTAGGGGAAGCAGCATGGTTTTACATATACAACTTGCTTTATCTAAACTGTGTGTTAAGCTTTTGAGCATTATCTGAACAGGTAGTAATAGTTGTTTTGCCTCTTTATGAGAAGTAGATGAAAATGTGAAAATCATCACCTAGAGGAGTGCATAGCCTGGAACTTTATAACTGGCAGGCACCCTGCAGCCCCAGCAGTTCTGTTTTTGCGTGAGGAAACCAAAGCTCAGGTAGGTTATTGATTTATCCAACATCTAGCTACTAGTAAAACAATGACTGTTTAGCCTCTTTGTTGAGCTATTACTGTTTGCAGTTTCTCTGCTTTTATTTGTATTGTATTAAAACCTTTAATGCTGAAAAATCTAAGGTTTGCCTGAATGCAAACAGAATTCTCTGAGTTTTTTCCTTGATTTTGTGTGACCTTTTCAGAGCAGAGACTTGTATCTTTTTCATGCTATGGAATATGAAGTAGGTAAGAAGTAAAACAGAAGCAGAGCAAACAGCTAGAAGGGACCCTAGAGAATATCCATTTCAACCTTTTGAGAAAATTGCCGCCCAGAGAGTAGAAACATTCCCAAGTGTTCCAGATTGTTAGTGGCCATGCTGAAATTAGAACTCAACTAGTGTTTCCTCTGTTTACCTGATTCCTTATCAAGTGAATAGCCATTATATATCACCATTTGCTATTGTTGCTTTCTTCTTTTTTTTTTTTAAACAACTTTGAGATATATTAACTTACCATAAAATTCACCCATTTAAGGTGTCTAGTTCAGTGGTTTTTAGTATATTCCCAGAGTTGTGCAACCATCACCACAATCTAATTTTAGAACATTTTCAATACTTCCCAAAGAAATTGTATACTCATTAGCAATCACTCCTGATTTCCTTCTCCCTCCTATCCTAGGCAACCACTAAGCTACTTTCTTTCTTTAGGGATTTGTCTACTGTGGACATTTCATATAAATGGAATCATAATATGTGGTCTTTGTGACTGGCTTTTTTCTTGTTATGTTTTCAAAGTTCATTCATGATGTAGCATTCATTCTTTTTTTATTGCCATAGAATATTCCATTGTATCTGTCAATATACCACATTTTGAGTATCCCTTCATGAGTTGATGGCCATTTAGGTTGTCTCTACTTTTAAGGTATTATGAATAATGCTGCTATAAACGTTTGTGTACATATTTTTGAGATGTCTCTTTTCAGTTCTCTTGAGTGTGTATCTAGGAGTGGAATTGTCAAGTCATATTGTGACTCTAGGTTTAGCATTTTGAGGAACAGCCAAGCTGTTTTCCAAACTGGCTGTGTCATTTTACATTCCTACCAGCAATAGATGAGGGTTCTGATTTCTCTATGCTTGTTATTGTTTGTCTTTTTGATGATAGGGGGTTATGAAGTGGTGTTTCATTGTGGTTTTGACATGCATTTCCCTAATGACTAATGATGTTGAATAACTTTTCATGTGCTTATTGACCATTTGTATATCTTCTGTGGAGAAATACCTATTCAAATCCTTTGTCCATTTTAAAAATTGGGCTATTTGTCTTTTCATTGCGGAGTTGTAATAGTTCTTTATATATTCTGGTGTAAGTCCCTTTTCAACTATATTATATGCCACTATTTTTTCCCATTCTGTGTGTTTTCTTTTCACTTTCTTTATGGTGTCCTTTGGTACTGTTGTTGCCTTCTGATAGTTCATAACTAAGAGAAAACATCTTAAAACCTTTCATATATCTTCCATGTTTGTTATTGCCCACTGTCAACTAGATATTTTTAAAAGCTTTTGCATATCCTGTTGTAATTAATTCTTAGCATACACCCTGAGGCAAGGTGCTTATAACCCATAATATCAGGGTTATCAAATAATGTGTCCTTGCAGAGCAGAGACAGTACCATCTTGTTTTTCATCTAATAGACTCAAATTTTAATAATAGGGAGGTGTCCTATGTGTATTTCTGCATTCTTTCAGTGTTTCTGGTGCTTTCTTGGTCATAATTTTGGGTAGGAGGTTTCTGTTGAAGAGGAAATAATCTGCTTATTTCTCAGGGAAGGCTCTTATGGAAGTATATAAAATTTGTCCATTTTATTTGCCATTAAAGCTGCATGAATCTTTACAAAACATATCTTACAAAGTCTTCCAATGGAAAGACCAGATGTTTCAAATCAAGTCACCAGGTATTTAGAATGCCCCAGCTGTGTTCTCAGCACTGTTCTGTCTCTTTCCAATTGTTGGCACTTGAATTTCAATTGCATGTTTCCAAAATAAGGTTTCAGAATTATTGTCTTTTTAAAAAAATAAATCATGGAAAAATGAACGTAAATACAAATGATTTTCTTTCTGTAATGATTTTGTGTTTAATTATCAAAGTGATAAGTTTTTTAAACATCCTTCCTTATAGCCTCTCCTCCCCTTACATGTGATTTTCATACTTTAATGAGAGGCCATCATTTTAAATGATTTGTACTTAACACTGGGGAATAAGCAGCTCCTTGAGTTTATTATAAATTTTGGCAGGTGTAGAAATTTCTAGGTCACCAGGGAACTCTTGATTAAATTACTCCTGAAGTGTACTAATTGGTCTTTTCCATAGTGCTTGGGTAGTTCCAAGGAGACACTGACCACCTGGCAGAACTTTGTTCATTAAGGTCTAGTCTTGGTTTTGTTTTTCGGATTATTATTATGTTTTTAAAGAATTTATTTCACCCCCTCCCCCACCTCCCCTTTATGGATTCTAGTTTCTGAAGAAGAGTTGAAAAGAAGAGTAGCTGAGGAGCTGGCATTGGAGCAAGCCAAGAAAGAATCTGAAAATAAAAAACGGTGAGTTTTGTGGTATCTGAAAGATATTTTGTGGAATTGTCATATTTATCAGTTATTTTAAAGAAGAATGTTATATGGCTCATTCTTTATTTTGGCTGAATTAGAATGTGCTGAAAATATGAACTTGGCCAGTTTGAGTTTGGATTGTTTTATATAACCCCCTTCACAAACTTGAATGTAAATTACTGTTGTAGCTCTTGTATAGTTCTTAGTTGCATAAATACTATTTTTTCAGAACATGAGATACAGTTCTTGAGGATTCTTCAGGCTTTTCTCAGGCTAGTTTCTTTGAACAAATGTGTTTATGATTGAAAGTTATATTGGGTAAACATTATGTAGTTGATGCATATCCAGTGCCTGGATTAACAATAGCTCTAATTAGTAATATATACTCACTTAAAAAATTAATATGTTACAAAAAAGGTTGAAAATCAAGGTCTTTCCATAAATTCATCCTCTGGTGACAGGCACTCTTTACCAGTGTTTATTCGTCTAGACTTTTTTCTGTGTACATATTATTGTTGTAATTATTACTCCTACTACTAACAGCTAAAATAATGTTCAATGAGGTGTTTTTGTAATAGTACAAAACTAGAAGCAATCCAGATGACCATCAAACAGTCTACAGATCCTTATATGTTGGTTCAAAAAGAGGTACAAACTGAAAAAAACATCTTATAAAACTGCATAGATTATATATATATATATGTAAATGTATACATACATATATATAAATACTACTTTTTAAAGACTTGAAGTGTATACTTATTCATAAGAATGTGCATACATTTTAATCTAAGATAAACTCAAGTACTTCCCATCTGTGCTATTTTTGAAACTTACACATAGCCCAGAGCATTATAATTATATGATCATCTGAATGTCTTTCTACTATGAGCATCGAACACGTCTGCCACTGAGTAGATGCTTACTTTGTGTTTGTTTTTGTTTTGGACTGCCTATTTTGCTTGAAAGAGCTAAGTGTTAGGAACCTTTGAATTTGGATTCTTGTCCTCAGTTGTTGTAGGACCTTCAACATGTAATTTAACCTTTTCAGGCCTTAAATTAGTTTCATCTCTAAAATGAGGTTTGAAAAATGTTCTTTAGTGTTTCTTCTCTTTTGACAAAGTGCTATGCTAGCTCCAATTTGCACAAAATGTATTGAACAGAATGTGAGTTTTAGATTAGGGCCACTGTTTTCTCAGGTATAGAGAAGTCTTATGGCCTAAGGTTTTTAAAAAATCAGGAGGTAATTAGTACTGCTAAAGGTGTCTGCATATATTCCAGTTGTTTCCCACTCTGCACTATGTAATTTTTTAATTGGATTGTGTTGATAGAATGCATAATTAGGGAAGTTTAAATATACAAATTTCAGACCACTTTCTTAAGAAGCAAAGCAAATCAATATGCTATGGCAGAATTTCTTGTATTTGAAATTTTATAGTTATTTTTAACTGAATTATTTTAATTTTTTCAAAATTTTTTGATCAGTTCATGTTTCCTTTGTTTATCATATTTCACAAAGGACTTTTTTTTTCCCTCTTCCTTTCTCCTCGTATGGTGCAAGCTTTTTGTTAAAGAAACTCTCACTGGGGTTCTTTTTTTTTCATTATTCAACTTCCATTTTCCCATTTGCTCTGCCTTGGTCTGTGAATGGTAAAGGGCAGCTTAGATGAATAAAAGGTGCCAGTGAAAGCCAATTTCATATCTCAAGTGTACTGGGGTTGGCATCCTAGCTGTAACCTGGACAAATGAGTGTTGATAAAGAATTTATTTTTTGTCACCTTTAAGGAGAGCAGAGGGTGGTACAGCCTTTTTATTATTTTTCCTTTTAAAAATTGTTTTGTTTGAAGCCTTCTTCATGAAAACTTCCAGCTGTCAAATCTTGGCAAAAACTGTGTGGATGATATGTATGATAATTCTTAGAAAAATCAATAGCTATGGTGTTTTCTATCAGAAAAAACTTTAGAAAATGTATTAAGAAAGTTTTATGTGCAGTATTTTAAAAGCACTTTTTGGAGTCACAGAGCATTATACATTATTGTATCTGTTGACTTAATTGAGTAAAGCCTTGTAAACAGTTTGAGAAAATAGTTCTTTCTGCCATTATACTTGTATGTGTATGCATGTATGCATGTACATGTCACTCACACATGTCCTCCTTACCAAGTCTTCTATTCTTGTCTCAAATGTACATAGAACTTCAGGCCTTTTCTCAAGTACTTATGATCCAGACATAGGAACCCATACATGTTCGAATCAAACTTGTTAAAAAAGAGTTGGCAATGATTTTAATTGGGATTGTTTTTCTTTATACAATATTATCATTGTTTAACCTTTTTATTAAGGTTAGTTTTAAGCACATTCAAAAATAGAGTGCAGTGAATCCCTATGGCCCATTATACAGTTCCAGCAATTGTTTATTCTGTAACCCTAGCCCCTTTACTCATTCCTCCATGCCGCTGCATCATGTCATTTCATCTTAATGTGTTGTTTTTTTTTTTAATTAAGATGGATGTCATTTCATCTCACTGTGTTTTTTTTTTTTTTTTTAATTAAGATGTTGACATGATGGTGTGGTGAGTGCTAAGGAGAGGCAGTAACATTTTTAGCTGGCTGATGAGCTTTGTGGCAGGGGAATATTCTGAAATTTCCTCTATCAGGCTAGCTTAAACACCTGTTTTACTGAGGTTTCTTTGGTAGAAGGACTGAAATTTACATTGGTTAACTTAGAAAGCAAGGAAATTTTTAGAAGCTTATTGGATCTTCAAAAGAATCAAAAGGAAGGCCAGAGGACCATTAACTAGGGAAGAACTGGATGCCGCTAAAACTGAACAACAGGAAAGAATTAACTAATTCTCCAAAAGGAAATCAGGATGAAGGTTCTATTACAAAGGGGAATAGATGGCAGGTGGCTGAATTTCATTGAACTGAATATGCCATTGATTTTCAGAAGCACTATATTTGTTGTACCACTAAGCATACATTTCTGCACATTAAACTTATCACTTCAAATTTTCTTATTGAAGGAATTCATTAAGACTTACATTAAATTTTTAAAAACATGTATCATTTATATATAAATAAAAAGGAAAATACAAGCAAAATAAGTTGGTTAAGGGGGGTTCCGAAATGGAGGTAATTCAGTCCCAAGGGGATGTTTGACAATATTTGAAGTAATTTTAAGTTGTCACAACCTGGCAGGTATTGCTGGCATCCAGTGAGTAGAGGCTGCGGATGATGGTAAACATTCGATAATGCACAGGACGGCCCAGAATGTTTGGCTCAGAATATCAGTAGGGACAATGGTGAGAAACCCTGGGTTTAAGGTATTCTTGAAACCTCTTCACATTAAGTCTAATTCTTCTGAATTAGTTTTTGACTCGGGGTCTTGATATCCTAGTTGTCCCACACAATATCATAATCTGTGTCATCAAAAGCTTGGCAATACTGCATTCCTTAGAAGATTGCTCATTATTATTTCTGGGAATTTTCCAAGCTGCTGACATCAGTTCTTCAAATTTTGATGTTTACACGTAGGCTATGAGAATTGCGGCAGGACTGCTGCCTGACAGACAGCAATTGCATGATGATTTCAGGCGTGTGAAAATGTAAAAAAAAAATGTGTCTTAGAATTGATGAAATACAGTCCGTATACACTGCAGAATATTGGACTGGAAATGAATTCTTGAGAGTCTTGTCTCACCTCCCACTTATTGCAGAAACCCTTTTACAGCATCTCTGCTGGGTAATGCCACCCACATCTGGGTCGCATTCAGATATTTAAACTAAAAGATAACTTCATTATTTCAGTCTTTTAACTCTCTTCTTCCTTAAATCTAAATATACAGACATGGCACAATTAAAAGTTGCCTTGGAGAAGAAGTTTTCTTACCAGGGCCACAGTGATGATGTAGCTAATTATAAGCATTATGACTAGATATGTTATATTCTCATTTTTGGAAAACATTTATATGTGGCTTCTCCAGTTTATCCAATCAGTTTATTCTGTTTTATGGGAATCTTGAGTGGTTTGCATAGTTAACAAAATTCATACCAAAAAAATTATTGATATATTAATATTCAGAATCTCAGTACATGCATTGAGATTGTCAGACCTAATTTAGAATCATGGTTTTGCATATCAAAACATCTAATGGATGGAATAGCTATTTGGAGTTCTGGGAGTTCTTTAGTAAATGTCCATGTCAGCAGCCTGTATTTGCTGTGATGTTATATTGCGTGTTTTGGATTATAGCTGACCAGATTGTGTTGTAACTATAGCAAGCCAATAAATATAGCAATGACATGATATGCTGCAGTTTGAGTATAGACTTTTAAAATGTGATTTACTTCTCACCTGCGCCATACCTCCAAAACTCAGTCTCTGATAGCAAGAAAAATGTGACTACTTCTGACCTCTGGCCTCTGGCATTTGAATTTCACCTCTTTACTTATAAAGGCAAGTGAAAGTGTTTCAGTTTTAATAACCTTTCTTCAAGAACCAAGAATAGAGAGAATAGATGCTTCATGTTGTAACTAGTTGTACATCAACCAAGATTATTTGCATGCTCTTTTTGAATGGTGTACAGTTGAGATTTTTTTTCACCGTTTAAATACTTGGAAAATTATATTAGATTTGTGAGACTTAAAATAATTAATTTGGTTTTATAAATGTTTTAATAAAGTTAGCCATACATTTTATCAGATGTTAGACTATAGCACATTATATTTATTTTTCCATTTATAGCATTACTGATGCCATCAAATAAGGGTTTAAACCTTATTTGTTTTTTAACTCCTTATGGTAAAACAGTGAAATTCATAAGGATGGTACCTTCCGCTTAAATTCATTACATGCAATAATTCATTTTGATTTTATTATTAGATATTTTCTGCTTTTGGAAGAAAACGCTGACTAGGGAACGAGGAAACACCTATGAGAGACGAACAGGATTTTGTGGCATAGCTTCACATTTAAAACACATAATGTAAGAAATCATATACTGAGCATGGTGGTCTTCCACTTAGTAAACTCTCACAAATATTGTTGAATCGAATGGCTCACTAGGACTGGAAAATCTTGACAGTAGCTTTTTTTTTTTCTAGGAAGGGCAGTTCTACATTATATTAAAAATAAAATTAAACAAATTAATCTATGCCATTAATATCAGATATTAACCAGAGGAGACTGTAGACACTTGCCCTTTAAATCTTTGTTTTAATTTAGTGTGGTGTTGAGCTCTGCTTTTGAGTCATAGACACCAATTGCAAAGAACTTATGCAATTACATACATTTAAGCTGTTTGCAATCTCTAAGTATACAGTAACTGGAAAAAGAAAACAAAAACAACTTTCAGGGGACTAGAACTATTGATAATGATATTTATCAAACTTTGTCATAAAAGTGTAGTTTGGAATTGACCTTAGGAGATCAGTTAGAAGTCAATATTCTGTAATGGCAAACACAACTGTCACAGGCAAATGAATTTCACTTCTAATTTATGAATACGTTCAAGGAAGGTAATTACAGAAGTTTGAGTTGTAACTCTTTTCAGTGACTCCCACCTTAAGTCCATGTGTAATCTGCAGTACTCTGCTGTGATGTGAGCATATTTCCCAATCTGGTTTCATGGTTTGTTGGCATTATCTGCAAAATATTTCTTTATATGCTTAAACATTTAAGAGATTTTTATGTAGTGTAAGAAATTTCAATGATTTAGATTTATTTTACTTTTTAACTCTACTTTAGTCTTTTTTTTTTCCATGCTCATTGCTTTACTCTTGCTTTATACCCTTACTTTTCTATTTACGGGGCTTTAAAAGTAGATAAAGACATAACTAGTTCTGAATGTAATGGGAGGATCACATCAGAGCCACCCGATACTCTTCATTGGACATCCTTGTAAGTGCTGTATGGGGATCCTGTGCCATCTGCTACTTTCATCTTTTTGTTCTAGTGGCACTTTTCTATTTTGAATAGAGGCAACTGCTTCCTGTAACCAACAATTATAGAAGGTTGAATTATCCAGTCTGTTTTATTAACATCTTTTTACTTCTTTTTTCCAAATCCAATTTTCTTTCCTATTGATACTATGCTGTTGTAGAATCCTAGCCTGCATTCTATTTGAGAAGCTATTTTTATATGATAGAAATCAGACCCAGAAAACCAGAATCAATCACACATGCCACAGAAATCTATAACTTTTTTATTGGTTGTAATAGCAGCAGTGATGTTCAACTGCACTTCTTGTTCAGATGTTTCTTCTGACAGTAATCACAGTGTTCCCTCTCATGAAGCATAGTGTTTGAAGTAATTTGTGCCAGAGTTTGTTTCTGCATTTGGAAGTTCCTAGGAATTGGTCGCAGAGCATTCAGTAGTTAGTTGTTAGCAGTCCTTGTTGATGTTCCGCGATTACCCTGAACATTCCTGTTTTTTTTTGTTTTTGTTTTTGTTTTTGTTTTTGTTTTTTTGGAGGACTTGAAGTTTGTGATGTACTCTGTAAGTCATTAATTAGTACTTAAATAAACCATTAATGTTTATTGTCACTGTTATTACTGTTTTATAAAAACAGATGACTGAGATAGATATACTTCAAGTTTTTTGGTTGGCAGCAGAACCAAGATTTGAATTGGGCTGCCACATAACCCTACCTAGGCTATTACTCATATGGGATCATATTGTCTCTCATCATCCAGTAAACATTTATTCAAGGGAAATCCAACCTGGAACCCTGACTTAAAGCTGATTGAAGTGCCATTCTGGTTCTAATGAGGACTAGGAACCTAGAGCTCTGTCACCTTTTTGTTCCCTTTCTCCTTCCTAGAGGCCTGGAGATCATCCTTGTAGGCCCTAAAGCTAACTGGGGCTTAGGTTGAGAAACCTTTGATCGGATCATTTTCTCTCAAATTCAGGCTCTTGGCATACTCGGTGTATACTTTTTTAGTCCAAATAGCATTTGTTGAATAGTCTCAGTTCTGTTTCTGTTTTAGACTGTGGGTGGGCAGTGAACTCAAGTTCACTATGATGACTCTGGAAATTCATATTTAAGGGCAGTGGTTCACGTAGGCTGGGACTCGGCATGGCCAACCCTTCAGCCCTGGGCCTTTGAGAATCCATCTGCTGATTCTGATGATCATGCTGTGTTAAGAAGAGTGCAGAAAAATGTGAGACCTTTCTTATGTAGGTACTTCAGGATTTCCCGTCTCCTCTGTTGACCTTAATAGTTTTGCGACTAGAACCTTGAGCTGAAAATTTCTAAAGCAAATGTAAATTCATCTCAGGCTTATAAAATTCCCAAACATTTTTACATTTTTATGTTTAAGTAATAATCCTCTCTTTCCTTTTCCTGGATGGAGAAAACAGTTTAAAAACGAGTAGTTCATCTCAAGTTTCTGCCAAATATTTTGAGAGAACTCATGTTCTTTTGCATCTCATTCCTTTTCCAAAAGCAGATATAACTTGTCTTTGATGAAAACTTTACTCACAGTTTATGGATGACATTACTCACAGTTTATGGATGACATACACATAGAATATGCACCCTGGGGTTGCATGTTATCTGTTATGAAAGTCCAGAGTACAGGACCCATATGTGCAACATTTTAAAAAAAAGTTTTAAAAGTAGGTATTGCTATCTTATGCTTACTGTGTACTCAGCACTATTCTAAGCACTTTATATATTTTAACTCATTTCATCCTCATAGCACCACTATTAGGTAGGAATTACTATTATTCCCACTTTATAAATGAGGAAACTGACAGGCTAAGTGACTTAGATACTGGTATTTGAACCCAAGTCTTTGCAGACTTTATACACTTAACCACCCCACAGTACTTCCTTTGCATGTATATAGGGAACACTTTCTTTAGATTTTTCATTTACAATAATAGGAAGGAGTAAGAAATATTTACTTGGATTTTCTCCTTTAAACCAATAGTAAATAAATGATCTCTTGAAGATAACCTCTGTTGTGTAATTAGACCTGGCCAGCTATTCTTTTATGATATTTTCAAAACTTCCTTGGATTTAGGACCAAGCTCTTTTGAGAATTTGCTTAAAATTAATATTTCTCTTTTTACTAGGGCTATAACTAACTTCCTATTGTAAGAAATAGTAAATAGATTCTTTGTGTGCACATTGTCAGTGATGGTGGCGATTTCAATTTCTTGTTAGTATGTCAAGCATTTTTAAGTTTAGGATTGGTACATTTTTCTTAATAGCACAATGGGGAATATAGGGAAGCAGATGGTACCCCACCTCATGAACTTCAGGGGTGAGTATCTGCTTCTGTTTGTGAGGCACACAGGAGCTCATTTGTGGTCTAAGTTCAGTGGAGCAACTTGGGCATCTGCCATGGTGGGGAAAATATGTACACCCCCAGCCTCACTAAAGGGGTCAAAAAAAAGAAAAAAAAAAAAAAAAAAGGCTCAGGACTTTACTGGTTATTAACTCCAGAAATTATTTTGCATTTCTCCATCTATATTTATCCCGAAACTTTTTTTTTAACAGGAGACTTGGACTTTTTCTAAGTTCTTATATATTGCTTGTGTTGCTTGTTGTGTTGGGTTTTGGTTTGTAGTGTTTATTATTGCTATTAATATGCCTTTTTGTATAATAGTCAAAATATTTTTCTGTCATCACATTTAGTCTACAAACTTTTATGCTTTAAGATCAATTAAAAAAATGAACTGCTGGGACATTTTGTTTTTGGAACTAGAATATTGAATTCCTCCATTGAAATACGTGCTACAAGCACAGGGGCAATTTATTAGTTATACACTATTTATAGTTGTTTCTGTACATGGAAACTATCTAGCCCCTCCAGGCTGAAACGATTTCGCTTGGAAATTGTTTTCAAGTTATCCCATTATAATGATTTCAGTGTGATTTTGGTGTCAAGTGTGAAGTATAAAAATAGAGGTTAACTGTGTAAATGTTTCAAATAATTTGCAAAATTGGAGTTCCTTCATACCTTCTCAGAATGGATCTTCTTAAGTCCTTATTCCCCAGTGCCATTTTGTTAGTGCTAATCGGAATAAAACAAAAATCTCTTAGAATTAATAAATTACAATGGCATTTTGCTTTCCTGACAGGGTTGGTGGATTAAACCCAAACCAAACCAAACCAAACCAAACCAAACCAACCAAACAAACAAAATCCACTGATTTAATGTGGGAAATGTCTTGTTTATTTAAAAACCATTAACCAACAGAGTTTCTACAACTCTTTATTATTTTATAGCACCAGGTAGGCTTGACTTAGAAAGGTCATTCCTCAAACTGCTGAAAACATGTATAATGTTGGTTTGTAAAAAAATTTACAGAAGAAATAGACACCTATTGAAGAAATTCAGACCATTCAGAAGCAAAAACGATTGCCCCTTTTCTTTTTTCTACTCCCTTCCCTACCCCACCCTTCGTCACATAAAATCACTCGCATTTTCATACCCTGGGTGAAATATATTGTTAACAATAGTGTATATAGTTTTTTATTATTATTATTAATTTAAACAAACAAGATTGAACTAATCATGTTCTATAACTTGCTTTATTTTTCACTCAAGTTATATGTTGTGGTTCTCCTCCCATGTCAGTATATGCAGATCTCAGGTAGACTTTAGATATAACACATGCCATTTAAGGAGACTTTACCCAAGAAGGGTAGTATCAGTAATAGTAATAATAATAGCTAACAGTTTTTGAACACTTACTTTGCGCCAAGCTCTGGTCCAAACACTTTACACATAATTGATTGTTTAATCCTCCTAGCAACCTTATGAAGTAAGTTCTCTTTTGGTATCCTCATTTCATAGATGAGGTGACTGAAACACGAGAGAGATTCACTTGCTTACAGTCACATAGCCTGAAAATAGAGGCCCTGGGATTGGAACCAGGTGCAGGCAGTTGGACATCTAAAGCTGCAGCATATTCACTATTCGGCTGCCTCTCAGAGGCTCCATCATTTTCTGCTCCAGTAGTGGTGTTACCCATCTGAATGTTCTATCTGAATCTTTTGGTATGGTTCACTGAAGATTTCTGTTTTCTGGGCTTCAGCACAGTTAACTTTGCCTTGATTATGAAACTCATTAAATAAGGAATTTAGTTTTAAAAGGAATTCACCAATGAAAGGACTGTTTCGTGTTTTTGTTTTTTAAGTCCACATAACTATACTTTGAAGTAAAACTGTCAAAATACTGTCAAATAGTGGATGAAAATTAATATTTCTGTAGATTTTGCTGTAATTGTTGGAAATGTATTTCTTTATGAATATATCTGTCAACTCTACAATTCAGTTTTTATAGAATTAAAGCAAAGAAGCCCAAATCATTATCCAACTGAGTTTCTGTAACTTTTGCTATTTGTGCAGCCCTTGGTAAATTTAACTTAGAAAATTCTTTCTTCAAACTAATGTTCTGAAAATGTGGATAATGTTGTCTAAAAAAAGTTGAGGGTAACATTAGAATTTTATTACTGATATTTCTGATTCTCCTTCCTGCCTTTATGTACTTCCTTTTTCCCTTTCATTTAACCATCTCTGGTACCTCTGCTCCTAAAATATATTACAAATCCCAAACTACTGTAGCCTAAACCAGTGGCTCTTAACCTGGGCTGTCACTGGTTTCTAGGTGACATCTGGGCATGTCTGGAAACATTTTTGGGTGTCACACATAACATGGGATGTGCTGCTGGCATCTAGTGGATTGAGGCCAGGGATACTGCTGAATGGCCTACAAGGCATAGGACAGCCCCCCACTACAAAGAATTATCTGGTCCAAAATGTTAGTAGTGCTGAGGGCTTTTTGAGAAACTGTGGTCTGAGCCATTATTACCATTTCTCACTTGCTCTATGACACTATCCCTTGCAGGGCACCACTCTTGTCCAAACAGCTCTAGTGTGCGTTTAAAAATGTATTTTTTATATGTAAAATATAAATGTAAAAAATACATTAAAAAATGAATCATGTCAGCTTCTTTGCTGAAAACCCTCTAATGGCTTTTCATTAAATTTAGCATAAAATCCAAACCCTTACTTTGACCTAGAAGGCCTCTGCTTACCTGTACACTCTCATACCTCATCTACCACTCTCTCACTTACCACTTCAGCTACACTGACTGTAAGCTTGTTTGTGCCTTCAGCTCTTTGCCTAGAATACTTGCTGGCTCCCTCTTATCATCCAGAGTTCTCAAATAACCCCACAGAGAGTCTTCCCTGATTGCTTTATCTGAAATAAATATTCTTTCTCTCCTCTCCTCTCATTGTAGCTCTTCTTTCCCCGTTTTACGTTTCTTCATAGCAATTTGGTCTGTTTATTGTCGGTCTCCTCCACTGGAACATAAAGCTCTATGAGGGCAAAATTCACTCTCTGGCTTATAGTAGGTACCAAAAAGAATGCATTACTAAGTTGCAATAATATTCTTCTGTTGTGGCTAAATAGATTAAAATGGGATGGAATTTGTTCAAAAGGAGAAAGAGGCATGAAAATATGATAACAGCAACTACCATTTAATGATTGCTTTCTGTGTGCCAGGCACTGTGCTGGCACATTTGTGTATGTTAGCTCTAAAATTCTCAAGAGCCCTCTGGTGTGGCCTGCTTTAGCCTGTAAGGTAAAAGATGACATTATCCCCAGGACCCAAGGCCCTCCATCCCCCCTATCAAATTGGGGAGCAAATGGATGTGATAGCTTTGTTCTCTGTGAGTTTATATTACAATCAGAAAGCTTCTCAGAGAGGTTAAACACCTTGCCCAAGGCTGTATTATGACAAAAAGCAGCATCAGGATTCAAATCCAGTTCTCTTTTATTCCAAGCTTCTTTACCAATGCTTAGGAAACAACTGTGATTTATGTCTTCCCTTCTAGTGAGCTTAATTAAAGCTTTCATTTTTTTTGATGTGGGGATTGCATTTATAGCTCCAGGGGTAGCCAATTTCTTTGGCTTTAGGTAACAGGCTAAAATGATCTACTTTTTCATCATGTCTTAAATAGTTGCTTAATTTGCTTCAATTTTTTGTGAGCGTTGTCTAAATATGACAAACTGGCACTATGAAAATGTCATCTGGACCTTAGATTACTTTTAATGATGGCTAAAAACACTAAAAATTTGTAACTGTATGTAAAATATATACTATATTATGGATTTATATTTTATATGAGATGAACCAGAACATGTTTTATATAAGTCTTGGAACCTGACTGTGGATACAGAAGTCAGGAAGTCTGTGTCTGTGGGCACATACCCTTGAATCTTGTTGAAGGAATTCCAGTTTCCTCTGAAGATTTGGTGCTTTCAGTTCAAGAGGAGCCCAGAGAAACATGGATTTATGAAACCTGAAAATGTGCATCCTTTACTTGGTTTGGTGAGACTTTTTTCTTGAAATTGGGGAGATGATCTTTTCCCTTATTCTGCTTTTCTGCCTTCCTGGCTCCTGGGAATCAGTGTCCACTCAGGGCACCCTGGGAAGCAAAAAGCCCCAAGTGGGCCCTGATCGTAAATTGTTTTGAGTTTCATTGTGTTCCTGTAGAGTTCGTGAGTTGAAAATTGTCTTATGCTTCATGTCCTCTTATGTCTATTCTCCTGCTACCTTTCGACATGTTTTTTTTTAGTTGATTTTTTTGTTTGTTTTTTGTTTTTCATTTCCCAGCTGCTTGTCATAGAAATGACACACACTCGGCAAACTCAGCTTTAGACAGCTTTTTGCAGAAAGAACAACAAATTCACCAGTCAGGAAACAAAGTGAGAGAAAAATGAAGAACAATATTAGAAAAGAACCCTTTGGGAAGCTGCACAAAAAATGTTATATTAAAATCGATACCAGGCCTTGACCTTTTGTGGTACTGTATATTTTAAAGCCTTCTATTGATTCTCTTTTAATAACATGTTTATTCTAGTTTACTGACATAAGCCTAGGGAGAATACAAAAAAGAAAAGATCAAATTCTTCATTATGATGGTCATTTAAATTTGTCTCAGGCATTTTTATGACTTGCTAGTGTTATCTTGATGTATTTAACATGCATCATTCTTTCTTGGTGTAAGACAGATGTTATGGAGGTGGCAAAGCGATTGTTATTATTTTTTTACTTTTGTTGAAAATACATTTGGCTTTTCTGTGAAATATCAGTATATCTCCCAACCCCAAATGAGAATTTCTTGTTTTCTGCATATGTGTAGAAGACAGAACAGTCTCATTTTGATTGGTCTTTTTTTTTCAGTCGAAAACCACTAGTAGTCTAATCTGCTGAGTCTCAAAACATCTGATGACTTTTCTATGCATAAAGACAGCTGTCTTTTTAGTGTAAGACTAAAATGTAGATGAATAGGAAATCTCCTTACCTGACCCCTTCGATCACTCAGTCTTGTCATTTCAGAGTCAGAAATATGCATTGCTTTTCACCGTGCAGGGCCATTTGGGCTTCACTTAGGAAGGCGGTCATTTTAAGGGCACTGTCCAATCATGAACTGGTTGTACTGTGTGTTCATCTCCAGTTTTTTCCATTAGGAAAAAGTGATATTAATTTTCTGACTTCATTCAGATGATTTTCCCAACATGCAGATATTAAGAGGTATCCGGAACAGCAGGAAGGACTTGAGAGATACACCTGGAAAGCTTATCCTGTAAATGGCAAATTAGATGAGATTCCACCTGTAGAACATCAAGTTAATAGGCTTGGGGAGAAATAGGATGCTTGGATCTAATTCACAGTTTTAATATAATAGTCCTGTTGTTTATGGGACATCTGATATCACATGCTGAGAAGCCAGACAGCAATTCCATGAAGGCTGTAATGAATTAGAGGACATTTTGAAAGGGCAAGTAAATTAATCAAGAAGCTAAAAGAATCATAAGATCGGGAGACATGTTTTGTGGCATTGGAGGGGGTACCTCATCAGAGATGTAGTATGGGGTCCCTGTGGAAGTCCAGAGACTAGCTCGTTTCCCCTACCTATGGATCTTTAAACCATCGAGGCTGCTGCCTTCTGTGCCGACTTTTGGTGGCTGGTCAGGCATTTGGGGAGGAGAATGGGTTCCTGAGCAATTCCGCATCCTGACCTCTTCCTCTCTGGTCTGCCTCTGCTTGCTTCTTGTACCTAGTCCCATAGTTGTTTCATTGTTGTTGCCTGGTCCACTTTTCTGTATTCTATCATCATCTGACCCATAATATTTTCCTAGTGCCTAAGAATGTCTATAGATAAAACAGAAAAAAAAATCACAAAGCACATGATAGTATAAGAAGTGCTATTTTCTGTTATAAAAATAATGCACTCTGTATAGAAAATTGAAGAAATGAAACTAACCAAAATGGAAAAAAATGAAAATTACCCACAATCCTGCTATTCACACAAAATTAGAATTATTTTGGCACACAGGCATATATAACTCTATAGTCATTCACTGTTAGACATTTAGGCTTCCTAATAAATGGTTCATAATATTTCACTCTTACAAACATGCTGCATTGGATATCTTCTTTGTTAAATTTACACATATCCTGGATTATTTCCTTAGGGTAAATTCATAGAAGTGGAATTACTAGGTCAAATGTTATGCAAAATATTATTGCCAAATTATCCTCAGGAAAATAGTGTTACTTAACTCACTAACAATGAGTCCCTTATTTTTTCTCTTTGCACATTTTGGGAACATAGAGTAAATCCAGTGTTGCGTTGTGTTGTGTTATATTGTATTATGACCACATGCTTTTCCTTATCTGCTTATTTCTTTAGTATTTTCATTAATTTTAGATGGGTGGTTCTTATTGGGATGGAATAGTCTCTTATTTGTTCCTGTTTTAACTCAAGAGAACCTGGAGGGTTTAGGTACTTAGTAAATACTTGTCATATCATTTTGGGTTATTATTGGGTCCATATAGTTAAAAAAAAAAAAGCAATTCAATCTTAATAATGTTCTCTTGCTAGCTGGCTATAGTTATAAAAACCTGCCGCTAAGACCTCTTTATATAGCTGGTGGGAACAATAGTTGCCCTGGAGTGGGCTCAATAAAGCTTCTAAAATTGCCATAACAGATCTTTCCTAAATGTGATTTAGTTAATCGATCAACACCATGCTATTTCTATGAGAATGTGATTGTGTTATAAAATCAGGTGTGTCAGTAGAAGAAATAAACTAGGTTTGAGATATTTCCAGCTTTATAAGTAAAACAATGTTCTGTATGTAGTATCTACTAAATACATATTTATTGAATATTGAATTGTTTTGTCTTTTGAAGGATAACATGGCATTGACTTTCTGCTTGTTAGAAAAAACAGAGGGAAATCAAATAAATTTTAAGATCAAATGAAAAATCTATGACAAGTGAAATGGGTGAATGAACTCTTGGTAAAAAAAATTAATTAGCTTATATTTTTGCCTATGCTTTGTTTCTTGATTGTTTATAATTTTAAAATTCCTTTTGTAATTAAAAGTCATTTTTATAAGTATATTCTTATTATTCTAAAAGTTAAAGTAGATGTTTTTGCTGGAACTTTTCTTGATTCCAAATTGATAGCAATTTGCTCTTTGTGAAAAGTGGTAGTAGTAGCACAAGTCTGTTTCTTTGTTCAGGATCACCCTTGAGTGAGAGAGCCTGGAGACATACAAGTACGTAACTGTTAAACCACATAGTGCTGATTAATATAATGACACAGAGATAGCAATTTAGAGATGGAAGAAATTTTAGTAATTTGTCTTGTTTTTAAACAAAAAAATCAGAATACCAAGTTCTAGCCCTGCTCTCTCCATTTATTGTTTGACCATGTAAATCATATAGTTTCTTCAAACTCAGTGTTCTCATCTTTAAAAATGAAAACAATTACAGAAGTGATAAATCCTGTTTTCCTCCTAGTATTGTGAAGATCAAGTAACATATTGAAATTTTATTATTATACTTTTGTAATAATGCTCTTTTTAATAATAATAAAAACAATAACTACTGCAACTACTTCTGCTATGACTGTTAATCTCTCAGATAAACTCCCTCATTATTACAAGAGTGAAAGCAGAGGCTTGATGCAAATGTTAAATCAACAATACCTCAAACAGACTTATTTTTTAAAATTTGATACTTCATGGTGATCAGGCTCCATAGATTATCGAATAAAAATAAAAAGTACCTGCATTTGAAGATTTTCTTCTTACAAAGTATTATGTTATTTAAAAATGTTTTTTCCCCCTCCCCTTCCCTACCCTAGGTTTAGAAACTGTTCCTTCTTCACAGTGCCTTTTTAGTCATATTAGCTTTTATCCTCCACTTTAGTGTTCCAGTATCTTTAGTTATTTGTTGTCTTTTTGTTCTCCCTCTCTTTTGGACATGTATCATAATAACCTAATCCCTAGGCTGGACATCATTTTAAATCTTGGCTCTATTTTGAGTTTTATCTTTACAAGCTAGCTTTTCTGAAACCTAACTTGTGCTTTCATGGAGCACCTTTGCAATCAGTACTACCTTCCAGGAATTCTGAAATTCCTGTACCATTTTCTCTCAGGAGATGGATAGACTAATAGATAGATATAAAAATTGATGGATTTGATTTTGCTTTGATAGTTCTTCCTCAGCAGCAAATAGATTCTCATATTAATCTTCAAGGTACCTTTCAGGTTCAAAATTCTAAATGTTGACTTTCTAATGGAAGTTATTTTCATCAAGACTCTCTCATATGCTTGAAATTTTACAAAGGTTAGGATTAGTGTCAAATTGATTTGAAAAGATGCCATGTATCTCCATTCAATCTATTTTTAATCTAAGTAGGCATGCTTGTAGTAGGAAAACGTGGGCTGAGGAGCAGCCAGTCAAAGATGGCAGATCCTTATGGGCAAGAGCTTGAGCTAAAGCACTGAGCCTTTGCAAGTGTAAAATAGAAGACTGTAAATTTGAATGTGACAGCTGTAAATTGCTATACTTTGTTGCAGTAAGGAAGGAAGTTAAATTAGTCTTTATAGCCATATGGTACTGTTTCACTATCATATATGAAGGGTGGTAACAAAGGTATCATTTCTTCAGTTTTCACATTTTTGAGTCATGTGAGATCTTTAGCTGGTTTTTTTTTTTTGTCTCACATGGATAAAAATAAAAGCTCTACTGTGATTCTTGTTTAACTTTGCTTTTAAAAAGTAATGGTATATCTTGTCTTTCCATGGGATTGACCCAAAACCAGAGAGGTTAATTTATCATTTGAAGCCCATTTTTAAAGCAAACAGGTATCTTGCTATTTTAAGACCTCTTTTAGCCTGTATAGATGTCTCAAGGGAATTTTTAAGAATTGGTAATATTGGGATTTTCAAGTTCTAGTGGTAGTCTTCTGCAAATTGTGTTGTAGTGGTCTTTGAAACATTTTATGTTATCTGAGAAACTGCCTTCTGAGGTTCATCATGGTTGATTTTAATAAATAGATAGATCCTAATACATTTAGGATTTATTTTTTCATAAATTAGAGGAATCAACTTCATTGGTTGCTTGCATCCTTTTATACCCCCTTTCTATGTTCACAGACATATGTATATACTGTAGTTCCTGGAAATTCAAGTACATGCTTTATTTTTCAATGACTTGGGCATTTCATTTCATCCTGGAAATGGTAATGAAAGTGTAGTAACAATGTCACTCATTTTCATTTTTATTCTTGCTCAATTGATATTTAAGGGAATGGCAAGTTAATATGGCAACATTTCCTGCTGATATGAGTGTATCGTATGTGAAGGTTTCAGGAGGTGGTCCTTATTATGTGCCATTAAATGGAAGAGCAATTTTAGTAAGGGCACTATAGATTTTGAAAGGAGGGGAATTTGTAAATGTGTCTCTATTTAAATATTACTCCCATTCTGAGTTAATTCTCATAAGGCAAGCTAAAAATTAATTAGAAATTAAGGCAGTGTTGTTGCCTCTAATAGTCTTTTTATACATGTGGTCTTTTTTGTATAGTGCTTGCCTTCATCCACATTATCTGTAAGGAATGCTCTTTGTGAACTGTTTGTACCACAAATAAGATTATTATAGTGGTAGTGAACCTAATTATCGTGAATTTCTACCATTATAATAATATAAAATTCACCTAAATTTTGAGACAAAAGCAAAAACCAGGGGCAAAGGTGATGTCTTTTAGATTTAGAGAAATCTCATTTGAATGCCAACTTCGCCTCTTTGTAATCTGTGATCTTAAGTAGGTGACTTAACCTAAACCTCAATTTCCTCAATTATAAAATCAGGCTAATAATATGTACCTGAGAAGCTTGTTTTTAAAATGAAGATTAAATAAGATAACATATGTAAAGTGCCTGGCATATATTAAACTTTCAACACAAAATACTTACTCTTGAGGGCTCTTTTCTGTCTGTGAACTGAAGAGGCAATAGAATGTGATGGTGAAGAGTGTGGTCTCAGGAGTCAGACTGGTTCGGTTTGAATTCTGACTTGATGGGCTTCTAGTTCTGAGACCACATAGTAAATTACTCAACTTCTTCAGAGATCAGTGTCTTCATCTGCAAGAGAACATTATTAACACTTAGCTTGGGCGTGTCTTTGGGGGTTATTTTAAGGATTAAATGGGACATGCCATGTAAAGTTCTTAGCACACAGTACAGTGACTTACACAGAAGCATAGTAAATGGTCCATAAACATGGTTGTCCATCTCACCCATACATTCATCCATCCATTTTAGGGAATTAACTGGTTGTTTAGAGTGAAAAACCTCTGCCTGCTTTCTTCTATATGTACCCTTTTTCATTTCCTCTTAACCTTTATCATTTCTGAGGAGTATAGAAAAACTCTTTGGTTGGTGAAAATTTAGGAAAATATAGAAACACCATTCCAGAACATTGTTCCATTGGCAGAACAAGCCAAGTGAAGCTAGATTTATTTTATCTCTTTTGCATGAGTCAAGGGTGTGCTTATACCTAGTTCCAAGAGTGCTAATTGGGAGATGAGATAAGACTTTTTTTTTTCCTCATCAGAGAAACAAGTGATTTTTTTTTTTTTTAAATATCAACTTATTTTTAGTTTGAAAAATATTTAGTGAACGTAAGGCTTAAAACTGATATTCATGCTAAGTGCTTGATTCTTATGTATTGGTGACTTCACTTTTTTTATTTTTTTATTTTTTTTTTGCTTACTCAGAAAATCAATTTCAGGGTTGGGAGACCCTTGAAAACAGTCTAAGGGGGTCTGCTACTGGAATATTGAAGTGTTACACTGAGGTGGGTTTTAAATTAAAATGTGAGAATTGAGGGCATTGAATAGCAGGCCAAATATAGCTATGCCTTGCCGAAAGAAATTACATCTGTCTTCGGTGAGGACCATGCCATCAAAAAGCTAGACCTTGATAAAGATCTTAGAAACGAACAGTTAAAAACTAGTAGGTCCAGGTGCTGAGAACTGATGAGAGAAGTTTTATTGAGCACCTCTTTATTGCTTTGAAGTTTAGAAAGAAAATTACCTATTTAGTGCCTAAATAATGACTTGGAGACTTACTCTAGCCTTGTGCTGTCCTATGGCCATGTGTAATCAGGCACTTGAAGCGTAGTTGGTCTGAGTTGAGACGTATCCTAAGTTTAAAATGTACACAGATTTCAAAGTCTCAATATGAAAAAAAGATTATAAAGTATCTCATCAATAATTTTTTGTATTGATCATGTGTTGAAATGAAAATATGTCAGATATATTGGGGGTAAATAAAATACCTAGTTAGAATTAATTTGACCTGATTCTTTTTAATTTTTGAAGTGACTTCTAGAAAATTTAAAATGATGTATGTAGTTTGCACTATATTTCGATTGGTCAGTGCTGCTCTAACACTTTATTTAATTTCAAATTAAAATAATCTCATAAAAATGGAAACATCCCAGAAGAGAAAAAAGCTAAAGCCTAGCCTCCCATTTCATTCCATAGTGGTAATCACTGCTAATTTCTCATGTATTCTTCCAGGCATTTTTCTAAGCATACTTCCTACTTTAAAGTATATTATAAATTAAAGAGTAGTAAAAAAAGCAACTATAATTTAGTATAGGTTTTTGGACTGGGAGTGGGTAAAAAATGTACCAAATGAATATTTATGTGCCTTTTTGTTTCAGTATTTCCACCTGAGAAAAGTCTTAATTACGGATTCTGTGTGCCTTTAAATGGGCACCACCATTTCCTGGTAGGAACACTAAGACTGATGTGTGTGTTCATCAGGACTGTGTTCAGGCACACTCATGTGCTGCTAATGAGGTAAAAATGGAACAGAATGAACTTAATAGCATTACGTAAATGCCATGACATAAAAGAAGGAATGATATTGTAGTTGGTGGTAAAATCAATCTGGTTTTTTTAAACATAATGTTTTCTACATAAATGCTCATAATAAATGTACATAACAAATACACATAATATGTGCTCAGTAAATACTTAATGCTTAAAACACGTTATAACAAATTGAGTAATAGAGCATTGAATGTATCTGACAACTTCTCTTTTTTCCCCCTAAATTAGAGGGATACTTTGCAAACTATCAAAATATGACATTAATGAAAATGTAGATATTAGAGAGAAAATAATTCGCCCATATTTTTTGTTCATTCTCCTATTACTTTTGTGCTCATTGCCCTCCTTGATTATCAAAACAAAATGAAGCAATATAGAAATTGCCATTGCCTGTTATTACAACCACAGTTATAATATAAATGGCCTTCCTGGAACATTGTAGGGGTTCAATAAATGTTAAATAGATTTGTCTTTGTTTATTCACATTGGTTTAGTGCTTTTTGTTTGACCTAATGCTTAACAATACATTTAATTTGATTCCACAACATAATCTTTGAGATAAGGTGTTATTATCCCCGTCTTCATATGAGAAAACCAGAGGCTTGGAGAGGTTATGTTGATAGATCCAATATGATGGCAGAGTAGAGTCTTAAACCCAGGTGGTCTAATTCTCAGTTCTATTTTAGTGACTATTGACACGGCTGCTGTGAACTATAAACGTAGATAAATATTGGAAATTGGACCATCTTTCATCCTTCAAATAGTGTTTTTATTTTAAAATCACAGTAATATTAACATTCTAGTTAGGAGTATTTTACCGTCCTTCACAGCTCTGTGGTTTTGAATATTTCGTAACTGATTTCAATAAGTCCTACTCCTGTGTTGTTCTTATATTTATTTTTAAGACATAGGATTGTTTACAAATGAGGCAAGTCCAATAATGTGTGCAGGTTTTCCATTCATTGAATTAGATTGACACATAGGCGCTTTGTTCTGTGATCCTTTAAATTAAGTACTTGCCTTTATAGAAGATTTGGAAACAAGTCATTATTTGATCTGAACTTGATACTTTAGATCAGTTTTACACATCTTTTAAAAAGAACAATAATCAAATTGACATGTTGATGCAACTGGCAGATTTAGTTCCTAATATATTTGAATGTAGATTACCCAGTGTTATTTTTGCACCTGTCCTCTTTTTTTTTGTTACCTCGTGGCACAAACATGTGAGCTCTTGGTCATTTAAAAATTCTGATGAATGACCCTTGATAAATGGTGTGATTCTGTGAATATTGATAAGCACTGAAAATGTAGTTGGTGAAGCATCAATTTCACACCTGAGACCGCAGCTCAAAGTTTAGGTTAAAGGTTTGCCTGGAGTCTGTAGTCTTTTTCTCAGGTACCCTGATAAGTGCAGTGATTGCAAACCACATTTTTCTTTGACATCAAATCCAGGCAGTACTCTGAATCATTAAATATTAAACCCAATATTCAAGAACATTATTCACTCATTAATATTGCATTGCAGCCTAAACTGCATTGTTCAAAACATTTTAGGATGTTATGCAAGTCTGTCAGAGTACATTTAACAAACTTAGTCATGTTGAACTAAGCAAAAAATGACAAACTGTTTACACCACAAATGGGTTGTAGTTAAAATTTTGTAGAATGTAAGCATTTTGAGTTGGGGTATTTGTAAATCACTGTAAAGATAAAATGGATTGTAGTGGAAGCCAGATGGAATGAATTTTTTCATGTATAACATCTGCTATACATCTTAATGAAATTTATGGTTATCCCTGAAATTTTTCTTTCTTGACAGTATTATTATTTTTAAAATTATTTTAGCTGAGAGTTGAATATGAGTTAGTTTAAGTCAAGCTGCTTATAAGACTGCGGTATCTGATTCTGGTACCATTTTTCAAATCTCCATGACCAACTATCGTCTCTGCAGAATCAAGGCTAGATACGCCTCCTGTGAACTCTGTAGTAACTGGGAAACTTTTGATATTCAGCAGAGTGTAAGAGTGATCGAGTTCAAGCTTTGGTCTCTGTGACAAAATTTGTTTTGGACTGATGTGAACGCATCTGGTTTCTTGTTGCTGTTCACAACCCTGTTAGTTACAGTGAGAAGGCATAAAATTCTTTCTATGAAGGAAAATGATAGAAGTGTTTTTGTGTTTGAAACTTTTCCCTCTTAGAAAAAGAAAATAAATCCTTTATCCTGTTGCAATAAGAAAAATTCAAATAGCAATAAGTATGAAAATTCAATTTATGAAAAGATGCATAGCATGCATATTTTTGGTGCATTGGCAATGATATAGCTTATGAGCTTTATCTGAAGTATGGTTATATTGATTATAATATACATTAGTGATTTTGACATTTTATGGGTTAAAATTTAATGAGGGAAAACGGGTAAGAGAGTGTAGATTGATTTAAAGTATCCTTGATTATGTAGATTTTTTTGAATGTAGTTTAGATTAATTGCTCTACGATATATAGATTAAAACTATATAGGTAGCTAGTGGGCTCATCTTGAACACCCACAGCTGTTATTTCAAAAATGATAGAAATAGATATTGTGATGTAAACAGCAAAAGTTGTATAGTGAATTCTTGCTAGTGGAGAGTGTACCCATTTTGTTAGTTTAGCTAACATGGTTCATGCTGTGTGGGATTTGAACACTATGTCACTGACTAATGCTGCATAATTAAAAAGCTTCAGTTCCTCAGGCCCATAATGTAGTTGAAATTTAGAGAGGGTTGTTAACATCATGGAAATATGGTTTTATTTGTTTAAATAGATGCTGTCTACCTAGTCATTTTGAAGTTTTTACTTTATTGAATATTTGCATAGCATGTTGTCGATTAGTAAAGGAATTTGGAAGGATCACTGCCTTCGTAAGCACTCAATTTGAGGGACTGCATAAGGCATTTATACTTTTACAAAGCAACTTAAAAATTAGTTTTTTGCATTATCAACCTTAGTAGGTCTGAAGGGAAAAAGACCTAACACAAATCTCTTTTAATTTTTGTATAATATTATACTTAGTATTTTCTAGTCACAATCAATGTGACTATAATTGTTTGTTAATTTTATGCTTCTTCACTTAATGCAATTTTATATGCAGATTTGTGCGTTTGGGATAACTCTGTAGAGTATTTCTCAACCTCAGGGATCCGTGAGTAAGAGAAAACAAAAGGACGGAAGTGCGTTCTGGATCATCCTTTAGCCTTTTGTTGCTGTGAGTTGTCAGTACCTATGTTTGCTTTTTTGCATTAGTGCCAAATGAATGTCAGATCACAAAACGGTGCCCTACATTAATGGACAAAAGACAGAAGGGAAAGATTAGAGTTGAATAGTAATACTGGAGTCAGAACACTGAACATTTTACTTTTAGGTCTTAAGCATTTTGGTTCACACAATCATGATGATTTTTTTAGTTATAAATCTAAATATGAGTTTCACCACATATTTTTCTAAGTGATCTTGAGCAATTTATTTAATGTCTCTCAACTTTGATTTCTTTAGCTCTGTAAGATGAATAACAACTACTCCGTGGGATTTTTGTGAGGATTAAATGAACTAACATATGTAAAATATCTGTTAAAATGTGTGGAGGTACTCCATAAAAGAATGGTTATTATATTAATAGTAGTAGGAGATTGTGCATATATAAATATATATTTCATTTAAATGGCATAAAGTCATATTGTAAAATCTTCTATGCTAAAATAACAAAATAAACGGAATAGAAAGTGAAAGGACCACCTGGGTCCAATGCTTTTTGTTGAAATGAACTGAAATTGTGTGCTATAATAGATTACTGATAGGCAAGTCTTAGATCTTATGTTCTGTCTCCTGTGGGCTGACTCCATGTTCTCACATGCTGGTCCACATGTTCAATTTGCAAGAAGTACTTTTTAATGCATTTTGACTTGGGGTGACTTCATTCATTTGCTTTATTTTTGTCTTGGATGTGAATTCTGAATGATAATTCTTGTTTCTTGGGTAAGTTATTTCTTGACTTTTGATTCAGGGATAGAAAATATCAAGTAAGAGTGTCAACAGGAGTTACCCTAAAATGTCAGTAGGTAAAATCATACAGAACTTCATTTTTTTGCTCTTTTTATACATATCTCATTTTATGTTTAAAGTAAAAATTGCAATAAAATGAAATTTTATAGTGGGGTGGTTTTCAAACCAGTGTATTCCTGTTAGAATTTGTCTGTCTTCAGCATGATTTCATGGGAAATATTAGAAATAAAACATCTGCCAAGGAATGAGTTTTTAACTGATGAATAGTGTCAGAGAGGTATGAAAATTGATTACTGTTATCTAAAAAGAGGCATTCTGGAGCAGGCATGGTCGGTGCTGATGTTGTTGTCCTTTGTATTTCCTGTGCATACCAAAGTGACTTTTACCAGAAAGATGAGCTTAGTCTAAGTGATAAGGCCCCTTCAACTCAGGATATTTGTTTTGAGGTTACGGAGAAGTTAAGGTAAAAAAAATACAGGAACATCTTTATTCAGAAATGAGAATAATGGGGATTCTTTTTGAAGGCCTGTGTTTAGTTAATAAAAACAATCATGATTGTTGCTCAATGACATAAAATTTTTGATTCTTGAGAGACTACTATCCTTTTGTTGGGGTGGGTTGCAGATTGATTTTGAGAATAAAATTGGGTTGCAGCATATACTCCTATTTGGAGGGGGGGCTGTCCTCCTGTTTTTTACACATCTTCATTAGCTTCTTCAGCTGTCAAAGAGGATGTCACTCTTCCCTCAAATGCGCTAATTTTTATGGCACTTGACTGTACACTTCATCAGCATCCTAGAATAGATGCTTGCCATGGATTTTAATCTTGAGCTAAGACTGTGCAATATTTAAACAAAACAGTGTTCTGCAAGTAGTCTTTCAATAACCTTGATCCTCTAAGACGTGGACCATGTTGTCTGTTCTGATGTAAAATTACTCTTACTTAATTGTGCTTTGATGCTAATATTTTCACCCATATAGAAAAACTTCATAGTACTTGTAGTATAGGGGACTATGTTATAGCTCAGAGTTTCCTTTTAGGAAAATGCAGCTTATGGGGAAAGGAATGATAGAAGTCCACAAAACAACTATTTCTATAAGAACTAATGTACAATGTTCCAGATTGCTCTACCCAGCACTTTTTACTCATTAACTCTAATGCCCTAAAATACTTTAGTCTTTAATGTTAAAAAAATAAAGTATATGATAGGAATTTTAAAAATAGAGAGGATTGTAGGAAGTTGCAGACTTGAAAATATCTTCACTGTCCTTTCCTTTCGATTTCAATGACTTCTTCAGGAGAAGCTGGCTGGCTGAAGTAGAGATGAAAGTTCTCTTTTCTGACTGCTGAAGTCATCACTTCTTTTAAAGCCTTCATCTGATTGGCTTAAATGCCTCTCACTGTGGAAGACGCCTTGGTTGACTGTATATGTAATCAGACATAGAGGACATCAACGTACTGATGATTTAAGTCTGCGAAGTGTCCTCGCTGTAGCAGATAGGCCAGTGCTTTCCTGACCAGACAGCTGGGCACTGTCACCTGGCTAAGTTGTCACATGAACCCACCATCACCATCTGGGACTCAGATTTTTGAGGCTTTGTCAGCAGATAGAGCTGATGTCTCCAGAGTGGGGTCCACTGAGGCTAATTTTTCAAGTTGGGACAAACTGCAAACTGGATTCAAGTCTGCTGCAGGTGCAAAGTGTTGCCGCTGGTGTGAAGCCCTGAGGCCAGAGTTCTGCTGAATGAACAGGAAGCAAACCAGAAAGAGTTCTTTCTTTCCTCCAGCCTCGTGGTCTCCCTCTGGCACCCTCTATTGGCAGAACTTAACAGGGAGCCAGCTGAACGGCAGAAATGTGGTTTGAAAAGTCCCAGTACCAGCGAGCATCATGAAGCAGAGAATAGAAAGATGTGAAGCTGGAGTCATGGCTAAATATCTGGCACAGTATTCCAACTTAGTAAAATACTTAAAAAGGAATTCTAACCAAAGAAATTCATTTGACTAGAGATCACAGTACAGGGGAAGATGAAAAGGAAGGGAAGTACCACTGAGGATCAATCTTTGCATTACACACATGAATGATAGACTGGGAATATTTAATATAAGTGGTGAAAGGATTCCTGAAATTAAAGAGAGATCCTTGAAGAGAAAATCTGTGAATCTAAGAAACCTAAGAGAAAACCTGAGGAACTTCAGAATTACACTAACTCCTTGGTTAAATCTGGAGTTGGGTTGCTGGGAAAGTCAAAGTATTCAAATAGTTTCATCTTACTTGGTTTGCAGAAGGTAAGGGTTGAGAAAATAGTTGTGTTTTTAAACAATGGTAGAGAAAAAAGTGTTTGTGAGTGTTTAAAAAGGAAATGACCACTAGTGGAATGGTAAAATACTGTAGGTCTTGTAAAAATTAAAAAGAGAGAGGGCAGAGAATGCATAGTAATTTGATGAACCAGGAAAACAAAGAAAGGGAAAAAGAAAGAAAGTAAAATTAATAGTAAACATAATATGCAATGGAAGAAATACATTGTTGTTGTACTGTTAATAATTGTGAGTAGGCAGAATTACCCTTTTAAAGATCAAGGCTATCAGATTATGTTAAAAAGTAAACACAACAAGAGCTATGTATTATTTGTATGACATAGATGTAAAAATAAATAATTTGTTTTAACTTTAATAAAGGTTAAAAATTAATGGTTAGAAAAGACTGTACTAAAAAAATAGGAAAAGATACAATAGTAAGGTTATAAGAACTAAACAAAGCACAATGATAAAAATAGTTTATAAAAACAATAATCATTAGTCTTTATGCGTCAATAAGTTAGTAGCTCAATATATGAATTGAAAATGATTAGAAATTCAGAGTTTATTTGTGGAGAAAAAAAAGGACTTTGTGTAATGATTCTTTCCTTAAAAATGTTACTCTAGGCTTGATGGAAGAATATGCTAAGCTTTAACATGAAAGCATCTACCATGAAAAGAGACAAAGTGAGTTAGGGGGTATGTATTTATGTTTATGTCTGTGTGGGGCAGTAGAAGATCACAGGTACCCACCTCTGTCACCCCCACATCTGAGAGGCTAAATGCAGGTTGGAGGGTGAAAGGTTGCAGTTTGGCTCAAGCCTGAAGGTCCTTCTTTGAAACAGAAAAGAAATATTGATTGTTTTCTTCTACACACGTTCGAATGGAGATGGCAATGTGTTCTCTCTCTCTGGTCTAAAGTCTCCCAAGGCTTACCAAGTTAGCAGTGACGTAACAGGTCATATGTGGGCATTCCCTTCCACGACTTCCCTAAAACAGTGAATTTTCAAGCACTGCTGCAATGGCCCAGTTTAACAATGTGTGTGTCTACCTCCCTCTCCCTAAATTATTGTTGTGTTTTGAATATTATGACAATTGATGTGTACTTTAAGATAAAAAGTTGATTATTTTGGTTCAGGGTGCCTCTAAATGTTTAGTTCCAGTCAGATAAAAGAAGAAGCCATGTGTCATTCTAGTAGAGGGAAGACAAGAGTTCTTTGGAGTGTTGTATATTTTCTCCCAGGGAGTTTATTGTGAATTCCTGAGGGAGAGTGGGTGCCTGGGCCATTGTTTCAGTTTGCTAATGCTGCCAGTATGCAAAATACCAGAAATGGATTGGCTTTTATAAAGGGAGTTTATATGGTTACAAATTTACAGTCTGAAGACCATGAAAATGTTCAAATTCAGGCATCCACACAAGTATACCTTCACTGAAGGAAAGCCAATTGTGTCTGGAAGACCTCTGTTAGCTGAGAAGGCATGTGGCTGGCATCTGCTGATCCTGGGTTGTATTCCAGCTCCTCTCTTAGCTCCTGTGCATTCTTCAAAATGTTGCTCTTGAGGTGTTTTGTCCTCTCTTAGCTTCTCTGGAGCAGAGTATCAGCAAAAGTCTGCTTTTAATAGTCGTCTCCAAAATGTTTCTCTTGGCTGTAGCTTGGCACTCCTTCTGTCTGAGCTTTTGTAGGGCTCTAGTGATTTTAATTAAGACCCATGCTGAATGAGCAGGGCCACACCTTCATGGAAATAATCTAATCAAAGGGATTACCCACAGCTGGGTGGGTCACATCTCCATGGAACAACCTAATCCAAAGATTCCAACCTAATCAACACTAATACATCTGCTCCCACAAGATTGCATCAAAGAACATGGTGTTTTGGGGGACATAATACATCCAAACCAGCACAATCACGGATATGGTGACATTAACTTGTTAACTAAAACCAGAATGTTTTTCAAGTATAAATGTATTTTTTAGTACAGTAGGAGAACATACTTGATAAGAAGACAGTCCCAAAACATCCAGGATAGGGGACTTGTTCCCAAATGCGAACTGAAATTGGGACTATTGGTACAAAATAATATACAATGTGTAAATGTGAGACAGCCATCTAGAAGGGGGACAGGGAAATAAGTAGCATGCAATTAGGGCCATAGATAATCCCGTTATAGTTGTATATTTCTAGTTATGGGCTAAGGTTTTTTGCTTTTTCTTTCTTCTGCCTGCATCATTTTGGAGCTACTCAGACAAATGTCTAGATTATGGCTAGGTTTTAGTGTCGACTGAAATAAAACTTAAAAAAAAAAAAATGTTCTTGATTGTTAAATTCTGAATGTCATTTTAAATGATATTTACCTAGAAACGTGGATGACCAAAGTAAATATTCTCATGATTATATTCTGAACCAAGTCATAATACTGGTTAAATATTTTGACTACGTGGTATGCTAGATGGTAGATCATTCAGCTTTCTAAGATGGTGCGGTTTATTGTTGATTTACCATTATATAAGTGTACTTGTGTTCCATAATGTTTATTAAAATATACTCACACTCTATATTCATTCTTTTAAAAATATTTATTGAATGCCTGTCAAGAGCGAGTTACTATCTAGCCTCTGGGTTACAGTAGTGCATAAGGCAAAGTTACTACCCCCATGGAGCTTCTTTTCTAATGGTTTATCTGATTTGTCTGGGTGTGTGCCTGTGTGCATGTATATTTTATATAAGAATGCAGGCACAAAGTTTATATAACAATGCCTAGATTTAAATCTTGGCTGCCCCTCTCACTGGCTTTGTGACCTCTGACAAATTACTTTTAAGTTCTCTAAGCCTCAGTTTTGTGTTACTTCATTGTGCCTCAGCTTTCTCATCTAAAATAATAACATATTCAATAAGCTTGTTATGAGGATTAAATGAATTACTAACTGTCAAGTGCTTAAGGCTGTGCCTGGGACAAAAGAAGCATTAATAAATGTTAACTCTTTATCTGTTAAATGTATAGAAGTTATATAGACTATAACATGGCTATATTATTGTAAATTCATTTTCATGTATTTATTTTGGAATCTCCATCCATGTACATTTCCTTCCAGGATTTGAAATGATTTGAGCTGAGAAGTGTTAAGCTTGCTATGTACTTTTGTAAAATCTTATTAATAGAAAGTTGTTCACTCTTCTGTCATTCTTTTTAATAGTCTAATAATTAGTTCTTTGAATTACTTAGCTCAGCTTTTCTGTTTAAAAATGAATAGTAAACAGTATTTTGAATGCTAGTTCAGCATGTTTTGACAAAGTATGATACATTAAAATGAAATTCATCATTAGCATTCAAAATGACCTTTGAGGTTGCGGTGGCTTTTCTCTTCCAGTGTTTGGAACAGTCTGTCTGAGTCAAGTACATCATATTACTTTGCAGATATTATCTGTGTATGATGTTCGTAGTTCAATTTTAGATAAATCACTTTATCTATGACGATCTCAGTTTCCCATTTATTTTCACCCATTATCTGAGGTTCTTATCAGCTTTCCCTTCAGTGGTCTAATGGCCTTATATATTAAATTATAAAATGATTTTCTAAGCTAGAATTGTATAGAATTACTTATATGTCAACTTTTATGAAGATAAACCTGAGTATTTGTGAATGGCCCAACGAGCATTCCTCAAATTCAGAGAAACATTTAGGGCCAATGAAAACCAAACCACGTTGGAAAAGGACTGGTAATAATTTAGGCTCCAGAAAACTCTGACTTGACATAGTGAGAACAAATTAAAACAGGCTTATTTAAAAGTAATTATGAATAATATAGGATTTAAAAACTGTCCTTATTTGACCAAAAGGTGATTCATGTCATGGAAATGAATTCCCATAGGAGGGCTTACTTTTCATGAGTTTTAAGAGTGTGGCTTTGGAACTCAGATCAGGGTGATTCATGTCCCAGGTATACTTCGCATCTCAGTTTTTCTCAACCAAGAGATGGAGATAGTAATACCACCCTCATGGAAAAGAATAAAATTTTATATGTAAAAGTTGCTCAAGTTATAGTTATCTTTAAAATGCTCTTCCCACTTTCTTAAAACCTTTAAGTTCTTTTGGAATCCATAATATTGGCTGGTTTTTACACAGGGATTGAAATATATAGAACTAGATTTTATGTACCAGAGGTCTATGAGAGCTGAATGTATAAGAGTAGTTTATTTTATGTTTTTCCATTTAAAGGGACACGTCGTAATAATATTCATTAAAGGATATTTGGCTGGGTTTTAGAAATTCATTTTGCTCAACTATCTTAAGTCTCTCACCTGATTGAGAATATGCTGAGGAAAGAGAGCTAAGTTGCTAGGGCTTGCTTTATAAGGGCAGAGCTGACTGGTATTTGTTTCATTAAGCTTAGGCAAGCTATCCAATTACTTAATGCAAATAAGAAAAGTTTACACTAAACTCCTACTTCTCTGCTTAAAACTCTAGAGAATTCAGATGAGAAGAGATATGTATTTAGAAGGAGGAAATTTAAATGAAACTTAAATCAGGGGCTTAATGTAGAATAATATTAGACCAGGAGATCTGAAATAATAAATGGGAAATGCCAATAAATAAAAAAAGAAGGAATATATTCTCTAAGATACTTGGCATGTTTAGTTTTGCTTTGAGATAATTCTTAAATCTTTGGAAACACAAAGTTAATAATTAGAGACGTCTTTTAACTCATGCCGCCTTTTCACCTAACAGGGACCTTCAGTATAAACAAGTGCTATCTTCCACTGTCAGTTAAGCTTAACTTCTCTGTCCCTTGTGGAATGTTTACAAAACAACCTGGTTTCTGATCTTAAAGCTCCACCATTGGGACACTAGCATTCAGAGAGGCGTGGAAATCAAGATCATCTCATTTGTCTCAAAATAAGGTTTGGTTGACCAAACTGACATCTACTTGTCATAGATGGCCCTTGAATAGAATATCTTGATGGAATATAAAACTGAGAGGACCCCAAGGGGAAGATCTCTAAAAGACTTGTGAGTTTCTGAAAATACAAGCAGTTTTTCATTGCAAAGTGGCTGTACTTTGTTAAATGATTTACATGAATCAGTGAAAGAAGATACAAATGTTCAAATGAATCTTTGGATGGGAGGGTTGGGGAAATGAGGAGTAGTACAAATGAGAAGTTTCTGATCCCTGGCTCTTAATTATAAAGGTACTGGACAAAATTAAGCCTCAATTAATACACCATTTACCTGAAACTCTGTCATCCAAAATAATGTAAAAGAAAGCAACTCTTTAAAGAGTTGAATTTAAGCTCAGGGACCCTTCTCAGACCATTTACTAATTTTTTATTGACAATTGTATGAGTGTGGGTGTGGGTGTGGGTGTGGCTGTGTGTTTTAAGAAAGCTTCCACAGAGACCTGGAATATGCCTGTAGCATTTGAAACAGCAGTCCAAGAACCCCAACTAAAGAAAATCTCTCAGAACCTCTGGACCTGACTGATGTTTCTTCAGTCATTAAACTATCAGCCCCACCCATGTACTTTGATAGCAACCTCACTTATTTTCTTTATTAGAAATGCATTTATCACAGTTTATAATTAAGCTTCATGAGGGCAAAAACTGTGTTTTTTTGCTCATCACTTGTTCTAAGTAATAAGAACAGTGTCTGGCACCTGATATAACATTGAATGGATTGTGAATCCCATTTACTCTGATTTAGTATACAGTTCTTAGCAAGTTTGGAGTTCCGGTCTGAAGAGAATTAGTAGAAGGAAGCTCTGAGGATGAGAGTAGAAATTTAAGTGCCCATTAAGTGAAAATTATAAACTTTGGAGACAATGCGACTTTGTTTTTGTACATCCCCTGTTCCCCACCTTTTCAACAATTTTTATGGAATGGAAATAGGGAATAACATGTTTAAGGTATGATGTTTGTAGAATTTTTAGTTGTAAGTGACTTTCCAATTTGAGAGCTGAGAAAACTGAGGTTCATCAGGTTCTACAGCTTAGTTGGTGTAGATAATGAGAATTTGTTCTTGGTCCTACTGCCAGACTCCCTGAAGGCACAGTATTCTGTTTCATAAACAGTCACTGCACAGAGCATTCTTTTTATTTTCAGACATTTTAAAAAATAAACTATTGGAGAATTTGTGCAGTTCTATTTATAAGGATAAATGAAAGTAACTGTAGGAAAATAGTTTTATTCTTAGTCAATTTGCGCCATTCCCAATTTCTTTGCATCCAGGAGTCAAGCACAGTTAGGTGTTGATGTTCAAGAGGCTCAGAAATGGGAAATACAGAACACCCATCTTGTTTGGGTTATTAAGTGTAGTCTGGGATTATATCCCACATATGCCACCATGGTGGCCAGGCCCTTGTAGGGCCCAGACTGTCTCTCTAGTTGTTTCTTATAGCCCCCAGTCTTCTATTTTCAGCAACCGTATTTTCGGTTTTTTCCTTCCGTCTTTGTCTCTGATTGGAAATAGGCCATTCATGGGTGCGTGCATGCATTAAACAGGTATTTCTTAAGCACTTACTGTATTGGTGGGCACTGTAATAAGCACCAGGAATATAGCAGGGAACAAAAACAGACCGTGTCTCTGCCCTTTTGGAGCTTATAGGCAAGTGGGAAAAGAAAGAAAGGACATGAGAAAGGATAGAGCTGCTTGATTTTAGAAGTCCTTTTATTAAAAAGTAAAACAGAACTTCATATTGGTGAAAAATTGGTTGAGAAAATGGAGATGACAAAGCTGCATGTGGTAATGGTATAATTAGTGACTTTGGAGATTTTCTTCTCCTTTTCAGAAAATCACTGCTTTCTTGGTATTCCTGAACCCATGGTGCACACTATTATTCTTACTACTACATACCTAACATTTGTTGAGTACTGATTATGTTACTGGCATTGTGCCAAGTGGTTTGTGTGTGTGGAGCTTGGTAATTACACCAATCCATTTTTACCCCTGAGAATAACAGGGTCCAGGGACGTTAAATAAAGGCATGTACTCAGCTAGTAAGTGGTAGAGCCTCAATTTGCACCCAGAAGTCTATGTATCTGTACCAAGTATTTGCAAGCAAAATAACATTTATTTTTATTATAATGTTGAAGGCATTTGCATTCATATTTTTTGCTTTCTTTTCATTAACTTGTCAAAACTTTATGATCCTATATTTCTTAAAGTTGAGCCCCCTCCATTTGGAATTAAAATTTGTATCATATACAAGTAAACACAATTAGAAAAAACATGTAATCATTGTTAAAATAAACAATACTTTACATTGGATATACCAAATGTGGTAGATATGAGAAAATCTAGTTGTAGAGGATTGATTTTATGTTCATGAACTAATAATGAATTTTAGTAAAAGTTTTGTATATGTACATACAATGCTTGCCACGTAGGAGATGCTCAATAAATGATAATAATTTTTATTAGTTTTTTTAGTCCCCACTTCAGTTGTAAGACAGGTAATATTTTTTACTTGTAAAAATGGTTTAAATGCACAGTTTTGTAATTTGATACAATCCTTGTCAGTTATCAGCAAAATTTCCTAATATGGGCCATTTAATTTTTGATGTTATCCCCCTTTTGCGTATTTCCAGGATTTGTGTGGGTAAAAATATATTTTGGTAATTGTCTGCAGTGGCTCTCAAATTTTAGCATGTATCAGAGTCACCTGGAGAGCTTATTGAAAGACAGTTTGCTGAGCCCCACCACAAAAGTTTCTGATTCAGTACGTATGGGGAGGTAATGAAGAATCTGCATTTCTAACCTGTTCCTAGGTGATGCTGATGCTGCTGGTTTGTGAATCATACTTTTAGAACTACTGATCTTGAGATGTTACGTGACTTCTAATTAGTGCTATTATTTTACAATTATACATGTCCAGTGGAATTGATGAATTGATGTCATTGACACTGCTGAATTTATCATATGATCCTTGTGAAATAGAGACATTTGGCTTATATAAGTATAGTTGCAGTTATTGTTAAAGAAAAATGTAGCTTACTTTTCTTTTCTTTTTTCTTTATTATTTTAATTTTTTTATTTTTCATTTTATTGAGATATATTCACATACCATGCAGTCATACAAAACAAATCGTACATTTGATTGCTCACAGTACCATTACGTAGTTGTACATTCATTACCAAAATCAATCCCCAACACCCTCATTACCACACACACAAAAATAACCAGAATAATAATTAAAGTGAAAAGGAGCAACTAAAGTAAAAAAGAACACTGGGCGCCCTTGTCTGTTTGTTTGTTTCCTTCCCCCACCCTTCCACTCATCCATCCACAAACTAGACAAACAGGAGTGTGATCCCTATGGCCCCCCCCAATCCTACTGTCCCCCCTCATAAGCCACATTTTTATGCAATTGTCTTCAAGATTCATGGGTTCTGGGTTATAGTTTGATAGTTTCAGGTATCCACCACCAGCTACCCCAATTCATTAGAACCCAAAAAGGGTTGTCTATATTGTGCATAAGAGTGCCCACCAGAGTGACCTCTCGGCTCCTTTTGGAATCTCTCTGCCACTGAAGCTTATTTCATTTCCTTTCACATCCCCCTTTTGGTCAAGAAGATGTTCTCCATCCCACGATGCCGGGTCTACATTCCTCCCCGGGAGTCATATTCCACGTTGCCAGGGAGATTCACTACCCTGGGTGTTTGATCCCATGTAGCGGGGCGGGCAGTGATTTCACCTTTCAGGTTGGCTTAGCTAGAGAGAGAGGGCTACATCTGAGCAACAAAGAGGCATTCGGGAGGAGGCTCTTAGGTACAATTATAGGGAGGCCTAGCCTCTCCTTTGCAGCAGCAGTCTTCCCAAGGGCAAATTCTGTGGTAGAGGGCTCAGTCCATCAAACCACCAATCCCCTGTGTCTGTGGACATGTTAGCAACCATCGAGGTAGGGCGGGCCAATACCCCTGCATTCTCCACCAGCTCCTCAAGGGGGCTCTGCATATTTTTTTCCTTGGTTTTTTTTTTTTTTAAACTTTTTTTTCCCTAAATCAACTGTATGAAAAATAAAAAAAATAAAAAAAATAAAAAAAAACACAATAAAAGAATGTAGTTTACTTTTACATTAGAGAATTTCAAAGTGCAGGTTTTAATTTTTCTAATATTTTTCTTTAGGGGAAAAGCAGTATAACTTTGGAATATATTTTACAAGATTATTTTGCATACTGCTGTTGATTTCTGAGAAGTCCAGAATATCAGGATGAGGGAGCAATTTAAAAATAGTAACAAAAAGTTTTTTCTTTTCAAAAATCTTTTAAAACTAAAATTTGATACTTCTGAATTGAATTCAGTGCTCATAGTTTACAACTATAAAGTAGGTGTCATTCATATCAACATATCATTTTACCTGTTCTTTTTAAAGCATGGGATACTTTTGGGAATATGATGGTATAGACTGGTCATTCTCTCAAAGAAGAAAAGGCAATCAGAAAATCTTTGTCCACTAGATTAGACTGAAATGTCCTCTCATTCAGTGATTTCTGAATGCCCATTATGTGCCAGGCACTATGGAGAAAATTGGTGCCAAAGTGATTTATCTTTATCCTGCACAATGAAGTGTTTTAGTGTATTGTAACTTAATATGATCTAATTGAGTGATGAGGCTACTGATAAACCTAATGCAGTTGTATCCTTCATTAATAGAATTAATATTGTATATACATCCAGGGAGGTAAAGTTCTTGCTGTGTTATTCTGTTAGACCATGTTGGGAGTGTTATGTTTAATTTGAGGCTAAGGGAAAAATTGGGGTTGTTCCAGAAATGAGGAGCTATGCTGTTGAAAGGTCTGGTCATTCTCCCACATGAGTATTGTTGAAAGTGGGGTGATTCACTGGGAAGAAAGACAAACTTATTGGTGTTACTAACTCTCTAACGTATGCCTTCCTTTATATAATGTAAGCTTCATGAGGACAGGACTGGTCTTTCTTGCTCATCACTGTCCTCAGTGCCTAGCACAGTGTCTGTTTGTGTTCTATAAATATTTGAGATGGGTCAATTTTGAAAGGAAGATGATGTTGTCTTCAAATATTTGTCAAAAAAATGGCATGTTAATTAGATTTACTATTTATATATCCAGGAAGGGCGGCACCAAGTTTGGAATGTTTAGGTGGGTGATTTCAATTGTACATGAGAAGAACTTTACATAATGTTTAACAGTCAAATTGATAAGCTTCTTGATTTATTTGAATTCTGTTATTTTAAGTGATCAGTTATAAACATACACATGTTTATGATGAATTAGGGGCCAAAATGATTTTGTGTCTTAACGCTGATGGCTATATGTTTCTATTTTTTTTTGTTGTTGTTGTTTAAGTATTTCTTTTCCTTCTTTAAATAATGTCACCTAATAAAAAGTCTTATTCTGAGTTGAACTCTGTTTGTCTTTTCAGACTGGACCAAGAGAGGGCTACTGCCAATGAGCAGTTAACCAGAGCCATTCTTCAAGAGAGAATATTAAATGAGGAGGAACGCTCTAAGGCAAAGCACCTGGTGAGTATTAAAGATTTAGTAGACATTTTTTGCTGGGAAGGAAATTCCTTATGTTTGGGAAAAGCTCAGTACTCCTTGCCAGTGTTTAGCGTTGATAATATTCATGTTCTCTTTGCTTCTTGACTTTACTTTTTATAACTACCTGACAGTTTGTTAAGATTAACCACCCAGACTTTAAGGCAGGATAACTTCAGAAGTGTTGAAGTAAAGATCAATGCTTAGACGCTCACCTGCATCTTGCCAGAGGAATGTTGTTTGTTTGCTTTTCCCCTCTTGCTTTTTGGTTTCATTGTATTTTCAACCCAGAGGCTCTGGGGCCAGCAGCCTCCTCTTTGTTTCTCCTCCTGCTGGAAACTATCAGATGCTGGTTGGGGAAGATTCCAAGCGAAGATGAGTAAGGTTTGATCATTCATTTTCTGGGCTTCAGAAAGGGAAAACAGCCTAGTTGGCCTTGAGGAACAATTTTTTTTTTAATGAAAAAAAATAACTTTATTTTAAAAATAAAATATATAAAAATATTTTTAAAGAAATGATTACATGAAGATGTTTCTTTTTGCGAAAATGATTATTAATAGAAAAAAATATAATGGCACGCATATTTCTGTCACTCTGAAATAACCGTGGTTTACCCTGGGATGTTGCCCTCTGGATTTTTTTTTTTTTTTTTAACCTCTGTGACATATTTAAGAATTTGGATAATGCTGTATATAATGTTTAGCGTCATCACCGAACATTCTTCTGAAATACAGTTATTAGTCACTGAATAATATTCTGTCTTCTCTATGTAACATAATTTAATAAAGGACTTTCCATTGTTAAATAAAAGTTGAAGCCTGCGATCCTGACTTCTCTGCCCCTACTTCAGCCTTCCTAGAAACCCAGATATAATGTCTCAGAACCTTTAGAGCTCATTGGAGCATAGTTGGGTACTCAGAGGAGAGAGAAAGTGGGACCATATAGTAGAGGACTTTGAATGCAAGAGTGAGGGGATGTCCTGAGTTTAGCAGGCAATTGGGAATCTTTTAACAATTTATAAGAAGTGGGTCAGTTTCTGTGCTCTCCTGTTCTTTATCTTGGTCATTTCTTTGAGAGGCCAACCTATGACCAGATGCAAATAGAGAAAATAACAGGAAGCCAGTGTGTAATGAATACATTTCTTCAATGACTAATCCAAGATCCAGGCTGAATGGGTAGATAGTGAAGCTAGAATAGAGGTAATGGACCAAGAAGAATGTCATGGACAACACATTGAGTGAAACTGAGGGAAAAGGGGAGGTAAAAAGAAAGTTATTGTGAAAGGGGAATGATTTCAGAATTAAAGAAGTTAAACATTGAGTAATTTCAATTGATGATTATATCTGCTGTACTTTTAAGCTGTAGGATATTTTGAAGAATTTGGAAAAATATCAGGCCCGTGGGTCGAAGGGTTATTTCCATGAATGTTACTCTGTCCCACATTGAAGACTGGGGATGGAGTGGAGAGGGTTAACGGTGCTCATGTTTGAATGGGGTCAGGGAGCAAGATTTTTAGTTTCCAGTGGGTAGAAGAATCCTTGGCTGGCTTTTTCCTTACACAGCTTTTGCCTTATTGCCTCTTATCCTTGAAGCACCTTCTCTCTACCTATCTTTGCCTAAATTTGAATGTATTATCTTGTCCTGTTAGTTCATGGAGACAAGCAAAAACAAAACAAAACAAAAACGATACAGCGCATAAGGCATTTAAAGAGAATAGTTTAGTTTAGAAAAATGTGGAAGTTTAAACAGATTTCTCATCCAACAATAACTTAAGCATTATGTAATGTGGTTTGCTTGGAAAACATACCTTTAGCCCATTTTTGTTCTGTGTCTGATAAATCTTGTCTATTGTCTGTCTTTATATCTTTGTTTAGCAGATTAAGCATGAGAAACTGGCATTGTATATTCCGTTTTGTAGATTTTTTCTTTATTTATTCTGGAATTGTGTGTTAGATGGCAAATTATAGTATTCACAAGTCCTGAATTTCAGTCTCTAACATAATATTGGCCAAAGAGAGCCCTCAAAGCATTTAGGGGGATAAGAGTAGAATTTAAGTAGTACATTTGTAGCTGGGGCAGAGGATCTCTTTCTGGCTTAAGTGTGCTCAAACATTTGAGTAGTGATGTCATGGCCACAGCAACATGGCAGTTTAGTACCTAATGACTTCCAACTTATTTCCCAGATTTCCCCCTTTACTGTTATTATTTATTTTTATAGAAGGCATATGCGTTCATTGGATAAAGACCAGAAAATATAAAAAATATTAAAATCACTGAGAGTACAGAGAAAATTACTGTTAAAATTCTGGTTTATTGTTTTATATCCCTTTTCATGTTGTACTAAGTCTGTGTAAAATACTTATATTAATGTGTGCAAAGGTATCTCCCCAAATTTAGGTAATAGTATATATACTCTTATAGAACTCTTATGTTTTTAAAGAAAGTTTTTAAAAAAATTCACCTTTATGGTAAAAGTCAGTGTACAACAATAAATATATATTTGTATGAATCACTTTTTAATGGTTGAACATATTCCACTGAATTTTCTCCTAGTTATTAAAATAATACATGGATATTAATGAAAATTGAGAAAATATAAAGATTACTAAGCAAAAAGTATTATTGTAGTTCTGTTATCTATAATTAATTTTTAGGGTAGAATATACACTTTCACATTTTTTTCCTCCTATGTATATATTCCATGCAGGGTTTTAGGTTTCCAGATTATCCACCACCCTCTTAAAACAGAACTGTATGGTGTGGAAAATGACTGTGAGCCTAATATTTTACTTTTTTTTTTTTTTTAAATTTTTAATGCAATTTTATTGTGATGTAGTCACATACCGTACAGTCATCCAGAATGTACAATTGTTCACAGTATCATCACATAGTTGTGCGTTCATCACCACCACCAATTTTTGAACATTTTCATTACTCCAAAAAATAAGAGTAAGAATAAAAATAAAAGCAAAAAACAACATCCAAAACATCTCATACTCCTTTTTCCCCCCTATTATTCATTTACTTTTTGTCCCCCTTTTTTCTACTCATTTGTCTATGCACTGGATAAAGGGATTGTGAGCCACAGGGTTTTCATAATCACACAGTCACACAGTGTAAGCTATATAGTTAAATGATCATCTTCAAAAATCAAGGACACTGGATTACACTTCAACAGTTTCAGGTATTTCCTTCTAGCTATTCTAGTAAACTAAAAACTAAAAAGGGACATCTATATAATGCATAAGAATAACCTCCAGAATGACGTTGTGACTCCATTTGAGATCTCTCAGCCACTGAAACTTTATTTTGTTTAACTTCTCTTCCTCTTTTGGTCAGGAAAGTTTTCTCAATCCCATGATGCCAGGTCCAGGCTCATCCCTGGGAGTCATGTCTCACGTTGCCAGGAGACCTACACCCCTGGGAGTCATGTCCCACGTAGGCTGGGAGGGCAGTGAGTTCACCAGCCGAATGGGCTTAGAGAGAGACAGGCCACATCTAAGCAACAAAAGAGGTTCTCTGAGGGTGACTCTTAGGCACAGTTATAAGTAGGCTTAGCCTCTCCTTTGCAGTAAGAAGCTTCGTAAGGGCAAGCGCCAAGATCGAGGACTTGGCCCACTGCAGTGGTAGTCCCCAATGCTTGTGAGAACATCAGGAATTCCTCAGGTGGGGAAGTTTAAAATCTCCAATTTTTCCCCAGTCCCGCAAGGGAGCTTTGCAAATACTTTTTATTTTCTGCCCAAATTACTCTGGGATATATCGGGGCTTCATGCTAACCTGTACAAACCAATCAGATCTCACCCCCTATTCAGGGTTCAATGTGATTATGTTGTTTGAATAAACTGACCATACAAGTTAAATTATATTGTGTCCTACATGAAGTGTAGATCTCGTACCAAATAAACGTCTCTTCCTTTGGTTTCACATGGAAGTTGAGGTTTTAAAACAGTCATTATCATCCTTTTCCCTTTAGTGTGATTTATCTTAGTTCTACTCAAGTCTGTTTCATTCATATCTTTAATTGAAGTCTGATCTCTTTCTCAGCTTTTTTTTAATATTTGCTGTTTGGCGTAATGCTGACATTCGTAGCTGCTGAACTCTGGCTCTGAGTCTCAGGTGTCACACAGATACCTGAAGTTACAGGGACCGACCAGCTCAGCATCTCAGAATTTAGAGATGACCATTACAACTCATGAATAGAAGAGACTGCTGTAAGAGCTTACAATCTAGGAACCTTTACCATAAGCCTTCCCCTGATTACCTGTGCTCTCAGATTCAATTCTCAGAGTTTGCACATTATAGTTAGTCCATATTAGTGAGGTGTTAAAATGTTTGTCTTTTCGATTCTGGTTTATGTCATTCAACATACTGTCCTCAAGGTCCGTTTACCTAGGTGTATACCTCACAACTTCATTTCTTCTTGCCGCTGCTCGGTATTCCATTGTATGTATACACCACAGTTCGCCATTCTATCGGTTGATGTACCCTTGGGTCCCCTCCCCCATTGTGAATCGTGACTATGGCTGCCATATACACCAGTGTGCAATGTCCACTCATGTCCCTGCTCTTAGTTTTTCCAAGTATATAGCCAATAATAGGGTTGAAGGACCATATAGCAACTCCATAGTTAGCTTCCTGTGGAACCACCACACTGCCCTCCAGCTGGGCTGTGCCATTCTACTTCCCTACCAACAGGGAATAGGTACATCCCTCTCCACGTTTTCTCCAGCAATTGTGTCCCTCTTTATTTTTTAACAGTTTTATTCACACACTATATAATCCACCCTAAGTGAATAGTGATTCTCCACATAATCACGTAATTATGCATTCACCAACACAGTATATATGAGGACATTTCCTTCTCTTCCCCAAAGAAAGAGGGAAAGGGGGAAAAAAAGTGAAGACTAGAAATAAAAAAGATAGAAGAAAAATTAAAATACAACGCAATGAAAAGGTCAGACAACATCACCACCACTAAGAATCCCATATCATTCCCTTATATCCCCCTCTTATAGACATTTAACTTTGGTATATTGCCTTTGTTCAATTAATGGAAGCATCTTACAAAGTCACCGTTAACTGTAGACTCTAGTTTGCATTGAATGTATTTTTTCCCCTGTACCATCCAATTTTTAACACCTTGCAATGTTGACATTCATTTGTTCTCCCTCATTTAAGAACATTCTTATATTTGTATATTTAATCACCATCATTGACCACTCTAGGTTTCGCTAAGTTACACAATCCCAGTCTTTATCTCCTCTCTTTCCTTCTGGTGTCATACCTGCCCTTAGCCCTCCTCTTTCAACCATACTCACACTCTTCTTTGTTCAGAGTACTTCCAATATTGTGTTAATCATCAAACAGTATTATCCTGTCCATTCCATTTCTGAATCTATACAATCAACCCTGTTGAACCTTCTGTACTCCTTCAGCATCAAATGCCCAATCTCTAAATCTCTTTCTGTCTCCTGATAACTTGTGTTCTCAACTCTCAAATTTCAGTCATCAATGTTAGTCCACATTAGTGAGACCATACAGTATCCATCCTTTTGTTTCTGGCTGATTTTACTCATCGTAATTTCTAATGTCTACCATTTGGTCTTTTGGATTTTATGTCATAACTTATTTTATTTTTATTTTTCCTCTCTCTCTCTTTTTACCCTTACTGGTAGTCTTCATTTCTACACACTTCTCCAAACCTCTCTTTCCTGTCTTTTCATATCTGCCTGTAGTGCTCCCTTTAGTATTTTTTTGTAGAGCAGGTGTCTTGTTCACAAACTCTCTCAATGTGTTTGTTTGAAAATATTTTAAACTCGGCCTCATTTTTTTAAGGACAGTTTTGCTGGATATAGAATTCTTGGTTGGCAGTTTTTCTCTTTCTGTATCTTAAATATATCGTGCCGTTGCCTTTCCACCTCCATGGTTTCTACTGAGAAATCTACACATGGTCTTATTGAGCTTCCTTTGTATGTGATGTATCGCCTTTCTTTTGCTTTCAGAATTCTCTCTTTGTCTTTGAAATTTTATAATCTTATCATTAAATGTCTTGAAGTTGGTCTATTTGGATCTATTCTGTTTGGGGTACACTGCATTTCTTGGATCTATAATTTTATATCTTTCATAGCAGATGGGAAGTTTTCAGTGATCATTTTCTCCATTTTTGTTTCTGCCCCTTTTCCCTTCTCCTTCAGGGACAACTGTGACACATATATTCATGCACTTCATGTTGTCAGTCAGTTACCTGAGATGCTGTTCATATTTTGCCATTCTCTTCCCTGTCTGTTCTTTTGTGTCTAGAATTTCAGTTGTCCTGTCCTCTGGTTCATGAATCCTTTCTTCTGCCTCTTCATATCTGCTGTCATATGTCTCCATTGTGTTTTTTATCTGTTCTGTTGTGCCTTTCATTCCCATAAGTTCTGTCAATTGTTTTTTCAAGCTTTTGAATTGTGCCTTATGTTTGCCCAGTGACTTCTTTATGTCTTTTATCTCTTTTGCAATATCTTCCCTCAACTTGTTGATTTGGTTTTTGAATTGTTTTAGGAGATTTGTTTGACTAATAATTTGTTTCAATTCCTGTATCTCAGTTGGTGTAAGTTTGTTCCTTTGATGAGGCCATATCTTTGTTTTTCCTAATGTGACTTGTAGTTTTTTTGTCTAGACATCTGGTTTCCTTGATTACCCCAATCAGATTTTCCCAGACCAGAGAGGCCTAGGTCTCAGGAAGCTGTTGTATTCAATACCAGGTTTCCCCAAGGGTGACAACTAGCATGTTGTCAGACTTCCCTGTGAGGCCTCTAGACTCAGTGCTTTTCCTATCCTGTGCCAGCTCACAGCTCCCCACTGACATAAAGAGTTGCAGCCCCTTTAATTCTCAACAGACCCTATCCTGGCCAGGAGCTGAGGGTGTGAGAAGTGAAGTTTAAGTTGTTCCCCAACCCCCCACCACCCCATCTCTGGCCCTGGGAATGAATTCTCTGAGGGAGGGAAGCCACTTGAGCTGCACCTGTCCCCCCTTTTCTTAGGGAAGATGCATCCTTTAGGGAGTTATCATGTACACTTGAATTCTTCCTTAACTCCACCCTTGCCTGGATCAGTGCTCACAGTTGAAAATGCCTGAGGCTTTCTCTAATGAGCTACTTGGAATGGGAGGAAAAAAAAAGAAAAAGAGAGAAAGCCCCTTTTCAGAGCCAGTCCCCAGTCCCTGAGTTTCACTGGTCAACTGGTGTTTGTACCCATTTCTCTGTGCCCCTTTTCTTGGGACACGGCTGTTTTCCAGTGTTCTGAACTCTGCCATCTCCAAAAGCTCCTGCTTTTATTTATTTATTTATTTATTTTTTCTCTCAGCCCCCCACCTCTCTGCCGGGAATGACCTCATGTTTTCTTTCCTGCTTGCTCAGGGTTTATGTGTCCTTGTAGCTTGTATTCAGTAGTCCAGATTTGTTAATTAAAACCACAGTTGGAGCTTGGTTGAGTCACTTTCCCTTGCTCAAGGAAGCCTGCTTCTTTTTCCCACAGTGAAGTTTTCCAATTCAGCCTGCCATGCCGATGGAGAGGGGCACCAACTCTGCTGTTTGGGGAGCTTTACTTACAGTTCTGTCCTGCGATCTCAGCCATTCTACCCATTCCAGGCTGGTGTACTATGTGTGTTCAATCATGGATGTCCCCCATCAGTTGTTCCAGACTAATTACTATTTTTTCCTGACTATTTACTAGGTTCTCTAGAGAATTAACTAATTCCACTCCTCTCTCTGCTGCCATCTTGCCCCGTCCCCTACTATTGTGTTTTAATTCCTTGATCCCCAGCTGGAAAGGTGGGCATCTTCAGAGCCCATTATTCAGTACCCCATGAATGTTAGCATTTTTCTGCTTTGAGTGCTGGGTCCCTGTTGCTCCTATTCTTAACCCTAATATGTGGGACTCTTTGAGTGATAGCCAAACATTGATTTGTTCCTCTTTATTTAGAAGCTGAATGTTGCAGCCAGCAACAAAGAAATGGTTGGGTTTCACACACTTGAAGTAATTGGAAAGCTGTCTTTCAGGAGAACTATGTCAAAAAAGAACCTGATGTGATATTGGTACTGTGAAATATCCACCCACCCACCCCTTTTTCTCTGTCCACTAACAGTTAACATTTAGTTTGCTGTCTGTTTAGATGTAAGTGCTTTACTTTCTACAGTCATAGCAGCTAGCTTTATCAAAGCTCTTTGAAGGCCAAATCACGGTGGTTCATTGTTGAAGTTTTAAAATCAGATCAGATTGCAACTTTTCCTTTTGGAAGAGCTGCTTTAGCTGAAGAAGCTGTCAATCCTGGTCTAGATTTTAGAAGATCATAACAGCCACCCCTCTACCTTTTATTAACTAGTGCTGGTACTTTAATCAGTTGAGCTTAGATAGAGGTTTTGAAAAGAGGGAGTTCACTGATAACCTGCATGACAATGTTAAATGATATTCACCTTAAGGGTATTCTTAGGAACAGGAGCACACTCTTATAAAGAATGAAGGCTAATTAAAAGGAACAGCATCAGGAAACCTGTAAAGTTAATGTGAGTTGACATTTTCTATGTACATATATATCTAATATTTGCTGTCATTAGATGTTTTTAAAATTAAAGAGTAGTGGGTTTTTTGACTTTGCAATTGATATTTGATCTCCTTTTAAAATACCAATTAAAATTTTGATTCACTTTTTTGTTTTATTAAATTATGCTTGTATAACTTTAGTAATTTTGGATTATCACTATAGAACTACCTAGTCTCTTTTCTTTTTACTTAAACTTTAAGAGAAATCTCAGTTTGGAAATATTTGCTTAAACATTATGGAGCTCGTAAATCTAAATGTGAGTTTCCTTCACTGGGCAGATGTTTTATTGAGTGCTTACAGTATGAAAGGTACTGTACTAGGTACTGAGGATATATAAACGGAAAGGCAAAATCGTGTCCTTAAAGAATTCTCAGTGTAATGTGGGAGACAGATACATTAAACATAATGTTTAAAAGTACTAAGTCAGTTATAGAGCCATGATACTTAATTTATGTGGGACTTCTCACTTGTGAAAGCAGGGACTTTGTCTTTCTTGTTAACTCACTGCTGTATCTGCATTCATTTGTTCTGCACACATTTGGGTGCCTAATAAATGCCTGTGTCTAGCAAATAGTATGCAATCAATAAATACTTATTGATTGAATAAATGGATAATTGAATCCACTCAAGCCCTGGAAATGGGAGGAAAGGAAATGGGAAACAATAGAAAAGGTTTCCTAGGAGAAGTGATGCCTCAGCTGAATATTTAGTGTTAGTAGGAATTAGCCAGCAAGGTTGAGGAGTAGGGATGGTACAGAGTAGGATGTTGTAGGCAAAGATATGGAGGCATGGGGATAATGGGAAACTACAAGGAATCACTGGGCGGGAAGTACAAGGCAAGGAGAACAGATGAGGCTGAAGAAGTTGGTGAGGCTATGATGGAGGACCATGTGTGCTGTATAAAGAACAATGTACTACATACATAGAAGGGTTTTAAAGATGGAAATGAAATACTTGGACAGTCATTTTGATAGCTCACTCAACTGAATTGTGAAGGATAGAGTTGTGGAGGAATTAACTGGAAGCAGAGAGACGAGTTAAAAAGTTTTGTAGAAATCCAAGAGAGAATAGGTAGTATCTGAATTAGATCAGTGGTAGCAGGAATGGAGAGAAAGAAGAGATGTAAGAAATATTTAGGAGATAGTATTATTAGGATTTTAGGTTTGAAGAGTTGAGAAAAGAGTCAAGGATAACCCAAGGTTTCTAATACCAGCAACTCTATCATTTTAAGTAGGAAAAAAAAATCAGTCAGTTAAAAAAGGTGGGTTGAACTTTTATGCTTCAAAGGACTTTGTTAAAAAGGTGAAAAGGCAGCCAACTCAATAGGAGAGAATATTTGATAACCATATATCTGAGAAGGGTTTGATATCCAGTGTATATGAAGAAATCCTACAACTCAACAATTAAAGGACAAACAACCCAATTATAAAATGGGCAAAAGATTTGAATAGACATTTTTCCAAAGAGGAACTACAAATGGCAAAAAGCACATGAAAAGGTCTTTGTTTTCATTAGCTATTAGGGAAATGCAAATTAAAATCACAATGAGATATCATCTCATACCTATAAGAATGGCCACTATTAAACAAATAGGAAACTACAAATGTTGGAGAGGATGTGGAAAAATAGTAACATTTATCCACTGCTGATGGGAATGTAAAATGGTACAGCAGCTGTGGAAGACGGTTTGGCGGTTCCTCAGAAAACTAAATATTGAGTTGCCCTATGACCCAGCAATTCTGCTACTGAGTATATACCCAGAAGATCTGAAAGCAGGGACGTGAACAGACATTTGCACACCAATGTTCATAGCGGCATTATTCACAGTTGCCAAAAGATGGAAATAAGCCAAGTGTCCATCAGCAGATGAGTGGATAAACAGTGTAGTACATACATACAATGGAGTATTATTCAGCAGTAAGAAGGAATGAGGTCCTGAAGCATGTGACAACATGGATGAATCTTGAGGACATAATGCTGAGTGAAATTAGCCAGACACAAAAGGACAGATATTGTATGATTTCACTAATATGAACTAACTAGAACATATAAACTCAGAGTCTTAAAATGTAGACTATAGGGGAACTAGAGCTAGTAGACAGAAGCTAGAAAAGGAGGAACAATTATTTAATATGTACAGAAATGTTAATGAGGTTGAAGTTAAATGTTTGGGAATGGATAGAGGTGGTGGTAGCTCATTATTGGAATTATGAGTAATAGTGCTGTATTATAGTTGAATTTGATTGAAAGTGGTTATTTTTTTAAAGTCATATGTGATGCTAATTAACACTAAAATATAAGTTCTTACTTATATTTTGAACTACTACAAATTAAAAAAAATAATATGGGATATGGGAAAAATGACTTGCAAACTACGGACTATAGTTAATAATAATATTTTAATATTCTTTCATCAACAGTAGCAAATTTACTACACCAATAGTATGGGTCAACAGTGGGGGGCGGGATAAGAGGTATAGAAGGACTTGGATTTTATTTTTAATTTTTTAGTTTTGTTCTGGAATTGTGAAAAATTCTAAAATTGATCAAGGGGATTTATGTATAATTATGTGATGATGTGGTGAGCCAGTGATTGTATACTTCGGATGGTTTGTGTGGTATGTGAATATATGCGAGGGTCCTGACCTCTGATCCTGCGCTAATTGTTTTATTCAGTTCTTGGCCAGATCATTGTCAGATCATTAGGTATTTTGATGTCTTTCCTCATTCCCCTCCATCACAAATTGATTGAATAGCTACTATGTGCTAGATGTTGTTAGTTGCTGGTGATACAAAAATAAATTACATCTGGTTGCTTTCCTTCAAAGTCCACAATCAAGGGTGAGGTTTATGGGGAAAGTCATTTTTACCTTTTAATACTTTTTATTTCCTCCCTATATTATATATTTGGAATTTGTAAAACCTTATACTGTTTGGAAAAAATTAACACAAAAAAGTTCAGGTGGGTGAGTGTATAAATTTAGTTTTTGCAAATTTAAGTGCCTGTTCCATCAAAATGTCACTTTTCATCTCCAGTTTCCTTTTTGTCTGAAATGCACCAGTGAAGCACTCAAGAAGAATTTATTAATTTTGTGCTGTGTGCTTTTCAGTTCTGTGTTTTGTTTGTGCTTCAGACTGTGACGGTTAAAATTTCATGGTAAAAGAGAAGAAGGCATAGAGGAAAATGACTAAATTAAAGAAGGTAGATAAGAATACCACTACTGCTTAAAATAAGTGAGGTTCTGCCTACAGGCAAAGGATTCATTTGCAGCTGTAATTTTGAAGTGCTCAACATGGTTCATACTCAGAAGTTCTGTGTAAAAGAACAGTAAAAGTAATCACTTGGGATTATTAGTATCATTACAGTTAACCAGGTGAATGAAGTTGCAGTGTAACAGCTGTTATCCTGGATTCCTTTATTGGGCACTTAAAAATAATTTTTAAAAATTTTGCTTTTTTTGCATACATTTATGTGCAGTTCAATGTTTTGAAAATAACCAATATTAAAGCCTTCCTCTGGCTATATATGCACACATACATGTATGGTTTTCTTGCCATAGACACTAAGCTCCATTTATTTATTTATTTATTTATTTATTCATTTATTTATTTGTATATGCATGGAGTATCAATTTGCTTTGAAGTTAATGATTTTGAGGTTTTACTTTTGAGTACTATTTAAATACAGAGTTTCTGCTCTGTGTTGGAGGAATTTGAGCCACTTAGATGTAAAATATTTTCCTCAATGTTATTGCTGAGAATAGGAGCAGGGACCCATCTGCAAGTTTCATTTTTTTCTAATCTTGTGCTTAATAACTTATCAGGAAATTCGAAGGGTAGCAAGATGGGTGGGAGCAGAAGCGCTCTGCATCATTTTCCCTCCTGAGCATTTGGATTCAGCAGGCCATTATAGTTTCCAGGACACGGCATTCATATCCCATTTTCTCCCTTCATGTTCTTTGTTACCTGTGTGTGTTATAACAATATTATTGTTGTTAGCCTGAATGCACATAACCCTATAAAGAGATTGTTAGTCAAATATACCATGGAGTGGCAGGCCACTTTAGATATGTGTGTTAGGTACTGCAGTGGAAAAGGAGAGACATGTTTTGTCTCAGTTTGGCACCCTCAACTTGATGTTAACAGCCCAAAGAATGAATAGTATTCCTATTACAGATTGAACATTGCCTGTATGCTAGAGATTTACACAGATGAATATAATTCTCAAATGTGCATTGTTGAACCCTCTCCTCATCCAGAAACACTAAGACCTTAACATTATCAGAACCCTTAAAGAAGCTTGAAATCATGCTGACTAGATATTGAGGGTCCTGGAGGGGAGAGAGGCTGAGTGAACTTATGGTAGTGGAGATTAAATCACAATGTCAAGACTGGGGAGCCTGTCCAGTGAACGTGCCATAAAGGTGACTGTGATTCATTTGTGTTGGCTTTCTCTAAGGAGCTGTCTCCAACTGCGTGCCCTTGTTGACAAAGTGATTAGAGAAGAAAACAGCACAGTTGAGTATATTGCTATTGATGTTCTTATGAACAATTAGCCATATTTAGAGACAATGGTGAGGAGCAATTCTGTTTATAATCTGTTGTCATACTTGAATAAATGCAAGTTGCTTGCAAAACCAGTTGGCTTAGGGCAACCTTGTTGAATGTTGTCCTGTGCTGTAGCCCTGCCATAAATAGCTTATTGACACTCCATCACTTGGGTCATTATGGGAGTCAAGGTGAGGTATGAAGAGCACTGAGTAAAAATCCATAAATAACTAAGGTGCAAAGGGCTGGTTATAATTCCTTCTCTTTATAATGACCTGGCATTTATTGGTAACATATTTGCTTCACTGCCTGGACTAAAATGAACTATCATTAAGGTCCTGGAATTTTATTGAACTGACATCATAATCTCATTTCCTACTGAAGAGGCTAAGAAATATGGCCCTCGGTGTTTGCTCTAACCTGTATAAAATTAACAGTTTAACATTAGCGTAATCAAGTTTCAGTCCACACAAATCCCAAATTTGTTTTGCACATTAGTTTTTGAATGTGACTCTAAGGCAGATGAGCTCCTTTTTGTTCAACAGCAATCTTTGCAGTTTATCATCATGGCAGATCTCACTACTGTTAGTTCCAATGTACCCTTGGAGGATCGCTTTCAACTTATTGTGTGTAGACCTGTGGTTTAGTGCATTCAGTAGTAAATTGAATAGCAGTAATGTTTGCTATTTGACATATCATGTGCAGTGAGATGTGCTTCATTTTTGTTTATTGGACATTAAATTCTTCACAATGTTGAACATTCTCAAACAACTCTGTATTTCTTTTATGTATCCCTGTTCTTATGGTTTAGATGTGATTTCTAAATGGGACTGAGTTATTCTCTTTCTGTGTTTTTTGATGTTCTGAGCTGTGCCCTGCATGGGGGTTATTTTCGTGTACCCTGGGGTTATTTCTTAACCATAAAGACATTCACTGTTTTATTCCAATGTGACTTTCTCTACTCTTCTCTGCTGTATTTTAAGGATGACTTCTCCAGAAAATACCGAGGGGCAGAATTACAAAATGAAGTAAGGCCTCCATTCTCTAGAGAGCAGGAATCTGTTTACAAACCTGCAGTATTTATTACACACCTCATTTAGCCCATTCATCATTTTAATAGAAAAATGAGTCATTTTAGATGACTCTGAAGTAATTCGAGGTAAGCTACATAGCCCCAGGCAGAATATGATTTACTCAGACAGTGCCAAGCTAGTCTCAAAAAATACATATAATGGAATCATCAGCACCAATAATTTATGATTACTTGTGGTACACTTATCAGATGGCTTCATTGTCATAGGAATTTGTTGATCGATTAAAAGTTTAGAGGAGTTTTCTAAGCTAGCTTTCCCCCATTCTTCCATCTTTAATGACAAATGGTTTATAGAAGTCCATACTTAGCTGTGGGTCTAAATATCCTCTGCCTATTCCAGACGCTGACTGTAAATTTAATTCCAACTTTGTGTTTAATATTCTCTTGATAAGAAAGAGCACCAATCATTGTCATGGGGCTAGTTTTATTGGCGAGTATAAAACCTACTTATGTACATTTTTCTGCTTAGAAATGAAATATTAATCCTTTCACAGTTTCCTTAGCCCATTGTATGCATCTATTTTAAATCCTAGTTTAGTTATCTAGAGGTCATATATCTGACTCGCAAGAACACAGCTAGCTGACCTCCTGGAACATAGCTCCATACCTGAAAGGAATCTGAGAGTTTGTAAGTAGTTTCATAAAGCACATGAGCTTTATTAATAAAAAAAAATTTGATAATTTTTTTTAGTATTTTTTATTTAATCAGGAGCTTTCAAATCCAGTGTCTCATTTAGTGTTGAGAAATGCTTGATGTGGGTAGGACATCTGTTGTTCCTGTAAGACAGGATAAAACAAATGTTCAAAGAGACTGTGGACCTAAAGGTTGCACAGACATAGAGCCAGGGCTACATCTTGGCTCTCTAATGTCCAGGTAATCTTATTTTTAACACAATTTAGCACCCCACCCCCTTTTTTTTTAACCTGTGGTGGATTGGATCTCCACTGTATTAGGAAAGGATGAGGGGACTGTTAGGGAGAGGCACATGGACCAATCATAAAAAAAAGGCATATGACCAGAAGGCACAGGAGATAAAAAAAAATTTAGAGCCTTATGGGCCTACTCGGCATAGAGGCAGGCAGCCTTACCACTCTTGTGGACTTTGTGTGTTGTCACAGAGGGAAATAGTATATACATAATCCTAACACCATCAGGGATTAAGAGTAACTGGTTTAAGAGCAAGTAATTAAGTAACACAATTTAGAACTTGAGTTTCCATCTAAACTATTTTGAATTTTTGTAAAGTTTTGGCACTTCAAGTTGTAAATTTCGGAATACTAAAAAAATGCATTTATGAGGATCCCTACATTGAAAAGGATACTGGTTAAAGGAAGTGTTTTACTGTGTACTTGTATGAAGTAACGGTAGAACGTACTTATTTTTGAAAAATAGAGTTTTGTCATGGTCTTTCAGACTTTGGGAGAAGCAGTTGGTGTAGGTACAAAGGAGCTGGTTTGTAACAATTACCCATCCCTTCAACCTCAGAACGCTAATAATACAGAAACCTTTTATGTTTTATGTGCAATGTAAACTCTATTTGTAGAGGAGATGAGAGGTGATTCAATCCCTTTTCTACTTTGGATAATATACATTAATCTCTCAGGATACTTTTCAGAAGAATAGAGTTATATTTGCTGTAACAGATACTTAAGAGGAAATGTAGACTATGTTAGCGTTGTTAGCTTAAGTCAAACAGTGAATTCAAAGAATTTTGTGTTTTGTATTTTCATTGAATTTTATGAGAAATTTAAAGTGAAGATATTCCACAGATTTGTCTGGTAAAGTTAAGGTCTGGATAGAGTTTGAAACATTCACCATTTTGGAGATTCGTTAAATTGTCAAAAAATGAAACAAAAATTTTGGAATGTAGTCACATTGTTGCTAAAATATTTTCTTTTTGCGCTTTTTAATCCCAAGCAAAATTATTAATAGCAGGTTAATTAATATATTGGAAAAATTAGTTTATTCCCATAAAAAAAGCTTGTTTTACATAGCTCAGTAGAATGATAGGAAAAAGCTGGTAAGCTTTTACTGTAAGGCTACTTTTGCAAAAATTAAAGGTTGAATGTAAACATTGCTAGTTTTTGTATGAGTGTGTGTGTGTGTGTGTGTGTGTGTAACTGATTTGTTTTCCATGTGGTAAAGGTAAAAGGCATTTTCTAAGCACTGTAAGAAATTGGAATTTTAAAATTCATTTCTTAAATTTTTTGTTTTGAAATAATTTCCAGCTTATAAAATATTGTATCATACAAATAATTTAACTCAGATTCACCTATCCTTAAACATTTACCACATTTGCTTTACCATTCTGTCTACTTCTACCTAAATATATATTTGTATTTGCTGTTCATATATGCTTTTCATTATTTTCTGAACCATTTGAATATGTGGTGCAAATATCATGTCTTTTTCCCTCTTAATTCTTCTATTATATGACATAACCACAATATAGTGTCAAAACCAAGAAATTTAACATTGATGCAATATTTTCACTAAGTTATGCAGTTCCAACCTTCATCGTCTCACTTTTTTTCGGGTATCATACATGCCCCTAGCATTTGAATGTGAGTATGCATGAAAGAGGAAGGCTAGGGGCATGATGCAATGGTTGAACCATTAATCAAGATTCCAATTTTGTCAGCTGCCCCAATAATGTCCTTCATAGCAGTTTTTTTCTCCTGTTACAGGATACATTCTTGGATCATATATTGCAGTCACTGCCATGTTAAAATTTCACTTTAAACACGATTTGCAAACAATAGGATTAAGAATAATACTGTGTTAACTTCAATTTATGAATTTCTGCCATCATTGCTACAGTTTTGAAGAGTGTGGAATGGACAAGAAAAGGGAGGTGTGAAGAGTTTCATTTAGACTATAGATTAATAGTCTTATTGTCAGGGAGTTGAGGAGAAATGATTGCTTTGGAAATTTTCTTTTCATGAACTGAAACTTATAGAACTTAAATCCTTCCACCAGCATCTGTGTAGATCCCATGCCTTTGAAAAGAAGCAGAAATCCAAGTTGAATCACTGAAAAATGTTAGGGAGTAAACTTTTCTATTTTTCTACAGAGTTCTTTGAATAATAATCTCATCTGAAGTAGCTTTCTCTTTGCCCCCTCCTCCCACCCCCAGGTACTGCTCCATGTAATTTTAGGCAAATTGCTTCCTTTTCTTTATATCCTTTGTTTCCATCTGTTTAAAATGAGGACAAGGTCATTAATATACTTCTCTTTCAAATCTGTTACCTTGATGAATAAATATATAAATACAAGATTTCTTAGAGAATGCAAAGTTCTGTATATTTACAGACCGTCTTTTCATAAAGTAATTTTGTTTTATGAATAGGTTACCAATTCCAAGAGCCACATCTATTTTAATTTTCTTTAGTTATTGTAAAAGTCTGTTTTTAAAACAGAAAAATGAAGTTGAAAGCCTCTATTTTCTTGGTTAAATTGGATTTTTGTTATTGAAAACTTATTCTGATTAATAGAAGTGGTTTAGTCACAGGCACAGGTATAAATGCTCTTAGGCAATCACTGTATTGAAAGGGTCAAAATGAGAGGGATCTGTTTCTTGGCAAGTAAGAGGGTAGGATCTTTCTGTTCATATGTGTTTGATGACTTAGAATAAAATGTAGATCTGTGTTAGCAAAATAAATTTATATCATTTAAAAATGCATACAATCAAATAAAAAAATAAATTTATGTATTCCATATCTTTAAAAAATGGCTATTAAATTAATTGCTCAAAAATTCTGTATTATAGTGAATTAAACCCTTTTCTACCTCTTAACTTCAAATGAAGATTTGTCTTTTCAAATGCTTAATTTATTTCCCATTTATTTCTTCAGCTCAATAAAAATCATTTGTTAATTTTAAATATGACCATTGGATCTTCTGCCTTTCCCATTTGTGACATATTTCTTCCTTTCTAGCCCCCCACCCCCACCCCCCATATTTAATTTGCAGCATGGGGACAGTGGTGTCTTTAGAGCATTCCCCCTCATTCCTCGTCATGCATGGGTGACAGGAGAATGTATTGGTGTTTCAAACTTATTATTTTTTTACCTTCTTGAGGAACTCAATATATTAGAGAGAGACTGGCTCAGTTCCAACCCTGAAGGCATCCAAAAGAACAAATTCTAAATAACATCCTCCTTTAGAATACAGCATATTTTAGCTATATATCTCCATCTTGTAGATCACCATTTCCAAGATATATATATGGCTGTACATATGCTCTCTGCATGTATATTATAATCTTGCTTCCCTCCCCCCTTCTCCTTTCTCCTCTGAATATTTTCTGTGAGCCTTGGGAACATGTGTACTGTGCCTGGAGAGTGACACAACAAAAGCAGACTCTTGAAATACTCAGGTTTTGTCCTTGTAAATGACATGGTACAAATGCATACGGTGAATTAAAATATGTTCACCCTGACAGAAATCTTTTACTTGAAGTAGAAAATGCCTCTGTCAATTCTGATTGCAACAAAGGTTGCTAATGTGAGTGAGAGGGACTTGCCAAGACTGCAGGTTTCTCAAACTTTTGTACTGGAGCTACATTTGTTACTTGATTCTCAGTTTTGAGGTGGTTATAATCTTGTCTTGGCATGCTGTTTCCAGAATACATCAGTTTTCATGTTTCTTTAGCTTTTTCTCAAGATTTATGAAGAGGGGATTTAGCTTTTTGTCGGGATGTATCAAAGCCTGTTTGCATTGCCTGATCAATAATTGTAAAATAACCAGAAATTGATCCATGCCAGCTGTAAATCCATCCATGCATTTCTATTAATGGCTGTCATCCTTGAGAAGAGCTGTATAGGAGACATTTCCATCCCCAGTATCACTGAAGACAGGACAGAAGCAAGTAACAGGCAGCTGTGTATTAAGGACATGTTCTTATAGTGTTCACAATTTGATAAGAGGCTTTGGTGCTGTTTCTGCAGATTTGTAGTACATACTTTGCAGGAGGTTGAACAAGTTTCTGGCATGAGAACATAACACAATTTGGGGGCAGAGAGTTAGCCCTATGTGTAGGTTGGGTAATGATGTGATTTGTTGCTACCGCTAGGTTATGTAGGTTTAAATATACTTTAAACTGATTTGGCATGGTCTCACTCTCTTCGCGATTTGGCATGAAATTCTTGTTATTTCCATCTCTCTCAAGATAGAATTGAGGAGGGAAAGTGCTGGGGTGTTTAATTTGGCGAGACCACCATTGATATACACATATGTTGCCTGGGAAAAAAAGATGCTAGTTGATATTTGGGGAGGGAAGTGCACATGTTCTCCGCCTCTCTCAGTTATGATGATGAAGATATTAGTTTTTCAGATTTGTACCTAGTCACTGTCGAGATTTTATAAGGCCTAAAGGGTCTGACTGGACAGGGCAATTTCATTTTGGGATGTCTTATTTGTATTTGTGGATTACAGTGAGATGTCTACTCTTCAATAACTTGGAAATAAGGGAGAAATAAATAGTCGTCTTATGATAAAGTTCCAAACTTAGTGGCTTATAGAGCAAGACTGGCTGTCACTGATGGAATATATTAACACATCTAAAGAAAGAATGTGTCAATCTTTGTTATTCAGTCTCTAAAATAAAGCTTTCAAAAGATAATTTAATACTGTGGTGCCTTAGTTTGTTAGAGCTGTGAAAACAAATACCACAAACTGGTTTTGTCTTAACAGGAATTTATTGGCTCATGGTTTTGAGGTTAGAAATCCAAAAATCAAGATATCTTCAAGGCTTGCTTTCTCCTGGAGTCTGTAGCATTCTGATGCTGGCTGCTGGCAGTCCTTGGAGTTCTTTGGCTTGTGTCTCTGTCTCCTGTCATCAGGCAATGTCTTCTGCTTTCTGGCTTCTGTTACTTTTTTGGGTACTCTTTATAAGCTCTCCAGTAATCATGGATTAAGACCACACTGAATCAGTTGACTGTACCTTCACTAAAACTATTATCTTTGAAAGGTCCTATTTTCAGTGGGTTCACACCCACGGAGATGGGAATTCAAATTAAGAGCATGTGTTGTGATGGGGTACACGAATAGGCCTACCACATGTCAGAAAAGCTCACTATATGATGTTTCATTGAGTAAAAAATTGTAGCCTGTATATCTGTACGGATAGATTCGTATCAAGTATTTTTTTTCCTTTAATTTTTTTCTTATACTTATCTGTTTACCTGATTCTCTGAAATGAATATGTATTAATTTACATACTTATATATATGTCATAGCCATTGGTTATTATTTTAAAAAGAGTTTAATATAGAGATGGAAATAAGAGATTCAAAAAGATAAGTGATGGTTCGATCCTTCCCACACTGGCCCTGGGCTACACCAACTCTCTGACCCTGGTGGGTGCCTTCTCTTGTAAAGATGGTTATAGCAAGCCATCTTAGCCCCATGCTATCAAGCATTCAGATCATAAAGTTTACCAGGTATCCCTGCAATTAAGATTTGGATTTCCACATAGGTTGCCTGCAGAAAGAGCTTATTTTGGCCTGCAGATCCAACATGCTCAATCTTCTTGGCAGATGTTCTTATTTCAAAGTGTTAATTTGGCCTTTCAGTTGAGCCACAAGCCTCTGTAAACTTCTAATGCTCTTGACAAACCAGGCTTCTAAATGTGCAATACACAGTTTGTCAAAATAATTCATTTTTCATCCATGTCCTTTAAGTAGGTGGCCAGAAGATGTTCCCAGTAACGTCTCCTTGTACCATGCCAAGTTGACCTTTCTCCTTCAAAACTTCATAAAGAAAGGGAAATTAGAAAGGTGTGCTCTGGATGGCATGTGCAGGGATGCCCAGTGATGTAAGTCCCTGATGTTGAGTGATACAGTCCGTGTCACAGTTTTGCCTAGTAGCTGCTATTTTAGGGCTTGTCTTAGTTTGGAAGAGCTACTTTGACAAATACCACATGATGATTTGGGTTAAACAGTAATAATTTCTTGTCTTATGGTTTTGAAGGTTAAAAGTGCAAAATCAAGATGTTGGGAAGGCTGTCCTTGCTCCCAGATTTGGTAGCATTCTGGTGGTGGTTGTGGCACTTCTCTGACCCTGGTGATCTCTCTCTTTTCTGGCTTCTGCTTCTTCAGTTTCTGCTGACTTCTGGCTTCTTTCCATGGCTTTCTCCGGCTGCATGTGACTTTCCTTTTTTTTTTTTCGTTAATGCCTTCAGTCTTGTGGATTGAGGCCCACCCTGACTCAATTTGGCCTAAAATCTAAATAGGATCTTTGAAGTCTACCACAGGGCTCCTTACTTTCCCATTTCTTGGTTGCCAGTGTCCTTGGAGTACATGGAGGCAAAATCATCTTGCATAATCACTATACTTCTTTTTAGAACTTGAGGAGACTTTAGAAATCACCGTATCTAACCTTCTCATTTTATTTGTGAAGAAGCAGGCCCAGGCTTTTAGGGATAAATGACAAGAGCTGGGACCAATATCCAAATCTCTAGGTTCTCTCTCGGGTGTTTTTCAGTCTTCATGGTGATTGCCAAGTAGGCTCAAGGATTGCTGGCCAGAGTGCAAGAAAGCCAAGGATCTTTCTACACATTTGGGCTGGCTTGAGACTAGAAGCCCCACCGAGGAGGGTAGCACTCCTGCTGGTTAGCAGGGTACGCAAGGGTCTTTGGGATACATAGTTCTTCAACAGAGCTTTTGAGATGTACATCTGTTTTTGTGTGATGCACTTCCTGCTGTCTGCCTTTCCTTTATATGTAACAGTTTTCTCAGTTGCCCTTTCCACCATTTATTTACCTCCTCACCTAAGAGCCTTAAGTGGTTTGTCAAAGATTAATGTTATGCCTTCCCAGGCAGTGAAACTGGTGCCTTATGCCATGATCTCGCTTAAATAATGGGAAAAAGACCTTTACTTTCGAGGTTACCTTCAAGGTCACTATTATGATGAGTGAGATAGAATAATGTTCCCAGCCGTTCTCTGTTCTTACCTTTGAAACAAAATGGCAGAAATATGATCACCAAATTTAGAGAAAGATGATTATTGATGGACCTCAATTGTATGGTTATAATGACATTATGTTGTACTTATGTGGAATTACAATGAAGCTCTTAGAATTTAAAACATAGGTAGCCCATCATAACCAGTGCCCATTAATTAAGAAATGTTGACTTTTTCTTCTTGCTTTTTCTTCATAACTCTATGTAATAACTATCTGTGTGTATGTGTGTGTATATTTCATTTGCATTTCCATTCATTCAAAAATTATTTATTGAGGAGCTGCTGTCTGTTAGGTATGGTGATCTCTGTGTTGAGGATACATCAAAACATATAACAAAATCCCTGCCCTAATGGAGCTTGCATTTTAGTACAAAGAATTGGTATATGTCATGTTTAATACTGTTATCTAAAATAGTTAGCGATTTGGGAGAAAGGGAGGTTAACCTTGAAGGAATAAGAATAGCCAACCCAGTGTTTAATTCCCTAATTCATTTGTTGGATGATTTTTTGTGTGTGTGTGCTCTTCACCCATAGAATGCCTTGTAATTATTCAGAGCACTTTTATATTTGATTTTGAACAATTTTGATAGTTGGGTCAGATGACAGTGTTTTTGAAAATATACTTTAAAACTGCAATACATTGCATAAATATTTGGGCTTAATATTAGACAGCGATTGTCTCCACTTTATAGATGAGAAAATCAAGAAGTACTTTGACCCCACATTCTGAATGGTTCTGTAGAAAGCTAAGAAAATACATGGATAAATAAACACTGATAGCTGCAGATTGTGGAGGGGTTTGCTTTGTCCTATAACTAGGGTTGTAGGTCTTTTTTGCCAAGGTGGGGGAGAACAACAGTGATTGAGGAATGCCATTCCCCCTCCCACACCTGAAGGAAAGAGTCTCCTTCCCAGCTTGAAGTTGTTGGTGTGTGCCTAGCCAAAGACTGCGGCAGTTTGGAAGCAATTGCCTTGGCTCTGAGACCCGGAGACCCCTTTGAAGGAAGGCCTTTGCTGACTCTTCTCCAAACTGCAATTACCATTGTTGATTCAGATATATAACCACTCCAGGCTCCTCTGGACTTTTATACAGCCTGCCCTGAGTGAGTTCCAGGTTGGCCTTATTCAGATATATAACTACTTCAATCACAGTTCGCCTTCAGTGTCAACACTCAGTTCCATGCCCTTTGTTCTTCACCCAATTCCGCTGGAGTGGAGCCTGACAATGCATCATAGAACTGAGTGTTGACATTGAAGGCGAACTGTGATTGAAGTAGTTACGCATCTGAATAAGGCCAACCTGGACCTCAGTCCGGGCAGGCTGTATGCAAGTCCAGAGGAGCCTGGAGTTTGCTCGTAGAGGCAGGTGGAGAAGGGATCCACTCCATACAGAATGGAGATTTGTTTTCTCTGCCCTTCAGTGGGCCTGCTGCTGCCCTTGTATCTTTTCTGGCAGGACTTTGTGATTGTTGGGAGCTCTACTCTGTGAGCACTTGGGCCTGAAACTGTGGGCTCCTCTTGTCTCTGAACGTCATAGAGTCCCTTTTTTGTTGAGAGGCTGAAGGCAGCATAGGTGAAGGTTAAAGTGGTCTCATATTGGCACTGTCTCTTGCTCTCACCTCTCAAACACTTCTCAATAATTTTTCTCTGGATTGTTCCAATACCTCTGATCCTGTCTCCATAAAGAACATGGTTTCTGCCAGCCTTGGCAATCTCCTCCTGGTTCTCCTAAACTGCAGGCCAACAAAATGTGCTAGTATGGCCATAATCTTCCTCTGGAAACAGGAGAGTTGTGTAGTTTGACATAATGCTGCCATACCCCAATTCACGCAGTTGAATAGCAACACATAGTTATTAACCCATGGCTTCTGAGCACTTCCAGGCTCTATGTCAGGCTCTAGATAACAAAAAATAGAGCATAGTCCCTGTTTTCAAGAAGCTTAGAGCAGCTATGATATATACTACCATTTACAAAATAAGACAGACTGATAAACGCTTCAGGGGCATACAGCGGCGATGTCCTGCTTTTTTAATGCTCCTCATGCTGGTTCCTCTGCCTGAATTATCCTCTTCTGCCCTTCCACTCCACCCCTCAATCCCCTCATGTAAATTTTGCCTTTCATGTTAAAGCCCAGCATAAATAGGTCCTTGGTAAAGCCTTTCTGTTTTCGTAATTAAGAAATGATCGCAGTCTTCTCCACATTTTCAAATCTTTCATTCACAACTCTTTTATGACTAGAGTGACCTTATAATTTATCATCCGGAGCAGGAAAGTGAGAGGAGGCACTATTAATTAATTACATTATGACAACGCACATAAACCGGGATGTCCCAGGCAAACCAGGATATATGGCTACCCTAGTTATGACCTTTATACCCTTTCTGATGTCTGGTCAGGTGTGCTTTCATCTCCCCTTTTAAAATGTGAATTCCATTGTGGGGAAGGGAGAAGCAGAAAAGAATCATGTTGTTTATATTTGCATTTCCACATAGGGCTCTACACATAGTAGGGGCTCAATAGTGCTTACTAAATGGAATTTATGCTGTCCCTAATAGGTGTCATATGTGGAGTAGCCCATTGGAACCTAAGGGATAGGTGGCAGAGACAAGAAAATAAGTCTGAATAGGTAGAGCTGGGCCAAGGAAACTAACCTGTGGAAAGGCTTCTTTGGGTTTTCCAGTAGTCCACATCTTGGAATGATGGCAATTTGGGCCCATTTTGGCCTGCTATGCACAGCAAAATGTCAGAACTGCTCTGTTAGTTGAAGGCAGGAAGTCCCTCAGGAGCCGTCAGTAAGCTTTCCCGTTTGGTAGGATGTTAACTGTGGGTTTTTCATATATGCTGAGCAATTCATTCAGGCAGACACTGGAGCCCAGCTGGAGGCTAGGGATATAGGCATCTCTGAGGCAGGCAGGAGGTAGGCAGGTGACTTGGGGCCCTGTTCCTGCATGCTATGGTTGGCATCCTCGGAATCTTCATTAAATTGGACACCTCCTGGCAATATATGAAACTCAAAGCATTTGAGAAGGTTATAATCACTTAGTAAGGCCACTAAAAGTCATAGAGGAGAGACTACTTTTTATAGACTAGGTGTCACTGAGGAGTTTCCTTGATGAAGACTTATTAGTTCATGGATTTTTATATATAAGTGAAGTTCTTGCCGTTTAAACAACCCTTTTCTCTGGCCTGCTTAGGTGGGTATTGGTCTAACGAAGTGAGCTATTGAATACAATATTGAGTTTATTGCCATATGGTTCTAAAATAAGTAAATAATGGATACATTGACTTTCTACTTTATAGGCAGCTATTAGAGACCTCTGTAGAATATTTCAAAGGTCTTTATAAAGGTGCAGTATTTTACAGCCATCTCCCCTGTTACCATTATTCTTCGGTGCCTAGGGGACAAATCCTATAGAAGAGGTGGGCATTTAAAAATCTTGTGGGTAATGAGCATTTAGTTTTACTGCCGTCTATAATTTGGACTCCAATGGCAAATTGCTAGTACAAACTTTTGAACCCTAGGGTATTATAACACTTTGTCAGATACCTGTGCTCAGCAAACTCTATATGGCATGAGTTTACTGGGTTTTGCTATGAAAGTGAGCTTCTCGTCTATTCATTCAGGACGGTCTTGAGTGCTTTCCTTTTGGTAGCTAAAAATCCCTCAGGCTTGATGTTACCTTCCTGGGTAGGATTGTTTACTGTGTAATTCTTCACTACACTTCCTGTCCTTCACTTATTCTTGTAAAATCTGTAGTGACTTTTAAAGCTGTGAGCTTTGTACCAATCTAACCAATCTAATTTTGTCTTATCAACTGTGGGTGCAGCATAAAAGGAAAACGAGCTGTGATTCTCCAGTGGAGGTTCCTAAATCTGGCTGGCCACCAGAGTCCCTTGTCAAGCTTTAAAAAAATACAAATGCCTACTGGACTCAGAGGGTGGGACCTAGGCATGTCTATATCTGAATACACCATTCTAATGTTCAGACTTAGTAGAGAACAAATGATCAAGGACATGAGAGCGTTAAGAAAACACTCTCCTCATACTGCTGCTTTGCAACCCAGTGGTCTGCACAACTTGGGCAAGGCCATTTACTGGTGTGCCAAGGCCTTGGTGTCCAGATCACATGTTCAAGCTTTCCCCATGTTATAGATTATTAAATCTGTCTTAAGCATGTTATGTAGCCATCATAGTCTTCATTCTTTTCGTTAGGGTTTAAAGAAATTATCTCCACCCTTCTTTTCTTCTGTCCCTTTTCCCCTAATGCCGCTTAATTCTTACTTGGTTTTAGAAAGAAGAGCACCAGCCTTGGAGAGAGAAGGCCTGACTTCTGGGCTCTTCAGCTAATTAACTTGTGATGTTTAGCCAGTTACCTCACTTATCTGAGCTTCAGTTTTCTCTCTTCTAAAATCAAGATAATATTTTCCTTGTAGCTTTCTCGGTAGGATCAAATGCACTAATATGTATATATATAACCATTTCATAAAAATGCAGTGAATGCCATACAAATGTAAGGAGTTCTATTTCTTGATTCCCACAGTGCCTGGTTCAGTGTTCCTCATCAATATTGCTGATCAACCAATATTCTTAACAGGTTATAGAAAGAAGATTCTCAGTGTAATGATGTGTTTCTATTCTTTCCTTCTGAATTCTTCCCTTCTTCCCCTGCAGCCCCCTGTGAGGCTAGGAATTCTGTTCCTTTGTTCATTCCTAGGAAATATGACCTTTTTTTTTTTTTTTTTTTTTTGCCTGCAGTTAGTTTCTGGTGTTGGAGTCCCTCAAGTCAGTAAGCATGTTGAGCTTCGTCCTTGGCCTGTTCAACAGTTTAATTCCAATCGTGTTGTTAAAAACAATATTTCACTACTTCTGGTTTTCCTAATTATCATGCAGATAAACAGTGGGGATCATGACATGAGAATAAGTGAGTGGCTTATGATTTTTGCCTCAGAAGGAGAAACTTGCTGTTTTTCTCCCCCCTTGAGCAACACAGCAGTAATAAATGAGCAAGTCCAGAGTACTTTATGATAGATAGTTAATGGTGCTGTGCCTCAGCCAACAGGCTTGTTTCCCCAGCATCTGTCACAATTCAGAGTCATTAGCATACCTTTAATGGTTTCTTTTCAAAATAATTTCTACTAGGGCATTTAAAATGCATCAAGGAAAAATATTGAGTTGTAGAGATGAGGAATTTTAAATGTAGACAAATGCTTTTCATTCCCTCATGTGTAATTTTGATAAAATGAGAAACCTCATAGTACAAGTGACAGCATTTAATGTATTATCTGGGCAAATTATTTTTTGGTCATTCTATAATAATTACTTAAAACTGACTTTTTTAAAATAAAAAAATTAATTAAAAATATGCTATAGGTTTCTCCATGCCCTTAACCATACTGTAGTCCTTCTTCTTAGCCTGTGTTTGAACACTGTTTTATAATCAATCATGGAATCAAAGGGATTCTCACAAGATGAAAAATGTTTTGTAGGATATATGCCATTTTTATGTAATACTGGTAAATATTGTTTTGTTAGTTATTTAGTTATGAGGGGGCTCTCTTCAAAGGATCAGATTAAACCATCTTTCTCCTGAAATGTCTCCTGAGAGAAGGTGTTTATTAGATTTTTAAAGATGAATGCATTTACAGTGACATGTTTTTAAAGAAGAATATTACTTCCTTTACTTTTTAAAAATGAAGGCCGATATCTACTTTTAGCATAATACATAGCTGTTTGAATAGTAGTAACTTATGTGAAGGATGCTCCCTTTTTTGAGACCTATTTATATATTTTCCCTTAATGTTCACAGCAGGACTGTGAAGTAGGCAAAGCATATATTACCCCATTTTCCAAAACAAAATTAAGGTCCTGCAAGAGAAAAGCAAGTATATACAACTCATTTGGTAGGACCATGTCTTCTGACTTATGTTTGTTTTTAACCCCTTCTGTCTAATGTTGTTTTAGCTGTTCTGTGCTCCTGTAGAATGATTTTTGCAACCTCACCAGTATTAAAATTTCTGCACAACACTCACAACAACTTTTTGAAGAGATTTTTTTTTGTAATCTTTTCTTGGTGCTAAAGATACAAATAATTTGATGGCTTTTTCTTATTTCTTTGATATGTGGACACTATATGAGGTCATTTATTCATTGTTCTATAAGTTTTTTAAATTGGACTATTTGAAGTTTGGAATCAGTTCACTGAATTGGGGAAAGGTGTTTCCCATTTCTGGAGGACGTTGCATACATTTTTGCATTCTGAACATTGCTGTTATATTACCTAGGCAAAGAGTTGTTATAAGATGATGTAACTTAGATTTTGGACTTTATATTAGTATGAGTTCATGTTCAGTCTTCATGCCTGGGATTCACAGGGTCCAAGTAGGCTTCTCCTTGTTCCAGAAAACAGAATGGAGTGGGACAAGAAGGGAAATAGAGGCACACTCCTTTCTTGGAGGACATGTCTTAGAAGGTGCATGTAGCACTTTCCCTCACAATGGGTCAGAACTCAATTACCTGTCCACACATATTAGGAAAGGAAGCTAGGAAATGTAGTCTATCTTTTTTGTAGGATGGCCGTGGACCCTGCTGAAAATCAGAAGCCTTGCTACAGATTATGGCCGGATGGGTATTACAGGGCATTAGCAATCTGCCACAATTACAAATATCAAAAACTGGTATTTGAGCTTTTTGATGCAAAGCCAATTTTAAAAAGTATTTAGGTATTTAGCATTTCTTGACAGCTCCTTTGTGATTATAAATCATATTGACTATTTGATTATATATATTCATTTGAAAGCACCAAATACCATTATTTTCCTAGATATTGTGGTGCTAAAAAATTGTCAGTAAAATCTAGACTCTTTAGATAAATTTTGTAAAGGGTGACAGACCAAATGGAATTCTAATTACTTGATTTCAGTACA